>NC_138769.1:120163330-120818330 GCF_965119305.1 Pelophylax lessonae | reverse complement strand
TGACAAGATGGGTTACACATAATAGAAGATCTAGAACATCTGTAGTTAAAGGTTTTAAATAACACCAGTTATTTCTAGATCAGGTAGGTTGAATTTTGGTATGGTGGCCTTCCCACATCTTGCTTACTTTGTCTTTATATACTGGAGTTAATGTAAAAAAAATGGCCTTGGGCATGGATTCCTTTGTAACGTCTGAAATGTTTATTTTCTCTTACATCCTCCAACAGTCGCAGCCCCTCATACAGCCTTCAAGAGTGGGTAATGGCGCCCTCTGCAGGAGCAGAGGGTGCCATTACCCACTCGTGAAGGCTGTATGAGGGGCTGCGACTGTCAGAGGACTCAGAGAAAAGAGTTTTACGATAAGTTCTTACAAAAACTCTATTTTTACACTTGTTACCAGCAAGTTTCTAGATGCTTTGGTATGGTTCTAGATGGTGTGATAAATCCACGTTGGCAGATTTAAGGTAATATCTAGTGGAGTGTAAAGCTTGCCTCTTCATACCAATTGAAAAGCAGCTTTCTTGAAGCTTTGAAAAGCACAATTCGGTTCCAGTCTGAGGTGGTAAAGTGAATGGGGTTGATTTACTAAAGGCAAATATACTGTACACTGGAAGTGTACTTGCTCCAGATCTTAGGGGAAGCTCTGAATTGAGGAACCGCTCTGCTGATTTCTATCATTCAATCGCGTGCAAGCAAAAATGCAATTTTTTTTTTTATTTTCCTTGCATGTGATTGGGTATTCTTTGCAAAGTTAAAATTAACCTCATTTACTAAGCTCTGGAGCAAGTTCACTTGCAGTGCATAGCATATTTGCCTTTAGTAAATCAACCCCATCATCTCTAACACCAAAGTGTATTGCTGGGCTCACACTGATGTGGGTTTACCCGCATCAAATTCGCATGACCGGAGTTGTGGCCGGCTCTCAATGGAGCCGGTTCACATACCTCTAGAGCAGCCGCAGTCCACACCACACTGGAAAAGGGTTCTGTGTGTCTTCTGGTCCATTTTTAGGTCCAAATTCAGGCAAAAATTAAGACCTGATTCGCACCTGAAACCGAGTACAGGGATGCACCGGACCCCATGCTGTGAGCCGCGGCCACAGCTTTTGTGAACCCAGCCTAAAGTAGTGGTGCACCGAAATTAAAATTTTGGTACCTAAACTGAAAATTCAGGATGCACACGACCAAAACCAAATTTGATGTTTTTTTTAAATCTAGAATGAATTTAAATGAGTATGAATTTATTATTGGGCATTATCTGCACCTTTTGAAGCAGTGTTAAAAATCCTGCTTGCTGCATTTTTGGTGCATATTTGGCAAACCGCACCAAAAACGCACCTCCCCATTGAAATGCATTGAGAACGCAGCAAGTACACATCAAAAATCACCCATGTTGTGATTTGATGCATTTTGTGAGTCACATGACCTATGAAAAATACACCATAGGCAAGGTAAAGTCGTGGCAAAATCGCAGGCGTCTTTCGGCAGCCTTTAGCAGCACTTTCTTTTTTTTTCATTTTTGCATAACACTAAAAACCCTATTTTCGGCGGCCAAAATTTCACTGCATCACTAGTGTCAAGTGATCTTGTATGTCTAAATATCTCTAATGCTGCCCAAACCGCAGAACACCAATGTAATAGAAAAATCGCCGAATAAAGACTCTTTAGAAACCAGCACTTACACGGATGTCCATTTCTGGTTTCCCCAATGTGATATAGGTGTCAATAGGATCATGACTCTGCTCTATGCATCTGTCAGCATGTTCACTGCTAGCACTTGTGCAGTTTAGCAGAGCCTAATTGGCTACTTATTCTATGCCATCCATCCATCTCTCAGGCGGAGTGCTGCTATACAGGTGATTACATTATATATCAAGTCAGGTCCTGAATCTTTTAATATTTGCCAGGAATTATGTTTTAATAACTCCCATGGAACAGAAGATACTGGCCGTATTATAGCGAGGAACTAATGTTTTCCAAAGTGCAGCTGGCTTCCTGTTCAGTAATCCTGGTGATAAAAGCTACCAACTGTCATTTTGTTATCTCCTTTTTTATAACATGGCAACTGACATAGAACTATAGGCTGCAAACCATGTACAGGTTATGTCAGGTAAAGTATATGTACATGTCAACATCTTTGTTTCTGTACAGATTTAGGTTTACATACAGAATGGCCAGTTTTCATTTTATGGTTAGAAGTCATTTCAATAAAAATGCAGGTATTGCCACAAGGCTTTACCCAGTGTATAGAACAGACTATACAGTGTGGCCTCTATAGCTTTGAGGTCTTATTGAGGCCTATTCATACTTACCTAGGTAGATGCAGCATCAGACCCCTACACTGAGAAGCGAGCAATCAAACACCGCTCAGTTCTGACAGCTCCCCAAGCAGAGAGCTGCTGACTGTCAGTCACCACTCTCTGCTCTGCCCCCTCCTCGCTTATTGGAGCGCTGGTCTGTGGAGGGGCGGGGAGCGGCCGGTTCAGGTTCTCAGCGACTCACCGAGAGGCTGAGCCAGGTGTCAGTCCAGCCACCTGGTGGATCCTGACTCTGTGGTCGCGATGACGCGGTTCCTGGACTGACTTCTGTGACGTCCGCAGAGAGTGGGCTTCAGCTGGGTCACAGGAGTGCAGAACGATCCATATGGAGATGTACAGCCAAACAAGCTCTCTCTTTTGAACAACGCTGAACTAATGAAAAGTAAAAACCGCAAAATGATAGCTTACATGATAGCCATGGGAGATGAGATGCATGATGCTAAAAAGGGTTTGAATCATCTTGTGTAGATTTTTTTTTTTTTTCATATCTTTTATAAAGTTGAACTCCAGGGAACCTATAAAACTCTCTTGCAGAGGGACTGTGCCCACGCTGCAAGGGTTTGTCTGTGTTTGTCTAGGGCAGGGGTCTTCAAACTATGGCCCTCCAGTTGTTCAGGAACTATAATTCCCATCATGCCTAGTCATGTCTGTGAATGTCAGAGTTTTCCAATGCCTCATGGGATGTGTAGTTCCGCAACAGCTGGAGGGCCATAGTTTGAGGATCCCTGGTCTAGGGGATGGAAAAGCACTTTGACATATCTGATTCTCCATTCCCCAGGCATGCCCAGGCAGTGGATTGTTCCCTGGTGTCATTGCTCCCAATGCAGCTCTATGGTCCCTGCATTGTTCTTGATGATGTCTGGACCTTATACTGCTAAAGTATGGGTGAGATAAGGCTGTGGGGACTGGTCTAGCAGCTCAGAGGATCAGGAAAGAAAAAGCGCTGTACCAAGTCCTCTAGATATAAACAATAAATGGTAACTCGTGAAGTGTGGTCTCAGCCCCACTGCAAGGGAGGATTTGTAGGTTTCCTGGAGTTTGGCATTCATTTGATACAGTTAAGCCGGCTCTACACTAGTAGAATATCCATTCAAAAGTTTTAAATTTAGAGTATTTATTGGATTCTCCAATCATCAGTAAGGGGATCAAATATTTGCTCATTTTCAACCGCAATACAACATTTTTTTTTTCAGACAAGTCACCTAGTTCTAAAACTTAGGCCCCTTTCACACATACGGTCCATTTGTCCATTTTTCATCCATCCGTTGACGGATGAAAAATGGACATCAATGCATCTCTATGTAAAAACGGATGACAATGGATGATCATCAGTTAACATCCGTTTTCATCCGCTTCCGTCAATGCCCGTTTTTGGAACGGATGAATGCTCTATTTTTCATCCGTCAAAAGAACGGATCGGATGAAAAACCGATGTAAACAGACAAATGGTCAATTTTCCATTTTTTGCATTGGTAGTGGATGTAAAAAAAATGGATGAAAAATGGATGAAAAATTGATGAAAACAGATGAAAAATGGATGAAAAACTGATACATTTTGACGTGACTGAACTGATGAACTGAACGGACCGTATGTGTGAAAGGGCCCTAAATGTTAAAAGCAAATAGAATTTTGAAGTGCTACCAGTGTATGGTCATCTTTAGTCTTCGTATTTTCAGCTGCTGCGAAATAAAGACCCAGTGGATCTGGAGCCCCAAGCTGTCTGCCCTGGGCTCCCCGGGAATGCTGTAAAGGAAAGGCCTTCCAAAGACCTATCATTGGAGGTTCAGGTACTTGGGGCATTCACATGCACTTCTGACATGAAGAGCCCATTTTCAGATCCCGGGAGTATTACAGCTTTGCTGTGACCTCGGAATGACGTCTGATTTACATTGATTCCCAGGACCCTTTGTGTAAATTGTTGGGAGAGTTTAAGCCAGCAGCAACAAAATCAAACCAACAAGAAGGTTCTAATTATTTCTAGAATATTTTGTACTTCCTGGTTTATGTGGCCGTCGCCAGTCATAATCCTCACTCCTCCTCAAATTCCATCTTTATTCAGAAAAGCTTTTGTAATAGACAAGCTTTATGGATCCAAAGGCACTTGGGCTGCCGGGCTTGTCTGACTTTTTACTGTTAGTTTTTCTAATCAACACTGAACATGTAAGTGGCCCTGTGGTTGTAAATTACAATAAACTTTATCTCCACATTTCATGCATTGGACTTCTGAACATAAAATTGTGTTTTGTATGACAGTTGCTGGTAACAGATCCTATTTGTGTAAAAGTGTAATTGAAGTTTTAAAGCTAAACTCCAGGCATATATTAAAGGTACAATTTAATTTCGCCCTGTAATCATTAATATATCATTAAATATGTATTTTTAAGGCAATCTGTGTAAAGCTGGATATTTACTAGTAGAATTTTAAACACAAATCTGTATAAAAATCTATATGAGAATTATCTGAAAATTCCAATGTCATTCAAATGTTTGCTTTTACATTCAATTTTGGAATGAATGGACTTTACTGAAGGGAAATCACATACACAGTGAGAAATTCGTACATTAAGTGCCGGTTCACACTAGGTCACTCCGACTTAGGGGGCAACCTGTGAAGTCGCGTGCAGCGCGACTTGCACGGACTTCATAAAATGAATGTCAATGCAGGTCGCCTCCAGGTCGCCCCAAAGTAGTACAGGACCCTTTTTCTAAGTCGGAGCGACTTGTGTCGCTCCTATTAGAACCGGTCCTGTACTACTCAATGACCGCGACAATGCACGACTTGCCATGCTGACCAAGTCGCCTGACAAGTCGTATTGGTGTGAACCGGCACTTAAGAAAAAATTTCCATCCTGCTCCTTCAAATTTTCTCGTCACTGTGGTCGAAAACAGACACTTATGATTAGAAAAATGAATGAGCATTCTTGCATGTTTACGTCCTATGTGCAAAGTCTCACATACATGCAATGCACTTCATTATGTGAATGTGGGCTTAGTGTGTACAACAGTTTTTTTTTCAAAATCTATACACTATGACAAGTTTAGTAGTGGACATTGCTAAGCATAGCTTAACTTTTATTGAAAACACATTCACAAAGCAAAATTACACATGGCTATCAAAAAATATATGTACATACATGATCTGTGTCCTGCTGGGAAGATTTCCCTTTACTCCGTGGCTTAAAGACTCAACAGGAAATAGGAGGAAATCTCCTGAATGTGAGGGGAATTCTCATGGTAGACAATTGTCTACAGACTATTTTGTCACCATTGGAACATTTCCATCAACTCTTGCTTTAAAAGACAAGTTAACTTTTTAGCAAAAAATAATAAATGCACATTTTTTTGCTAGTAAATGAGAATATTTTTTTTTTTTTTTTATATGAGCCTGTAAAGCATTGCACCAGCGATCAGCAGATCGCTGGTTCCATGCAGGTCTGCAGCAGATCTGCCAGTGTATCTACTTGCCTGTATACTCCATTAAGGCAAGCAAATTACGTCTAGAGGAAAACCGATTTTGTCTCCAAATACGGAAAGGTTTCTTCACCATAAGAGCTGTGAAAATGTAAAATAGACTCCCTCCAGAGGTGGTACTGGCTAGCTCACTAGATTGCTTTCAAAAAGGCCTGGATTCTTTCCTGAGTGTACTTAATATAAATGGTTACTAATATTTATAGGTAAAGTTGATCCAGGGAATATCAGATTGCCTCTTGGGGGATCAGGAAGGATTTTTTTTGTCCACTGCTGTTGTAAATTGGATCATGCTTTGCTGGGGTTTTTTCACCTTCCTCTGGATCAACTGCGGGTATAGGATTGTGTATATGGGATTGTATGGTTGGGTTTTCTTTACTGTTTTTTTTTTTGTTTTTTTTGTTGGTTGAGCCAGATGGACTTGTTTCTTTTTTCAACCTGACTAACTAGGTAACTATGTAACTAAACACAATCGAACAGAAAGAGAGAATAAACTACCATGGCGCTCCACAGTGCTATAGTAGTTAATTGAAAACTACAATCCAACGACCGCAAAGGCTGCCGGACCTTGTAGTTTACCATTTACAGGACACTGTGAATGAGCGATGCAGCCGGGCAATCTGTGCCCTGTTCCTCCACTTTTTCTTTAAATTGTAAACGCTAGCGGTGGGGGAAGAGAAAAGATCCCCACTGTCATATTGGGAATGTGCAGGGGCAGTTCTGTTCATAATATGGAACACCCTGAATATGGGTGACACCATGCTACGAAAAGTGAACTTCTCCTTATTCGTACTAAAAAATTTTAAAGAAGTTTTGCCCTTTTTTTTTTTTTTTTTGCCTCTCAACATTTACCTTTCAAGACACTTAGGGCATGTTTGCACATTTTCCCACACTGTATTAATGCAGGTCACCGCTAGGGCATATCAAAAACAATTTTCTGTGTGCCCCATTAACATCACAACACTTGTGTGACATACGGTGGTGAATGAGGATGTACACTTGTTACATTTCCAATAAAGTTTGAAAAAGAAATAAGGCAATGCTCATCACTACTGCTATACAGCAGACGCTAGCCACACGCTAAAACTGGTTGATAATAGAATGAGCATGTTCAGTGTCTTCTCTTCTATCACCAATACCGTCAAATTGATGACATTTAAGGCCTGTGCAGTATACTGATCCATACACCCATGTGAAAGGTCATCTTTACCTGCGCAGACCCATGGAGACAGCCTGTTCAAATCAATGGCATGTCCGAATTCATCCTGTGTGGGTAAATGCGATCTTCATTTGATAAAACATTGTATATCATATTTGCTTTTTATTTTTCTATACATAATGTTTTCACCTTTTTACATCCCCTGTGGCATATCAATGCTGCTGATCCCTTGCAGCCAAATCCTGTCTCTCTATGCATGCATTCCAGTGATGGCTGCATGCCATTTCTTAAGGCTTTGCTGCCTGAAGGTGACCGTTCCTATGTAATTTTTGTCAAAACTGTCACTTGTAGTCTCCATTGGAAGCCCCTGTACCATGGTGACAACCCAAGGAGCACAATAAGCTTGTTAATACTTACATGAGATTGAAGTGTTTGGGTTTACCATTGCTCTTACTTCTCTGCTTCTAATCTTGATCATATATAAAAACGTCGGTGCAGATTCAGATGTTGTAGCATAACACAGCTGAGCACATGTAAATAAAATCAAACCTCTGGCCCTCATGAATTGTTCGGAATTTTGCTCGCATTCTTTCATTTGTTAGTCAAGATGATGCAAAGCCGGAGGAAACGGCTTGTCTCCTGCTGGCTCCCTGTAATCCCAAAGCTGAGCGGTCATCGACAACAAATTTCCTGGTTTAGAAGGTCAGCTTAATGATTAACAACTGTCCCATCCACAGAAACAGAGACCAAAAGAAAAGTTAATGTGAACTGATGGCCTAAATACTGTGTAGTGAACAAAAGCAGTAATGCTCAATCACAAGTACCTTTGGGAATGCTGTAAACTCGGTCTTGCGCCCAGTGCCATGGCATTTCACCCATGATCCCTGCCTGACGTTTAGGAAGAAATGATCAGTCATTGGCCTGAACTCTTACCCTTCCCTTCAGCACAGACCATGTGACCTGACCAATGCCATGACATTGGTTCTAGTATCTGGATTTTTTTAACTGCACTGTTCTATTGATCAATTTGTAAAGCTGGTGTAACGCTTAGTAAAACCTGTGTGGATATGCATTTGACATTATTAAATATGATTTGGTATTGTTTGGCTGTTGTGTGACCTGTAGACTTTTTAAGAGAAAACGAACACTGCACATCACCCTGAACACACCATCCCCACTGTGAAACATGGTGGTGGCAGAATCATGTTGTGGGGATGCTTTTCTTCAGAAGGGACAGGGAAGCTGCTTAGACTTGATGGGGGAAGATTCCCCTGTCAGCACTGTCTGTACTGATGGGTGAATCATGCAAATTTCTTTTTTGCAACCCATGGCTACAGGAAAGAAATTTGTGCCGTCTATGGCCAGCCTTGTACAGGCTGGCCATACTTGATCCTCATAGTATCTTTTTTTTTTTTTTTTTTCCTTTTTTCCTTGTCTTGTGCTGCCTTACCACTCCCCATGTAGTAATTCCCATAGGTTCTTATACAGTGATATATTTGAAATGGTTGAAACAGCACAGCGTCTTTATCTCTCTATTGCTTTTCCCATCTTGCTGAATGGAATGTCTATAATAATATTGTAGCATTCATATCTAAATTCAAACACGTTTATATCAAATATCATGTAGGACGAAAACCTCTCTCTTCACCAGTACATGCATTTTATTGGGTGATACTTTGAGAGAGCTTTGCCAACGCTTACACCTCTCTTCTATATCTATGATACAGCCAAGTAAGGGCCGTCTGCTTTACATGTGCTAATAGTATACTGGGGATATATTGGGCACAGATGCAATGTGATACTGAGAAGGTGGAAAGACCTTAAAATAAATTGGGGGAGACTATAGTAAGCACATTAAAAAGTGAATACCTCTTTATGAATGTGAGCTAAAACAGCTGCCCTTGACTCAACTATAGCTCTTTTGCAGGAAAGGTACCAACAACCATTTCTTTTTATATTTGGGATGTATAGATCAGCCTTTCTCAACCATTTATCACAAAGAAAACCCTTGGGGTAATTTTCAGGTCTCCGAGTACACCCCTGCCAAAATGAAGTCATCAAGGGTCAATGGGATGAATGCCCCTTACATTGATGGTCAATGGGAAGGATACACACACGCACACACCTACAATAGTGGACAGAATGAAAGCCTTAAAGAGAGCTAAAAGGAGCATTGGTGCCATGCTACAGCACTGGCTCTGCTTAGTGACATTGGACACAGAACCACGTAGACACCATCAGATAGGAGGTTAATCAGCCACATGTCAAGGAACCCCTAGCAACCTCTGGAGGAACCCTGGGGGTTCTAGGTGAAAATCTGTTTGAGAATAGCTGGTCTGGATAAAACTTTTTTTTTTTTTCTTTTTTGCCAATAGGGCAGACTTTCAGATACTTGGTCTGATGTCATGATTTGTCACTCAAATCACTGATCATAGTTTGTGTTTATTGGGCAACGTTGAAAAAAACTTCACTCCAGGTTCTCTGAGACTGCAGCTGCCAGCTACAGATGACAGGCAAACAACGGAGCTTTTCTACTCTAAGCATGAACTACAAGTTCGGATGTGGTTCACACAATACACTTATCCACATTAAAAAAAAAAAGTCTCTCTCATTCATTGACGGACACAGCTCCTTATTTTCTTGACCATTGGGTTATACTGCCCCCTACAAGAGTAGGATACTAGGCAGGAAAAAGCTTGACATAGTATACTATGTACAACATCATTGCTCTTTATGCTGCTACCTTGCAGTGCTGTGTACCTAGGTTCAGCACACCATCTGGGTTTGCCCTGAAATATACAAATCTATGCAACTTCAATAGGGAGCTTAGATTGTAGGTTTCTACAGGGGCCGGGGCTGAAGTGAACAGCCCTCCAAGAAAAGCTACAATGTGTAAATGTGCTACCAAAACTTTACAATCTATGCTGCTAAAAGTGCTCACACCTTATGTAGAAACTTGTGGTGGCCTTTTAATGTGCTAGATTTTGTCAGTGGATTCAAACTAGTCCATCAATGTGTTGGGAAATATGGTTCTACTTTATGGTGTATATATATACTGGAATTAAATGTGTGCTTAGCCATTGTTGTGTTGGGGATCGACCGATTATTGGCACCACCGATATATCGGGGGCCGATATGCACTTTCCCCGATATATCGGAATCGGCCCCTTAGGTTACCCATATTTCGGGAAAGTGCTGTACTGGAGTGATGCCTGCAGCTAGAGGTGTCCATACGGTCAGCTGTCTTGTAATTACAACCGATGTGGCTGAGAAGCCCCTCGGCTGTCATGACTAGAAGCGGGAGGGGACGTCCCCCTCCTGCCGCCTTCCGTGGCTTGCCCGAGTCTCCCGTCCCATAGGGAGACCCCGGCATCCTACCCACATTCGGCTCTGATTGGGTGTCCATGTAAAAAACCCAGAAGTGATGTCATGACATCACTTCCGGGTACTCGGCACCACATTCAAAAAACTGACAGCATTCAAAACAGCCAAAATTGGCATTTTGAATGCTTTTCAGTGCCGAGTAGGTGTTTGGGGTCTTTTAGACCCCCAGATCCCTCCACAAGGAGTACCTGGAAAATAAATAATAATTTTTTACATGTCCAAAAATATCGGCTGATACCAATATCAGATGACCAAAATATCGGCATTAAAAAAACTATATCGGTCGATCACTAGTTTGTGTACACAGTGTACTGTCCTCTCTCCTCACTGATCAGCGGGTGCCAGCGGACATCTATTGGCCAGCACCCCTGATTAGCTTGTGCAGTGTCTAATCTACTACACTGGGTTGCTGGCAGCGCAATCACCCTCTACCTGGGGGGGGGGGGCGGCTAATTTATGTACTAGGTACGTGATTTGGCACAGAATAGCCGCTCTGCTGCCATGGTTAAACTTTCAATCCTCTTCTAATGTTCTAAAGCGTATGTGGTCATCCATGTGGTTAGAAACTTGTTTGTGGAAATATTTTCTATCCTGCTCCTTCTAATTTTCTTCTTACTGCAGTTTAATGACCATCGATTTGACCCCACCATAGATTAGAAAAATAAATAAATTAAAATGTGAACAAGATTTTACTAGTATCCTCCCAGCTTTATGCAAACTTGCTTCCTACAGCGTTAAACTTTAACTATTAAATGCAGGTGAATCATGTTTCCACAGCTTGTATGGGGTAAGTCGTTGTTTACCTCCACTACACCAGCCAGACACGTATACCAGTTACTCTCGAAAGAATAATGTATATCCTGGGCATGTGTCTTCACATACCGGACTGATGGCCACTATTCTCTGACTGTACAAATATTACATCTTCAGTACCGTCTGCTGCAAACAGAGAGGAGGTATAGACAAGCAAACACGTAGGCAAGAGGTTATGTAGTTGCATCGCCTGCATCAGAGGTCTGTTACAGTTGGAAAGTTTGATGCAAGAGCAAGGGGAGGGAGACGGCTGTCAGGCTTTTTTTTTTATTGCTTGTGTGTATGTTCAGGAGATCCATCCTTTGTGTGTCCTGGCGGCCGTTGTCAGTAGGACATAATGTGACGGCACTTCCAAAACTTTACAGTTGCACAGGAACAAGAGGTGAGGGGAAACCTTCCAATAAAGAGGATTTCCCTACATTATAATGTGATATCCTCTCCCTTCCTGTTGCGTCTCTGAGACAGGAAACAAGGAGAAATTTCCCCAACTAAACAAAAACAACAACAAAAAAATAGGGGGGTGCTAATCATTTACCTACAATATACCTAAATAAAAAAAATAAAGATTTTAAAGTCTTCCTGTAAATAACAAAAAGTTTTCCAGGAATGCCAATGAAACCAGTCCAATGGTCCAGGGATTTGAAATCCCCTCTTTTCTCCGTGCAGGGCTTTTAGGATGGATTAGACCAGGGTTCTGTGGAACCCTAGGGTTCCTCCTGAGGTTGCTAGGGGTTCCTTGAGAAATAGGCAATTTCTGCCTCTCAGATAAGTTCCCGCTGACAACATTGTTCCTTTTTAGCTTTCTATAAGGGGGTAATTTCTTCCCAATGATGACAAGAGTAAGGAGCATTCTTCCCACTGACTGTCACACTAATGTGTCATGAGTTGTAGATTTTTACTTTTTAGCAGAGGTTCCCCGAGATCAGAAATTTATTTCAAGGGTTCCTCTGTGTTGAAAAGGTTGAGAAAGTATGGATTAGACGTAGACTGTTCGACCGTCTTAAAGCGGAGTTCCGGGCATAAAATCGATATTTTTTTTTGTGCCCATCCGCTTCTACACCTTCACCTGAAAAGGAATTGGATAGTTAGTTTTTTTTTTTTTTATTTACTCACCTTGTAATTGAAGATCGAAGATACTCACCTAGTCTTCACTTCCTCCCTCTGTGCCGCGGCTCCGTCGTCACTTCCGGGCTTGCACTGATTCCTGGGAGCTGAACGTCATCGCTCCCAGGAATCAATGCGAGGGCACCAGCCCCGCTCGTCACTTTCCGGGCGACGCCTGCTAAACAGCTTCTGGGCATGCCCAGAAGCTGTGGAGGAATGCGGCGCCGCACCGGAAGTGACGAGAGGGGCCGGTGCAGGTGCATTCTGGGAGAAGAAGACGCGGAAGAAGACGCCGAAGAGGACCGCGCCGGCTTCAGCTGCCCACAAGAGAGATGGAAACGCTGTGGAAGAAATTTTATAAGTAAGTATTTCTTCTAAAAGGTAAGTGCGAACCGGGACAGATCAGAGGCTAGCCATTGTGGAATGTACTAGCCCTGACTGTCCTGGGGGTATGTTTGTTGAAAAATGATTTCTGTGCCCGGAACTCCGCTTTAATAGGCACTGATGGCTCTGTTTTCCCAGAAGGAAGTACAGCAGGGGGTGGGATGGAATTTCTTTTTTTTGAAAAGTTGAACTCAAGCACACGTACATTTTAAAAAAAAAAAAAAAGTTTTTCAATTTAACCAGGGGAAAAAAAAATTACATTGCCTTGCATGATCCTGATGAGCTACATGTGGGTTCACACTTGCGCGATCAGACATCGCGCCACTTTGCTGTATAGATCACATGTGATGTTTGTGCGTTGCAAATTCAGCCCTACAAACTGTATGGCAGAAATCGCATGGCATTCACACCAAAATGGTCCACACTGGAATCGAAGCGCATGGGTGTTCACACCTATGTGATGCGATTCTGGCACCATTTGACAGGTTGCACTGTGATCTGCAAACCAATCCGGGGGTGTCATTAACTTTACATTGACATCTCCAGTGGTTCGCAGATGTCAGTGTAAACCAGTGTGCGATTCAGGTGCGATGCAGGAATCGGCACTGAATCGCAGGGTTTCCTGCATCGCACCAGTATGAACCAGGACACGGGTTAAAACACATGATGTCTGTTGCAGAGCTAATAATTTTGAATGGCACCCCAATGCACTTTACAATAGAGAGGAATGCATGGCAGCACACCACATAATGTGCATTCTTTTGCACTGCAGCCTGAAAGCAGTCATGCATGTTTATTTTCATCTGTTGTAGTGCTTTGTCAAGCCCGTTCATAATAAATCGGCGGCCTTATCATGCACACAGGACGTTTAAAAAAACGTCAGCACTGCTGCCAGGAAAAAGCAGCTGAAAAAACATGCTTTTAGCCGCGTTTTTGACTAGTGTTTATGCGCTTTTTTGCGCGTTAGCAATTTTGAAGTTTTTACAGTAAAAACACAACTTATAATGTAAAAACGCCAAAAGTGACTAACAGCGTTTAGCAGCGTTTTTACAGCTCAACAGCCTCTGCTCCTGTCTATCGGCTGTCGTTTTTTTTTCTTCTACTGCCCCTAAACGCTTATGCCTTCAAAAGCCTCTGAAAGTTTGGGTGCATGGACACATAGGCTAACATGGAGGGGACGTTTAGAGGCAGTAAAAAAAAAAAACATCAGATGCCCCTAACAGCAGCTGTAAAAATGTCCTGTGTGCATGAGCCCTTATTGCAATGAAGGTTGACTTGTGCCATATTGCATGGTAACGCACCACAAAAGATCGCCTTGGTTTGAATGAGCCCTCAATATACTGTGACCCTCATTGTGATCAGTTTGCTAATCCTAAATGATATTTATTATTATTTCGGTGAAGAAACTAGATGTTTCATTCTACAACCGCGTGTTCCTGCAGCCCTGATTGTATGTAGGTGATAGGCCTGCTTTTACAGTTACCGCCAGTTCCTAGACGGGGCGCTTTATCTCTTAGAGAATCCAATATTCCGTCCACATCTGCTGTGTGTGCTATAAATAGGGACGTCAGGAAGATGTCTATTGTACATCCAGGTTGCTGAATGCAGCAAGTCTGCTAATAGTTAAACAGTATGTATATTTCCTGTTTTTGCACAAAGGCAGCAGACGACGTCATGCCGTGTGTATGGTAAATCAGAAAGGAGGTTGTGGTTCAGATGAAACAGGAAGAAAAGTTAGATATCCAAATCCATCACTGAAAAAACACCCACTTTGAATATGCAAAGAAAGCCGAGTGAACTAAGAAAACACACTCAGCGTGCGTCCTCTTCATATGCAGTATTCTCACTTTATCTAAGTGCAAGGGACCTCCTGCCTGCAACACTCCTGTTTAGAGTGATTCGACTGGAGGGTGTCTGCTGATTGTGGTGAATGTGAAACTGAAATGTTTGTGCATATCTGTTTGCAAACATTGTGAGATTTTTTTTTTTTTTTTGTGGGCAAGAGATAAATTCTTTGAAAAGTGAAATATACAACCTGCCCATAACATTTCTATTATTTTGATGTGAAACAAGATACGGCTATCCATCTTCTTATCTGAGTAACCAAGACCTCCAGTCCGTCTCTGCACTCTTTACTGTTAGTGGGGGTTTTACTCCTTCCCTATTCTATCCAAAATTAGAGAAAAAAAAAATTTAGTTTAGGCTAGGTTCACACTAGTGTTTTGTGAATGTCCAATTATTTTCTGCATGTTTCCAGGCTACGTGTACAGGGCAGCCCTTTCATTTTAGTGCGCTAAAATTAAGTGCGCTTAATGGCACCCCAAATGTGGCAGGAAGATGTGTGCAAAAACACACATCTGCGTGCCGTTAAATTTAACGGCACCGCGAGTGTGACTTGGAATGCACGCTTTTGTGCATGTTAATGAAACGCTTAGGTGTAAATGCAGTCTTTGATGTACTTAAACTTATCCGAAGATCACTAAAAATATCCAATATAAACTTTTCCCCCTCACTTCTGTTTGTTTGAAACAATCCACGTATGTTAGTCAATACACTGCTCTGTGCACACTACACAACCCTTAGTGCCGGTTCACATTTGTGCCATGCGGGAACGCTGCGAATATACAGCGTGTTCCCCCATCGCATCCGCACCCCTGGCAGTTCACACTGCCATATGCGACACGCTGGGGGTGTCAATTGAAAGTTGACACCCCCAGATCAGATTGCATATCGCAGTGCAATCTGAAAGTTTGCACAGAATCGTGTCGCACTAGTGTGAACCACCATGCTATCCGATTCTGCTGCGGACCAAAAAATGGGTCCTGTGCGTGTTTTAGTGCGATTGCAGTGCAAATTCAGCCATACAAACTGTATGGCTGAATTTGCACCGCACAGAGATTGCATGTAATTTTAGGAGCAGTGCGGTCCGAATTACACGCAATCTCTGTGATCGTACAAATGTGAACCGGCACTTAAGGCTCGTACACACTTGACGAAAATCGGACGACATATCCTCCGATTTTTCTCTCTCATGCTCAGCGGTCATAACCGTTTTTAGTTGACAGTGCATAATGTTCACAAAATTTCTGGTCCGACTTTTTTTTTTTTTTTGGGACGTTTGTTCCTATACTTCCGGGTCATCAGCAACTTCAGATCATGCGCGGTCTTTCGTATCCGATTTTTCGCGGACGCACTGCATACACATTAAACGAAAAATTGGTCGTCTGGGGACGGACGATAAAAATTTTGGTGTTTGTCCCTCCGTTTTTTTTTGTTGAAAATGTCGGCATCGGCTGCTGAAAGTTGTGTACACACTAGCCGAAAATCGTACGATTTTACCTCGGACGGGAATTTTTTTTGGCAGATTTTCTACTAGTGTGTACCCCACTTTAGTCCATAGGTCCTAGTCTAGCGCTAGTGAAGCCCACTTTGTGATTTTTAGCTACAGGTAAGTCTATAATATGGCGTACCTGTAGGTAAGATGAAAATCTCCTAAACATGCACCGTTTAGGAGATATTCACCCTGGATGCAGCCGGTGACATCACCAGCGCATGCGCTCTGAAGGTCCGACATATCGAGGGCTCCCGCGTGCATGCATCGGAGTGACGTCATCGCGGCTTCAGTCACTCTGCTGGAGCCTGCAAACTTGGAAAAAAGACTAGCGGAAGATATTCGTCCGGTCAGTGGTGACAGCGTGCCACTGGAGGGCTTCGTTGTAAAGTAAGTGTATGCGATGCATACTAGCACATTATACCGTTGACTTACAGGTGTAGTTTTTTTTTTTTTTGTTTTTTTAGATAAAACTCTGCTGCGGTTTACTACTGCTTTAAGAATACATACATGAACATTAGTGTCACTCTTAATACACAGCTGAATCACAGATATGTTATACCTGCCACACAGTCTGTGATGCTGTCCAGCCAATCTCACTATCCAGGCACCCCTGCAGACAGCACAACCAGGTTCACAACCTCCACTGATGTCACATTAAAATTTGATCAAGAAACGGGTCTGCTGACTGGACAATGAAAGAGAAGCAGCACATTTGTAAGGTTATTATTCTGCCTACTAATCTGTACACTACAGAAGAGCCTGACTGGCTTTCAATGCTGACCCTGCCTCTACCATTCTGAGAATGGCAGTGCAAGGGGTAACACAAATATAATATAAAATTTAAAGTGGAACTAAACCTATTGATATAGCAGTTTCCCAAAACGGCTTTTTACAGAAACCAATTATTTTTAACATGGGTTCCTGTGGAACACATTCACATCAATGCATTTTTTGTGCCTCTGCATTTTTTGTAAAGGGTCAGGGACTTTTTTTAAATGCAAAATGCTGCTTTTTTTGGTTCAATAGATTTCATTAAAGAAGCTGCAGAAAAGCAT
Organism: Pelophylax lessonae; assembly: GCF_965119305.1. Taxonomy (NCBI): domain Eukaryota; kingdom Metazoa; phylum Chordata; class Amphibia; order Anura; family Ranidae; genus Pelophylax; species Pelophylax lessonae. The sequence continues at coordinate 120,801,311 of NC_138769.1, read as the reverse complement.
GTAGTTAATTTTTACATCAATTTTGTGTTTTTTTTTTTTTTTTACTCTGCCCAACAACAAATTTCTTAAAAAAAAAAATGCCTAAAAGACACACGTTTCAGTAAATAAAACGCAAAAAGCACTGCAGAAATGCTTGAAAGCAAATTGCATAGGTGTAAATGGAGCCTTAAGCCATGCTGGGAATGAAACCTGTCACAGTTGCTTGTGCTCTCAACTAAGCTGTCAAGCCTTTAAATGGCTAATGTCAAAGCCAATCACGTGTAGCACCATGGAAACTGCAGATCAAACCGAGGCTAAGATGGCAGCTTCCTTGGCTGTAAAGGAGAGGAGGGTTTAGTTCCCCTTTAAGTAGCATCTCAATCTGAAGAGCTGTACTTGGTGCATAGTTATACTGTGTTTGTGTGTATTTAAATACGTGTGTATATGTGTGTGTGTGTGTGTGTGTGTATATATATATATATATATATATATATATACGTGTATATGTGTGTAGTTATACTGTGTTTGTGTGTATATAAATACGTGTGTATATGTGTGTGTGTGTGTGTGTGTGTGTGTGTGTATATATATATATACAGTGGGTACGGAAAGTATTCAGACCCCCTTAAATTTTTCACTCTTTGTTATATTGCAGCCATTTGCTATAATCATTTAAGTTCATTCTTCTTCCTCATGAATGTACACATATCACCCCATACTGACAGAAAAACACAGAATTGTTGACATTGTTGCAGATTTATTAAAAAAGAAAAACTGAAATATCACATGGTCCTAAGTATTCAGACCCTTTGCTGTGACACTCATATATTTAACTCAGGTGCTTTCCATTTCTTCTGATCATCCTTGAGATGATTCTACACCTTCATTTGAGTCCAGCTGTGTTTGATTCTACTGATTGGACTTGATTAGGAAAGCCACACACCTGTCTATATAAGACCTTCCAGATCACAATGCATGTCAGAGCAAATGAGAATCATGAGGTCAAAGGAACTGCCCGAAGAGCTCAGAGACAGAATTGTGGCAAGGCACAGATCTGGCCAAGGTTACAAAAAGATTTCTGCTGCACTTAAGGTTCCTAAGAGCACAGTGGCCTCCATAATCCTCAAATGGAAGACGTTTGGGACGACCAGAACCCTTCCTAGAGCTGGCCGTCCGGCCAAACTGAGCTATCGGGGGAGAAGAGCCTTGGTGAGAGAGGTAAAGAAGAACCCAAAGATCACTGTGGCTGAGCTCCAGAGATGCAGTCAGGAGATGGGAGAAAGTTGTAGAAAGTCAACCATCACTGCAGCCCTCCACCAGTCGGGGCTTTATGGCAGAGTGGCCCGACGGAAGCCTCTCCTCAGTGTAAGACACATGAAAGCCCGCATGGAGTTTGCTAAAAAAACACCTGAAGGACTCCAAGATGGTGAGAAATAAGATTCTCTGGTCTGATGAGACCAAAATAGAACTTTTTGGCCTTAATTCTAAGTGGTATGTGTGGAGAAAACCAGGCACTGTTCATCACCTGTCCAATACAGTCCCAACAGTGAAGCATGGTGGTGGCAGCATCATGCTGTGGGGGTGTTTTTCAGCTGCAGGGACAGGATGACTGGTTGCAATCGAGGGAAAGATGAATGCGGCCAAGTACAGGGATATCCTGGACAAAAACCTTCTCCAGAGTGCTCTGGACCTCAGACTGGGCCGAAGGTTTACCTTCCAACAAGACAATGACCCTAAGCACACAGCTAAAATAACGAAGGAGTGGCTTCACAACAACTCTGTGACTGTTCTTGAATGGCCCAGCCAGAGCCCTGACTTAAACCCAATTGAGCATCTCTGGAGAGACCTAAAATGGCTCTCCACCAACGTTTACCATCCAACCTGACAGAACTGGAGAGGATCTGGAAGGAGGAATGGCAGAAGTTCCCCAAATCCAGGTGTGAAAGACTTGTTGCATCTTTCCCAAAAAGACTCCTGGCTGTATTAGATCAAAAGGGGGCTTCTACTAAATACTGAGCAAAGGGTCTGAATACTTAGGACCATGTGATATTTCAGTTTTTCTTTTTTAATAAATCTGCAACAATGTCAACAATTCTGTGTTTTTCTGTCAGTATGGGGTGCTATGTGTACATTCATGAGGAAGAAGAATGAATTTAAATGATTTTAGCAAATGGCTGCAATATAACAAAGAGTGAAAAATTTAAGGGGGTCTGAATACTTTCCGTACCCACTGTATATATATATATACGTGTATATGTGTAGTTATACTGTGTTTGTGTGTATATAAATACGTGTGTATATGTGTGTGTGTATATATATATATATGTGTGTGTGTGTGGTATGTATAATATATATATATATATATATATATATATATATATATATATATACACACACACCCTTTTCCTTGCATCTTGTTTTATTTTGCAGCCTTGGCAGCTCGGTGCTGGGACATGCATGTGACATTTCCTGTGCCGGGTTCATGTACGGTGTTGTGGGTATTGATTGGGAGGGGCAGTCTGTGGCTTTCATGATGTATGTGAAAGTTACACAAGAGTCAGTACATCACACAATGAAATTATTAGGCTGGGCACTGACTAGAGTAAATGGGCATGGAGTATTTTTGTAGCTAATTTTGCCAAGTCATCATTGGATCCTCACGTTATGTTTAATTTGCGTTTTTCACCCTGCACAGAGCGATCCCACTGTCATACGTTTATCTTATCACACTTTCACACAAGGAGGTTGCAGTACTGGGAAAACTGCCTTCCACCTTTCTAAAGTGGCCAGAATACAGAGGAATGCAGAGCAGGGAACACAGTGCTATCACACCAGGTTACTTTAAAAGCTTGTTGCGTCAGTGATTGTGTTGGCAGTGCCAATGGCTCAGTTGCTTGCATCAGTGCCTAGACTGCAAGCTTGTACAAGCCAGGTTCTCTTGTTATTGCTGTGTATATATTGTTGCCATACAACTGTATGTATACATTATTGGAAATGTTTATGTGTTTGTATAATCCCTCCTATTCACCTTTGTATCACTTACATTGCGCAATGCCTTGAACTAACCGCACATTAGAATGTCAGAGTCAAATCTGAAACCCCCTGATCTACATATTTGTTCTGGGTCATTGACTTAAAAAAAAAAACTTGCATCTTCAGAAACTGCTTCCATACATTTACTGTACGAGTTTGCTATAATAATGATAAAAATTATAATAACTTTAAGATTTTACTTAAAGTTTCACCCACTTCCTCTCTACATGTATTTACTCCAGAGCTGGCTGCACATTATCGCTCTGGACAGGTTTATGGATGTCTACAAACCTACTGTATTTGCGTTGTGTGAGTGAAAAATAAACGTACATTATGTGCATAAAATTTGGAAAATTGCATAAATTAGGTTGTTAAGTCCAGTGTTGTAAAATAATAAATTGAAGTCCAAAAATTAAATCTTGAGACCACGGTAATGGATCCAATCCACAGTCCTCCCAAAATAGTGTCCATCATAGGTAAATGTGACCACGACAAATTGTGATCCGTGAGCCCACCACCTGTGTTCATCCAGCCTCTTACCAAAAAGACAGACTCCAAGTTATAGGAGGTCTGACATGCCATGAAGATGTAAAAAAAATGTCATCTGATCAAAGGACATCAAACGGCACTTCACATTGGGATTAAACCTAGTACACACCATTCTTATTTTTCCATTCAACCCAGCAGTCTGAAAAAAAAAAAAAAAAATCACTCTAGTCAGCACTCTTGCCATTGGCTGAAAGCGCTGATCAGCCGCTAATTTTCCAGCATGCACGTCTGACAGAAGCCGGCTGAACAGCTGGCTTCTGTCAGATCGGCTGCCATACGCAGGACATTCGGCTGGTGTGTACTAGGCTTTAGGCCAGGGATCTTTAAACTACAGACCCCCAGCTGTTGAGGAACTACACGTCCCATGAGGCATTGTAAAACTCTGACATTCACAGACATGACTAGGCATGATGGGTATTGTAGTTCCTGAACATCTGGAGGGCCATAGTTTGGAGACCCCTGCTTTAGACTGTGTAGTCCTCCTCCTGTTCCTCTAAGATGGCTCAATCAAGAACAGAAACCTCCCATAGTGTATTACTGTTTGAAATTTTATTAAATGAAAAAACTGCTTACAAAATGTACTCTTGTAATCATATAATGCACAGAAAACGCTGCTGGTGCCAACTCCAGCAAAACCTGGCTGACGTCAGCTTTTTTTTTTTTTGAGCAAATTTTTTTTTTGTATTCAGGTTTATGGATGTACTGATGGTGACAACAGTCGACCTGGCCTTTATGTAATGTGTGTTGCCATTACCACTTAGTCTCCATCAGGGTCGTGTGTGACAAGATGACAACACATGAGCACAATTTGGATACAGTTGTCACCTGATAATATTAAGTGTCTAAATCAGGGATCCTCAAACTACGGCCCTCCAGCTGTTGTGGAACTACACATCCCATGAGGCATTGTAAAACTCTGACATTTACAGACATGACCAGGCATGATGGGAGTTGTAGTTCCTGAACAACTGGAGGGCCATAGTTTGAAGACCCTTGGTCTAAATAGAGACCTTCATGGCAGGATAAATAGGTACCATTTAAGTGCCTTGCCTTGAATTTTTCTTAATGCAAAGCGTGCTCTGATTGCATGAGGTGGAGATCGTAACGTCATCACGCCGCCTCTCAACCTTAACTAGTCAGAAACTGCCTTGCAGTAATTGAGAAATATGCAAGACGTCCTGTGAGTAGTGCATATGTCCAGGCGAGTGCCCACTGTGGGTACTTAGCAGCAGGGCACTCGGGACCCGGAAGACAGCGGCAATCGCTGTAGTAGTGGGGTATATTTCAGCAATTCCTTCACAGGCGCGGCATATGCATGCTTACATTGGTCTATGCTAAAGCAATGTAATTATTCAATCAAATCCATATCTGGAATTCAGCTTCAATGCGCACAGCAAGGGATGGTTGAAGCATGAATGAGCGCCCCCCCCAAAAAAAAGGCTGATTTTGATTCTTTATATAATTTCTCAATTGAGTAAAAGACTGGTTGCCATGGGTAACGGCTAATCTGGATCTGTTTTGAGTTTCTTCACTTTTTTCTTCTCTTTCTCTTTTTTTAGTCCTTTAGTCAATTTTTAGCTATTTTTCTTCTTGGCAGTATTGGTTTGTTCAGTCTATGTTTGAAAAGAACCAAAGCTATATTTAATTTGGTAAAGTAGGAACTATAAATGATAAATTTGGACTTCCTCTAAATTGTTTTTGTCTTGTAGAATAATTCAGTTTGTTCTGTAATGAAGAATTCCTCTATTCGTAGGTCCACAGAGGTTGTGTCCTGCACACTTTGTCCCCATGATAACTCGTGTTTGTTCACCTCTCCATTGCCTCTCGCTTCCTTTTGGAATCCATTATTTCCTTCAAGTTAAATCGCTTTCATAACTCTTATGGGAGTGACTAGGCGGACAGGATGTGAGCTGATAATCCGGGTCACAGGGAAGAATAGGCCGCATTGCTTAGTAAGATAAATGTAATGTCTGCTGTGCGGCCTCCACACAGCACAGGATGAACGCCGGGAATAATGAGCTGATAAACATGAGTGGCTGTAAAAAGAGATTTGTACTGTTAAATAGAAAATAGGAAAATTTCCGCTTAACCAGTGACTAAATGTAAAAAGACTGGTGGGCATGGCTGTGCTTTCTATGGGAAGGGATAGACTTTACATCTGATGCCTGCTCTAGTTAGCCAAATTGGCAAGGGGTGTGATTATTAAAGCAGGGTTCCACCCATTTTTTTTTTATGATCCTTGCAAGCCAATGCCCAATAATGGAACAGTATGCAATGTATTATTTTATTTTTGTTGCTAAATTCCTTTATTTTTATCTGTGCAGTCTGCACTTCCTGTCCCAGTCGCCTAGGGGATTTAATCATTATGCCATTCCCTAAAGCTGGATACACACTATACAACTTTTGTTGGTAGATTTCCTTTAGATTTACCTTCAACTATGTAGTGCAAGGGGCCTGCCTGATTGCATACAAATTGAAAGCGTTTAGATTTGACCTCCTATTATATGGTTTTGGTAAATCTAAAGGAAAAATTCTAAAGACAATTGTATATGCGTAACCACGCCGTAGCGTGTGAGGGGAAATGATGTCTACTGCTCATGCGCTATCTACTGCTCACCATTTTTTTCGGACGAACAACATACTGATAATACGATTATCGTACGATGTGTTATAATACGATCAAAATGTTTATGCTTGCATGACCGGATAATATCGGGCGAACTGTCGTGATCGCCTCTCGTAAGCTGTGTACTAACGATCAGATTATCCTCCAATCTTTTCACAAGCGTTATTTTTCGTCCGATTTTCGGATCGTGTGTACGGGCCTTAAGGCTTACCTATAGTTGCTATAAATATCTCCTAAGCTTGCACCGTTTAGGAGATATTTACAGTGCATGCAGCCGATGACGTCATCAGCGCCACCCGTGCCGTTCCTTCAGATACCAGTGCCGTAAACGGCGGCTCCCGCGCGAGTGATGTGTAATCACGCCCCCGGCCAATCAGATGGCCGGAGGACGAGATCCAGGAAGCAGCACGACCGGACATGTCGGCCGCCGTGTCGGCACTGAGGGGTCTTCGTTTTTAGGTAAGTACTTTATAATGAGCTAGTATGCGATGCATACTAGCTCGTTATGCCTTTTTGTCTTTACAGGTTTTTGTTTTTTTTTCACATTTTTAAACGGGTTTACTTCCTCTTTTTAAGACTCCTGGGATATCGGCGCCATCTATCCCAGATGTTTTAAGGACAGCTATATTGAAATATTTCCAGACAGGAAGTTCTGTGTTGATTGACAGGTTGCCAACCCAATCAGGCCGGTGCCGCCATTGTTATGGCAATCTGTAAACAACACACCTCTTCGCCCAGTGTCATTACTGCGCAGGCACGAGCCAGCTGCTCGGAATCCTGGAAGCAAATTGCAATGGGCTTCAGATGCCCACATCCTCAATGGTCGCTGCCTGCCTTCTGTGGATAATGACTAATTGATATGTGAGAAAAAGGTTTACACTTACAGCAGTAACCTAATTATATAGTACAACTAACGAGAATCACGGGGGTGCTTTTTGAAAAAAATTGTCAAGGAGGCTGGAGCTCGGCTTTAAGGCTCCATTCACAGCTGAGCGTAGCAATTTACTGGTGTTTTTTTTAAAGCGTTTTTGCAGCTTTTTACAAGTGTTTTACAGCTGGCATTTTTGTTTAGCCTAAAGAAAGCACTAGGGGGAGGAGAGGAAATGAAGGGTGGAGAGCTGCTGTTTTTAGCAGAAAATGAGCAACAAAACGCTCGTAAAACGCTCAAGTCCGGATTTTCTATTGAAGTCTATTGGGCCGAAAATGATTGTAATCTGCCAAAAAGAAGCTCGTACTTTTTTGAGCGACAGACATTTTGCTTTATGCAACAGAACGCTCAGATGTGAACAGGGGCCATGGCTTGTTGAGCGTTTTAGAGCTACACGCTTCAAGCAGAAAATCGCATTTGGATGTGATCGGGGCTTAAAGGGTGGGTTTCCCTGTAGCTAGGTCACCTGTGTCTGTAAAATTTGAGCTTTTCTAATGCTTTTTTTTATAAGGTTCGTGTTCCCCTGCAGTGCGATTTGGCAGCCCATTTGTTTAAATGGGCTGCAAATCGCACTGCAATGCACAAAAAGTGGTTGCAGGAAAGAAAATTGTATCTTTGGTTTGCTTGAGTCTTTTCAATCTGTATTTTGCAACATATGGCTCTCTATTGTTAGCATTTTAAAACAACTTTTTCCCGTATTAAAAAGCCCAAAAAAAGAAGTGCCCTACAGCTACACGTGTTCCCTACAAATTATTCATGTGGTTACAGAGACCAGAGGCACAATTGGGGGCACTGCATTCACATCAAAGATTTCAATAAACATTGTTTATTTTACCTTCAATATGTAAATGAAGATTGATTGTTAAAGATAGAGATATATTTATCTCCAGGTTTCTTATTCGTAACTATTCAAGACACCACATGGTGATAGTGCTAGGAGGGGGGAGGACGATTTTTCGATGTTATTTTAACGTTCAAAATGTATAATGCAAATGAAGGGATAATTCAAAGTACATTATCTCGCCCATTATTAGGTTTTGTTGTTTAGACCCTAAAATTAAGGATCATCTTCTCTTCCATGGCTTGTTGACTGATCAATTTAAACATTAAGGTGCATGCAGGGTGAAGCTGGCCATACACTGGTAGGATTTTGTTTGAAATTTTTATTTTCAGGAACAAACCATTTTCTAATCGGTAGTGGGCCCAAATCAATGTTTGTTTTCAAATTCAGGAACGAGAAGCCCGATGGGAAATTTTTAATCAGTGATAAAATTTATAACCTTGAATGTGATTCGTGTTCAGGAAAATCTGTTCCCTCTAAAATGATATGTTAAAAGCCAATTTTCTCTAACGTCCATTGACAGACGCAGCTCTTATGCTTCGTCTGTCAATGAACTCAGAGAAAAGGATTTTACGGTAAGTTCTTACACCACATTCACACTGCAGCGGCACGACTTCGGGGGCGACCTGTGAAGTCGCGTGCAGCGCGACTTCGGCACGACTTGCACGGACTTCACAAAATGAATGTCTATGCAAGCAGCAGTGATCACATGAAAGAAATCCAGCAGGTCGGTTGTACTTAATTCAATCGATGGCTCAACTTCAGCACAACCAACCTGCCCATAGATGGATTGAATCTCAGCCAGTCCCTGCTGAACAGGCCAAGATTGGATCCATCTATGGCTGGCTTTACATTAGTGGTTAGTAAAAATAAATCCTATTGACTTTTGGAAAAAACCCTATTTAAGAGGCTGATGTGGTGTATTTGGGGCTCAGGTGTCAGCCAAGAGTTTATAATGAAAGAGAAAATTCTGCAAGCTGCATTTTAAAGGGGAACTCCAGTGCCGGGAAACCGTCAGTGAAGCCTTCTTCACAGCCAGTTTCCTACTGTGCGTGCGCAAGCTGCTCTTTATGAATGGTTCCACAGTCTTTTGGGACCTGTGCATCCCAGCAGGTTGCTGGGGGAAGGACAAGGGGGCCAAACATTCTCATAGGATGTGGGTGACCCGCAGTGGGTGCAGGTAGCTATCAAAACCAGATACCTGCTCTCCCCAAAAATCGCTGAATGTGATAGTTAAGTGGGGGAGAATGCAAACTTATCTGGATCTGGAGAGTGTCTCTTAAGCACGATTGGTCCTAATGCCATAAGGCATATAGGACCCACAGTTACTGGTGAGTTTGAATTTTACCTACTTTCTACGGTGAAGGGCAACCTGGGAAGAGAAAAAATGAGCACCTGCACTTTACTATTTATTTACACATTTTTTTGGACTGTTTTTCACTTCGTCACCTTTTGGTGGATGTTACCATAATATGGACTATCAATTATTTATTAAATGTTTGTGCACATGTATTTCAGCTATTGATTACTAATATGCGTTACTAATTATTTTTTATTAATAGTAATTATCTATTTACCAATAAGGTTTCTAATATTTAATATATTTATATCACTTTGGTTGGTACACTTCGGCAAGCGCTATAGGTAATCACTCTACTTTGATTACTACATCTCATCAAAACCAGGTACCTGCTCTCCCCAAAAATCGCCGAATGTGATAGTTAAGTGGGGGAGAATGCAAACAAGCCGAACCTACCCTTTAGGGTGAATTTCATTTTTAAGTTTATTGGTGTGCATTTTGCTTTTTAAGACAAACTGCAACGTATCTAAATTGCGTGTCAACTTTCATTTGCACATGAAGGCTGGTGGGAACAAGCAGTGAAGGAGCTGGTAATAGATTATGATTTATTTTCTCTATAAAATGCCTATACTGTAATGTGTCTTTTGTTGGTATGGTATAACTTGTATTCCTTATTCCAGTACACCGCTCTCCTTTCAGTATTCTAGATCAATGTATAGTGGTAAGATCATGTTTCTCCAGCCATTATCCCTATGGCTTGACAGTAATCACAGTCTGCTGAGTGTGCTTTGTTTAAGGGGGTGATAATTGTACATAACTAATGTCTGCTGATTGTCTGAAAACAAAGATTATGCTGGTATCGCCCAACTAAACAGACCTTTGCAAAGAAGACAATGTATCAATTATCAGTGTGTTATGGGCCCAAAGCTTGCTTTAGACCCCATAATGTGTATATTATCACTTCACTGAATTGTATAGATACCAGCCTTTTGTTTTCTGATGATGCAGACCTTTTGTGGATTTGTTAAGAGGAAAGCGAATGTCCAAACCAGGCAAAGGAAGCCATTTTGTAGACTGAACCAATGATTGTATTCATAGTAGTATATAGACAATAGAAATGTTGTTTTCAGATGTTAAAAAGCCACATGCCCAACATAAGAACTACAGTGGTGGTCAGACATGTATGTATGATCCAACATGACTTTTGGATGGGTCAGGCCCACAAATATGATAACTAGACCACATTCCATGTTCATTGTTATGTATATAAAAAGTGGAGTTGATGTGCCAAGGTAATTGTGGCACAGTAATATTTGTGATGAGTTTTGTGATCTAACCAATTGATGATTTCCATAGATATCAGCTGGCTGGAGGAGCAAAGGCCTCCTGCAGATGGTCACCTGATATTGCTAGATTGGGTGACTTGTATGCTGCCACCTTAGACCTCTCTTTAATTTTCCTGGGTTGTCTTTTTCAGATATTCCTTTCTTTGAGATATAGCAATTGCTTTCTGACTCCATGGTAGAGGTAAAAGGCGTCCACCCAACTGGCGGCCTTTATGGTAGAGACGAGGCTATCTTGTATCAAAGCTGCCCCTCAGTAACTAGTGATCGGGTGACTGGTGGCAGAGTAATCAAGCAAAACAGAAGAGGTTCAGAAAGCACAGATTCTGAGTTATTAAAGAGGTTGTAAACCCACCTCACAAACTTTTACCTATAGGAAAGCCTATATTAAGGCTTACCTATAGGTGCTATAAATATCTCCCAAACTTGCACCGTTTAGGAGATATTTACAGTGCATACTGCCAATGACGTCATCGGCGCAGGCGCTCTGAAGGAACGGCCACCCGTGCCGTTCCTTCAGAGCTCAGTGCCGGGGGTGATGTAATCGCGCCTCCGGCCAATCAGATGGCCGGAGGACGCGAACCCGGAAGCAGGACGGCCGGACATGTCGCCGTCCTGTCGCTGAGGTGGCGGCATGGCGGGGGCTTCGTTTTAAGGTAAAGGCCTTGCAGAGGGAAGAAAAGAAATATTGGAAGGCCTTGCAGAGCAGGTCAGGTACAGCTTCCTCTCCAGAGAATAGCACATTGTTGACTAAGGTTGGCCATTCACAGACACACACCATCAGATTCCCCCATCCACACAATCAAAGTGGATAAAGGAATCTTCTATATTGGATCAACTTCTCTCGAGCAGGAACAGCCACAGATAAATGGAAATTTGGCCAGCTGAACTGCTCAAATTTCGATCCATCTCTGTCCATCTGTAGTCGACAAATGTTTTTATTCTGCATATCAGTTTTTTACCCCAGGGGTTCTTACAGCCTGATGTTAAGACAGCTAACCATGTATACACTCCACACGCTGGAGTCAGAAGCCCACACAAACATCGGTACAAAATACAAACTCCCTTATAGCACATTGGGGTTTATTTACTAAAGGCAAATCCACTGTGCAGTACACGTGCACTGCAAATGCACGTAGAAGTGCAGTCATTGTAGATCTGAGGGGGACATGCAAGGAAAATAAAATATAGCATTTTGGCTTCCACATGATCACATGAAAGAAATCAGCAGCGCTTCCCCTTATTTCAGATCTCCCCCCCCCCCCCTTCAGATCTGAAGCGACTGCACTTCCAAGTGCACTTGCAGTGCACAGTGGATTTGCCTTTAGTAAATCAACCCCATTGTCATCGCAGACCAGTGGCGGAGTGTGATAGGGAATCATTCATACTCGAACAAGGTTCTGTTCGATTATGCCCAGTGTGAGTGCACCCTTATTGGGTTTGCAGTCCAGGTCTCCAGAACTGATAGTGTTTACAACTTAGACCCTATTCACACTACCGCGACTATTCAGGCGACTGGTCAGCCTGACAAGTCGCGGTCCATGCAGTGCTACGGGAACCGTTCTAATAGGAGCGACTCAAGTCGGTCCGACTTAGAAAAAGGTTCCTGTACTACTTCGGGGCGACATCTGATCGACTTGCATAGACATTCATTATATGAAGTCCGTGCAAGTCGCGCCGAAGTCGCGGTGCACGCGACACAGGTCGCCCCCGAAGTCGTGCTGCGTTAGTGTGAACCGGCACTAAAGGAGAAGTGTGGGAATACAAAAACAAACATCTATACTCACCGCCCTGCTGCAGCATCGCTCTGATGCTGCAGCTGTCCCCTGCTGGCTCTAAGCCCGAGAACTGAACGATCACATGACCACTGATCGCTCAGTTCTCATTCTGCTTTGAGTGGCTAGCTCAGGCTGTGGGCTGAAACCTGAGAGGCTGAGCCAGCTGCCAATCAGGCATCTGTATAAATCCCAGCCTTCCAGAGTCCAGAGCAGCTCTGTGACATCAGCCAACAGCTGGCTTTAGCCTGCTGTCGGCTGATTCTGGGTCACGAGGGAACAAGTGCAATAAGTGCACTCTTGTGACCCACATGAAAAGTATAGCTAAAAAAAGCTTTGGCCATACTGTTATTTGAAGCTTTGTTGCTTCCATTAAAGAGATTTTCTCTATCGCTCATTGACAGACGTAGTCCTCGGTGATACAGCACCTTCGGGTTATGTTGCCTCCACAGGAGCAGGACTAGACAGGAAATTAAAATGCTCTGGCCACACCCTAGGGGCAGTCCTAGAGGGTATATCCTCTCTCTCTCTGCCTCAGCAAATCAGTTATTTTCTGTCTAGTTAGGAGTAAGGACCTAGATACCTTGCTGGGATCTTCGGTCCTGGCAAGATTTTTTTCTTAAAAAGATTTTTTAGACAGCTTTTTTCTCCAGTGTTCCTGTGAGATCTTCAAGCAAGAAAGCTGAACTGGGCGACGGGCTGGATGTTGAGATCCGGTGGTCACCCCAGTTCAGCCTACGAGCGCGTGCAGGCCATAGCTCCGCGCTGGGTCGGCCGCGACAAAGTCCCATTAAGGGACTGACCCCGCGAGTTAAACGTCTCGCTGAAACGCCAAAGACCATGAGTCACGGCGTCCGTATTGGTCGACAGCCCTCCCGCCCCGGTGGAGAGGGGTACTGTCAGGAGTTGGTGCCCGCCTGGTTCCGGTATGGTGAGTAGTATGTTCCCCCTTTTCCCCCTGACGGGTCTTGTGGTGAACGCGGGTCCCTCTCTGTATGGTAAGATAGAGTCCCCCTCTATCCTATAACTTGGCACAGATCCCCCTACTTTGAGTGTGATTTTATGTGCAAAAAGCCAGGAGGCTTGGTTTGGGAGCTAACAATCTAATTGTATACATGTTTAAAAGATTGTAATCAGTGGCAGTCTGGGAATCTTACTGTGATAAGAATAAGGTACCTACCAGTCAGAAGCCACGGACATGTAGACTGCCTTCCTAGTCAAATCTCCAGCTATAGCAGGCCTTCCGAACGGCCATGAGGTCCGCCAGGGCCGGTACCGCCAACCACGCCAAAAATCCCCATGCAGAGATAGTGTTGTGTGCCCTGCAGCACACCGCTATTCGGTACAGGCCGCCGCCATTTTTTTTGCTGGATTGCACGAGCCGCCATTTTTAGCCTCGTGTCTCCAGCATGGGGGCGGCCATGTTTGAGGTGATCCAAACACCTCGTGGAGCTAGGGGAGGCGCCGGAAGGCGTGCAGAGGGGCGGAGCCGCCTCCTTTCTTCCTGGGCAGCCAGCCAAAAGACTTCCTGTTTGTCAAAACAGCGCTGTAACCTGTTGCAGTTAAACTCTGAGCATCAAGTGGTGAGCCTGGGGGTCTATCTCTCTCTCTCTCTCTCTCTCTCTCGATCGATAGGGATCCCTAGCAGGTAACACTAAGGGGCTTTTGTGGCGCTGGGGGTCTGTGAAAAAAAAAAAAAGTTTTTTATTTATTTATTTTTTTTTTTGAATTATATTATCCGGGAAGTTACTGGAATAATCAGGGACCCTGCCACACAAATTCCCCCACCTGTTTCCCTCGAGGGGGCCACGGGACCCGCCGGTGCACAGAGTGTAGAGGCATTTACAGCAATTTTGGAGTCTATGGTGGCTCGGGTGGAGGCGGCCTGTCAGGGACGAGGGTCAAGGAAGCGACCCCCGCCTACCCCTATATTATCTGACACCTCTGACTCAGATTCGAGATGGTCACTGCAGTTGCAGGTCCCTCTGCAAGGGCTGTTACCTCAGGTAAAGCTCCCTCAGACAGTGAGGAGGACGTTTCTTCTCCCGCTATAATTCAGGAAGAAGCATTGGTGGACGCACTAGTTGTGGCAGTGCAGGAAACCTTAAAACTTGAGGCTTTACCGGCAGAAGCAACTGATACAGAGATTCCTTTTGGTACTAACAAGCCCATCAAAACGGTGAAGGTTTTTCCTGTACCCAAGTGTTTTGGTAATAAGATTAAAGGAGAATGGGAGCATTCTAAACGTACCTTTACTATTTCCAAGCGTATTGCTAGACGCTATCCGTTTGAGGAATCCATCATTAAGAAATGGACGGTACCACCAGTGGTGGATCCACCTATTTCCAGGCTGAATAAAGCCACGGTTATCCCAGTGGAGGACACTTCGTCCTTTAAGGATCCGGTGGATCGAAAGATGGAAGCAGAGTCCCGCACCATCTTCTCTCTGATAGGGTCAGCATTTAGACCAGTAATTGTTATTGGTCTAGTTTCCCAGACACTTACGGAATGGGCGAGATTGGTACGCCAAGACCTTAGGGGAAAAGATATTCCCCAGGAAACATCTGATTTGATGGAACAGATTATACAAGGGCTACAGTTTATCTGTGACGCAGCCTTGGACACTACTCCCCTATTAGGGCATGCATCTATGTCAGCGGTAATCCTCAGACGTGTGCTGTGGTTAAAATGCTGGTCAGCTGACCTAGGTTCCAAAAAGACCTTGACGAATCTCCCCTTTCAGGGGAATCGTCTATTTGGGGCCACCCTAGATGAAATCATTAAGGATGCCACTGGGGGCAAGAGCACTTTTTTGCCACAGGCTGCTAAAGCTAAGGGACCTCGCAACAAGCGAGGACCTTTCTTTACCGCCCATAAAGGGTTCGCACGCCCGGCTGGAACAAGCGGGAAAGGCAAGACTCCTCCAGGAGGGTTCAAGAAAGGCTGGTCGGACAAACAGAGGACCAACTCAGCCAAACCCGAAGCAAAGGAGTACACAGCCTGAAGGTGCGCCCCCACCCGGTTTGAGGGTGGGGGGACGTTTTCACCGGTATTTAGGACATTAGATCGAGCATCAACTACTACTACTACTGGTGCGATTCTTCCCTTCCAACATTTAAGTACTACAGGGAGCGGTAGTCACCGTTCCCTGAATAGATCTTTTCCTTTACCTTTTCCTAAGATTAGTCTCAATTCCCCACAGGAATCGGATCTGGTTGACCAGACAGGCCAAGAAGCCTCTAGCCGGGTGACTTCGGTCCCTGAGGTTCAACCAGAAAAGATCACCCTTCCTGATAGCAATCAGGTATCTGATAAATGTGTGGGAACAGAAAACGACCAGACTTTCTCGGATGGTCGGGGCCAGATAGCTCTAGGGACGCCTGGTTCAGATCCAGTCAGCACCAGTGGTCCTAGAAATTCTAGGCTGGCCTCGTCAAGCCGGCCTGGCCGACTTGGACAGGCTAGTCGCAGACGTTCCGTGGGAACTTCGTCTCAGGGAGTGTCTGTGGTCTCAAGGACCAATTTACCATCGTGCTTTACAGTCGCTGGTTTTAATGGCCTGGCCATTGAGACCCAAGTACTGAAGGACAGAGGTTTGTCAGCTTCAGTCATTCCTACCCTTATTAAAGCAAGGAAAGCGACTTCCAGCAAGGTCTATTATCACACATGGAAGACTTATATTGCGTGGTGCGAATCTTTAGGATTTCCTCCACGTACCTATTCGGTGACTCGAATATTGGCTTTTTTGCAACAAGGGGTTGAGCAGAAGCTAGCCTTGAGCACCATCAAGGGTCAAGTTTCAGCATTAGCAATCTTCTTTCAGAAACCTTTAGCTACCAAGTCCTTGGTGCGGAATTTCATCCAGGGGGTGCGGCACCTGGCTCCACCAGTTCGCGCGCCCTTACCGCCCTGGGATCTTAATTTGGTTTTGTCGGTTCTACAGAAACCTCCCTTTGAAAACATCAGGGAGATTCCCTTGTTTACTTTATCCCAGAAGGTGGCCTTCTTGGTGGCTATCACTGCTGCTCGCAGGGTGTCAGAACTGGCTGCATTATCATGCCAGTCCCCATACCTAGTGATTCATAGGGATAAGGTAGTACTTCATCCTAAGCCATCCTTTCTTCCTAAGGTGGTTTCAGATTTTCATCTGAATGAAGATATTGTACTACCTTCCTTGTGTCCTCAGCCCAAGCATCATCGGGAACATGCGTTGCATTCCTTGGATGTGGTTCGGGCAATCAGAGTATACCTGAAAGCTACGGAATCATTCCGTAAGACGGATTCACTTTTTGTGATCACGGATGGCCCCAGAAAGGGTTTGCCTGCATCTGCCGCGACCATTGCCAAATGGATTAGACAGACGGTGGTACAGGCTTATTCTATTAAGGGTCAGAGTCCTCCGTTCCCTGTTAGGGCGCACTCCACTCGAGCGCTCAGTACTTCCTGGGCCTTTCGCCATCAGGCGTCAGTGGTCCAGGTATGTAAGGCGGCCACCTGGTCGTCGGTACATACCTTTACAAAATTCTATAAAATTGATGTGACGGCATCGGCGGATGCCTCATTTGGCCGCAAGGTTTTGCAGGCCGCAATTTGAGGAGACTGGTGGTCTACCTTGAGAGTTTTTTTTTTCTGTTTGAAAAATTTCTTTTTTGTTGAGTCTCATCATTAAGGATGAGCATTGTAAACTTCTAGTTGGCACCGGTTGGGCCTTCTAGATTGGGATTTGATTTCCATTTTCCCACCCCTCATTTGTGATACTGCTCTGGGACGTCCCGAAGGTGCTGTATCACTGAGGACTACGTCTGTCAATGAGTGATAGAGAAAAATGGATTTTTGTAAAATCTTACCGTAAAATCCTTTTCTCTTAGCTCATTGACAGACGTAGTCCCCGCCCCTCTGTTTTGGAGTTGGGTTGGGTTAAAATTTCTAAAGACTGCTTTTTGACATAACTGATTTGCTGAGGCAGAGAGAGAGAGGATATACCCTCTGGGACTGCCCCTAGGGTGTGGCCAGAGCATTTTAATTTCCTGTCTAGTCCTGCTCCTGTGGAGGCAACATAACCCGAAGGTGCTGTATCACAGAGGACTACATCTGTCAATGAGCTAAGAGAAAAGGATTTTACGGTAAGATTTTACAAAAATCCATTTTTTCTGCATCAATGTTAAGACTATTTGTGAGTGATTGACTTTACAAATGTATTTTTAGAACTTTTTTTTTTTTCCAACATGCATTTTTTTTTTTATTCCATCAAAAAGGCTCTTCCACCACATAGTCATTGGTTTTGTACAGAATATTATATGTAAGGCCAGGTTTTAAAGAGAAGTTTGGGAATTAAAAAAAATAAATAAACGTACATTCTCACCTAGGCGGTTGCAGAATCGGTCTGATGCTGCATCTGTCCCCCACCGCCTCTAAAAACCAAGCAATCAAAGATTGCTGATCGCTCAGTTCTCGTTCTTCTGTAAACAGAGAGCCAGTGACTGCCAATCACCGGTTCCCTGCTCTGCCCTGGGCTGTGGAGGGGGCAGGAGCAGCTGGCTCCATCTCCTAGAATTAGGGATGTCAAAGTGGCGGCCCTCCAACTGTTGCGGAACTAAAAGTCCCATCATGCCTCTGTTTTTGGGAGTCATGTTTGTAACTATCAGCTTTGCAATGCCTCATGGGAATTGTAGTTCTGCAACAGCTGGAGGGCCACCAGTTTGACACCCGTGTCCGAGATGCTCGCTGAGAGACTAAGGCAGCTGCCAGTCAGGAATCTGGATGGATTCCAACTTTAAAGTCGGGATCAATCCAGAGCTTGGACTGGCTCAGTGGTGTCAGCCAGCAGTGGGTTTTAGTCCTCTGTCGGCTGAATATGGGTCACAGGAGTGCAGAACAAAGTGCATTCCTGGGACCCATCTGAACAGTCGGGTCTAAAGGGCTTTGGCCATACTTCTCCTTTAAAGTTCTATGAATGCCCTCTGTGTGATCTGTCCTATTCAGGTGCACGTACATGGCTGAGGGGGAAGTGCCACTTGTGTGGTCACGCTAGACAGGTTATTAAGTACTATGATGATGGCTGTGAGCCGACAGGTAATGAAGGCAGCTGGTACACCTGTAAATTACCATGACTCAGACAGGTGAAAGCAAGAACTTCCCATTATGACACAAACGTCAATGAGGTCTAGCTCAGCGTCTGAGGTTTGTTTTTTAGATTGTTTTGTCTGATTGCTTTTTGGAGACCAGACAAAAAAAAATACACAACTCAGCATGTTTATTCTTGCAGACCGTCCTGTACTGATAACATCAGAGCCCCTTAGATCCTTAACGGAGTAAATGTTAATCGTTCTATTAGAATTGGAGAGCTGGCCGTTTGGGTAAACAATCCCCTCTTGCTGTGTCATTTGGCTGAAGGGTTCACTTTGAAGTTATCTGTACAAGATATGGATTAATAGGATTCTGGCATGTGATGTTTTGATTGTGGAGTGACATGATCCGGCAGGGGTATGTGTTACCTAGAAGTTGGATGAAGCTGTAAAGTTTCATGGGTAGCGGAACATTTCATTCCTCTACAAGCATAGATCATGTGTAGAGTGACACAAGCCAGAGATCTCTACTATTTCAGCATGTGACCAATCATAGAGGCCTACAGCTACGACCAGAGCCAAGCTCACTGCAGAAACAATCACTTACCCCACCAATGTCATCTATCAAATGTTAAAGTCACATGAAATGCTATTTCACTTTCAAGGTCTAAATAAATCTAGTAATGGGCAAGGTTAGATTTCAGTTGATTGCCCCCTCCTTCCACAATCCACACATCTTAGTGGCTGCGCAGCTCCTAATCCCTTGTTATAAATAAGTGCTTAGTGCAAACCGTTAGAAGGACAATATATTTTGATTTATGCTTACATAGAAACATAGAAGAGTGATGGCAGATAAAGACTGGTCCATCAAGTATTCCTCATCTAGAGCTGCACAATTAATCGTAAAATAAAATCATGATCTTAATCCGGCATTTCCACGATTTCTTTTAATCACTTACGGACCGCCCACGGTGTATTTATGTCGGTATTTTGACATTAAATACCGAGGTTATGGCAGCAGATAGCTGCCATAACCTCGGTATTTTTTAAACAGCGTGCAATCCGCTTTAACATGAGGGTGGTCCCAGCAGCGGATTCGCCCCAGGATCACCTTTATGGGCGGCGGTTGTTTTCCCCACTTACCTGAGCCGTCGGTAGCGGGGAAAACGATCCAGTCCGCTGTCCTCTCAGGCAGGAAGTCAAGATGGCCCTCACTAGACTCTATGGCCTTGGAGGACCGGAGCAACGTCATACATCACTTCCTAGCAAGAGTTTTAAAGAGCCCATTTTTTTTCATCATGGAAAAAAAATACTTTTTTTTTTTTTTTTTGTGTAGATGTGAGATCTGAGGTCTTTTTGACCCCAGATCTCACATTAAAGAGGTCCTGCCCTGCTTATTTCTATTGCAAGGAATGTGTACATTCCTTGTAATAGGAATAAAAAGGTTCAACATTTTTTTTTAAAAGGACATTTAAGCGCCCCGTGGCCATTAGCTCGTGAGCAGAACCGAACGCATACGCAAGTCGCGCCCACATATGTAAACGGTGTTCAAACCACACATGTGAGGCGATTGTTAGAGTGAGAGCAATAATTTGAGCCCTAGACCTCCTCTGTAACTCTAAACTGCTACACTGTAGACATTTTTAAAGTGTCGCCCATGGGGATTTTTAAGTACCAATGTTGGTCACCATTCCACGAGCGTGGGCAATTTTGAAGCATGACATGTTAAGTATCTATTTACTCGACGTAACATTATCCTTCACATTATAGAAAAAAAAATTGGGCTCACTTTACTGTTTTCTTATTTTTTTTAATTCACAAAAGTGTATTTTTTCCAAAAAATTGCGTTTGTAAGACCGCTGTGCAAATACTGTGTGAAAAAAAAAATATTCCAACGATCTCCGTTTTATTCTCTAGGGTCTCTGCTAAATATATATATATATATATATATATATATATATATATATATATATATATATAATGTTGAGGGTTCTAAGTAAATATTCTAGCAGAAAAAAAAAAAAAATTTAACTTGTAAACAACAAGTGTCAGAAATAGGCCTGGTCTTTAAGTGGTTATACAAGATGCTAGCAGGTTTCTGTATTCTTTCAACAATTTTCCAGTAGTGATGAAGACTATTGAACGCCTGATAGCAGTGTGTTAAAAGAAACAGTCAGCACTCATGTCTGTGTTTTAAAGGCCTATTGAAGTCCCTGAAGAGATATTCAGTCAGATAAACATTGTAATAACAGACTACATTTTCCTAGCCTTACCCCAACTTTCCTGTTAGAAGGGCGTTGTGTAGTTTGCCTATATTTGACTGCGAGGTCCAGCATGCACCAGATTTTTTCCAGTCACCCTGTAATCCAACAGACCTGGTCGGACAAAATCCCCTCTCATACTCAGCACTGCCAGAGGACTTGTGATGAGGAGTGTGGCCAGCATATAGCACTGGGCTAAGAAGGCAGGAACCAGTTGGTGGTCCCCATCGGAGTCACCTCTTTCAGTTGGGGGTTTCCATTGGGGTCACCCCTTTCAGTTGGGGGTCCCCATCGGGGTCAGCCCATAACTGTTGGGGTTGCCCTTTACAGTTGGGGGTCCCCATCAGAACAAAACCAAAGAAATTTCCCAGCTCAACTCACCAACCAGCCTGCTACCAACCGAATTAACCTGTCTGAGAGTCTCCATAGTAGAAGCACATGCATTATAATGGCTAGACAGAGGGCAGGTGAGCTTGGAAGGAGCTCACCCCTTTTTAAATGCACAGGGGTGCACTGGACACCCAGCATGTAGCACAATGACAGCAAAGGTGACAGTGTGTCCCCTCACCAGTATTCCAACCGTAGAAACAAATGAGCACTGCTCCCACCTATAACTGGCCTTCGCAGAAAGGAGCACATGGAAGGGCAACGCATGTTAAACAAAATCAAAGAAAATTCCCAGCTCAACTCACCAGCCAACCTGCTACCAACCAAATTAACCTGTCAAACAGTATGCGTTAAAAACAGGGTTTTTAACGCATTGCCCCTTACAGTTAGGCGTCCCCATCAGGGTCAAATGTGATGGCCGTAGCTCTTCTGGCTTTATTCCTCATACAGTGTGCTGACCCCAACTGTGCGTAGGATAAAATCTTGTAGTGGAACGTAGTTTGGAGACCTATTCCACTTCACCACCCTCTGCCTTTACATGATAGATTATGTGGAGAGTTGAGGGTAGACATGAAGATGTTTGACCAGCAAGGACAGACACACCCCGAAGAGGAGAGGGCTATGACATGTAACTAGGGAGGGGTGTTCTAAAATTTAGTCGGACCCGTGAAAATTCCGGACCCTCGTCACTTCCAGGGACGCTTCGTCACCACCAGCTGCTGCGAGCCCTGGTGCGCATGCGCACAAGGCATTTTCAAAGTCTGATGAAATTCTAAGACTTACAAACAGCTGACTGAGAGGAGGAGGGGCTGAGGTGGCACACACCGCTGTGGGAAAATGTTACAACACCGCCGCGCAGAGCTGACTTAGAGGAGGCGGGAAGGAAGTGAATACTCATATTAAATAGTAATGAAACAAAATGTTTAGTATTTCTTATTATTTTTTTTTATCATTACTATTTAGTATGAGTATTCACTTCCTTCCCGCCTCCTCTAAGTCAGCTCTGCGACATGTTCCTTGCTCGATGACGCGGCGGTGTTTTAACATTATCCCGCAGCGATGTGTGCGTCCCACCTCAGCCCCTCCTCCTCTCAGCTGTTTGTAAGTCTTAGAATTTCATCGGACCTTAAAAATGCCTTGAGCGCATGCGCACCGGGGCTCGCATCAGCTGGGTTATGACGTAGCGTCACCGGAAGTGACGAGGGTCCGGAATTTTCATTGGTTCGACAAAATTTTAGAACAAGGGGGTTTTTCTCAGAAACCGACTCTTCTGAAGCAGTCAAATTTGCTAGCAATCTTTTTTGTCCTCTTTTAAGTGGTTTAGGCCAGCCATAGATGGTGCGAATTTCTTTCATGCAACCACGGGTTACACGATTCCCCCATCAATCCAGACAGTGCTGACAGGGGGATCCCACCCCCCAAGCAAATGGCTGTTTCCGGCGGGGGGGAGGGAAAATCTGGCAGCCGCTAGAAATAATCGCAAGTGAATCTGGCTGGCTGTACCAAAGTTGATCAATTGACTGGGTTCATTCAGCCTGCCCACACACTGTTCAAATCTCGACCTGTTCAGATGGAACAAGCCACGATTTGAACCTTCTATGGTTGTCCTAAATCTTTGCCTTGGGGGGGGGGGGGGGGGGAACCTGGTAGGCATTAGGACCAGGCATTCAGTGTACATTTTTACAACCATGCGTTTGGAATCTACTTCAGGTCAGCAGATCACCCTATATTTGAAGAATTGCTCTTTAGAAGACATGAAAGGATTTCCTGTGCTATTAGGTCAACTGAAACTGATGACGCTGCTGCCTGTTGGATCAAGCAGAGCTGTCCTTCTGCATGATATGATCTTTGCAGGGATGGGTGATTAGTGACCGAATGACACAATCATAAACCACAGTCATTTATTTGTTATTGAGTTTATAATACATGAATGCATTTTGTAATATTGTCAGAATGAATGCAGTATGAATCTTATGAAGTGTTTTATATTTTACATGGTTGAACTTTTATTAGCAGACGGTATTTAAACGTATTAAGTACGCTGTATTTCTACTGCAATAATGATTATTGATGTTTTGGAGCAGATTTGTTGATGCTGTAAATGTCGTCTGTCTTAGATTGTAAGCTCTAACGTAACGTGCAGGGCCCTCTGATTCCTACAGTATTAAAGTGGATTGTATTTGTACTGTCTACCCTCAAGTTGTAAAGTGCTACGTAATCTGTCGGCGCTATATAAATCCTATATAATAATAATGTAAGACAAACAATAACATTTAAATTGTTTTTTTCTACTATACTCTAATAAAGTTTATTGCATTTCAATCATAGTCTGACCATAGCAATATTGGTGCACTTGAAATGGCATATTTGAGTACTATCCATAATCATTTATTTGCTCTAACAGTTAGCCCTTCAGGTAAGCTATCTGTGGTCAAGTCGTTTCTTCCTTCCTTTTCACATGTTCATTCGTTTGGATAGACTCCGAACAGCATATAGAAGGATAGGAAGGTTGTTTTTGTTAGAAATCACAAGATGATGGTGGACCACAACAATGACTTTTTGCATGGGCATGCCTAGTTAATGTGTTCAGATGGTAATTTCCACCTAATCTAGTCCCTAAACAAACTGTCCCATCAGGGGACCATTAATATTTAGCCTGTGGAGTGGTGAGGCATGCTGTAGACACCTCTAAGGCAGGCCTATTAGGAAAAAAACAATCATACAAAGTTTTTATAGAAAAAATGAAACTTCCGCGCTATGGACTAAATGGATATATAAGTGAATAATAAATAAGTGAAAAAAGAGATATATATAAAATATATGTGAATCAAAAAATGTATATAAATATATCTAAAAATAGGCTGCAGCCTCCCTGGATGATAGTCCGGAGACTATACACTGGATAAAAAAGAAGAAATAGGGATGATGGCGCTGCCTATATAATTTAGATGTAAAAATATATATAAACTGTGAATTACAGTGCTAAAACAATATGTATATTCATACAATAATATGTTCCAAAAAACATCAATTAGGTGCAAGTGCACAGTGTAAAGGTGCCCTCAAAAAGTTAGAAAGTGACTGGTGCAATAAATAACAATAGATATTGTCTAATATTAATAATGTCGGCATGCAAATAATGTGCTAAAAAATATGGTGCTATATGATATGAACTATTCCACTCATACCATATAATGATATGGGGAATTATATAAGGTGCCAACAGAGCCAAAAAGAAAAGAAACCACGTTTATGAGATACAGATTGCAAGTCCAGTATGGAAAGATCCAGTAAAAAAGTCTATATCCTATGCGGTGACTTCAAGAACAAAAAAAGGGTGACAACACTCGGAGAATCAACACTCAGGTGAAAGATGACCCCGTGGTGGGTGGTAAGGTGCTGGAATTCCTTTGGTAAAAATGCACACTTACCAGAGACACCCACCCCACCCAGGGGTATAGAGCGGGTGTTTTAATGGGTCTGGCAACCTAGCGATATCCTCCTATCCCTGGATGGAGGGCGTGTGCCGAGGATCAGGCTGGTCCTGGAATGGATATGCCTTGGGATAATCCCCTGTATGCCTTCCTGACCTGGGTGTGTTCCGAGGGATCCACTCAGCTCCACTCCCGATATTATACCAGAAAATGAATGGTGGACATAGTGTAATTCCGTAATTTACTTTATTATGCAAAGCAATGCAAAGGTACTCACATAAAACAGGTAAAAATCGAGCGTGACTGTATCAACCGAGCGCTTGCGGTCCAAGCCTCGTTCCTATGTGGGTTTACCGGAAATGACTCGACACGCCGTACGCGTTTCGTAGCTTGTACGTCATCAGCAGCGTCAAGTCACGTCCGGCAAGCTTCCATTAAATATGTATGCGGTAACTAGGCAACCACAATAGAGTTTCCTGATTGGTTGCGCGGTCCGAGCGGACTACGAAAACACGCCATGTTTTTTGGAACATATTATTGTATGAATATACATATTGTTTTAGCACTGTAATTCACAGTTTATATATATTTTTACATCTAAATTATATAGGCAGCGCCATCATCCCTATTTCTTCTTTTTTATACAAAGTTTTTAGCCTTTCCAGTGACTGCCCCCAAGAATCCAATCTGTTGAAGACTTAAGCCTCGTACACACGCAACGATTGTTGGCCGACCGATCGGCCGTCTTTTGTCCAGTGTTGTTGTGTTGGTTGAAATGTGCTCTAGACTGCACACAAATTTTTTTGGCCAACAACAACCAACTTCAGAAGTGCTGCCATGTGCTGGTTTACTTTCCGTGTGTTTTTTCTTCTCTGAGCATGCCCAGTCTTGCTCATCTGATTTTTGTCTGCCGAAATCTGTACTGACTGACGAACAATCGGCCGTTCTGTTGACGGCCAACAAAAATTTTATAGCATGCACACCAGATTTTTTTCGGCCGAAAAATGTCGCAGTCGGTTGTCGGAAGCATCATACTAACAAGCCGACAATCGGCCGATCGGACATTGGCCAAAAATTCACGGCCAACAATCGTTGCGTGTGTACGAGGCTTTATGCTAGCCATACACTAGCAGTTTATTTTAATGAACATTTTTATGAAAATTCGTAGTACATATGATGGTTTGACAAATGTCTTTGCAAAGTACTTTAAAATGTTTGGCTGAAAATTTTCCACCGACTCCTTTGCCGAAAGTTGTGCCAACAGGGCCACCCACGGCTCGACTTAGCATCTTGGATTTATGCGCAAGAGCGACTGGCACAAAAATGTACCTCACTTTTTGAAACACTTGATGGTCAAGAATATCAGATCCAAGCAATGCATTGGGCCAATGCCAGTGCATTTCAGGGGAAAAATCCCTCCCCTTTCAGGGTTTACGCAGTCAGTGTTCATAAAATCATGCAATAGGGAACCCGTTTTGTGGCTTGATGAACACCAGCATCTCCTAACATCACTAAAGGCAGCCTGTTAATTTAACGGGTATTAGCTGAAATGCAAATTGTCTATGCAGCCTTTAAGTGATTGTTGCAACAAAAGTTCCAACGCTGACACTGCGGCCCCTATACTGTAAGGGTCCTTTCACACCTGTCCGTTCCACCGACAGACTCCGTTCTGCTCAGCGGGAATCGATCCGCCGATCCCTGCTGAGCAGGCGGATGACAGCTCCGTCTCCGCTCTTTGTCCTCTATGGGGGAATCGGATGAGAACGGACCGCCTGTCCCCCTTAAAAAAATACAAATAAAGTTTTTTGTAAAATGAATTATTAAAGTGGCTGTTTGTGCTGCAAGGCAGTACTTCCTGGTGTTTGGCTCAGGCTGAGCCCCAATGCCTGCTGGGATTGTTATACGACAGAAGGCAGTGGGTTACTAAGCTGCAACTTTGTGGGTTTTGTCCGAAATGCCTGGAAAAGATTAGCAGCACATCTGGACAAGCGTGGTTTTTTAAAAAAATGGCACCAAAGAGCGGAGGGGGGGAGTAATCCATGAGCAGTTTAGTTCTGCTTTAACTTGTCAACTAATGAAGGTTGAGTGCTTACACCCCTGAAATGCGTTAGCAGTTTTACCTTGTACCTGATATATAGTTTAATTTTATGTCTTTTGATTTTGTAGGCTAAAGCAGTGTTCAGATCACCAGGGATTTATGACATAACAGTCTTTGCATTATTATAAAATTAATTTGATAAAATGGATCCATATGCTGTGTATTGTCAGATGGTTAAATGTAGCAGTCACGTAAATCAGAAATTGTATACTTTAGGGCATTTTGCAGTTGTGTGTCTGCTCTTTACCCTGTATTTACAGAGATGGGGAGAGATTTTGTAGATACACAAAAACACACAGAGGGCGCACCGACCTAGTGCATTATCCTAAATCAATTTATTGTATTAAAAACATGGTAAGTATTATACTCACAAAAATTGCAATTGTAAAAAGCGCATCACAAATCCCAGCATCCAAATGGCATCAGTGTATACAACAGAAACTGAAAACTGTGGGCTGACGCATTTCAAGGTGGCTCTGAGGAAGAGGAAATCCTCAAAAAATAGCAGCCCAGGGGGTCTTTAGTTTCTATTGTATACACTAATGCCATTTGGATGCTGGGATTTGTGATGCACTTTTTACAATTGCAGTTTTTGTAAGTATAAGGCCCCATGCACACAGGGCGTCAGAAAAAACGAGCTGCAGAGCCACTTCTAACGTCAGGAAAAAGCAGCTGTAAAAACGTGCTTTCAGTAGCTTCCTCCATTGGCGTTATTGCACGTTTGGCCACGTCGGCTTTTAGCAGCGTTTTTTTCTGCCTCCATTCAAAATCAATGGTTGCCTAGTAGCCATCATTGATACGGCTTTCAGGCCATTGATTTGAATGGAAGTCGCATCACAAGTCGGATCAGGATGATCCGGCTTGTGGTGCGACTTGCGCTCTGAGAACCTTGAGGGGGAACTCCATTCCAAAATGGGAAAAAAAATGGAGTGGGGTCCCCCCAAAATCCATACCAGACCCTTATCCAAGCATGCAGGCCAGGAAAGGGGAGGGGACGAGCGAGTGGCCCCACCCCACCCAGACCATACTTTGGGGCAGGGGGAGCTCTGCACCCCCACTTCAAAGCACCTTGCCCCCATGTTGATGAGGACAAGGGCCTCTTCCCGACATCCCTGGGCGGTGGTTGTGGGGGTCTGCGGGCAGGGGCTTATCGGAATCTGGAAGCCCCATTTAACAAGGGGGGGCCCCCCAGATCCTGGACCCCCTCCCTATCGGAATGGGTATGGGGTACATTGTACCCCTACCCATTCACCCCATGTATGTTAAAAATGACAGGAGACATTTTAAGAAGTTTATTAACAATCTTCATCTGGTCTTCTCCGCTATTTTGCCCTCCGCTCTGGTCTTCTCCCTTCCGCTCTGGTCTTCTCCCTTCCGCTCTGGTCTTCTCCCTTCCGCTCTTCTTCCTCTTGTCTTCTCCCCTCTGCTCTTCTTCTTCCTTCGGTCCTCCTCCAAGGAGTCCAGTCCTCCTCCACTGTGACATAAGGGGGTGGGGTCTCTGGGTGACATCACTGGGTCAGAGCCGGCATAATCACCGGAGACCTCGTCGGAGGAGGACCGGAGGAAGAAGACCAGAGGGGAGAAGAGCGGAGGGGAGAAGACAAGAGCGGAGGGCAAAAGAGTGGAGAAGACCAGGTGAAGATTTTTAATAAACTTCTTAAGTCTCCTGTCATTATTAACATACACTGCCTTTTATGGGGTGAATGGGTAGGGATACAATGTACCCCATACCCATTCACATAGGGAGGGGGTCCGGGATCTGGGGGCCCCCCTTGTTAAAGGGGGCTTCCAGATTCCGATAAGCCCGCTGACCCCCACAACCACCGCCCAGGGTTGTCGTGAAGTGGCCCTTGTCCTCATCAACATGGGGGCAAGGTGCTGTGGGGTGGGGGGTGCAGAGCTCCCCCTGCCCCAAAGAACCCCCCCCCCGTGTTGAGGGCGTGTGGCCTGGTATGGTCTGGGGGGGTGGGGCCGCTCGCTCGTCCCCTCCCCTTTGCTGGCCTGCCAGGCTGCATGCTCGGATAAGGGTCTGGTATGGATTTTGGAGGGGACCCCATGCCGTTTTTTCGGCATGGGGCTCCCCTCAAAATCCATACCAGACCCGAAGGACCTGGATTGGAACCTGGGGGGGACCCCCACGCCATTTTTGTTCCCCATTTTGGCGTGGAGTTCCCACTCAAGATTCTCAGCGCAAGTCGCACCACAAGTTGGATCATCCTGATTCTGACTTGTGACGTGACTTCCATTCAAATCAGTGGGCTCCCATAGGGAACCATTAATTTTCAAATAGAAAAAAAAATGTTTAACGTGGCTTCACGCTGTATAAGCAACGTCAATCAGCCTTTAGCAGCATCAGACGTTTTCACAGCTTGACGCTGCAGCCCCAGAACGCACTGGTCCTGGGGTTTTTTTGCAGCCTAAAAACACCTATGCCACTTGGAGCTCCTAAAAGCCCTGTGTGTGCATGAGGCCATAGAATAACACGGAGGGGCGTTTTTAAGCTGCAAAAAAAAAAAAAAAAAACCTCTGACGCTCCTACGCAAAAATGCCCTGTGTGCATGGGGCCTAATACTTACCATGTTTTTAATGCAATAAATTATCTGTCTCAGCATAATGCACTAGGTCGGTGCGCCCTCTGTGTGTTTTTGTATGGTTACAGTGTTGTAGACTTCCCCAAGTCTTTGAGAACATCAAGACCGTGGCTATCCACTTTCAAGTTCATTGGAGACAATATTGTACCCATCTGGAAGAGGCCATTTTACTGGGCGCAGGAGGCATTGTGTTTGTGACTGAGTCAAGAGATTAGTAGAGACCTGTGAACTATTCTCGATATGCAATTAGAATTATAGAATCCTTTGAACAGGACTGATAAACCACCCTACAGTTTGTGAGTCTACTTTTGCAGGAACCCATCACTTCCCTGTATTCTGATCATTTAGAAAGTTGTATTGTCTTGTGTTACTTGAACAGGGCTAGCTGGTTGCTGAACTGCCCAAGGGCTACATTTATTCACGAACATATGGCTCAGTAGGTGTTGAGCAAAGATCATGAGAACTTCTCTCTGTCGCAGAAGTTTTGACAGTTTTTAGATGTAGAGTTCAAGTGAGGCCTAGGGTCAGGGCTGGAAATTTCCACTGGTGGATGATGAGCAAACAAGTAAAAATGTATAGCGTTGTTATTGTAAATCATGCTGTGGATTAGCAGTTGTCACTTACACACTTGATTCCTCATTCACTCGAAGCATACTGTAATCTGTATCTGTAACTCCTCGTATCATGCTTCAAAAACTCGAATGTGTTTCCAAAGCTTCAAGTTTCTGAACATTGAGTTGGCCAAGAAATAGTATCGTATTATCTGCTTTCTGTTTTCATCCACACAGAGGCCAAAATAGAAAATCTAGTGCCAAATCCTAGGGCTCCTATTAATGCCAGGTGGCCTATAATACCCCCTGGTTTACATCTGCTAAACATGATCAGAGGGGGAGCAGCCTGGCTGCTATTGCTGAAAAATTCTTGTTGCTTGGCTGTCCCTGCCTTTGAGTCATTAGTATTTATTATTACAGGTACTTCTATAGCACCATCAATTTACATATACTTTATGTATATATATATATATATATATTGTACATTCACATCTGTCCCTGCCTTCAAGGAACTTACAATCTATGGTCCCCAACTCACATTCAGCCCCCGTTCACATTGATGCAATTTGACAGGTCAAATCACAGCCTATTGCCAGCAATGGGAGACTGCCAATCGGTGTGAAGTTGACTTTGCTGCGCCGCACCGATTTCCACAAGTAGTTCCTGCACTACTTCAGGCAACGTCGGGGGCAACTTCAATAACAATCTCTGCATAAAGCTGCAAAGATGTGATTAAAGTCGCCCCCGATGTCCGATTGAAATACGACTTTGAAATGGTGCGTGTTCACATGAACTCATTCAAATTCAAAGCTGCGTTCAGTATGAACGAGGGCTCATACATAAACATACTAGGGCCAATTTATACAGGAGCCAATTAACCTACCACCATCTCCTTGGAGTGTGCCCAGGGAGAAAATGCAAACTCATGGCAGTTAGTGCCATGGTTGGGAATGGAATGATGACCTTTAGTGCTGCTAGGCAGGCGTGCTAACCACCTAGCCACTAAACTGTCATTTACTCAGAATAAGCACACCTCAATGAAGTTTGAATCTTAATGATCACTACTCAGTACTCTTACTCTTGGACCTCTCGGCTGCCTTTGATACTGTTGACCACCCCCTCCTTCTCAAAAAAACTCAGTTTGCTCGGTCTCCATGACTGTGCTCTCCATTGGTTCGAATCTTCCCTATCTCACCGCACCTTCAGTGTTACTTACAATTCCACTTACTCCCCTGCAACTCCTCTTACCGTTGGGGTCCCCCAAGGTTCTGTCCTTGGACCGCTACTATTCTCTATCTATACCTCCTCCCTGGGTCAGCTAATAGCCTCCCATGGCTTCCACTACCATTTCTATGCTGATGACACCCAAATCTACCTCTCTACCCCTCAGCTCACCCCATCAGTCTCCTTCCTCATCACTAATTTACTAACAGACATATCAGCCTGGATGTCACACCACTTCCTCAAACTGAATCTATCTAAAACCGAGCTCATAATATTTCCTCCTCCATGTGCCCCTTCCCTGAATTCTCTGTCAAGATCAATGGAACATCTATCGGTCCTTCCACACATGCCAGGGTGCTAGGGGTAACCCTGGACTCTGCACTGTCCTTTCAGGCTCACATCCAATCCCTGTCCAAATCATGCCGCCTTAACTTCCGCAACATCGCTAGAATACGCCCCTTTTTAACCAACGACACCACCAAGCTTTTAATTCACGCCCTGGTTATCTCTCGCCTCGACTACTGCAACTCCCTCCTCATTGGATTACCTTTACATAGATTACCCCCCCTTCAATCCATAATGAATGCTGCTGCAAGACTTATCCACCTTACCAACCGTTCAGTGTCCTCCACCCCTCTCTGCCAATCCCTTCACTGGCTTCCACTCACCCAACAAATAAAATTCAAAGTGCAAACAATAGTTTACAATGCCATCCACAACTCTGCCCCCAGCTCCATCACTAACCTGATCTCAAAATATCAACCAAGCCGCTCTCTTCGGTCCTCCCAAGACCTTCTGCTCTCTAGCTCCCTTGTCACCTCTTCCCATGGTCGCCTCCAGGATTTCTCCAGAGCTTCTCCCATTCTTTGGAACTCTCTACCCCAATCTGTCCAACTGTCCCCTAATCTATCTATCTTTAGATTAGCCCTGAAAACCCTTCTCTTTAAAGAAGCCTATCCGACTACTAACTAATACACTGTTTCACTTTCTCCATCAGCTCATCCCCCACAGCTATTCCCTTTTGTATCAATTGACCCTCCCTTTTAGATTGTAAGCTATAACGAGCAGGGCCCTCTGATCCCTCTTGTTCCAAATTGTATTGTAACTGTAATGTCTGCCTTCATTTTGTTAAAGAGGTTGTAAACTCGTTTAAATTTTTTTTTTTTTTTTTTTTACAACCTGCAAGAGAAACATAATGAGCTAGTATGCATTGCATACTAGCTCATTATGAAATACTTACCTTAGAACGAGCCCACGCCGTGCCGCTCACTCACCTGTATGACGAGCGACATGTTCAGTCGCCCGTCTTCCGGGATCGCGGCATCCGGCCATCTGATTGGCCGGAGCCGCGGTGACGTCACTCCCGCGCACGCGCGCGGAAGCCGACGGTCACGGCACGGGGCTCTGAAGGAACGGCACGATCAGCCGTTCCTTCAGAGCGCATGCGCCAGTGACGTCACTGGCTGCATTAAAGGTAAATATCTCCTAAACGGTACATGTTTAGGGGATATTTACAGTACCTATAGGTAAGCCTTATCATAGGCTTACCTATAGGTACAACTTCCCGAGGAGGGTTTACTTCCTCTTTAAGCGCTGTGCAAACTGTTGGTGCTATATAAATCCTGTATAATAATAATAATATTGGTTTTATTTTGGTGAATCATAATATATTAAAGCAAAAGGATGTACCAGTTTCCGAATATTTTGCAGGCTTCATTTAGGTTAGTGACCCCATTTGCAGTAAAGAACAGAAAATCCAGCGTGCGTGGTATTACAGCCAGCATTTGGAATGTGATGCTATTGCTTCTGCCTCAAGGACGCCATTGAAATGAATGCCTAGCGCAACTGGAATGTTGTGTGCAGTGTTCAGATTGGTGCAGTGCGATGCTCCAAATCGCCAAAGTGTCTACTAAGCTATTTAACTTGATTCGCCCTTTACTACCTGGTAGTTGTTGGGAGTTTGACAGGCTTTGGAAAACTATTCCAAACACCCTGTTTTTTTATCCATTTTTATTTAGCCTCTTTTTATACCTTGATTTAATATAGGGCAAAGGTCTGTTAATGAATTCTTAAGCTTACATAGTTACATAGTGAGGTTGAAAAAAGACATCAGTCCATCCAGTTCAACCTATGATGTGAGTGTGTGTGTGCTGTTAACCTTACATTGTATACCCTTGTATGTTGTGGTCTTTAAGGTGCCCATCTAATAGTTTTTTGAAACGATCGATGCTCCCTGCTGATACGACTGCTTGCGGAAGAGAATTCCACATCTTTACTGCTCTGACAGTAAAAAAAAAACCCTACGTACTTCGTACACACAATCAGGTTATCGGACAACTTTCGTCCATTTTTGGTTGCATGCTAGTCTCATATGGAAAGAAGAGGTTACTTTTAAACTAAGTCTCGTACGGCCGAATTCAACTTCAGAAGAGATGTCATGTGTTGAATTGTTTTGTTTGTATACCTTTGTTTCCGAGCATGCGTCTTGCTTTTATGATTTTTTTCTGGACGAAACCTGTACTAATTAAATGAAAATCGGACGTTGTGTTCACATACGATAAAAATGTCATAGCCTGCACATCTAGTTTTTGTTGTACGAAAATTTGTAATCAGCTGGCGAAAGCACTATACTAACGATCCGAAAATCAGCAGATCCTTCGTCAGATGAAATTTTACTTACGATTTTCTTATGGTATGTATGGGCCTTTAGAATTGACCTGTACAAAAATAATCACAGTTGGATTCAGGATTGCATGGCTAGCATGCCCACTTTCCTTACTTTTTTATGCTCTCAAAAGTCACTGGCACTTATGGGGAAATTTATTAAAAGTGGTGTACACATAATTTTGTGCAGCTGTGCAGAGCAACCAATCCACTTTATGGTTTTATTGGCAAAATTTAATTGAACAAACTGAAGTTTAAAGCTGATTGGATACTATGCACAACTGCACCAGATTCTTGTGCATTGGTTTTTAGTAAATCCCCTCCCTATTTACTCTTATTAGGAGTACAAACAATCCTTGCTTTTACTTTTCTTATTAAAGTGTGTAAAAAAACAAAGCTTTTTACATTTTATTTCAAATGGTTTTTATTGAAGTTTTAACAGAAAACAAGGATGCGGTCACGGCCGCAAGGCAAATTAAAGGATATGTAGTACGTAACAGGGTAGCTACAACAAACAATAATGGTACAAGAACAAGAGAGGCGGTCAAGCGTATAATCTTCATACAATGTGCAACAAGGCAAATTAAACAATCAACAGAGAATGGACCTGTATGGCACCGCTAGGGCAGGGCAGATTATATCAACAGCTTTTTACATTTTAGAGGGCAGGGGTAATACCCCCTAATAGTTTTTTGGCTTCCTTTGTCCCAATGTAAAATTTCTCTTTACTTCCTGTCCTGGAGATGCAACAGGAAATGGGAGAAAATCTCTCCAAAGTGAAGGAAATCTGCTTGTTGGAGCGTTATCAAAGGAACAGGTATCCCAATTCGAAGCTTTTACCCTACCTTTCCTCTTTCCTTCCACTTTATGGTCACCAGGACAAATAGAGGGGTAAATCTCCCCTGCAGGGACACAGACCGCAGTAAAATGTGCCACCTTTGCGGAGTCTATCCAAAACAAAAATTTCTCCTTAATAGATACTTTAAGAACTCGTGAAAATGGGAATAACATAAATTCTCGCTCCTTCATCGGATCTTGCAGGCGGAAGCTTGTAGAAACATCCAGCATAAAAATTCTATGTAATGGCGCATAAACTGCATGTGTTTGTGTGTTTATACAGCTTTTGTCTGCACAGCATTCAGAGGTATAGAACTCTTCATCCACTCCTCCAGCCCTAGAATAACATGTATTTGCATATGTATGTACACACATTTATATACATTTACAAGTGTATAGGAATAAATTACACCAAAATACTCATCCGTTTACACTCAACAAGCAAAAAACCTATTGTTTTCTATAGTCCTTGTTCACATCTGAGCCTCCTGTCACTCAAAAAAAGGACATGGGCTACTTTTCAGGCACAGTTAGGCGTTTTTGTCCCCATAGACTTTAATGGAAATGCCTGAGTCTCCGTTCACACACGCACTGTTAAAATATCAAAACCCACATCCGTGTGTTCAGGTGCCATTATTTTCAAACCAAATTGCACGGTGTCGCCCAATAGAAGTTCTGGAACTTTTTTTGGGCAACATGCGTAGCACGATTTGGTTTGTGCGATTGAACGGAAAAATTCCCCTAAGGATTTGGGACTTTATAGGCACTAATGAAATCTAATTGTAGTATTATAAAAACATCCTTTTATTGAGTATCAAAAGATATAAAAACAAATATGTACAGCAGGCCCCCACAATGGGAAATTACATGAGATGTATATAGTTTGAAACCTCAGTACATGAATCTATACATAAACAACTAACGTGAAAATTACCAACGCGTTTCAAAGCCTGTACAGCTTCTTCCTCAGGGGTGTAACATAGGTCAATCCTATAGATTGTATTGATGCTAAGATCCATATTCACATGCATTAAAAACAATTACTCAGGACCTCCGCCAAACAGAACTACATGACCTAATGGTGAAATTCAAGGTGAAATGCTGATGGTGGGGGATGTTTTGCCGCAGCTTAGCGGTCAATGGCGACTGAGGCCAAATGAATTGGACTCTGCGTCTGTTGTATCGCCCAGAGCTATGTGTAGTCCTGCAGCAAGGGGAAAGGTGTTTTTTTTTTCTGCTCAAACAGCAGCTCTCTGCCTCTTTTTCAGCAGCAATCCCCACCTTTCAGTTGAAAAAAACCCTGACAAAAATGTGAAAAACGCAGGATTTGAGCATTTTTTTTTTTTTTTGTTTTATGACAGAGCTTTGTGCATAGATACATTGACTGCAAAAGAGTTAAAAAAAAGAGAGAAATAAAATGGAGATGTAAAAGTAGTGTTTTTTTTACACCCGAGTGCATGAGCTTTAATATTTCTAGTTCTTTATAAGAACAATTAGTCTTTATTGAGATCCTCTGCATCGCATTCCGCTTCTGATTTTTGATGTTGGGAAAGACAACTTGGGTGTTTATTCTTGGAAAGGCAGCACATTACACCTCCAGGGTGAAGGATCTTTAAATTCTACAGTGTCAGGGGAAATTATATTAAAACAAAGTGAAATGTCACTAGGTGTAACCTGTTGCGTTAATTCACTGTAAGGCCCCTTTCACACTTGATCGACTTGTCCTGCTACTTGGGACTGCAAAATCACATGACAAGTTGCACTCCATGATTTCCAATGAGTACCGTTCATATCTGTAAGACTTCCAAGTCACAACGACTTCAAAATAGTCCCTGCACTACTTTGGGCCAATTTTAATGCGTTTTGAGATCCATAGATATAGGCATTGCTTCACGTCCAGTCAAAATTGCCGGACTTTTAGGTCGCAAAGGGGCCTTAAAGACATATTTACACCAAAGTGAGTTCTGTTGGGATAGTACACGGACACTGCTAGGGCTGTCTAGTAGATAAACCTATCCTACACGTTGTATTCCCTTTTGGGTATCATTTATTTTGGTTGTCGTGTGAGTTCTAAATAAAATGTAGCAAAAGTAGTTGTGCTAAAAAAAGAAAGTAGTTAGTCTGGTTTGTGCAGGTAGTAGCTCTTTTTTTCCCTCATCTTTCCTATATCATTTTTGAGGGTTTAAGAGGCAGGTTTTAAAGAGAATCAGTCCCTTGTCTAGTGCAAATCAGGATCCCATTCATCTTTTTAGCTTACAGTTTGTCATGGTTATGAGTGCATTTGAGACCCCTTTATCAGTATTCCTGGACAGTCATCATTGACAGTTGGTAAACATCAGTATTCCTGGACAGCCATCAGTGACAGTTGGTGAACATCTACATTAGATTTATCACTGCACTTGTCAGTTTTCTGCCCAGTATATGTGCATACCTACAGTGTGGTCAGGGGCATGTTTTACTTTGGAACAATGCTGAGCAGCTGAAGAGGGAGAGACTTAGGCCAGCCATATACAATTCTCAGCTGGTTCAGCAGGAATGGCCTGAGATTCGAAACGTTGGTGGGCAGGCTGAATTGATTGAGGGATCAACATGGGTACAACCAGCCGGATTCACTTACAGTGATCGCTAGTGGCTGCTTTAGCCGCCAGTAGCGATAATCACTGTCTTCTCCTGGCTCGGGACAGCTTTGGGTCGAGTCCAGAAGCGGGTAGTCATCCAAGCTTGGGTCGAGTCCAGAAGCAGGTAGTCATCCAAGCTTGGGTCGAGTCAAGAAGCGGGTAGTCATCCAAGCTTGGGTCGAGTCCAGAAGCGGGTAGTCATCCAAGCTTGGGTCGAGTCCAGAAGCGAGTAGTCATCCAAGCTTGGGTCGAGTCCAGAAGCTGGTAGTCATCCAAGCTTGGGTCGAGTCTAGAAGCGGGTAGTCATCCAAGCTTGGGTCGAGTCTAGAAGCGGGTAGTCATCCAAGCTTGGGTCGAGTCCAGAAGTGGGTAGTCATCCAAGCTTGGGTCGAATCCAGAAGCGGGTAGTCATCCAAGCTTGGGTCGAGTCCAGAAGCAGATAGTCATCCAAGCTTGGGTCGAGTCCAAAAGTGGGTAGTCATCCAAGCCGGGGTCGAGTCTAGAAGCGGGTAGTCTACCGATGCGGGGTCGAGTCCAGGAGCAGGTAGTCTACCAATGCAGGGTTGAGAGCCAGGAGAGTAATCAGCCAAGCCAGGTCATACACGGAGAACAAACGTCTGCTAGCACTGATGCACCTTGAAGCAAAAAACGCAAGGGCAATGGACTGCAACTCATCAGGTGATAGATATAGTCAGGTATGCAACATCATCACTGTGCGACACCCAGGCAGCAGGCAAGTGATGATATAAGTTTATAAGAGGCAGCAGTCTCCACATGTCCAAGATGGCTGCCAACAGGAGGGCAAGGTAAGACCCTGACAAGCTATCTACATCGTCCTTGTTGTTTACTGAGAAATGCATGCCGATCGTTGCAAAGACTGTTGGGACTTGTAGTTTCCCATTCAAAGAATACTTTAAATGGATGGCATGTCCACGTTTTTTTTTTTGTTTTTTTTTGAGAAAATTCCCCGCCTTGTGGGGCTCAGACCATTTGTTACATGTTACACCCTGAATATTGATGTTACATGTAACATGTTACAAAAGGTGAACTTATCCTTTTAAAATATGTAAACTTACTTTGTGAAGACCCCCACACATTTACTTCCTTGAACTCTTTGACACATTTACAATGCCTTGTGAGTAGACCCTGCTGTGTCACACATTTCACAAAACCTGTCTTCTGAACTACAGAGGTAATGAGAGGCGGAGCTTCAGGAGGCAGAGTTAGTACAGAAATCACTGCTTGTAGGCAGCAAGGTACCATGGAATATGTAGTCCTTATAAATTGAAAGTAAATAGCAGAGGAGAAGCTGCAAAGGGAATCCAGGAAGTTGTGGAAAGAGATGACCAGTGGACAGGCAGAACTCACAACACGAAAGGCGATTTTTTTTTTTTATATCTCATATCATAGCTTATATTGGATTGTCAAAATAACTATTGTTTGTATTGTATTTCAATGCTGTGATCATAGAACTCCTTTACTCTATCATATTGGCATACTAAACCTGCCCTGGCTTTCCGTGCAGCGGTGTTAATAAATCTTTTTCCCCATGTGTGTATTAGCAGGTGTTATTGTGAATATGGTGATTGTACATCAAAGGAGGATATGAAGAACTTACCACCACACCTGCTGCTACGTACCTTTTTAATTTATTTTTTTGCTGTTCTTACTGACGGGAAGTCCTTTCCAACCCACTGTGAGTTCTTGGAAGCGTCCACAAATATATTTGGGAGCACATTTTTTTTTTCAAAACATCTCCCATCATCCATAGTTATAAAAAGTAGACACTGTGTACTGCACAAAGTGCTGCTGGCCCATATTTCCTAAGAGTTCTCAATAACTGCTCTTCTGGATGTTGTATCAGCTGTTGATCATGTGATGGAAAGTTAACCAAGCCAGCTAATAATACTGTTGATGTACGGGCAGTCGTCTTCCTTCAGCACTTCCAACACATCAGTCTTTTCCTGGAATGGGCTGTATGTTAGACAAGGGCAATATTCTCTCATGTGAGACCATTTTAAATCATTATGTGGCAACAGTACATTCCATAGATAATGTGTCCCTGCTATATATCAGTAGGCCTATGATGGTTCACTTTTGGGTTGGATCAAGGTTTGGCAGTTTATTTCTCTTGGAGGCTCCATCAATAGCTCTTTTCTACCTCCAGGCCATAATGAAGGTGTTGCCTTTCTGCAGTTGGATGGCTTAGTTTTACAGAGAGGACGTTTGGGCTTCGTTCACACCATGGTGCAGAGACGTTCGTTTTTTTGCACGCGTTCTGCAAGGGCCCAAAAAAAAAAAACAATTGTTCTCTATGTGCCCTGTTCACACCACAACACTGGTATCGTGCGGATTTTGTCTGCGCAGGAATCTGCAACATGTATGCAGTTTTCTGCACAGGAAAAAAAAACTGACATGACCTCAACATAAGTGGGAACAAGGCACATAACTGACGTGCATGAAAACTGATGTTCTGTAACTTTTTTATTATTAACAGAATTAAGTAGGTGTGACACTCGGAAAAGAGTAGCTCCTTAGATCTTGTTCACCTTTAAAAAAGCGTTTTTTGTATTTTTGTTAAATCCCCAAGGGAGATTTTACATTGAAATCCGGACCCCACCACATCCCTGTGTCATCCCAACCCTGTGCTCCTGTGCCCACAGCGAACTCTCTATAAAATTTGCTGAACTGCGTAGCAACCACAGCAGTGTATATAAACATGTGCGCTGCTCATGTTAACTTGCTATTAGGCGACCAGGGCTGCTGCACATGTAAAAAAGTGCTTAAAGATTTATTCCACTCAGTTCGGCCTTCCATTCCATTCAAGTTTGACACGCCTGAATTATATTGATCGTGGTCTCAAAGCAAAGTTGTGCTTTTTCCATGCAGAACAACAGGTTCACATTAATGCCTCCTTTCCCAGCTGATGGGAGTGAATAAAATTGTAAGTAATTGTAACTCATTCTCCTCCCTTTATTGTAACAGCACTGGTACTTGACCCAGTGGTGTCACATATGGCACTTTTCCACTGCAAGTACCGGTCGGGCTCTACCCGGCCCTGCTTGGCCCGGTTTGCTTTTCCACTGCTGGTACCGCATGGTATAGTGTCGGAACGGTTCGGTATGGTATAGGTTTGCTTTTCCACTAAAGTAGTACTAAGTTAAGTGGGTGGGATAACAACGGGGTGGGTGGGATTCTCTGACCAATCAGTGACTAGTAGTGACTGCATGCAAAGGATTGTGGGATATGGTACCAGTTTGGTACCTGTTGGAACCACAATCGAGTAGGTACTGTTTTTTCAGAGCCGTTCCGTACCGTTCGGTTCCATGCAGTGGAAAAGCAAACCTATACCGTACCGAACCGTTCCGACCCTATACCATGCGGTACCAGCAGTGGAAAAGCACAAAAGCGTGCTGAACCGGTACGGTTCCATGCAGTGGAAAAGCGCCAATAGTGATAGGTAACCAGTCCTCAGCCCTGTGTACATTTAGACTTGGTTCACATATATGCGTCTGCGGTTTCAGTGCTGCAGTCAGGGGTGGTTCTGTTAACCAGTTCAGGTGCAAATTTTTACCTGAACCAGATCCAGAAATGGACAGGATCCTTTTAAAATCCCACTGGGATCGCTCCGCACATTTGTGAACCGGCTCTATTGAAAGCCGGTCCGATTCACATGTTATGCGAATTGGACGTGGTTAAAAATGCATCCAATTTGCATATATGTTAACCCAGCCTCAAGCCTCGTACACACGCAACGATTATCGGCCGACCGATTGTCCGACTTTTGTCCAGAGTTGTGTTTTGTTGGTTGGAATGTGCCTAGACTGCACACGAATTTTCTCGGCCAATAAAAATCTACTTCAGAAGTGATGTCATGTGCTGGTTTACTTTCCGTGTGTTTTTTCTTCTCTGAGCATGCCCAGTCTTGCTCATCAGATTTTTGTCTGCCGAAATCTGTACTGACTGACGGAAAATCGGCCGTTGTGTTGACGGCCAACAACAATTTTATAGCCTGCACACCAGATTTTATTCGGCTGAAAAGTCGGTTGTCGAAAGCATCATACTAACTAGCCGAAAATCGGCCGATCGGACGTTGGCCGAAAATTCCCGGCCAATAATCGATGCGTGTGTACGAGGCATTAGGCCTGGGTGGCTCAGAGCTTATATAGAGCTAACTTTCCTTGCTCCCGGCAGCTGAACAAAAAGTGGATATGAGCTTGGCCGTCCTTAAACTCATATTTATCCAAACTTCCACTTTCTGCTCCTTGCTCCTTTTAAGTCTAATCAGCTGCAAGCTAAAGGTGGCCATGGATGGAGCAATTTTCTTCCCTGCAACAAAGATAATCACTCGATTTCCCCATTAACACAGTCAGTGATGATGGGGAAATCCCTCCCATTGAGCCATTGTGTTCTCTGGCAGGGGGAGCTGTCCTGTGTGTGAGAACCCAGAGTGTATATTGCTAGGGGCTATAGCCATAGGCAATAATTGCATGAAAAATCCGCCAGGCTGGTTGAACTTAAATTGATCGATCAACTTTGGCACAATCAGCCTACCCATTGATGGTTCGAATCTTTGCCTGTCCCTGCTGAACTGGCCGATATTCGAA
This sequence comes from Pelophylax lessonae, assembly GCF_965119305.1. NCBI lineage: Eukaryota > Metazoa > Chordata > Amphibia > Anura > Ranidae > Pelophylax > Pelophylax lessonae. The sequence continues at coordinate 120,759,600 of NC_138769.1, read as the reverse complement.
CCGTTTATGGCCGGCTTAAGTCATTCCCCACCCTGGAGAACACAAACAAAGGTCAAGGTGCTGGTGAAAACAGTGCTCCTATAAGGACACATGCACATATGTAGCCAATTACATTTGGCTTTGTTTACGTGTCCTGCTGGTTGGGGAAAGACCCTTTCCACAGCTGATTGGACTTAGAGTCCAGAGCTGATGTTTGGATAGAGATGAGCTCAAAGGGATACTCAAGCTCATCTCTAACAGGAAAGTGTAGAAACAAAGAATGGCGATGTGTGCTTCCAGGAATGTCCTTAAACCAAGTGTGTTGCTTTGCATTCCATGGAATTTCCTGGTGATCTCAATGGCGATGGTACTTAACTGATATAAATCAACACAGACAATGGCTAGAGAACCAGCGCAGGCAATGGCTAGAGAACCAGCGCAGGCAATGGCTATAGAACCACCGCAGGCAATGGCTATAGAACCACCGCAGGCAATGGCTAGAGAACCACCGCAGGCAATGGCTAGAGAACCACCGCAGGCAATGGCTAGAGAACCACCGCAGGCAATGGCTAGAGAACCACCGCAGGCAATGGCTAGAGAACCATCAGTGGAACTTTATGGTGCTGGACCATCAAATATTTGCTAACATGGTAACTCTTTTTATTTCACCCAACAGATACCTCCTGAATCCACCTTTGACCCAAAAAGAAAGTGTGGTTTAGGTTAGGATCTTTAAATATTGCTCTTTTAAAGACACTTAATTTTCATTTAAAATATCCTGCAGCAACCATTATATAACCTTTTTATAAATTTGTTTAGAGAAGGCATGCTATTAAGGCCACCTTTGGTTGCACAGCGTGAATGGCTTTGTTTTATGCTAGTGATTTTTTTTTCTTTTTTTTTTTTTAAAGAATTCTTATTTGTTTCGTAGCTAACCAGGATATATTGTAAAACAATACAGTATGATCCAAGGCTTTAGAAATCCAGTGCAGATTCCAGATGGTGATATTAAAATCAGAGCATACCAGCTACTACATGACGTAATTTAAAAACCTACTGTGTCTGTTGATTGAAAACACTGCACAGTGTGCGCGTTCTGTATTACTGAATAGAATGGGGATGAAAGCCTCTAAGTAGACTTAGGGGTTTTTAAATAATTCTGTTTAATGCTGCCTATGCCTAATGATTATAATGCTGTTTTGAGTCACTGCATAAAGGATGCTATAAATATAACCTACTGAACGTTATTTTCTGTATATTTGCAATTTAATTTAGAACATTGGAAAAAATAGATTTTGTTCCTTTATTATATATAGCAGTAAGTTTCTGATTATAAATGTATTAATAACCTTTTTTGTATGGGCCTTGTGCACAAGATGTTTTTAGTACTCTGAGCCATGTCCTGCCCACCTTTTGGAGTCCTGCAAGCAGCAGCAATGAATAACTGACTCAAGCTGGAGGATTAGACATAGAGTGCAATTGCCTGCAAGGTGACACAGCAAACACTCATATTTGGAGCCGTTTAGCTATTTCTTACCAGTGTCTGGTGTTCCTTAAGCGGCATCAGAAACATGTGCCAAACCTCCTTCCTTCTTTTCCCTTCCCTACAAGGCCGACTCCAGACTGGAGAAGACTAGAGTTAAAAGCTAAGTTCACCTTTCAAGAAAAAAAAATTAAAAATGTACATATTTTTGCAAGAAAAAAATGTGCATTTTTTTTTCCCCGCAGGAGCCTGCAAAATGTTGCACCTGTAGTCAGTGGATCTGGGGTGCAATGCCAGGATTGTGCAGACAAGCCCTGCAGCTTTAAGCCATACCTCCAATACAGGTTGACTGTTTTACAAGCTGCAGGACTTGTAAACGCATCAGCACTCCTCTCATCCGCTTCCATTCAGAACTACAGGCTGTCAGCCGCAATGGATAATGTTACTTGTAGTTCTTTCATTCAGAGATCACTGTGAATGAATGACGCGGCTGTGTGGGCAGAGCCCTGCAAAGCCGCGCTTCTTTCAAAATGTGACAGCAGGAAGGGGAGGACTGGCGGTGCAGGGAGCAGGTCTGGAGCATGTAGCACCCAAATTATGGGTGTTCCCTAGATATCCCAGTTGTGCTACCACCTTGTTCAAAGTCAACCTTTATCAAAGGAGCTAAGCAAAATATTGCCAGCCAAACAACTTCTGCATCCAGTCCAATGCAGGCACCGATTAGGTATTCTGACAGCTGCAGATGCTGGCAATAAAAATAAAATACCTGGCACTATCCATCCATGCTGTTTAGCATGAAGAGCCTAATCTAGTGATTTTTCCTTTTCTAGCCCACAGGACCCACGGCTTTACAATCTGTCAATTTTGGATTCTTACTTGTGTCTTGATAAAGAGATACAGCTCACTTACTGACCCATTTACCATAAAGAAACTGAGGGAAGATTTTAGGAACTGCGACACGTAGGGCCCTTTCACATAAGCTTTTCGATCAGGTCCACCTGTCAGTTTTTCAGGCGGACCTGATTGGACCCTCCATGCACCCCTATGGAGCAGCGGATGTTAGTGGGGACATGTCCGCTGACACCCGCTGCTATCCGATCCTGTTCGTGAAATCCAGATGGATGGAAACCCTATTTTCCATCCGTCTAGAGGATTGGTTTGGATAGGATCGAATGAAAACGGGCAGGTGGTCCGTTTTCATCCAATCTTCCTCAGAGGAGAGCGGGGAATCTGAAAACTCCATCTCTGCACACAGAGCGGAGACAGACCTGTCATCTGCCTGTGTGAAAGGACCCTTAAAGATGAGCTCCAGTTGTGGACAATTTTATACATGTTACATTGGTCTAGCTTGACCGTTGTAACTATGTATATACCATACCTGGCAATGCCCATCAATGCTGAAAATCATGGAAGCAGGAATCATTAACAGCTGGGCAATTGTAACTATATATGAAATATCCATATCTGGAATTCCACTTAAAGGAATTAACCTCTGATGGAAGTTCTATCCATTCTAAGAAAGTTTTGGCTGGAGTCGGGCTTTAATGTATTACAAAGCCTTGGATGCTTGACAGCTTGTTAACATAAACTAGGCAAAGTAGCTAGCATGTCTAGATCTGCTGTTGGAGTTTATAAAAATAACATGCTTCCAAGTAAAGCCACATGCCCACTGGGCATTTAGCCCCAGTGCATGAGATCCCAGTGTTTTGGTGCAGTCAGAATGCACAGGCTTCCCGTCTTCCGCAGCCTGTAAACTTCTGAGAGGCTGAATGTTGCTGTGGCTGGACAGGGCACCTAGATGTACTAACCTTTAGGACAGTATGTGCTCAGGGATGAATGTGTGGAATGCAGACTATGAGGTGCACCATCTAGGCTACCGGCAGCTGGGCTAAACAGTGCGCCTATGCCTCCTGCCCACACCAAAACGCTGGGATGTCATGCATGAAGGCTAAACACCCAGTGTGTGCGAAGCCTAAAGAGTTAACTTGCACCATTTCACCCTGCTTATTACAGTGTGGTCAGTTTCTGAACCTAAGCATTGTCATGTGGGGTGAGTGTGCATAGTCCTAAATAAGTTTCCAGGGGCTTCAGTGGTGGGAAGTTAGGAAAAAATGAAGAACCAATTTGGTTGGCACAGTGCATAATGTGCTTTATTTCACACGTTCGCTTGCATTGCTGATGGGGAAATGTCATATTTCCTTATTAAAATTGTTTCACAATATCTAATAAAGCATTAAGGCACCTTTGGGAAATCAATGGGCTTCCAGTGCACCAAATTGTCACAGAAATCAGACCTGTCGCCAAATTGTTGCCGAAATACATTATAGCACGTTGCCATGCATTTACACTGCGTTGAACACAGGTGCCTTGCCTTATGCCAAATTGTGACCCATGTATAGGAACCCTGGTTGTACACAAGTTAATCCATCGATTGGCTTGTACATCCAGCCTGTTGGTTTTTTCACAAACAAGTGCTGCCAGCAACATTGTGTTCTGCCAGCAGGGAAGGCTCTCCGCTGGCACAACACAATAGCGCTGTGGAAGGGATTGCCCCATCAGCACTGGCTTTGTTGATGAGGGAATTGAGCAATTCCACCTGTGGTGGAAGGAAAGAAAATTGCAAAATGAATGGCCTGCTTTAGTGTGTTGGGATGCTATTGAAAACGAGTGGCACTGCAATGCCTTAGCATGTGTTAATGTGGTCTTCCCCCACAACACAAAGGTCTGCAAACAGGGGTTGCAGGAAAGAAAGTCGCCTGATTTCCTCCATCAACCCCTATAGGGGAACCCCTCCTGCCGAGTCATTGTATTCTTCTGGCGGGAGAAGCTTCCCCCACTGGGAGAAGACAGTGATTATTGCTAGCGACTGTACCAGCCACTAACTATAATTGTATGTAAGATCCTGCAGGCTGGTTGTACCGGAGTTGATTGTTCGATCGAATTGGTACATTCAGCCTGCCCATACATGGTTCGAATCTCGTCTGGTTCCTGTCAATGGCCGGCCTAAAGGATAGGTGACCTTTAAAAGAGTGAATCTAGCTTTTGCCCCCTTAGCTAACCTAACCCACCCTACCACGTTACAAATGTATACTTACCTTAATCTGATCATGGCGGTTCTGCCTTTTGTTTCAGTTCCAGTGGTGCAAGTCTTTACTGCCCTAATTGCATCTGTGTATGAGCGCCCCATAGATTTCCTTTGTCTTGAGGCTGGAGAAAGACCCATAGAAGTCCATGGGGCTGTAATGCAGAGGCATGGCCGGGACTGTGAAGACTTGAGGCGCTGGATGTAAACAGCAGTGGAACCACAACCACCAGATGGAGGTAAGGCTTGCTTCCACATTATACAATGTTCTAGTACAATTTTCCTTTAGATTTACCAAAACCATATACAATGAGGTCAAGCTTAAACACTTTAAATTTATATGCAATCAGGCAGGTCTTTACACTGCATATTTGAAGGCAAATCTGAAGGAAATTGAAGAAGGAAATTGTATAATATATGTCCAACTTAAGGGGATTGTAAAGTCCCCCCCCCCCATTTTTCTTACCCATGCCCATCTGTTCCAGCGACTCCAGCTACTGTCTCTCTCCTCATTGGATATAGTGATAGCAGCAGGAGCTATTGGCTCCCGCTGCCGGCAATCAAACCCAGTAACACGGGGGCGGGGCTGAATCCCGCTGTCTGTGTCAATGGGCACAGCAGTGGGACTCGGGAGCGTGCCTGCACATGTGCCCCCCCATGGAAAGTGGCCCTCCGATGAAAGAGAGGAGCCAGGAGCGCCGGCAGGGCACCCCAGAAGAGGAGGATCCAGGCTGCTCTGTGCAAAATCCTTGCACAGAGCAGGCAAGTATAACATGTTTGTTATTTTTATATAACAAAATCTGAACCTTTACAACCCCTTTAAGTATGCATCTGTGGATGGGAGGGTGGGTTAGGTTTAGAGAGGCAGGGTAGGATGCTATTATCTTTTAAGTATAGTCTTGTGGATCCTGCAGTGAAGAAAACCTGTTGGTTTACCTAATCCAGGCAATCCCTTCAAAGATATCGTGTTAATGCTTTGATTGTGTGGTTTGTTACAGAGTTAGAAATGTTACAATATTGTCTGTTATTGCTGATGAGGAAATCAAAGCAGCCAGAATATTCTTATCAGCAAGTTGAGGTTAGCTCAGGCTGTTACCACTAGTTTATATTTCTCTAGCGCTCATTGACAGACGTAGTCCTCGGTGATACACCACCTTCGGGTTATGTTGCCTCCACAGGAGCAGGACTAGACAGGAAATTAAAAAGCTCTGGCCACACCCTAGGGGCAGTCCCAGAGGGTATATCCTCTCTCTCTCTGCCTCAGCAAATCAGTTATTTTCTGTCTAGTTAGGAGTAAGGACCTAGATACCTTGCTGGGATCTTAGGTCCTGGCAAGAATTTTTTCTTAAAGGATTTTTTAGACAGCTTTTTTTCTCCAGTGTTCCTGTGAGATCTTCAAGCAAGAAAGCTGAACTGGGCGACGGGCTGGATGTTGAGATCCGGTGGTCACCCCAGTTCAGCCTACGAGCGCGTGCAGGCCATAGCTCCGCGCTGGGTCGGCCGCGACAAAGTCCCATTAAAGGACTGACCCCGCGAGTTAAACGTCTCGCTGAAACGCCAAAGACCATGAGTCACGGCGTCCGTATCGGTCGACAGCCCTCCCGCCCCGGTGGAGAGGGGTACTGTCAGGAGTTGGTGCCCGCCTGGTTCCGGTATGGTGAGTAGTATGTTCCCCCTTTTCCCCTGACGGGTCTTGTGGTGAACGCGGGCCCCTCTCTGTATGGTAAGATAGAGTCCCTCTCTATCCTATAACATGACACAGATCCTCCTATTTTGAGTGTGATTTTGTGTGCAAAAAAGCCAGGAGGCTTGGTTTGGGAGCTAACAATCTAATTGTATACATGTTAAAAAGATGTAATCTGTGGCATTCTGGGAATCTTACGGTGATAAGAATAAGCTACCTACCAGTCAGAAGCCACGGACATGTAGACTGCCTTCCTAATCAGATCTCCAGCTATTAGCAGGCCTCCCGAATGGCCATGCGGTCCGCCAGGGCCGGTACCGCCAACCACGCCAAATCCCCATGCAGAGAGAGTGTTGTGTGCCCTGCAGCACACCGCTATTCAGTACAGGCCGCCGCCATTTTTTTTGCTGGATCGCACGAGCCGCCATTTTGGCGTAGCCTCGTGTCTCCAGCATGGGGGCGGCCATGTTTGAGGTGATCCAAACACCTCGTGGAGCTTGGGGAGGCGCCGGAAGGCGTGCAGAGGGGCGGAGCCGCCTCCTTTCTTCCTGGGCAGCCAGCCAAAAGACTTCCTGTTTGTCAAGACAGCGTTGTAACCTGTTGCAGTTAAACTCTGAGCATCAAGTGGTGAGCCTGGGGGTCTATCTCTCTCTCTCGATCAATAGGGATCCCTAGCAGGTAACACTAAGGGGTTTTTTGTGGCGCTGGGGGTCTGAAAAAAAAAAAAAAAAGAGAAGTTTTTTTATTTTTGAATTATATTATCCAGGAAGTGACTGGAATTATCATGGACCCTGCCACACATATTCCCCCACCTGTTTCCCTCGAGGGGGCCACGGGACCCGCCGGTGCACAGAGTGTAGAGTCATTTACAGCAATTTTGGAGTCTATGGTGGCTCGGGTGGAGGCGGCCTGTCAGGGACGGGGGTCAAGGAAGCGACCCCCGCCTACCCCTATACTATCTGACACCTCTGACTCAGATTCAGAGATGGTCACTGCAGTTGCAGGTTCCTCTGCAAGGGCTGTTATCCCAGGTAAAGCCCCCTCAGACAGTGAGGAGGACGCTTCTTCTCCTGCTATAATTCAGGAAGAAGCATTGGTGGACGCACTAGTTGTGGCAGTGCAGGAAACCTTAAAACTTGAGGCTTTACCGGCAGAGGCAACTGAAACAGAGATTCCTTTTGGTACTAATAAGCCCATCAAAACGGTGAAGGTTTTTCCTGTACCCAAATGTTTCGGTAATCAGATTAAAGGAGAATGGGAACATTCTAAGCGTACCTTTACTATTTCCAAGCGTATTGCTAGACGCTATCCGTTTGAGGAATCCATCATTAAGAAATGGACGGTACCACCAGTGGTGGATCCACCTATTTCCAGGCTGAATAAAGCCACGGTTATCCCAGTGGAGGACACTTCGTCCTTTAAGGATCCGGTGGATCGAAAGATGGAAGCAGAGTCCCGCACCATCTTCTCTCTGATAGGGTCAGCATTTAGACCAGTAATTGTTATTGGTCTAGTTTCCCAGACACTTACGGAATGGTCGAAAATGGTACGCCAAGACCTTAGGGGAAAGGATATTCCCCAGGAGACATCTGATTTGATGGAACAGATTATAGAAGGGCTACAGTTTATCTGTGACGCAGCCTTGGACACTATTCCCTTATTAGGGCATGCATCTATGTCAGCGGTGATCCTCAGACGTGTGCTGTGGTTAAAATGCTGGTCAGCTGACCTAGGTTCCAAGAAGACCTTGACAAATCTCCCTTTTCAGGGGAATCGTCTATTTGGGGCCAACCTAGATGAAATCATTAAGGATGCCACTGGGGGCAAGAGCACTTTTTTGCCACAGGCTGCAAAAGCTAAGGGACCTCGCAACAAGCGAGGACCTTTCTTTACCGCCCATAAAGGGCGCCCGGCTGGTACTAGCGGGAAAGGCAAGACTCCTCCAGGAGGGTTCAAGAAGGGCTGGTCGGACAAGCAGAGGACCAACCCAGCCAAACCCGAAGCAAAGGAGTACACAGCCTGAAGGTGCGCCCCCACCCGGTTTCAGGGTGGGGGGACGTTTTCACCGGTACTCAGGACATTAGATCGAGCATCAACCACTACTACCGGTGCGATTCTTCCCTTCCAACATTTAAGCACTTTAAGCACTACAGGAAGCGGTAGTTACCGTTCCCTGAATAGATCTTTTCCTTTACCTTTTCCTAAGATTAGTCCCTATACCTCACAGGAATCGGATCTGGTTGACCAGATAGGCCAAGTAGCCTCTAGTCGGGTGACTTCGGTCCCTGAGGTTCAACCAGAAAAGATCACCCTTCCTGATAACAATCAGGTATCTGATAAATGTGTGGGAACAGAAAACGACCAGACTTTCTCGGATGGTCGGGGCCAGATACCTCTAGGGACGCCTGGTTCAGATTCTATCAGCGCCAGTGGTCCTAGAAATTCTAGGCTGGCCTCCTCAAGCCGGCCTGGCCGACTTGGACATGCTAGTCGCAGACGTTCCGTGGGAACTTCGTCTCAGGGAGTGTCTGTGGTCTCAAGGACCAATTTACCATCATGCTTTACAGTCGCTGGGTTTAATGGCCTGGCCATTGAGACCCAAGTACTGAAGGACAGAGGTTTGTCTACTTCAGTCATTCCTACCCTTATTAAAGCAAGGAAAGCGACTTCCAGCAAGGTCTATTATCACACATGGAAGACTTATATTGCGTGGTGCGAATCTTTAGGATTTCCTCCACGTACCTATTCGGTGACTCGAATATTGGCCTTTTTGCAAAGTCCTTGGTGCGGAATTTCATCCAGGGGGTGAACCGCCCTGGGATCTTAATTTGGTTTTGTCGGTTCTACAGAAACCTCCCTTTGAAAACATCAGGGAGATTCCCTTGCTTACTTTATCCCAGAAGGTGGCCTTCTTGGTGGCTATTACTTCTGCTCGCAGGGTGTCAGAACTGGCTGCATTGTCATGCCAGTCCCCATACCTAGTGATTCATAGGGATAAGGTAGTACTTCATCCTAAGCCATCTTTTCTTCCTAAGGTGGTTTCAGATTTTCATCTGAATGAAGATATTGTACTACCTTCCTTGTGTCCTCAGCCCAAGCATCATCGGGAACATGCGTTGCATTCCTTAGATGTGGTTCGGGCAATCAGGGTATACCTGAAAGCTACGGAATCATTCCGTAAGACGGATTCACTTTTTGTGATCACGGATGGCCCCAGAAAGGGTTTGCCTGCATCTGCCGCGACCATTGCCAAATGGATTAGACAAACGGTGGTACAGGCTTATTCTATTAAGGGTCAGAGTCCTCCGTTCCCTGTTAGGGCGCACTCCACTCGAGCGCTCAGTACTTCCTGGGCCTTTCGCCAGCAGGCGTCAGTGGTCCAGGTATGTAAGGCTGCCACCTGGTCGTCGGTACATACCTTTACAAAATTCTATAAAATTGATGTGACGGCATCGGCGGATGCCTCATTTGGCCGCAAGGTTTTGCAGGCCGCAATTTGAGGAGACCGGTGGTCTACCTCGAGGGTTTTTTTTCTGTTTGAAAAAAAAAAAAAAAAAAAAAATTTTTTTCTTTTTTGTTGAGTCTCATCATTAAGGATGAGCATTGTAAACTTCTAGTTGGCACCGGTTGGGCCTTCTAGATTGGGATTTGATTTCATTTTCCCACCCCTCAGTTGTGATACTGCTCTGGGACGTCCCGAAGGTGGTGTATCACCGAGGACTACGTCTGTCAATGAGCGCTAGAGAAAAATGGATTTTTGTAAGATCTTACCGTAAAATCCTTTTCTCTTAGCTCATTGACAGACGTAGTCCCCGCCCCTCTGTTTTTTGAGTTGGGTTGGGTTAAATCTCTAAAGACTGCTTTTTCACATAACTGATTTGCTGAGGCAGAGAGAGAGAGGATATACCCTCTGGGACTGCCCCTAGGGTGTGGCCAGAGCTTTTTAATTTCCTGTCTAGTCCTGCTCCTGTGGAGGCAACATAACCCGAAGGTGGTGTATCACCGAGGACTACGTCTGTCAATGAGCTAAGAGAAAAGGATTTTACGGTAAGATCTTACAAAAATCCATTTTTTCAGTGTTCTATTTAGAAATCCTCACTTCCTTCCCACCAGTAAATGATGGAAAACCTCATTAAGACCTTAACGTGTTTATTTCAATGTGTTTGTTTATATTCTGTTATCACCAAGATTAGTCTTCTAGTGCCGGTGTTCTATCAGAATGTCGCTACCCATCAGGTTGTGCAATGGAAGTGACATTCAGACCAAAAACAGGGCGCATGCGCGATGACGGGTAGCAGTAATCTGATGGAACACCCATGCAGACATCTTACTACACCCAGCTAAGTCTTTAATTTCAGAGTCATTTTAGCAATAAAGTGCATGTAGGGCTCTTTCACACGGCCGCTCCGTATGTCCGTAAATCACCCCATCCGTTTGCGGGTGATATACAGACATAATGCATGTCAATGGGGATTGTGGATGACCATCCGCTGACATCTGATTTGCGTCCTTTCAGTTCTGTTCCGTTTTTTGGAACGGAACAGAACCCTATTTTTCCTCCTTTAAAAAAACGGAACGGATGCAAAATCGGATGTCAGCGGTGTCATCCGCTGACATCCGCAATCCCCATAGACATACATTATGTCCGTATATCATCCGCAAACGGATGGGATGATATGCGGACATAAGGAGCGGATGACACAAATGTCATCCGCTCCATGAAAAAAAAAAAAGTGCCGCAGCGGAGATAAAAAAAAACTGAGCGGCCGTGTGAAAGAGCCCAATATAAATAAATATACTATATTGATATCTGTGATGCTGTTTGGATGTTACATTTTGAAAGCATGAACTGTTAGCGCTCAGCAGTGTGGGGTGTACCAACATGGCCTCCGCCACCTTCCTACTGCTGGCTTTCAGCTTCCTTCAAAATGTAACATGAAAACAGCTTCAGAGCCGGTTCACACTAGCGTGACTTGTCAGGCGACTTGTCAGCCTGACAAGTCGCGCTCCCTCGCGGTCCATTGACCACTATAGGACCCGTTCTAATAGGAGCGCACAAGTCGCTCCGACTTAGAAAAAGGGTCCTGTACTACTTCGGGGCGACTTGCATAGACTTCCATTATGTGAAGTGCCTGCAAGTCGCTCCGAAGTCGTGGTGCACAAGTCGCCCCCGAAGTAGTATAGAGTCGTGCCGCCCCAGTGTGAACCGAGTCTAACAGATGTCAATATACAATATTTATTTATAAATGCTCACTTTGCTAAAGGTGCTAAAAAATTCACAACATAGCTGGGTGTAGTAAGATGTCCGCATGGCTGTTCGATCACATTTCCGCTACCCGTCAGACCATGAAGTGTTTGGAACGCATAGCAGTGCTGTATTTTGGCCTAGGCCAACAAGGCCCAGGCCTAGGGCGGCACTTTGCAGGGCGGCAGCAAAAAATCCACCCCCCCCCCCCTTGCACCTGAGACTCTATTGGCCACTGGTTACTAGAGCCGCCTCTCTCACCCCCCTCTCGCTCACCCCCTCTCTCTAATCCCCCTCTCTCTCTCACCCCTCCTCTCTCTCCCACTCCCTCTCTCATCTCCCCTCTATCACTCTTTGATCCCCCCCCCCCTCTCGTGAGATCTAAGGGGTTCATGCTGGGTCTTCTAGTCCTTCAATTTTGGAGGGAGTCACATCCATTAAAAAAGGAGTGGGGCAAATTTATATAGGTGTCGTGGGGGGGGGGGGGGGTGGCGCCCAATTTTAGTCTTGCCTAGGGCAGCACAAAACCAAAATACACCACTGACGCATAGCGGTGTGGAATGCATCGCGCATGCACTTGCTTTTGTATATATAGTATATTTATACCAAGATGTCTGAAAGAAAACCGGGTAAAGTTGCCTGTAGCAACCTTTTACATCTTTCCATTGTCTAAAGTGCACTGGAAGGAGACATGGGGTTGATTTACTAAAGCTTGAGAGTGCAAAATCTGGTGCAGCGGTGAATGGTAGCCAATCGGCTTCTAACTTCAGCTTCTTCAATTAGGCTTTGATAAAAAAAAAACAAAAAAAAAAAATCTGTAAGCTGATTGGTTTCTATGCAGAGCTTCACCAGATTCTGCACTCCCCAGGTTTAGTAAATCAACCCCTCGGTCACTTGTACAAATCTTCTTTCTTGTTAGTAGGGCCTAAAAATGATTTATGAAAGAGCAGATCTCTGGGGCCCCCAAGTAATCTGCTCCCCCTGCTACCTACATGTCCTAACATGTTTTCTTGTTCTGTATTGCAGTGTGATGGTGCATTAGCACATGACTGTGTGGACACTATTCTTGTTGTAGGGCCCATTTACACTGTTACATTTCAATGCATTTGCTGCAGTGCACTAACATGTCCAGACAATAAAAGTAATGAGCCACTTTCATTTTGGGGGAAAACCTTGAATATGCATGTGCAGGTATACAGGCAGCCAGCTGCGTACAGCCATTCACTTGTGTTGGCAGTTATACATGGTGCCGCAGCACCCCGAGGGCAGGAAAGTGCTGGACATTTTATACTTCAAAACTTGAAATGGGTGAGTTAAACACAGCACAGATGGGCTATTGTATTGTTACAGACACCACTGGCTGTCAGAATACCCCAACAGTAGCTGCATCTGATTGGATGCAGCTTCTCCTTGGCCAACAATCTTCCACCCAGCTCCTTGGATTTTTCAGTGATAGGAAGGTGGGTGAAAGGGAGGTGACAGTCACCCATGGAGCAAATTTAATTTGGTTCATCAGGAACCTGCCAGTGAATGGGCAGCCTAAAGCAGTTCTCTCCACCCTAGGAATTAAAAAAAATAAATAAAAGTTAGCAATTCCAGATACTGTAGCTGCTGACTTTTAATAAAAGGACACTTACCTGTCCAGGATTCTCACCGGAGCTGGCTCTTCAGCCATATAGGCACCAGCATGTTTACTTTGGGAAGCCACCCGTGACTGCTTGCGGCTTCCCACTGTGCATGCGCGAGCTGAACTGCACTTTATGTATGGTATCACAGCTGTCCAGGACTTGACGTGTCCCAGAAGGCTGTGGGGTAAGGGGGACCAAATTGCTGCTTGGATCGCTGCAGCAAACCCAGATACCTGCTCCCCCCTCCCCCCACAAAAAAGAAAAATGAAGTGCCAAACTTACAGGTGGGTAGGAAGGCAAGCAGAACTCCCCCTTTTGGGTAAAGTTCTGTTTTAAGGGCTCATTTAGATTTGCTGCAGTTTGGGGTAAAAACGTGGTTGAGCCGTGTTTTTACTGCTCCTTGTAGACTGCAAAGGAAGTGGTCGAGGGAGTACACTTGCCACGGAAAACACGATCTCCTCTCTTTCATTTAGTGGACAGTACCACCACCAAACCTGACCCATTAAAGTGAATGAATGAGGGCACTCTGCAACATCTCCAAAATGCATACGTTCCCGGAGTTGTGGCGTGGTGATGTGGCATTTAAATGGGTAGTGAGGAGGCTACATACCACCTCCCCTGCTGCCTGTCAACTGCCTGAAAACCAGATCGCTTTTCAGAGGTGTGCAGTGATGGCTGTTAGTGTAAACATTGCCTAAAGTAGAATTAAAGGGGTGTTCAGTCCTGATGAATGAGAATCTGAAGGTATAAGGAGAAGGCACAGGAGGCCAGTAAAACTCTGGGGCCCCATTCACACTCTGTGTAGCAAGAATGCGCGTCCCCGCTTGTGATTTTGTTTTTTGGGGGGGGGGTGATTAACACACATTTCTATATTCCCCATCGGGCAGCCTATAAATATGAATGGGTTTGCCCTATGTGCATTTGTCACACAAAAGAATCTTTGGTTTGGGTGGCTGGCTTTGCCTGATTTTTTTTTTCACGTGTTTTGTTGTGATTTCTGAGCATTTCTGTCTTGCGGAAAAATCGTACCACACTTGGGGCGCCATTAGGGATGTGTGAAATCCAAACGCATTTTGCCACAATTTAAGCGTGATTTGGAATAGCAGGCAGAATCTCAAGGTGTATACAGGCCCTGAGAGGCTGAAAGCTGCTGTGAGTGCTACCAATATTAGTGCAGCACCACAGCCATGTGCATTGCATGCGTTTGCCGGGCGACTCAGGTCTCATTCGGCGGGCGCTTGTGCCCACCGGAGAAAACATCGCAGTCGCAGCACGTTTACTCCCCAACTCCTTACCTTTGCAGCAGGCGGAGCAGTAACTGCAACTCGGCTCACCTGTGTTTTTACACAGCCCTAATAGATGGGGAATAATCCAATGGGGACACCCCGGGATTTCCTGTTTTGGCTATGGGACAGGAAGTGAAGGGAAATCTCCCCAACAAGGGCACACATTGCAGCCTGATCCGTTAGAACTCTCCCTTCCTCCAACAAACATTCACTTCAGTTTTACATACATTTCTAGATTTTGGATTTAATAAAGGACCGCAGATGACTTGATGTCAGGAGATAGGACAGGTCCGCTTTAATAAAGAGCTGTCCTTGGTCTCTGTATACAGTAGATGACACCTGCGGGGAAGTCTGTGGCCGCACTGGATGCTGATTGGCCGGGGTGGAGTCAGATAATAGAGGGGGCGTGGCTCGTGCTGCACGCGGTCAGGATGCTCCTCCACTAGGCGCTAATCAGGGACACAAGAGGCGGGGATGAAGGACGCGGACTGCGCATGTGCGTGAGCCGCCAGCTGTTAGCCGGGCCAGCAGGAAGCTCAGTATGAAGAGGATCGGGGCTCCGGGTGACATGTGACTTCTCCGGGGGATTTGTTGGGGCTCCGTCCGGGTGTGCCGGCGATCACATCCATCCACCGCACCGGGAGCCAAGGAAACTTTCATCGTCCCAGCCTGCAGGTGGATGTACGGGGAGCCGGGAGCTCCAGGGCGCCGGTGAGCTTATGTGCCGGTGCGGCCGGGAGACCGGACCAATGACTCTGAGCACCTTATCCCGGGACCGGAGGGCTGGGCACCCGTGTGCGTGCTGCGGGGCCAAGATGATCCCTCACTTCTCGGAGAATGCCGTCATCTCCCAGAACACCATCAACCAGATGTGAGTACTACAGATCACCTCCCCCACCACTATACCTATACATGTCATCTCCCAGAACACCATCAACCAGATGTGAGTACTACAGATCACCTCCCCCACCACTATACCTATACATGTCATCTCCCAGAACACCATCAACCAGATGTGAGTACTACAGATCACCTCCCCCACCACTATACCTATACATGTCATCTCCCAGAACACCATCAACCAGATGTGAGTACTACAGATCACCTCCCCCCCACTGTATACTACACAACACCTTCACCACCACTATACATGTCATCTCCCAGAGCACCATCAACCAGATGTGAGTACTACAGATCACCCCCCCCCACTGTATACTACACAACACCTCCACCACCACTATACATGTCATCTCCCAGAGCACCATCAACCAGATGTGAGTACTACAGATCACCTCCCCCACCACTATACCTATACATGTCATCTCCCAGAACACCATCAACCAGATGTGAGTACTACAGATCACCTCCCCCCTCCACTGTATACTACACAACACCTCCCCCACCACTATACATGTCATCTCCCAGAACACCATCAACCAGATGTGAGTACTACAGATCACCTCCCCCACCACTATACCTATACATGTCATCTCCCAGAACACCATCAACCAGATGTGAGTACTACAGATCACCTCCCCCACCACTATACCTATACATGTCATCTCCCAGAACACCATCAACCAGATGTGAGTACTACAGATCACCTCCCCCCCACTGTATACTACACAACACCTTCACCACCACTATACATGTCATCTCCCAGAGCACCATCAACCAGATGTGAGTACTACAGATCACCCCCCCCCCACTGTATACTACACAACACCTCCACCACCACTATACATGTCATCTCCCAGAGCACCATCAACCAGATGTGAGTACTACAGATCACCTCCCCCACCACTATACCTATACATGTCATCTCCCAGAACACCATCAACCAGATGTGAGTACTACAGATCACCTCCCCCCTCCACTGTATACTACACAACACCTCCCCCACCACTATACATGTCATCTCCCAGAACACCATCAACCAGATGTGAGTACTACAGATCACCTCCCCCACCACTATACCTATACATGTCATCTCCCAGAACACCATCAACCAGATGTGAGTACTACAGATCACCTCCCCCACCACTATACCTATACATGTCCTCTCCCAGAACACCATCAACCAGATGTGAGTACTACAGATCATCTCCACCCTATGTACTACACAACACCTCCCCCACCACTATACATGCCATCAACCAGATGTGAGTACTACACTTCACCTCCACCACCACTATACATGTCATCTCACAGAACACCATCAACTAGATGTGAGTACTACAGATCACCTCCCCCACTGTATACTACACAACACCTCCCCTATACAGGTCATCTCCCAGAACACCATCAACCAGATGTGAGTACTACAGATCACCTCCCCCACTGTATACTACACAACACCTCCCCCACCACCACTATACATGTCATCTCCCAGAACACCATCAACCAGATGTCAGTACTACAGATCACCTCCTCCCTATATACTACACAACACCTCCCCCACACACTGTATACTACACATCACCTCTCCTATACAGGTCCTCTCCCAGAACACCATCAACCAGATGTGAGTACTACAGATCACCTCCCCCCTATATACTACACATCACCTCCACCACTATAGCTATACATGTCCTCTCCCAGAACACCATCACCCAGATGTGAGTACTACAGATCACCTCCACCCTATGTACTACACAACACCTCCCCCACCACTATACATGCCATCAACTAGATGCAAGTACTACAGATCACCTCCCCCACCACTATACATGCCATCAACCAGATGTGAGTACTACAGATCACCTCCCCCTATATACTACACAACACCTCCCCCCACCACTATACATGCCATCTCCCAGAACACCATCAACTAGATGTGAGTACTACAGATCACCTCCCCCCACTGTATACTACACATCACCTCCCCCACCACCATTATACCTATACATGTCATCTCCCAGAACGCCATCAACCAGATGTGAGTACTACAGATCACCTCCCCCTATATACTAAACATCACCTCCACCACCACTATACATGTCATCTCCCAGAACACCAACTAGATGTGAGTACTACAGGACACCTCCCCCCACTGTACACTACACATCACCTCCCCTATACATGTCATCTCCCAGAACACCATCAACCAGATGCGAGTACTACAGATCACCTCCCCCACTGTATACTACACATCACCTCCACCACCACTATACCTATACATGTCATCTCCTAGAACACTATCAACCAGATGTGAGTACTACAGGACACCTTCCCCACTATATACTACACAACACCTCCCCCACCACTATACTTGTGCATGTCATCTCCCAGAACACCATCAATCATATGTGAGTACTACAGATCACCTCCCCCCACTGTATACTACACAACACCTCCCCCACCACTATACCTATACAAGTCATCTCCCAGAACACCATCAACCAGTTGTGAGTACTACAGGACACCTCCCCAACTATATACTGCAAATCGCTTTCCCCACCACCATACCTATACATGTGTAGGATATTTATATTTTTAGGCTATAATGTTCTTGTTTTATACAATGGGATGCAGCTGCTGTTGGGGTGAAATGTTTCCAGCAGGCATTTGATCACCATTTGTGTATCCAGTCTCCCAGTGAGCGGATCCCGGTGTGTGTGGAGTGTATCCGGTCTCTCAGTGATCGGATCCCGGTGTTTGTGGAGTGGATCCGGTCTCCCAGTGAGTGGATCCCGGCGTGTGTGGAGTGTATCGGGTCTCCTAGTGAGCGGATCCCGGCGTGTGTGGAGTGTATCCGGTCTCCCAGTGAGCGGATCCCGGTGTGTGGAGTGGATCCGGTCTCCCAGTGAGTGGATCCCGGCGTGTGTGGAGTGGATCCGGTCTCCCAGTGAGCGGATCCCGGCTTGTGTGGAGTGTATCCGGTCTCCCAGTGAGTGGATCCCGGCGTGTGTGGAGTAGATCCGGTCTCCCAGTGAGTGGATCCCGGCGTGTGTGGAGTAGATCCGGTCTCCCAGTGAGCGGATCCCGGTGTGTGGAGTGGATCCGGTCTCCCAGTGAGCGGATCCCGGCGTGTGTGGAGTGGATCCGGTCTCCCAGTGAGTGGATCCCGGCGTGTGTGGAGTAGATCCGGTCTCCCAGTGAGCGGATCCCGGCGTGTGTGGAGTGTATCCGGTCTCCCAGTGAGTGGATCCCGGCGTGTGTGGAGTAGATCCGGTCTCCCAGTGAGTGGATCCCGGCGTGTGTGGAGTGTATCCGGTCTCCCAGTGAGTGGATCCCGGCGTGTGTACAGTTTTAGTGTCTTGGCCGCCTCTTGCTGTACGGCAGGTGGTTCCCCGGCACCTAACATGGATCAAACATTGGTACTTGTGTCTGCAAAGATGTAAACAATATTTAGTTGGTAAATATCAGGGCAGGCGTCAGTCCACTGACATCCTTGCTGGTTGTTCTATTAGAATATTCTCCGTCTGTTTTACTGAAAATCGCCTTTCATTAGTTTTCAGCTTCTCTAACTTATCCTTCTGCGGGTCTGTGTTGCAGATTTATACACTGCAGACTAGTGGACAGACTTGGAATAGCAGCTTGTTAGATGCTGGTTGAAGTCTGTAGTAATATACTGTAATTACCGAGGGCAGCGCTGCGAGGGATAATCATGTCTGTCCCAGATGACGGCTTCTATCGTACATTATTATCTACAATTTAGTCTTTTTTTTTTTTTTTGTTCCCCTCCCATTTTAATGTGACACCCCAGGGAGCCTGTCCCCCAGGGCACATAGTTTCATACATAGGACAATGGGTCTTCTAGAGGTCTTCATGCCCACTTCAGGGAATCTTGCCATAGGCGTCTATTGATGCAAAAATGAACTGAATGGGCTTACTTGTTCCGTCCGTCCGTCCATACAACAGAAGTCTCTTTACAGTAATGAGAGGCCTGCATGTGCTCACAAGTAAATCTCCATTACTGTACAGGGAGGTCAGATCTCCTACATGCTGTCTGTATTATATGGAAGGCATGCAATAAATGTCTTTAGTTACCGAGAAGCATTATGTTTTGGATGGAGTGGAGATGGGATTAGAACAGCAGTCAGGTTTTTATTGCTGTCCCCCCCTCCCCAGTGTTAGGCAGAATAACTCTTGTCTTGGTAAAGCTCCATTCACATTAGCACGTCTCCAAAGTTGCACAATTTTGGTGCAACTTTGATCTGACTTTACATTCACTGTACCAAAGTCGCACCAAAGTAGTGCAGGCTCCTTTTCAAAGTCGCTGTGACGTTACGTTCCTCCAATCAAAACAGAAGCCATTGAAAAGGGGCCACAACTTGTCATGCGACTTTAATGCTGAAAGTTGGATGACAATGTACTTTGCCCAACGCACACGTTCCTGTAGAGATGCCTATATGTGTAAGTGGGTGCCGAAGCGACCACCGGCTAGAACCATGAAAAGTCAGAGAGGGTGATGTCACCAGCACACCAAGATTTCCAAAATGGGTCCAAAACTTTAATCGGCGATCACATCGTTACAGCAGATAGAAACGTTTTAGTCTTGTGCGATTGCGAACAGGGGTGATTGCAATGCGAATTTTCAGTGCGAGCTTGCACATGACCCTTTTCATCATCGCATTACATTCGCATCTGAATCGCAACGCATAGATGTGAACGACCGTCACAAACTCTATGTATTTTGGGAAGACGCGAATCTAGACTTTTTGTAACGCACCGCGTTCGCAGTAAACTCGCACAAGTGTGAACCGGCACTCAGAGCCAAGCAGTACCCCTTTATCAGACATGTGACTTGCCTGATGAAGGGGTCCTGCATGGCTCTGAAACATTGCTATCTGCTGTAACGATGTGATTGCTGATTAAAACTTTTGACTGAAGTTGCATGACAAGTCGCACAAGTGTGAATGGAGCCTTAATCGAATTGCTGAGAGAAAATCCCAAATTTTGGGTTGTCACCAAAACAGGAATAGAGGGGAAATCTTCCAAAGGGGGGGCACTAGATCTGGAGACAGCCAGGGATTTTCTATAACTTTGGAGGGGTTTCCTCTCGCTTCCTGTTTTGGCTATGGGATAGGAAGTGATGGGAAATGTCTCAAATGGGACACAGATTGCAAATTAACAATAAAAAATAAAAAAAGGGTTATAATAACCCCCATTACTCTAACCAAAATGGGAAAAAAAAGTTCTGCCTTTTAGTTCTACTCTGCATTGATGATGATAGACAAGTGTGTTTCTTGCAGACAGTTACAATGTGTACTTATTGCTGTGTTAATTGACTTTGGATGTTTGCCTTGAAGCTCAGATTTATAATCAGGATGTAAACAAAGAATATCTTGCGTCTGAACATCAAAGGCAAGCAGCCCGGTAAACGCGATCGTTTTGTTCCCGGTGTTACAGCATGTACCTATGTGTTCCAAAGATTCACATTGTGTGGCATTGACTGGTAAAAGTTTGTGCTGTGGAGTCGCACGTGCAGCTTTCTAGCTCATACAGGGGCAGCAATGTTTACCCACACTGTAATGCACAGGTGTTCCATGCATCCCCCTGCAGGCAGTCCCATTTATGTCTATTGGGTTGCAGTGACTGTAGGGACACAGCTTCTGTCCCTGTTTGACATCTATATGAATGCATGTCCCTGAACACACACTGTCTGCATTCACAGCAATGTACCATACAGATGTCAGTGAGAGCGGAGTCTGTGTCCCGATAGACGTCGGTGAGATGCATGAACACCTGTGCATCCCCATGCAGGCAGTCCCATTTATGTCTATTGGGTTGCAGCGGCTGTAGGGACACAGCTTCTGTCCCTGTTTGACATCTATATGAATGCATGTCCCTGAACACACACTGTCTGCATTCACAGCAATGTACCATACAGATGTCAGTGAGAGCGGAGTCTGTGTCCCGATAGACGTCAGCGAGATGCATGAACACCCGTGCATCCCCATGCAGGTAAACACAGCCCTGTGCAGGGTACACATTGACACACCCCGTGTGAACGAGGCCTAAAGGTTTGCTTTGACAGCACAATTGATATCGGTGGATGTGAGGTTTTCTATCTGTAGAGGTGTAGCTGTATGTTGCAAATGTCCCAGAGATACGGAGAGATTTCGGCTAGATAAACAGTTTCTCACATGAGTCATTTTCTGCCCTACTCTTCATGTTGTTGTGGGTACCGGATATTGCACAGGGTAGGTGTTGATGCAAATGGAAGCAGAGACTTTACATTAGAAGTACAAAGGAAGTGTCGCTGTAATCATTTAACCCGTCTTTTAGAAGATCGTTTGGCAAGAATCAAAAGTCGGATCCCTTTTTTTTTTTTTTTTCCCCGGTTTAATTTTGTGCTATTATTTCCCTCGAAGGGCCCATTCACACCATATGAAGTGCAGTGCTTTTTTCTTTTCTCTGTAGGTTAGTATGGGTTCCATTGGCAAATGTTACACCAGTGCAGTGCATTTTAGTTCGAGGAAAAATTACATGTTGCTTTTTTTTTTTGGACAGAACTGTACTGGAGAGTAGTAAAAAGCATAAATGCATCAGACCCCAATAAAGTTGGAAAAAAAAAAAAAGAGAAAAAGCATCTTCTAGAAACGCACCAGAACGTGTTAAAACCATGCAATTAGGAGCGCATCCAGAACGGATCTGGAGGACATTTTTGTGTTGTGAATGGGCACTTAGATAAAGTAGGATGCATTTTTTTAAATGTACGCCAGCTGCATAGACGGTCCAAAATCAAGGTTTTCCTATGGGCATAGTTCACACTATTGCAGCAATAAAGTACAGCAAACTGCATATTTCCGCATGTGCAAATGTGCACTAATGTATGTAAATGCTCATATAGCTGAAAGAAATGAAGGTGACCTCAAAGTAAATGCAAGCTAAGAAAATGCACCCCAAATGCCCATAAAAACGCACATCGCTGCGCATGCAAAAACACGCAGTTTCTGGATGGTCCCCTTATACAGGATTTATAGAGCAGCAACAACTTGTGCAGCGCTTTACAAAATAAAGGCAAACAGTATAGTTACAATCTAATTCAAGACAAGTAGGTTAGGGGGGCCCTGTTCAAAAAAGCTTGCAATCTAAAACTGCAGCAAAGCGCATTACAATGCACATGCCCTAAGAGCTTGCAATCTAAAACTGCAGCAAAGCGCATTGCAATGCACATGCCCTAAATACGCCCTTTAAGGCATTTTACCTGCCCAGGGTGTTGCACTTGTTGCATTTAGACGGCTGTACAAGTAAATGTATGGCAATGCTTCTTTTCATCAGCGTTTACCAGAGTTGTATAAAGTATTCAAAACCCATACTTGAGTAGAAGTGGAAGTGCTCCATCAAAAAGTGACTTGAGTAGAAGTGGAAGTGCTCCATCAAAAAGTGACTTGAGTAGAAGTACTAAAGTATTCAACATTTTTTGTACTTAAGTATTGCTAGTAGTTTTTTAAAAAAATGTTGCTACTCAAGTACTGAAAGTAAAAGTACCAGTAGTTTTGAAAAAAAATATTGCTACTCAAGTACTGAAAGTAAAAGTACAAGTACTGTGTTATGTAGTTATTAAAAGAAGTCAAAAGTTTGAACATCATATTGTTTTTTATTATTTCAAATGCAGCTTTTATTTATACATACAGTAGCATTTATTTTCGTATGCGCTGATAATACACATGTTTTGAGCTTCATGAAACCTGCCATCTGCTGTTCTGGCAGTGGTAATTTTTATAATAGTAATGAGTAACTATGCAGCACAAAAAAAAAATATCGGAGTAGAAGTATCGAAATCATTGAAAAAATGTAGTGAAGTAAAAGTGGAAGTAGGAGAAAAAAATTCTACTCTAGGAAAGTACAGATACCGCCTTTCCGTACTTAAGTACAGTAGTGAAGTAGTTCTACTTAGTTACTATACATCTCTGGCGTTTACCCACGTCTGCGCCGTGTTTCCCGAATGTTTGGCTTACATTCACCAGGAAAGTTTGTTAGGCATTTTAGAATGCCTTTTAAAGCCCAGTGTGCATGAAGCCTAATAGAAGTCTGATGCTGAGGGATGTTGTTTGTATTTGAATTTTGGGTTGGTAGTCTGTTGTAGATAAGAGATGAGTGAGTAGGACAAGTGGTGTCTGTAGGACACCTAATCTGAACTCATGTGTGATGTGCCTGTGCATGGATAACATTGGGAATGGGCTGAGCGATTCTCAGCAAGGATAATGACCTCCTGGAACAATTTGCAAATGTGATCGTTCCCAGGATATATTTATTCTACTATCTTTCTAATACACGTTTGGTGTGTATCTCCACCTGTAGCCAAGTTCAGTTCAGGTGGATGATCTTTGCAAATAGGCCATTGCAGGATAATGTTTTAAGTCAGCATACTTGGTCTTGTATTGCTTGTGACCAGTTGTCCCTTTAAAAAAAGAAAAAAAACAGGTCAACAACTAAATCGCCAATTAGTCCTCCGAAGCATTCCCTCTCAAAAAAAGCAGTGCAACCATTAATATGGTGCACTTTTTTTTTTTTTTTTTTTAGTGTGCCATTCAGTAACTATAAAGTCTGCAGAATTAAATAACAGGCATGTTACAGTAGCAGTATCATTTTTCAAAACAGTCCACCAATTATCATTAAGAAGCTGACCTTGACGCCAAGTGGCATTGCCTTGGCTCAGATGTCTGTCTACTGCAAGCAGGAGGAAGCATTTTCCAAGTCTCCTCTCCCCAAGTGGTCAGACTGGATTTTGTAAGGGCCTGTGTTCATGGGCTAGTGTCAATGGCATCAGTTTGACATGCTTTTGAGATCAGAGACAGGTGCATTTGGCCCAGAGATGTATAGTAACTAAGTAGAACTACTTCACTACTGTACTTAAGTACCGAAAGGCGGTATCTGTACTTTCCTGGAGTAGAATTTTTTTTCTCCTACTTCCACTTTTACTTCACTACATTTTTTCAGTGATTTCAATACTTCTACTCCGATATTTTGTTTTTGTGCTGCATAGTTACTCGTTACTATTATAAAAATTACCACTGCCAGAACAGTAGATGGCAGGTTTCATGAAGCTCAAAACGTGTATTATCAGCGCATACGAAAATAAAAGCTGCTGTATGTATAAATAAAAGCTGCATTTGAAATAATAAAAAACAATATGATGTTCAAACTTTTGACTTCTTTCTTTAATAACTACATAACACAGTACTTGTACTTTTACTTTAAGTACTTGAGTAGCAATTTTTTTTTCAAAACTACTGGTACTTTTACTTTCGGTACTTGAGTAGCAAAATTTTTAAAAAACTACTTGCAATACTTAAGTACAAAAAATGTGGAATACTTTAGTACTTCTACTCAAGTCACTTTTTGATCGAGCACTTCCACTTCTACTCAAGTCACTTTTTGATCGAGCACTTCCACTTCTACTCAAGTCACTTTTTGATCGAGCACTTGTACTTTTACTCAAGTATGGGTTTTGAGTACTTTATACAACTCTGATTTGGCCTTTCTAACCTGCTTCAAGCGGGTTTTGCTCATAGACTTGTATGAGAATGCTAAATCCTTTTTAAAGCCCATCGATACAGGCCCTATCATTTGTAGTAGGGACTAGGTGAAAGTGCTGGCGTGCCTACCACGTGGAGAGGCGGTTGGTAATATCGTTAGTGACCGGGT
This sequence comes from Pelophylax lessonae, assembly GCF_965119305.1. Classification (NCBI taxonomy): domain Eukaryota; kingdom Metazoa; phylum Chordata; class Amphibia; order Anura; family Ranidae; genus Pelophylax; species Pelophylax lessonae. The sequence goes on along the minus strand of NC_138769.1, from coordinate 120,734,614 downwards.
TCACTTCTCTGGCAACCTAACTTTGGCTTCTGATAAGCACTCCTTCCTAAAGTGGGGGATGCACCGTTTTGATTCCTTATGGAACACTCGAGACATTGAGCATTAATTTGTGCTGTGCAGCCAACAAGGGCCAAACCTGTAGGAGTTACATGTGACACGCCTCCACCTGGACCAGATATATCTTTTTCTGGCATAAAGACTTCGCTTACTTAAGCATGTCTTTTCAATGGACAAGGGTAAAAGGAATCGTCTGAGGAAGCGACATGAGCGAAACGCGTCGCGATTCCAGAGTTTCCACTGATGTATCCCATACTATTATGTACTGGTATCATGATTATATCATGACCTATTAGATATTTCACATCAATTGCCTTTGCTCTTAGAGGCTTGTTGGGATCCAGTGGTTTACCTGTATTGTCTTATGTACATGCATTATTTGCCATTTGAATTTATGCTTTTTTTTGATATTTATATAAGATTTTTTATGCCTATAAAAATAAATGCTATATTTTTTATATAATATTGGTGTATATATTTTCATCAGGATCATCAATACCCACTCCTAGCCTCTAAAGTCCCATTTCTATGTGAGAGACCGTAGAGACCCCAGTTTGCTGTGGGATCCTCTCATCCCTCTCTCCTTGTCCTTTTATACACATTTTGTAGGGATGTGGCAGGAGTGGTACCCTCAGTATGTCTCATTCATTCTCTATAGGGACTAGGTGAAAGACTGCTGCAGAAGGCTGATCTGTGGAAGACCTTAAATTAGCCAAAAGTTGCACAGGCACCAGGATTCATAGGACTGTCTTAGCCACAATCTCAGTCCAGGAAGTAGATGGAGACTCTGGATAGTGCCTGGACAAAGATGCCTCTGTCCAGCTGATGAGCAAAGCAGATGAAGTCATTGTCCGAGGAAGACAGAATGATCTGTGCCCTCGGTAAATCGGAATCGGCTGATTCATTCTGCGTGTTCTGGGCTAGAGCGTAAACATGAATAACGTGTAATCCACGACACGTCCGGTTACACATTGTTGTTGATTGCATGTTAGGCCATAGCAGCAACGGCGGTCAGTAGGGTCCATGTATGGTTTATGTAAAGCGCTAGCATTATTAGTGCACAGAAAATGTTTCTTGTTGGCAGCAAGATCCTGTTTAAGTTTATATAGCCATGTGAATGAGGCCTTAGTTCCATTGACAACCATGGAGTAAGTCTTGACATCAGGGGAGGGCTGGCAGCCTTAGGCCTGGCGGGCAAGTCCAGTCAAGTGGCCCATTGAACCATGGAATCAGCTTACCATCCATGCCCACCTGGTTTTGGACTGACAGCTGTATACAGTGTCTGGCCCCTACATTAATCCAGCCCTGAGTTTACTATCTTTTTACTAGTTTTTACCACTTTTCAGCGTGGCCCGGGGGGCAATTGCCACCCTGCCCCCCTTGCCAGTCCTCCCCTGCTTGACATACATGTCATATAGTTTATATTCATTTAACAGTTGGAAAAGTACTGTGAACTGGACCTAATGAGAACGTCAGTCCACATTCTGTGTTGTCTGGTTTAAAGGGCTTTACTAAAGCTGATCTCCATCGTGATCCTTCATTTCAGTAGGTTTGCTTTATATAGTGAGCCATTCAGCTTTATGGTGAGAACCCTGATCTTGCCTCGGGGTAAACAGATCAGTCCCAAGGACTTGACCTTTTGTCAGGACAGTAGTAGAAGTGACTTTGCAAAGTTCCTTTGACACTTGCAAGCCCTGTTCTCTCCAAATAGTGGCGGCTCTTATCTGCGTTCAGCTTCCTGTTTATACGCACAGACACATTGAATTCTGGAATATTTCATTGTCCTATTAGATAATAATGTAACAGCAGACTTCCTCTGTGGTGAGACATTGGACACATGTCCTAGGGAAAACTAGGTGGATTTTCAGTGTGTTAACATAAAGCATGCATATCCTGTGTTCATACTGTGGAAGTGACCGGAACCCTTCTTTACTGGAAGATCAAGGTGCTATATTGTATATCCTTGTATCCCAAGATCTAAGTATTGTGTACTGGAAGTTAGAGAAAACACACATTGCATTATACTTTGTGCTAGTGCTACATTTGAACGAAAAGCCTTTTTTTCCAAACATGACAATTAATATTGTTTTTGCTCCAATACGCCGCTGTCAGAACCAGTCCCATTTGGGTTTATGCAAGATTTTAAATATTCAGTCCTGAATTATTAAATGTGTACAGACCTATACCAATTTAGTTTTGAGCTATTTTAGGTTCTTTGTGGGAATTAACAAATCTTCCTGCACTATTTATAATGGCACCGAAAACTGCAAGCGAGTGTCATGCACCACATTGACAAAGCAGATAGACCTGCTTCAGGGCTGTGTGTGTGGGTTTCCGAGTGAGATAGAAACTGGCTTGAGTTGTATTCCTATTTACCAAAGGAATCATGGCAGTTTCATTTGAGCAAACTGTCGCAGAACCCCATCAGATTGAAACCCTACCTATGGGATGTAACATGTCTGCTGGTAACCTTGCACACGGCTCACATACACCTCTACTTGTGCAGTGAACACGCTACGTGGGCAGAGCCTTCATATATGCAGCCAAAGCTCTTTTCTATTCATATTCATATATGCTAATGCCTCGTACACACGTACTGATTGCTGACCGTGAATTTTCGGCCGCCGCCCGATCGGCCGATTATCGGCTTGTTAGTATGATGATTCCAACAACCGACTGCAACTTTTTGGCTGAACAAAATCTGGTGTGCATGCTATAAAATTTTTGTTGGCCGTCAGCAGAACGGCCGATTGTTCCTCAGTCAGTACAGATTTCGGCCGACAAAAATCAGTTGAGCTAGACTGGGCATGCTCAGAGAAGGAAAAACACACGAAAAGTAAACCAGAACAGGACATCACTTCTGCAGTTGGTTGTTGTTGGCCGACAAAATTTGTGTGCAGTCTAGAGCACATTTCAACCAACACAACAACACTGGACAAAAGATGGCCGATCGGTCGGCCAACAATCGGTGCGTGTGTACGGGGCTTAAGCCAGGGTTTCTCAACTAGGGTTCCTCCTGAGGTTGCTAGGAGTTCCTTGAGCAATGGACAATTTCTGCCTCTCGGATAAGTTTCCAATGACATCATTGTTCCTCATAGCTATCTGTAAGGGGGTAATTCTTCTCAATGATGACAAGAGTAAGGAGCATTCTTCCCACTGATTGTCACACTAAGGCCCCTTTCACACATACCGTCCGTTCAGTTCATCAGTTCAGTCACATCAAATGCATCAGTTTTCCATCCGTTTTTCATCCATTTTTCATCAGTTGTTATCCGTTTTTCATCCGTTGTTGCAGTTTTTCATTAGTTATTAGTTTTTCATCCGTTGTTGTCCGTTTTTTTGACGGATGAAAAATAGGGCATTCATCCGTTCAAAAAAACGGACATTGACGGAAGTGGATGAAAACAGATGTTAACGGATGATCATCCGTTGTCGTCCGTTTTTACATAGAGATACACTGATGTCCGTTTTTCACCCGTCAACGGATGGATGAAAAACGGACAAACGGACAGCATGTCTGAGAGGGGCCTCATGTGTCATGAGTTGTAGATTTTTACATTTTTAGCAGGTGTTCCCTGAGACCAGAAATGTGTTTATAAAGGTTGAGAGAGGCTGTGCTAAGCTATTAACCTGGGCAAATGCTGGGGGGGGTGACAGCCTTCCTTCTCTATTTTTCACTCCACTGAAGGGCAGAGGAGAACCGAGGTAGCCAGAGCAAGCAGCTCCAATTCTCTATGCTGTGTTTGGCATAGACCAGTGGTTCTCAACCTCAGTCCTCAAATACCCCCAACAGGCCATGTTTTGGGAACTTCCTTTAGATAAAATAGCTCTTATCAATACCATGTCCTTGATCTTCATTTAAAGCAGCTGTGCAAAGTAAAGGAAAACCTAAAAACGTGGCCAGTTGGGGGTACTTGAGGACTGAGGTTGAGAACCACTGGCTTAGACTCTGCAAAGAAAATGTAACGGATTGCTCCTAAAAACAAAGGAGCATCCCCTTTGTTCTAATTTTAGAAGAGTGGCACACAATTTATGCCTGCCCCACTCAAATTCTCCCCCACCCTTGAGTCTACGACATTTGCCACTTTGACAGTTGCATGACCTCACATACTATTCAGCTTCTAAGTAGAGAGCGTGTGAAATCAAGGAGTTGATAAAGGAGTAACGCTCACCTTAAGGCCCCTTTCGAACATGCTTGTCCGTTATGTCTGTTTTTCATCCATCCCTTGACAGATGAAAAATGGACATCAATTCATCTCTATGGAAAAACGGATGTAAATGGATAATCATCCATTAGGTTACATTTGACAGTAATCTTAGAGTAATCTAAAGTTAATATTTTTATTAGTAGCTCTTTCCTGTTAAAATTAATGTTTAAATATAATTTCCTAAGACATGACTAGTTCTCTTTAAGGCCTATGGATGCAAATGCATTTCTGGCACTCCTGAAAAGCAGGTAGTGTTCTGAATCCTCCGTTTTTCCAGGTGGAGGGGTACCTGTTAGGAAAGCAGAAGTGGAACAGCGTAGCACCAGTACCCTAAAGGTCCATTCACGCCTGACCGTATAGTTTTCAGGCTTTTTTTCTGGCGTTTTTTGCAGGTGTTTGGAGGCAGGCATCGACACCTGACCAAAAACGCCTGTAATCTGCCAAAAAAGAAGCTCATTCTGGCTTCAGAGGACAAAATGCTGTGAACAGGGGCTATTGAAATGAATAGGATTTTGGTTGTTGGACGTTTTGAGACTTCAGAGATGAGCGTTTTACGAGCCTAAAAAACGCTCAGGTGTGAACAGGGCCTTACCTCTAGCAACCAGTAGATTTTATGTGTACTAGAACATATAGACTAATTATAATTGGTACAACCTGCCAAGCTTGCTCCCACATGTTTTCTGTATAATTCCACTTGCTTTTGTATATATAGTTTAATATATTAAGATGTCTGAAAGAAAACCGGGTAAAGTTGCCTGTAGCAAACTTTTACATCTTTCCATTGTCTAAAGTGCACTGGAAGGAGACTTGGGTTGATTTACTAAAACTGGAGAGTGCAAAATCTGGTGCAGCGGTGAATGGTAGTCAATCGGCTTCTAACTTCAGCTTCTTCAATTAGGCTTTGATAAAAAAAAAAAAAACTGTAAGCTGATTGGTTTCTATGCAGATCTTCTCCAGATTCTGCACTCTCCAGGTTTAGTAAATCAACCCCTCGGTCACTTGTACAAATCTTCTTTCTTGTTAGAAGCTCTGAGAAAGTAAATTGTAGTTGAACAAGATTTCCTTTCAGCTTTTAGTTGGAATAAGTTTAAGTTCAGCCTGTGCTGCTTATAGGATATGTCCAACCACAGGCCTTTGTCCTCCTTGAAAAGCCTAGACAATACAGACTAGTGCTATATTTACTCATTTTTCACATGGGCCACATTTCAGTTTCCTGCATTTAGTATCCAAGTAACACCTGCTTCTAATCTTTGTTTTGCCTTTGATTTTATGGGTTTGGCTTTTAAGCTGGTTCACATTGACCACTACAGGACCCGTTCTAATAGGAGCGACACAAGTCGCTCCGACTTAGAAAAAGGGTCCTGTACATCGCATAGTAGCTCATTATGAAATACTTACCTTAGAACGAGCCCCCGCCGTGCCATCCGCTTACCTGCATGACGGGCAACATGTCCAGTCGCCCGTCTTCCGGGATCGCGGCATCCGGCCATCTGATTTCCCGGAGCCATGGTGACGTCACTCCCGCGCGCGGGAGCCGACGGTCACGGCACGGAGCTCTGAAGGAACGGCACGAGCGGCCATTCCTTCAGAGCGCATGCGCCAGTGACGTCACTGGCTGCATGTAAGGTAAATATCTCTTAAACGGTACATGTTTAGGAGATATTTACAGTACCTATAGGTAAGCCTTATCATAGGCTTACCTATAGGTAAAAGTTAGAGGAGGGTTTACTTCCTCTTTAAAATGCTAGTCCACCTTGGGAAATGGTTCGGTAAATTGGTTTTGAAGGCCTGCCCATAATGCAGTTCTGCACAAGTTTCGAAGGCTTGTCTAGCAGATACATTGGGACCAGTTTATGAAACTCCTAGCCCATTACAAGTGGTCAGAATCCTTCTTTGTTTCCCTGTGCTGGATACAGAAAAGCCCAACAGTTGGAATAGATGTATGTTCCCGCTCTGCAATCTTCTCATATTGGCACAGAAGCTAAAACACCTGCTTTTTAAAATAAACACAAACCATTGGCTAATTTGTAATTATCCTGCCAGGAAAATTGACACACAACACCCCGTGTCAGGGCAGTTTTGTTTGTTTGACAGTGCACATTACGCATCTGGTGAAAGCCCAAAATAAGCAGGTAGACCTAACAGTGGCACTTAGTGGAGTGGTGCTGAGCCACTTCAAAGAGGGTCATATGTGCCAGGAGCTGAAAGAGGATGTGTCACGGTAATTAGGTGCACAGTGTGACTGCATACATCAGTTTATTATGTGTTTACCTCTCCTGCTCCACTAGTATTTCTATTACCACATGTGAACCGAAACCAAGAAGTCACTGTCTGCGCGGAAAGCATTACCTCCAGAGCAAAGTCTAGCAGACCTGTTACTCATGTCCTGGGTTTCTCTCCTGTGTTTACCAAGCTGTCACGCTGGACACGTCGGTGATTAGCACACACACAGGAGAAGTTGCTGCTCTGGGTTCCATTAGGGCTCTTTCACACTATAAGCATTGGGCTGTGCTGGGTAACCTTTGTCCAAAGCCCCAAATGCAACTTACCTTATGTCCTGTTCGGTTCCCAGTACTTTGTTAAAAAAGTAGAACATGCAATACTTTTTCCAGCACAACGCACTACATCACAACCTGCTGCAGTGAAGGAAATGTCACTTTGTGACATTTCAATAAAGTTATAGGAAAAAAGTAAACCATAATCTGATGCATCATTAAAGAGAAAGTAAACTCTGCAATCCCTATGGTGCTTTTCATCTATTTTGTTCTACTCGTTAGCAAGCATCACATAGTCTAATCCAGCAACAATTGCCTATTACTTTTTCACTATTGTCCATTGACAGACGCAGCCTCATCTTCATCGGCTGAATGGATTATGCTGCCCCCTGCAGGAGTAGTCTAGGCAGGAAAAAATGTACATGTACACGCCCACGGGGCTGTCCCCACAGGCATAACCCACACACACTCAGCTCAGCAAACCAGTTTGTTTTTGCCTAGAGAAGGAGTAGGACCTAGGTTTTCTGCTGGGACTTACTTTTTTTTTTAACTTTGAAAAAGATTGTCTTTCGGGATAAGGAGGCGCCATCTTCAGTACTGTTTTCTGTGTCCGTTTTTAGAATATTTCCTCCCGTTTCCCTTCACCTTAATCTCGCGCATGCGCGATCGTGTAATAGCCAAGCCTCGTTCTCGATCCGACGTTACTACGGCAACCGCCGCCCATAGCCGTTCTGTTGTTAAATTACATACTTATCTGAGAGCTGCAGGGGATTGTTGTGAACTTGGATAAAGCAAGTTCAGTGGGTGTTCTAATGTTGGCACAATTGCAGCATTTGCTGGCCAGCCTTAGGCCCCTTTCACACGGGAGCCTCCATGGGATGGAATCTGCTTGCTCAGCGGGGGATCGCTCTGCTGATCCCCACTGAGCAGGCGGATGACGGGTCCGTCTGCACTCTCTGTGCAGAGTGGAGACGGACACCGTCCTGCTCTCCTCCTTTTTGGGGAGATCGGATAAAAACGGACCGCCTATCCAATTTCATCCCATCCACCAGGTAGATGGAAAATAGGATCACCATCCATCTGGATTTTGCAGACCAGATCAGATTGGATAGCTGCGGGTGTCACCACTGACATCTGCCGCTCCATAGGGGTGAATGGAGGGCCGATCAGGTCCACCTGAAACTGGCAGCTGATCAGACAGCCCATGTAAAAGGGGCCTTAGTAGTGAAGTGGTTGATTTTACCGGTTACCTGGAATCGTACATATAGAAAATTTTCAGCTTGACAAGGCCTCCTGTCCTCCTGCATGTACACTGAACAATAGTGTGTAAATTTAAGACGTTACAAGCAGGTGTGACAGTGCGGTTACGTTATCAGTGTGCAACTAAAGTATATAAAGCTGCAGATTAATTAGTAACAGAAGCGTTTTTTATTTTATTTTTTTACGTCAAAGACTGCTGCAATTTGTTACTCCTTTTCTTTGAGACCTCAAACAAGAAGAGCAAAGCCTTGGCTGTACAGCCTGTTATAAGTTCAAATCCTAAGTTCTAAACAAATTTTCCAGAGCTGGGAACAAGGATGGCGTTGATCTGCCCAGAAATTGTGCAGTCTAAGCAGGTCAACTGTTAGGAGACAAAGGACAATAGCGGTAGGCTCCTATTCATTGTCTGCTAAACAGTAAATATTCACATCCCTGCGCCTACGTGTGCCATTGCATTATAAAGTCATTCTATCGCTTTGCAGCAGCTTAAAATATTCTCTATCGTCTTTTTTGTTCACGCTGTAAGCGAAGAGATACTTCAGCACAGGAATTCTAGGTAGGTGAAGGCAGACAAATATATGGTGCATTGTTGTATTTCATTCCACATTGTACGCATTTATAATTCCATCTAACACACACTTTAAAATGGAATTACTTTACATACCTTATCTTGGGTTTTTAATTTTAGGTAGGCGATTTATCCAGGTACAGTAGGCATAAGCTAATAGAATTTTGTTAAAATTTTATATTTTAACCACATTAAAGTTCTTTTGAATGACCGCCTTCAAGTCCTTTGAATGCACTGGGCATTTTCATACAAAACGATGGATGTGGGATTCTTTCCGATACCTACTTTTTTTTTTTTTTTTTTTTCAATCTAAACCTGTTTTCCATATGGGAGATGAATAGATTCTAATCCAAGCTTGAATGAAAGTTGCAGCTGCTTCAAGTGCTTGGCGATCCACACAAGTCTTGAAATTGCAATTGAAATGGTCTGTTTTCTAGCGTGCACGCTTTTTCCGTGCCATGGATGGCTGTAAACTTTTGCATCAGTTGTAGAACTATTGCCCATGAAGCAAAGTGGTTTGTTGTACAGCATATTGTAATATTGCAATGAAGGTACTATGCTCTGTTGATGGTTGGAGAGCCTGTTGACCCCCATGCACACCTTATTGTCATCCGATTCTGGGAATCCTTTCCAGCTGATTGCCTGTCATTGTTCACTGATCTAAATGGAGTGATAAAGGAAGCCCAGCAGGCTGGGGACCAGCTTCAGATTTATTGAAAAGGCTATCTATATGGGCTATTGTTTTCAGCTTTGCCCTCTCCTCCACTGGAGATCTTAGGGATGAGCAGCAAAACATCTGTATTTTATTTAGCCAAAATAACTTGTTCTACTATAAGCGTGTACTTTTCATTCTGATTTTTTTTTTTATGTAGCATTGATTAGTTTGATCTGATAAGCAGGGCATAGACTTGGGAAAGAGTTTCCACTGCTGGAAGTACAAGTTTGTTTAGGCTTCTTGAATAAAATGGCTGGTGATCCTGCCATGAACGTTGTTAAGGCACTTCTGGGAGACAGAACTAAAGCATTATCACCCTTAGACTCCATTCACACTTGTGTGCCCTCAAGTCGCCCCAAGTCGCTTGTCATAACTAATGCAATGTAAATGAATGAGAGCCGTCTTAATATGCACTACTGAAGTCGCTCCGACTTCAGAAAAGGTTCCTGTACTACTTCAAGGTGACCTCTATCCGACTTGAGCCAATAGACTTCAATGGGAGTCGCCTCCAAGTCGGATCCTTATCTTTTGTCAAGCGACTGTGATCCGACTTTCCAGGAAGAAGGAAAATTAACCAGGCATTCCCCACCTTGCAGCCATGCCTACAGTTCCTATATACCATTATCTCTGCCTGGTCTGTGTGAGTGGCACTGATTCGTGGCACTGGTGGGCACTGATTCGTGGCACTGGTGGGCACTGATTCGTGGCACTGGTGGGCACTGATTCGTGGCACTGGTGGGCACTGATTCGTGGCACTGGTGGGCACTGATTCGTGGCACTGATGTGTGGCACTGGTGGACACTGATTCGTGGCACTGATATGTGGCACTGGTGGACACTGATACGTGGCACTGATACGTGGCACTGGTGGACACATACGTGGCACTGGTGGATACTGATACGTGGCACTGGTGGATACTGATACGTGGCACTGGTGGGCAATGAGGAAATTAGTAAAAAACAGAAAACGGGAATTAGGTCACAACACATATTCTGATTGGCCAAATACAAAGTCGTCTATCATATAAGTCGCTTAAAATAATTCGCAAGTCGCGCTGAAGTCACCCCTTATGAGGCGACTTTCTGGTCGCGGTAGTGTGAACCGGCTCTTAAACTGATGTTCTCTTGTCACTTTGTCAAACAGGCTCCTGATGGAGACTACAAGTGGCCTTTAAAGTATTATCCAAGCATGGTCCGTTTTTATCACCATCAGGAAACCCACCATGGTTAGCTATAGTAGTGTTACGTTGAAGGGAATGTATATAGGAAAGCCCAGGGTGGAGGAGGTCTCACCAAGACTGTCGTATGGTAGATGGTCTGCCAGTCTTCAGGTTTAAATGTTGGTAATGGATTGTGATCTTCTCGACAATCTGGGCCGGGGCATTGTGATGTCTGTTGGCTGTTTCAGTACTCATTGGAACTTTTTTCTTTTCCTTTAAATGTGAACCCCCTTATATGTCAATAATGTGTCATCTTATTGATGTTTTGAATCTGCCACATCACATATTGGACTGTTTATGGTGCTGTTAGCTGTGCTCCAACCTGGATGTCAGTGTGGAATTTCTTAGCCTTTGTACGTTTAGGAATTGCCTGGTGTTCTAGGGCACAGTAAAATTCTATGTGGTCTTTTAGTGCCCATTACCAGAAGCTTTTCATGTACTGCTTCTGTTGAATATGCCCACCATCTAACCAGTGTATGCGGGTCGTGAAAAGGAAAACAAAGCTCCATTTAGGTAGCTAATTGGAAGTGGTTGTGCCGGCCTGACTTTTGTCTTCATGGTTCCTTGATCACTGTGAATACTCTACACTTAACCGGCCTTTCAAGACACAGAGAACTGTTTGCATCTAGTCACACATCCTTAAAGTAGAAGACATTCAGTCAGTCGTTATCTCTCAGCAACGTTTACAGAAGCTAGAAAGTTGCAAGTCATAAGTCACTTTCAGGCTTCTGCTAAAAACAGTGCAGACTATCCTCTTGCATATTATCACCTTCAGTGCATAGGCACTTTTTAATGTAAATGGGGGGGGAAACGAAGTAGACCAGATCCATAAGTATGATATGTATATGATGCAGTGTATTTACTGAATACCACAACTGTACAAAGTCTGTGTTGTTTTTTGTGTGCAGAGTTGGCTTTGAATTGAAATTTTTGTGTAATCGTATCTCTGTGGACTACAGGGCACCTTACCCTCTCAGTGACCTACAGGGCACCTTACCCTCTCAGTGACCTACAGGGCACCTTACCCTCTCAGTGACCTACAGGGCACCTTACCCTCCTATGTTAAAATGTATCTAGACCTGAAAACCAAAAATGTATGCGTTGCAGCTTACTAGTCCGCACTTCTGTCCCTGGTTGTCTATGCCATTCCATCTGTGGAGGAAAGCTATGGTCCTGAGCTCCTCCTATAGACTACAAACATGTCCGTATCTTTTAATCTCTATTAACACTAGTGCGACTTGTCCCGCGATTTTGGACCGCAAAATCGCATGACAAGTTTTTTTCCATTATTTTCAATGAGCCCCATTCATATCAGTGCGTTTGGAAGTTGCACCGACTTCAAAGTAGTTCCTGCACTACTTTGGCACGATTTTAATGCGCTTTGAGGTATATAGCCATTGCTTTCAAAATCGCGGTAAAATCGCGTCACAAAATCGTGGCAAAATCGCGTCGCAGAAGTGTGAAAGGGGCCTAAATGGAATTTGGGCAATGGGTTGTTTACATATGATAGCCAGGATGAAAGCTATTTTTTGTTATAGCTCACGGGAAGTTACACGCACAGTATTTATGGCAGGATCAACAGGTGTTTGCTGAAAATGTTCTAACTCAGCCACTACATCCAATGCCCAGTAAGCTGCAGTAAAGTCTTCTTTTTGTGTCCCCACTGGCTGTCCTTACTACCCCCCACCCCCGAATGCCTCTAATAGCACGCCTTTTGCTATGGCAGCTCACAAGCAGGCTCTATCCCAAGCTGCGTGCTGTGTGTCCATTCACACACACAGCACAGCTCAGGCCCATCCCCCTGCGCGCTCCTTACTGACTGTGATTGACAGCAGCAGGTGCCAATGGCTCCAGCTGCTTTGTGAGCCAATGATGAGAGAGGGACCCAGGAACACCGCTGCTCTTGTGCACATTGCAGGATTGAGATGGGGCTCACTCAGGTAAGTATGGGGGGGGAGCGCTATGGAGAGAGCTGCACCCAGAAGGTTGTTTTTGTTTGTTTTTTTTTTGTTTTTTTACCTTGATGAATAGAATGCATTAGGGTGAAAAACCTTGAGCCTTTATAGCCACTTTAAGTTAGCCATACACATTTTTTAATGTCAGCGGATTCCTGCTGGCCTTGTCAGCAACACTTGGCTCAACACATTTCGATTTAAAACTGACTGGTAAGCTGCAATATATTACATTTTTGCTGTTGTGTTTAGATACACTTTATATTTCTTTTATTTTTTTCATAATAAAGATCGAATTAATCAGATTAGCTTGGTTTGTCTGTCTGCTGGTTTTCCTATGTATTGGGGGACTGTGTGTGTCTTGGTACAGGTCACTGATAGATCCAGTTTGTGATGCAATGTTGCACAGGGCACACTTGCAGTTTTCAGTACTTATTTGGTATTCATGGTGTTCAGTGGTCACAGGCCCCTGCTTACTTCAGACAAAGTCAATGGGGGCTTGGTTCTTTTTTCAGCTGGGATGTTTTAGGCATACCAGAGCTAAATATAGAGTTCTCTATGTTTGACTAATATGGAAAGGGACAGTATATTGACCTTAGCCTATCTTGCTAACATAATTTACAGTAGATGTCCGGTCTTTAGTACTAAACCAATATATAAGTGACAGTGCAATGCTCCAGCTGCCCATAATGGTAGTATTTGATCAGTTGTATGTTTTACAGGAAAAACATGCAATATATATTTTTTTTTAACTTTGTATAAGATCCAGCTTTTTAAGCTGCTTTGCAACAAACTGAAAAATATGGCAGACCTCTGAGACATTCTTTAGTTTAACATTGTACTTGTTCATGTCCTCTACAAACTTGTTCCCTTGTATCTGGATATTACCTAGGAACAGTGACATCACTGCAGATTGCGGTTATAGAATATCAATTTATTCCAACAGAATAGCTGCTATTGTGTATGACTATACATACACTGCAAGAAATACCATTACAAATACACTGCTGTGATATAGGAAGTAATAATCTCCTTATGATGGATTTGGTTGCAGTTAAAATGGATCTAAACTCAAGAACAAAAATGAAATGCCTTTCCTTGGATGAGGTGGCTAAATAATTTTTTTGTTTTCACTTGGTGATCCTGCAAGGATTTATAATCCTGTCCTAGGGTGACTGCTGTACTGAATGTAGGGGGAGCAGCAGTGTCACCCTAATGCAGGCCATACATGGAGAAAATTTCTTTCCTGCAACCACGGGACAAGAGAATCCCTCCCACCGATCCATTGTATTTTCCCCCTGGGAGAAGACCATGATTATTGCTAACTGCTTTACTAGGCGCTAGCCAAAAATCACATGTATATATCAGCAGGCTGGTTGTAACCAAGTTGATCGATCGACCAGCTGGTTCAACAGGAATTCAAACAGTCTATGGCCGGCCTAAGAAGGATGTTTGTTAGGACTTTATAACACCATCCTCCCTATAATAAATATATATATATATATATATATATATATATATATATTTTGTCCTTGTGATACAGATACATTGTATATAAGGGCGCAGATAGCATTGCCTATCATTGCCGTTCACAGACCCTAGTTGTTGACTTAAGCTTGGGAGTACACGATCGAAATTTAGCTGGTTCAGCAGGGATCTGCTGAATCTCGATCTGTGTGTGTGGCCCTACCTTCTCAACATAAGTTATTCAGCCGGTCAGATTTCTTTCCAGTGGGACTGTTGGAAAAATGTCATTTGATCAGCAGCTGCAGAGCTGATCAGTGTTTTCTGGCATCAGTGGCGTTCCAATACCCCAGCGGGGAGTATTCCTCCATCCACCGTGTGTGTTCTTTGTTCAGTAAATTAAAAAATCAATTTTGTGTCTAGGTATTTGTGTATGTCCCAGTAAGAATACTGTTGGTTTCTATTAGAGCTGCACGATTCTGAAAAAATAAGATTTCCGATTTGGTTTTTTCCTAGCATAAAGATCACCATTCATGGCGTAACATCCTCTTTCACATTTATACAAAAAAAAAGTGGGCTAACCTTACTGTTAAAATTCATTAGTGTGTTTTTCCCCAAAAAATTGCGTTTGAAAGACCACTGCGCAAACACTGTGTGACATAAAATATTGCTACAACCACCATTTTATTCTCTAGGGTCTCTGCTAAAAAAAATTATATATATATATATACATATATACATATATACATATATACATATATACATATATACATATATACATACATACATACATACATACATACATACATACATACATACACACACACAGTGCTTTGCAAAAGTATTCGGCCCCCTTGAACTTTTCGACCTTTTGTCACATTTCAGGCTTCAAACATAGATATAAAACTGTAATTTTTTGTGAAGAATCAACAACAAGTGGGACACAATCATGAAGTGGAAGGAAGGTATTCGGCTCAGGGCCGAATACTTTTGCAAGGCACTGTGTGTGTGTGTGTGTGTGTGTGTGTGTGTGTGTGTATATGTGTATATATAATATAGTAACCTTTTTTTTATTTTTCCATTTTCGATATGAAAAAGACTTTCAAGCAAAGCCATAGATGGGTCGAATATCCGATCAGTGTGCGAACATCCCTGTTTGACAGAAGTTGATCATTTGAATGGACGTGCTTGAAAACTTTTGTCGACCATTGGCTGCAGCCACTGATCTGTGTATTCTGACAGTGCTGTCACAGTACAGTATGCCAGCAGGGGGGATTCCTCCATTCAACAAGCTTGTGGATGGCAGATGCCCCAGCATGCTGGAAAATATAAATGCCTATAACTGTGTGAGGACATTCAACAATACAGTACAAAAGTAGAGGGTTTTTATGGCACACAAGACTTTACCATCGTAATTGCCAACTATGGTTACCTTTCTAGTTTTTATCCAATCCTTCCAGATGACTTGTTTTTGTCAGTGTAATTCTGGTTGATGTCAGGCTATGGGGTCCTGTATTTCCTGTATGGTGGAAGTAGAGTTTGTTCTGATGCAAGTTCTAAGGATACTTAACGTGCCAAAAGTGATGTAAAGTGTTTAAAATGGTGTTTATTAGTATCACAGTTTAGAAGCCAGCTGCTCTGTGTTGAGTTCACGTTCAGGGACGATATCGCTGCTACTCCAATGACTGTCCCTGTGGGGAGGTGAAAGTGCAGACCTCAGTTTACTTTTTTTTTCCCTCTCCTTATTAAATCCTCTCGGAGGATAACTTATATCTGCTCAGGGTTTGATCGCTCCTTTCTGTCCCTGGATCCTCGCAGTACAGCGCGGAGTGCTTTTCCTAAGGAAAGAGTTAATGTTCAGAGCTGCCCTTTCAAGTCCCGCGCACATGCTGAGGTCTTTGCTTCACAGATGTTTCAAGCAAATATACATTTTTACAGAACGTGTTCCCACGCTTTAGTGCATGGCGTCGTATTGCTGTCCGTTACCGGTTTACAGTTATTACTAGGGATCACTTCAGTCCTTTTTTTATATTACAACATATCTCTTTCTACATGTAATGTATGGAATTGTCACAAGAGGGGCTTATGAGAAAAAAGCAAATTACGGTAAAACACCCATAGTTTATCCTTCACTCGTGAGATGACCAAATCCATGGTCAACTGATGGGGAACCGCACAGATCTGAGGATGTCCATTTTTAACCGCGGACATCGAACATGGCGGCAGATAATGGATGAGGTAATAGCGGTATTCTAGTGGTATACAATCCCTCAATATTCATTGAGTGATGTTCTTAGAGGTCTCATCCTACTATGCTATAGGGAAATCATTCAACTATTGGCCTTTTATTGACCTGGTGGGTATAAGTTTGGAATCTAAGCTATGACTAGATATCAAAAGTTATTGGAGCCTGTGGGAAGTAAAGAAAAGAGATGATGGAACGAAGTGCAAATGTTTTTCTCCCAAAAGGATAGAAAGGGGGGGGGGGGACAAGATGGAGCAAGATGATGACTAGATGTCATTGATAAAGAATGTTCTGTGAATGAATGACAGGATCCCCTCCATTCACATAACTTGTGTTGCATTTCATGAAAACAATACAAGGACATCCCTGAATAGAGGAGAGAACAGAAAGGGTGGGTGGCCATCAGAACCTCTTCAATGTTAGAGGAATTCAATCCTTCAGTGCTGGAGGTTCAGTAATGTGAAGAGGACCTGTTATCCCTGCAGGGAACATATCTACATTAAAGCGGTTGTAAACCCATTTTTTTTTTTTCCTTTTTGACCCTGCAAAAGAAACACATAATGAGCTAGTATGCATCGCATACTAGCTCATTATGAAATACTTACCTTAGAATGAGCCCCCGCCGTGCCGCCTGCTTAGCTGGATGACGGGCGACATGTCCAGTCGCCTGTCTTCCGGGATCGCAGCATCCGGCCATCTGATTGGCCGGAGCCGCGGTGACGTCACTCCCGCGCACACGCGCGGGAGCCGACAGTCACGGCACGGGGCTCTGAAGAAACAGCACTAGCGGCCGTTCATTCACAGCGCATGCGCCAGTGACGTCACTGGATGCATCTAAGGTAAATATCTCCTAAACGGTACATGTTTAGGAGATATTTACAGTACCTATAGGTAAGCCTTATTATAGGCTTACCTATAGGTACAAGTGTCAGAGGAGGGTTTACTTCCTCTTTAAAGAGCAATCAGCAGGTGGTTGGATACACTTCATTAGCGGTGAGTAAAGCCTCGTACACACGCGACGAAAATCGGCAGGGAATTTTCGTCCAACGACCGATCTGCCGATTTTCGGCTTGTTATTATGATGCTTCCGACAACCGACTCTGACTTTTTGGCTGAAAAAAATCTGGTGTGCAGGCTATAAAATTTTTGTCCGCTGTCAAAACACGGCCGATTTTTGTGCAGTCAGTACAGACTTCGACAGGGAAAAATCTAATGAGCAAGTCTGGGCATGATCAGAGAAGAAAGAACACAAAGAAAGCAAACCAACACATGACATCACTTCTGAAGTCGAATTTTGTGTGCAGTCTAGAGCACATTCCAACCAACAAAACACAACTTTGGACAAAAGACGGACGATCCGTCGGCCGATAATCGTTGCGTGTTTACGAGGCTTAATGCTACTGAACCTAAATCTCAGAAAATATTTAACTCCACTTCAACATCAAACTTGTTGATGGAAATAGAATGGGTGGAAATGTCATAACAGAAGATAAGGTGTGACCACTATGAGGATCCGTAGGATCACCTGGTGGTAGAAAGCACTGACTGAAAGTTGGTTTTAACACACTTAATATTCATTCCTAGGTAGCTACATTGTTTCTTTCATGAAGGATCCATTGTTGAGTGCATACTGTATGCTTATGCAGCGCCATGTTTGAGTGGATTATTGGCCACCCTTTATAGGCTGAAATCGGTGTACGTTGCAGTAATGCTTGGTAAAATGTATTTGCATATGTTGTGCATGAAGTACAGGGATGTTTTTTAGTGGAAATTTAACACCTGGAGGAAACCTGTAAAACAAGAAGAATGGACTTCAACGTGTTTCCATTGTGGTAGTTGAGTTCAGATTTTAAAGCTGCAACAAAGTGCAAAACAAGTTTTTTTTTTTTTTTTTTTTTTTTTTTAATGCAAATTTTCTGATACTTCTCAGACCAAATATATATTTAGACCTGTGACAACTTTTTTTTAATTTTTTTTATTTCATCTTTTAGGCTCGGTTCACATTGGTGCGATGGAAGACATTGCATATGATTTGCACTGCTGTTAGAGCTGCACGATTAATCGTATGAAAATCGCGATCTCGATTCACCCCCCCTGACGATCTAAACCTGACATTTGCTCTTGCTCGATTCTTTGCATAGCTGCAGAGAGAACAGCTGAGGAAAAAAAAAAAAGCCTCCCGCAAACAAACGCCTATCAGCATTAGTCTCCCAGTAACTATAAACAAAATGATTACATTGTATCTTTTCCTTCCCTCTGCCAGGGAGAAAGGAAGTTTAACCTCTTAAAGACTAGAACTTTTTCTGACACTTGTTGCTTGCAAGTTAAAATCAGTTTTTTTTGCTAGAAAAGTACTTAGAACCCCCAAACATTTTATATATTTTTTTTTAGCAGAGACCCTACAGAATAAAATGGTGATTGCTGTAATATTTTATGTCACACTGTATTTGCGCAGCAGTCTTTCAAACGCAATTAATAGACTTTAATGAATAAAAAAAAAAAAAGTAACAGTAAGGTTACCCAATTTTTTTTGTTACACAGAGAATCGTGAGAGAATCGTGATCTTTATTCCAAGCTAAAAAATCGTGATTCTCATTTTGGCCAGAATTGTGCAGCTCTAACTGCTGTGCAAATAACATGCAATGTCTGTGCGATGCAAAAGCAGCCATGCAGATTGTATGGCTGAATTTGCATCGCTTTCAGGCCAAAGTCGTGCAGGACCCTTTTTTTTGGTTCGCACCAGAATCAGATCGCATGGGTGTTCACACCCATGCAATCCGATTCCTGTCAGAATTAAAAGTTGGCTCTGCGATATGCAATCCAATCTGGGGGGTGTCCTTAACTTTGTATTGACACTCCCAGCGGTTTGCATATGGCAGTGTGAACTGCCTGCGAGTTGGGTGCGATGTGGGAACCCACAGTAGATTCCCAGGGTTTCCTGCATCGCACCCATGTAAACGGAGCCTTTGCAAATACTTTGATTTTCACTTAAGCTGGGTGAATGCGGTGAAATTTCACATAGGAATGGACACCCGCCAAAGCGCTTTACCTGTCCAGCAGCTGTTTTTTTTTTTTGGTCAACTTTTATTTGAAGTGTTTAAGGCCCCTTTCACACTTGTGCGACTTAAAAGTTGCGCGATTTTACTGCCGCTACCTTGACGTGACTTGAAGCAATGCTTTTGTCTTTGGACCTCAAAACGCCTTAAAATCGGTCAGAAGTAGTGCAGGGACTACTTTGAAGTTGTTGCGACTTGAAAGTCGTACAGATATGAACAGTACTCCTTGGAAATCATGGAGAACGACTTGTCATGCAACTTTGCAGTCCCAAATTGCAGGACAAGTCGCACAAGTGTGAAAGGGGCCTAAAAGTACACTTTGGCGGAAGTCCATGCTGTGTTGCAGTACGAAAGGGACTCAGAAAACTGTTGTTTTCTGTGTGTCCTTGCAGTGACCAGTGTTTTACAATGCAGTAAATAGCGGGGCACCGCACATTGGGTATTCTTTGCAGGCTGTACTCACCCTATCTCGGGCAAGAAAATAATAAACAGGATATTTTACTTGCACATGATTGGATGGTTAAAGTCAGCAGAGCTTCACCCAATTCATTGAATTACCTGCCTATACAAACCTATAGTTCCTTTAGTAAATGAACCCGAGTCTCCAGATTTGATTTGTAGTGGGGTTTGGTAAAGAGAATTGTACAGATAGCTTGTGGAAATCTAAATGAAATTAGAGACTGCCTGTGCTTACTTCATCTGTAGTCTCGGTAAAGCCTGCAGTGATCTATGAAGATTATGGTAATCTGTGTTCTGTGCTGAATTTGTGACTACAGTGTTTACTGATGAAATCATCATCCAGATTCCATCTGGGCCCCCCCGTGACATTGTCCAGAACCCTTCACTGACACAGAAGAGCCCAGATCTGGAAGTCGGAGGAAAGGTGTTTACTAGAAGTTCTGTTATGGAGGAAGTGACTCGATTCACTGCTTATCTTTTCTGCTGAAATTTCTCACGCTGTAACCTCAGTAGAGGATTTGCCTTTAGTTGCATAACTAGTAATGACACAACAGTAGGGTGATAGAACTAAGTGACCATAACAAATGTTTGCAACACCTTTCTGTGGAGTTGGGGTACATGAAGGTAAAGTGGAACTACACTGTATCTGAGCACCGCAAACCAAAAACTTTTAAATCATTTTTAATATTCAAAGTAAACCTATCCATGTTTCTATACTTTATTTTGCTAAGAATCACTTTGAACAACACCCGCTAGGATTTCTGACTGTGGCCATCTTGTGTAAGGGAAAATGATTCCTGTAGCATTTACTTCTGCAATCTATCTGCCCTTAGCTCAGGCGTGTAAGCAGGAGGGTGAGAGAGCCCCTCCTGGAGACTCCTGGGATGTATGACATAATTTGCCTAGGCATGGAAACCAGAAAGAAATGTAAAAAAAAAAAAAGTTTAAAGCAAGTAAATATGATATACTTACCTATTTTACTAATGCTAACTGCATAAGGATTAACAATAGTTAATGTTGTTTGAGAGAGTGAAGTACCACTTCCAATATGCAAGTTTGCATAATAAAATTACAGGGAAAAAAAGGATTTCTGAGGAGAAGCACTATTTATTTCATGGTTCTAACGTACGAAAACCTGAAAGAATAAAGTAAGTCCGGCATGTTGAGTAGCCACTTGTCCAGCTTGGCATGTCATAGTAGAGGAGGCCTGAATAAGATGGCGGTGGGCACATACATTGCATGGCTCCCATTAACTACCAGTGATCCTAAACAGAATGAATAGATGGAAAATGGTTCCAGCTGTTATGGAGATTTGGGGATTTGGAGATCGTAACAACTCCCCCATTAGAAACTATAGCGGTGTTGTTTTTTTTAGGTTGAACGTTCTCACTGCTGCAAATATAGAGTGTTGCAAAGCCCTTATTTAGAGCTGGTTCACACTACCACTACCAGAAAGTCGCCCCGTGACTTGAAGAGGCTTGTTTAGAGGCTTGTTTAGAGGCTTGTTTAGAGGCTTGTTTAGAGGCTTGTTTAGAGGCTTGTTTAGAGGCTTGTTTAGAGGCTTGTTTAGAGGCTTGTTTAGAGGCTTGTGAAGAGGCTTGTGAAGAGGCTTGTGAAGAGGCTTGTGAAGAGACTTGTGAAGAGACTTGTGAAGAGACTTGTGAAGAGACTTGTGAAGAGACTTGTGAAGAGACTTGTGAAGAGACTTGTGAAGAGACTTGTGAAGAGACTTGTGAAGAGACTTGTGAAGAGACTTGTGAAGAGACTTGTGAAGAGACTTGTGAAGAGACTTGTGAAGAGACTTGTGAAGAGACTTGTGAAGAGACTTGTGAAGAGACTTGTGAAGAGACTTGTGAAGAGACTTGTGAAGAGACTTGTGCACTACTTTGAAGAGACAGGTGACTTTGTCTGTGGGGAATGCCTGGCTAATCTTTCTTCTTCCTGGAAAGTCTGATAATCAGTCGTGTCAATTAAGATAAGGAGGCAACTCCCATTGAAGTATATGGGACAGTCGGATCACAGGTCACCTCAAAGTAGTACAGGACCCTTTTCTGAAGTCGGAGCAACTTCAGTAGTGCCAATTAAGACGGCACTGATTGATTAACATTGCTTTTGTTATGTCAAACTACCTGGGGCTACACAAGTTGCCTCACAAGTTGCGCTAGTGTGAATGGGCTCTTAGACATTAGATTGTCACTGGATAGAGCAGTGTTTCTCAACTTTTTGTCAAGACACCCTTTAGTTAACCACTTGCCGACTGCCGCACGACTATTTACGTCAGCGGTCAGCCCCTCCTAGGCAGAGTGACGTAGTTCTACGTCGCTAGCCTGTGAGGGTCTAGGGAGCGAGCGCGCGCCCCCAGGGGTACGCTCCCGCTCGGTCACGGACCCCCGCGCGTGTGACCGGCGGACCCGATGTCCGCCGGTCACTTGGCGATCGTCACTTGGCGATCGAGAAAGGCAGGCGGCTGATGTAAACAAGCCGCCTGTCATTCTCCCCTGTGTAGAAACACAGATCATACGGTTCTACTATGTAGGACCGTTGATCACTGTTCCTACAGCCCAAGCCACAGCCAATCACAGTTAGAATCACGCCCCTAGGGACACACACCACCCCTCCCTCTCAAAGTTAACCCCTTCACTGCCAGTGTAATTTTACAGTAACAGTGCATATGTATAGCACTGATTACTGTAGAAATGTCACTGGTAACCCCAAAAGTGTCAAAAATGTCAGTCAAGGGTCCGATCTGTCCGCCGCAATGTCGCAGTACCGCAAAAAAAATCGCAGATCGCCGCCATTACGCGTTAAAAAAACAACAAATCTTTCCTTTTGTTAGTAAACGCGACAACTTTTGCGCAAACCAATCAAAATACGCTTTTTGCGTTTTTTGTTTTTTTTTTGCCAAACATATGTAGCATAAAAAATTTTGATTTTTACATTTTTTTTGGGGAATTTCATATAAAAAAATTTGAAAAATATTGCTATTTTTGCAAAATTGACGATCTTTTTTTGTTTATAGCGCATGATCAAAAAATCGCACAGGTGATCAAATACCACCAAAAGAAAGCTCTGTGGGGAAAAAAAGGACGTCAAATTCGTTTAGGTACATCGTCGCACGACCGTGCAATTGTCCCTTAAAGTCACGCAGTGCCGAATCGCAAAATAGGCCCTGGTCAGGAAGGGGGTAAAATCTTCCGGGGCTTAAGTGGTTAAAATTCTGCACAATCTTGAGGCACCCCATTCTAAAATGTAAAAAACGAAACTTTTGCATTATGCAGCAACATCCACACATGTAGGACACCCAGCATTGGAGGATTTACTCATCCACATATTAGAGGTGATTTACTCTTCCAAAGCAACTACCCCTTTACACACTGGTACTGACTAGTGTGCCATTGTTTCTTTTCTCCCTCACGCAGCTAATGTGACCCCCAACCCTGACAAGGAGGAGTGGGGGTGGGGGGGCAAACAAGGATGCTGTGCAGGGGCCCAACATCCTTATCAAATGATGACATCATTGGTGATTAGGATGTCAGCAGCTAAAAGGCTGTAATGGTTCACAATGACAACCTGTAGCTTTGTGCAACCAAAAAGCAGACTTCATCCATCTGCTGGCTTGTATGCGGTTTTTGGGCAATTGTTGGGCACCTCTGAAGA
The DNA here is from genome assembly GCF_965119305.1 of Pelophylax lessonae. Taxonomy (NCBI): domain Eukaryota; kingdom Metazoa; phylum Chordata; class Amphibia; order Anura; family Ranidae; genus Pelophylax; species Pelophylax lessonae. Next base: position 120,711,259 of record NC_138769.1, on the reverse strand, counting down.
AACCTGAAGGGCACCCTGGTTTAAAAAGGCTGGCGTAGCTTAGTGGTTTCATGTATGTGGATGGATTAGGTTGCTACACTTGGCAGATGTACGTTAAAAAATGTACGTTTACAAAAATAAATACATTGGCCATCATTGGTAGCCACGCCTTCCTTGTATCAGTAAGAACTGATTAAAAAAAATTGGCCATTATTCCAGAGCAAACCAAGTGCAAATAACACATTATTGGTTGTTCCAGGTTCTAAAATGAGCCAAAAATCGTTATTTTCTCCAAATTTGCCTGTTGGAAGACCTAGAGACATTCCAAACGCCACCGATTTCTAAGGTACTCTTTATGTTTAGGTCCCTGGAGGGGTATAGTTTAAAATTCGGGTGTATTTCTCTGCCCAGGATCCACAGTGCTGCATTCAGCGGCCAATATAAAACAATGGATATGTGCTGGTACTTTCCTAAATCTGCGCGCAGATATATGCTCCTGCTCCTTCGTTTTCACACCCACTATTTAGAAGTTGTCATTTGAGGACTCCATATGCTAAAAGCATTTGCTTTTCTCTGCCCTTATATCGGGGAAATGGTGGAAATGAACTGTATTGCGGCTTATTAGAACTTGTGGTTCCTGAGGGGTTGCAAAAAACAACATTTTCATGAGAAGACACATCTATAAATGTAAGATAGCGTAATATATTTCTGGTTTTGTCCATGTCCCCCACCTTCTCTCCGATAGTCACAGCAAAGCACCAAGAATGTTTAATCGGTTCATTCCAGGGTGGATTTGATGTAAATCAAGTCGATTTGAATCATAATTGTTAAAGCAAAACTGTCCTCTTTGTCTGCAGCGGCTCCTCCTCTGACCCGCTGTTGACTCATCGACAGTCCCATTCACTTTAATGGTGCGGCAGTGACACAACAAGGTGAGGGAGGTGGCGGCAGCAGGTGAGTGGATGCCCGCTAACAGGCACTGCCATGATAGATCTGAAGGGACAGGTGCTCTTTAAATGTAAGTACTCATTCTTGCTGGTAGTTAGACATTGTGGGAATGCATCAATGCAGTTCATGTTATCTCAGCTTGCAGAGGTAATTAAGGTCCGGGTCACACTTATGCGATGCGGGAAGGCTACGAATTCGCAGCGTGTTCCCGCATCGCAAACGCACCCCCGGCAGTTCACACTGCCATATGCGATACGTTGGGGGTGTCATTGAAATGTTAACGACACCCTCAGTTTGATCGCATATCACAGTGCGATCTTTACAGTTTGCACAGGATCGGATCGCACAAGTGTGAACCACTGTGCGATCCGATCCTGATGCGGCTGAAAAAAAGGGTCCTGTGCGTCTTTGCTGCGGTTGCAGTGCGAATTTAGCCATACAAAGTGTGTGGCTGAATTCGCACCGCACAGCCGATCGCATGTAATGAAGGAGCAGTGCGCTCCGATATTGCATGCGATCGCCACAGCCGCAAGAATGTGAACCGGCACTGAATGAGTTTACCAAAAATTTAAATATTGCAGAATATACAGCCTCATGCAACATCACTAAGCTCCATTTCATGCTGAAGTAAATAAATTATTAATGTCTTTAGATAGATTTTTACACCAAAAGCATTTTATTAAAGTAAATTTGATAAAATTAAAAAAAAAAAATCTGATTTTAAATAAAAAAAATCTGATTTTAAATAAAAAAAATCTGATTTTAAATAAAAAAAATCTGATTTCAAATTAAAAAAAAATCTGATTTTATATATACATATATACACACACACATTTAGAGAGAGTTTTTTTTTGTTTTTTTTTTATCCTTGATTGTTATCCACCATGGTTCATTCAGGGTGCTTACCAACCCTTCCACCCCCCCCCCCCCCTCAATTTTGGTTTGGATGCACTGTGCAACAAATGAATAATTCCATACTTTGTGTTTTGTGGTGGAAGGAAGGGTCCCCAGGGAGGCCACCTCAGCGTGGCGTCATATGACTTCCTCACCAGCTGGACTCCTCATGTAATGCAACTGAGCTTTACAGTCGGGAAGCGTCTCGTGTTATTTAGCAATATTAAAATGATTTCCTCTTTCTTTCGAAACGTTTGACGGAAAAGCATCATTTCTGGGTTTGTGCCTGACTGCTGTGGCTTGAACCCAAGGTTATGAGAACCGAGTTGGCATAAGTGGATGTTTCACACAGACCCAGGTGTTTGTGAGGCCCTTTATTTTCCACTTTGTGAAATGGGGAAGTTGTTAATCAAACAAAACTTTATACCCATCCAAATTAGGAGCATTCAATGACATTAAAGTGCTCTACACAGTACATCAAAATACAAGCTACGCAGGGCGAATCCTGAAACCGGCAAAAACTTTAACCGGCTTGGCAATCCACTTTTTTTTCTTTCTTTATTTTTTTTATTTTTATTCTTTCTTTATTTTTTATTTTTTTTAATTACTACTTTTGGCATATTTTATACCCAGGGCAGTGTGTTGTAATTTGTTAGCGAATCTATAGCAGTGACCGCCTTCCTCCTCCTCCTCCTCCTCTAAAGTGTTCTTTCTGCTTGTGACACCTGCAGCAAATTATGTAAGAGCCGTTTCAGTGAATAAGGAGCATATCTGAGGCTGATTTAGAGTGATTAGGAAAGAAAGGCCTGTGACAGGCTCTTGTTACTCTGAAATCCCAGGCAGCTGTGACTCCTCCAGCACAGCAGTTCAATTCCAGGGCACCCCTCAAATACCGAACATGCTGCAGCACAGCTCTGCCTGCAGTGCGATAACACGGCCATCTGCGCGGCCAAACACTCTTGAGAAGTGTCATGAATATGTCTGATTAATTGTTGAGTCACACATAAGCCTTCTCGGGAACACTTCATTACTTTTGTTTAAGTCTCATATTGCCATCAAGGTCTGTTTGACATCTTTCAGTTTTTTAATAATGGAAATGTTCAGGCTGTAACTATGAGGGATATACTAACATACGCATAGGTTAGTGGGATTTTTTTTTTTTTTTTTTTATTCAAGCCAATTCACATCACAATTTCTGCATTTTGGGTCTGTGTTTTTAATGCGTTCTAGTGTATTTTTCTTTTTTTTTTTTTTCCAATCTCAATTTACGCCGCACATTCCGGTGCCTTTTTAAAGCATTTTGTCACATTCCAGATGCAGAAAAAATGCAGATGTTTTACTTGCACTGGTGTGAACTAGGGCCCTTAGAATCCTTGTCTGTGGGCTGTTTAGGCAAAATGAATACACACTGGACTTAGTGGACTATATCTGGTGTGAACCAACAAAGCATCATTAAAGCGGAGTTCCACCCAAAAGTGGAACTTCCGCTCCTCTGCTTCCTCCTCCCTCCGGAGCCACATTTGGCACCTTTCAGGGGGGAGGGGGGGGGGACGGGTACCTGTTTTTGACAGGTACCCTTCCCCACTTCCGGGAGACAGCGCCACGGCGCCGTCCCTCTGCAGTTCCGTCATCCTTCCCCTGCCGCTGAGCCAATTAGAATGTGCAGCGCGCTTCGCATATGCACAGTAGGGAACCAGCTGTGAAGCCGGAAAGGCTTCATTGCCAGTTTCCCGCAGAATGAATGGCGGCGGCAGCACCTGACAGTTGATCTGAAAGTCAGCTGGGGTGCTGACATCACAAGCTCCCTGGACAGGTAAGTGTCTATTAAAAGTCAGCAGCTACAGTATTTGTAGCTGCTGACTTTTTATTTATTTATTTTTTTTAAGGCCCCTTTCACACTTATGCGACGTGATTTTACCGCGATTTTGAAAGCAATGGCTGTGGCTCAAAACGCAATCAAATCGTGGCAAAGTAGTGCAGGAACTACTTTGAAGTCAGTGCGACTTCAAAACGCACTGATATGAATGGGGCTTATTGAAAATAATGGAAAACGACTTGTCATGCGGTCCAAAATTGCGGGACAAGTCGCACTAGTGTGAAAGGGGCCTAACACTGCTTCAAACCATATTTCTAGTATACATGTATAAAATGTTAGCCAGGTTTTTATTGCTCTCCCTACTGTCCTCATTTTTTGTAGATCCTCACTAGGACTGATGGTAGGGGAAGAAACAAAATTTTAAGTTCATGCAGGAACAGTTATTTTTTTTTTTTGCATGTGTTGCTAACGGCAACACATGCATGTTAAAGCACAAGTCCACCTTTGTAACATATACAGACCTGAAGCTTAGTAACTGCCTGCCCATACAGGGGGAGGTACAGGCAGACACTTGACCGAGGAGTCTGCTGGAGCCTGCCATTGCACCCACCATCGACTGATCATTGGTGCAATGCCTTACAGGCTGTAGTGTGAAAAATGAACTGCACATTTTTTTTTACCTGCAAAAATACGTTTTTATTTATTTTATAAAAGGTGAGCTTTATTCTTTAATGCTGAGCTGCAGCGAGACTCCTTTTGGCGCTTATTGTATTTGGTTCCATTCTAAGCAAAATGGCTTACAGTGCCATGTATTGCCATAAGACCTAGATATCTCTAAAAGGGACCTAAACATTTTATCTGTATGTTATATTGTGTTTTAGCGCTCATTCACACGTATTTATTAGGAAGAATGAAGCAGCGCTCATTAACACATGTATAGCATTTATGATGCGTTTTTGTTGTGCCTGTGAAGCATTGAAAAAGCTTCAGGAATGCTTTAAAAATGGCCAGGAAAGTGGTTTTATTTATTTAATTTTTTTTAGTAGGAAGTGCTTCAAAGGGAAGTGATGTAGAAGAATGATCTGCTTTGAGGCATGGTTAGGTTGTGTTGTGCTCTGTCCCATCTTTCTATTTTTTCCCAGTGCTTTCTGGGATACAGGAACCTCCACTGCCTCTCCCACAGTGCCCAGCTAACACTTTATAAATGCCTCATGATCATGAAATGCTGCCTAATTTTTAACACAACAGCTCCTGTATGAACAGTACTATGTGGTGCCCATTGTAAAAATCATGGCAGGTGTTAAAGAGCAATTATGAGGCTTTAAAAATGCTGCATAAACATATGGTATTGATGTATTTGTGAGTGAGCCCTAAGAGCCGGTTCACATTAGCGCGACTTGTCAGCCTGACAAGTCGCCCTCCCTCGCGGTCCATTGACCGCTACAGGACCCGTTCTAATAGGAGCGACACAAGTCGCTCAGACTTAGAAAAAGGGTCCTGTACTATTTCGGGGCGTCCTCGGAGCAACTTGCATAGACTTCCATTATGTGAAGTCCCTGCAAGTCGCTCCGAAGTCGTGGTGCAATGTAATGCACAAGTCTCCCCCGAAGTAGTAAGGAGTCGTGTCGCCTCAGTGTGAACCGACTCTGAGAGTGTACGGTGATATTTTGACAATGATATAGAAATATGTTGCAGCTTTAATAAACTGTGTTTTTTTTTTTTTTTTTTTTTTTTTTTATCTCTTTACAGCATCAGTGAAAGTTTCCTGACAGTAAAGGGTGCTGCCTTATTTCTTCCACGTGGCAATGGCTCGTCTACTCCAAGAATCAGCCATAGACGCAACAAACATGCAGGTAAGACGTATGGCTTTCTGCGTAATGTACGTTAATTGTCGGCACTTTACTGCCGTTGGCTACAAGATGGCCTTTTTTTTCCAGTAAGCCAGGGATGTGCTGTGTCTAGAAAAGAGTTAGCACCACAATATTGGAACGTTTCGTGACCATGTCCACATTGCAAGAACTAGTTCTGCAAGATGATTTTGCTTGTTGATTTCACAGATAAGTGCGTGTTTCAGCCTACCAGGAATAATTATGTTGTGTGTTTTGTGACATGCATCCTGTATCAGCGCCAGACATGGTGGAAAAATACGGTGGAACCTGTGCTAGAGTCAACCAATAAATGCTTTCCCGTCATTGTTCTCTGCATATTCTTTGTATTGACAAGATCACAGATATAATGCTATTCATGTGCTCACCTGTGTTTGCTTAATTGAAAAATGTCCTTCTCTGAGAAGTATGGTTTTTATTCTTGTTTAGATTCTGCTATAAATAGCTGTCTATAATGGATATAATGCATTTTCCACAAGGGAGTGAGTTGCACATTGTCTGCCTTTGGTACATGAAGAGCTATCTTAACACAGCGCCATCTAGTGTTCAGATCTTAGTGAAAATCTTATGTTGCTTTTTGCAAACTTCTCTAATTCCAGTTGCATCCTTCGTTTTCTCACCTGCACCAAGAAATCTGTTGTCATTGCTTCTGCTTTATTTTATCTGATATAAATTATTCGTAGTGTTCTAAAAAGGTTACCTAGTAAAGCTCAGTTTCTGTTCTGATCTTACCAATTGCCAATTAAATCTTCCTAGTCATGCTTTTGCTACAGTGCAATTCTTTACTATGTACATAATTTTAAATAAGTCATCTTGTGACTTTATGAACCATTTAGACCCGGTTCACACTGATGCGAGTGCCGGGTTCGCATGTAATGTCGGAGCGCACTGCTCCGACATTACATGCGATCAGCTGTGCGGTGCGAGTTTAGCCATACAGTTTGTATGGCTAAATTCGCATCGCACCCGGTGCAAACACGCACAGGAGGCATTTTTGCAGCCGCATCAGGATCGGATCGCACAGCGGTTCACACTTGTGCGATCCCATCCTGTGCGAACTGCACGATCGCACTGCGATATGCGATCAAACTGGGGGTGTCGTTAAGATTACATTGACACCCCCAGCGTATCGCATATGGCAGTGTGAACTGCCGGGGGTGCGTGTGCGATGCGGGAAAAGGCTGCGAATTCGCAGCCTTCCCGCATCGCAATAGTGTGACCCGAGCCTTAAACATTATTATATACAGTGTAGGTAAAGCAACAATACATTCCTGACATTCTTTGTGTTCGGTTCAGTTATGCGTCTTTTCACATAATATATAAACAAAGAAAATTGTACCATGAAGCTGAACTCCAGGCAGATAAACACTAGTCTTTAGCTGGATACACACTATACAACTTTTTTTTTGTTAAATTTCCTTTAGATTTACCTTCAACTACAGTTGTGCTCATAAGTTTACATACCCTGGCAGAATTTGATTTCTTGGCCATATTTCAGAGAAAATAACACAAACTTTTCTTTCACTCATGGTTAGTGTTTGGCTGAAGCCATTTATTATCAATCAACTGTGTTTACTCTTTTTAAATCATAATGACAACAGAAGCTACCCAAATGACCCTGATCAAAAGTTTACACACCCTGGTGATTTTTGGCCTGATAACATACCACAAGTTGACACAAAGGGGTTTGAATGGCTATTAAAGGTAACCATCCTCCCCGTGATCTGTTTGCTTGTAATTAGTGTATGTGTATAAAAGGTCAACGAGTTTCTGGACTCCTGACAGACCCTTGCATCTTTCATCCAGTGCTGTGCGGACGTTTCTGGATTCCGAGTCATGGGGAAAGCAAAAGAATTGTCAAAGTATCTGCAGGAAAAGGTAGCTGAACTGTATAAAACAGGAAAGGGATATAAAAAGATATCCAAGGAATTGAGAATGCCAAGCAGCAGTGTTCAAACTCTAATCAAGAAGTGGAAAATGAGGGGTTCTGTTGAAACCAAATCACGGTCAGGTAGACCAACTAAAATTTCAGCCACAACTGCCAGGAAAACTGTTGGGGATCTAAAGAAAAACCCACAAATAATTTCAGGTGAAATACAGGACTCTCTGAAAACATGGGGTGTGGCTGTTTCAGGATGCACAATAAGGAGGCACTTGAAGAAAGATGGGCTGCATGGCAGAGTTGCCAGAAGAAAGCCATTACTATGGCAATGCCACAAAGTATCCCGCTTACAATACGCCAAACAGCACAGAGACAAGCCTCAAACCTTCTGGCACAAAGTCATTTGGAGTGATGAGACCTAAATTTAGCTTTTTGGCCACAACCATAAATGCTACATTTGGAGAGGAGTCAGCAAGGCCTATGATAAAAGGTATACCATTCCTACTGTGAAACACGGAGGTGGATCACTGATGTTTTGGGGATGTGTGAGCTACAAAGGCACAGGAAATTTGGTCAGAATTGATGGCATGATGAATGCAGTATGTTATCAAACAATACTGGAGGAAAATTTGCATTCATCAGCCCGGAAGCTGCGGATGGGACGTACTTGGACAGTCCAACAGGACAATGATCCTAAACACAAGGCCAAGTCGGCCTGTCATTGGCTACAGCAGAATAAAGTGAAGGTTCTGGAGTGGCCATCTCAGTCTCCTGACCTCAATATCATTGAGCCACTCTGGGGAGATCTCAAACGTGCAGTTCATGCAAGACAGCCCGAAAGTTTACAGGAACTGGAGGCTTTTTGCCAGGAAGAATGGGCAGCTTTACCATCGCAGAAGATAAGGAGCCTCATTCACAAATACCACAAAAAACTTCAAGCTGTCATTGATGTTAAAGCGGGAAATACACGGTATTAGGAACTGGAGTATGTAAACTTTTTTGATCAGGGTCATTTGGGTAGTTTCTGTTGTCATTATGATTTTAAAAAGAGTGAACACAGTTGATTGATGATGATAAATGGCTTCAGCCAAACACTAACCATCAGTGAACGAGAGGTTTTTGTGTCATCATTCATATTCTCTGAAAAATGGTCAAGAAATCATAGATTCTGACAGGGTATGTAAACTTATCAGCACAGCTGTATGTAGTGCAAATTCCTGCCTGATTGCATTCAAATTAAGTGTATAGGTTTGATCTCATATTATATGGTTTTGGTAAATCTAAAGGAAAAAAAGCTAAAAAAGGTTGTATAGTGTGTACCCAGCTTTATTATTTGCCCTTCAGTCATCCCCTGTACAGCATAACTTAGACGGGAAGAGGGAGGGATAGTGCTAGGAAATATTCAGCATATAGATGACAGGGAGGAGAGTGCAGATTTGATGACCTATTGACGTGTTTCAGCTCTTTCTTTGACCAATCAGCCAGCTGGAAGTTGGGTGGTGACACATTGTATTTAACTGTTTAACAGAGAAAGTGGTGTCACCCTCCTGGCTGTGGTGTCTGGCAGAGGTGCAGTAGTCATAACAGTGGCTAGACAGAATTACAGATCATTTGGCAGTGCAGGCATTTCAAATATGTATTTCTAGTGTAAATGCAGCCATTTGCGTGGAGTTGGGGTTTCAGCTGTGTGCCATATTGGGTACATTTCTATTTATGTGATGGGCACTGAGGGACGCTGAGTGTGTTCTGTCCATATGAAAAGCTTGGTTTGCAGATTTTGTTGGATGCTGTCCTTAACAGTTAAATGAGAATCCCCATGTCATACTAATGATCCTGCCATGGGTGAAGGTCACCAGTGTGGGACAGCTGCTTGACCTAATGGAAGTCATTGCTTGGAGTTGTCACTATCACCAGTGTGACAGGAAAAGTAGGCTGTGGATCCAAGCCATTATCCGCACACTTCCTGTTCAGAATAAGGACAGTTTCCCTTTCCGGACATGTTTTGTCAGTTTATTTAATGAATTTTATAGCTTTGGACAACACAGGCAGTTCTTCTTTCAGAAATCCAAAGGAGTTTTTGTCATTGGCCGGCTCACATGTAGTAGGACTACACAGTCTTATGTTTTCATGATGCAATGTTTAGTTAGATCTTGTGATGTCGATTTCTATATAATGATGATGAGTAATGAACTAATAATGACACCGCTTTGCTTGCCGTGATTTCAGGGGACCTCCAGCAACACCTTCAGGCCATGTTTACAGTGCTCCGCCCAGAGGACAACATCCGCTTGGTGAGTGTCTTGTGTTTATTCGGGTGCATCTCTTCTGATCCCATCGCCAACAGGCCTCCTGTATTATTTCTACACAGTATACATTATTACCTGCCAGGATCCAGATCTTGGCCATGTCAGCACAAGTCTGACCATTACAACACAGGCAGGCTGTGCTCCCAGCAAAGCCACAAAACTGACCATGGTGGGATGGACCTTCTCACATGCCTGGCGTGGTCAGTTTGAAATAGGGAAAGCAGGGGGACTGGCAGGGATCACTAGTGATTTCACACAAATTAAGCAAAACAAAGGGAACAGAATGCCTGGTACATGGTACAACAAACACATCAGGAATATGAAATGTTGGGGTAACCTTTGTTATGTATTTTTTTTCAGACAAGTCAGTTACAGGCAGTGTTCATATATTACAAGCATGTACATTGTGTCGGAACATACACATTAAAGTATTACCGTCTACAGATGATGCGTCTCCTCAATAGATTACTAATTCTGCTGCATGTGGAGTTTAGCATAGCTTAATATTTAGGAATCTCTGCCCAAGGGGTGTACACATCCAGAAGATACTCATATTAAATAACAGGCTTTGAAGTTTCGGTCTCACGTGGGAACTTGTATTGGAGAGCTGTCACTGAGAGCTGCCCAAGGTTATTCAAAAGCTGCAGAAGACTGCAGACCTGCCTTCATTGTGCACCGCACCCATCCGGATTTTCCTGCCGTCTCCTATCTGTACAAGACAATGTTCGGAACCAGTTTTATTATGCGTTAATGTCTGTTTTATGTGCGCAGTATACATGTTGGCTCTCACCCTCCTTTCTGGAATAGCTGTCGTGATGCTTATCTTGCTTTTTTTTCCCCTGATAGATACTGTACATTTTCTGGAAAGATGTGAAGCACAGTACACAATATTGATGGTGTTGGGGGCCTGTTCACACCATATGCAGCCTTGCCCAACGCACTCCCAACTCATAGACAAGGCAATTTGTGCACTGAAAAATATATAGGACATGCACTATTTTTTTTTTTTTTTTGCAACTCAATACACCACATCGCAACTCGCTGCAGTGAATAAAGATGAATAACATGTCACTTTGTGACAGTTTGATAAGGTTGGAAAAAAACGTAAGTTGTGTGATGCATCATTTATAATGCAACGGCACCGCTCCCTTCACAGTGCACACCAGCAGCTGCTTTATAATAGCCAGTGGTGTGCACAATCCCTTAAAGAGTGCAGGGCTGGAAGACATATTGTGGCCTAGTCCACTCTGCAATCTCTGTTCACTGAAAGCAGGAGAGCACAAAGCACGGTCTTCCGTCTGGTGTTCTCAGCATATTTATTTATTTTTTTTCCTTTTCATATGTAATTCCTGCCATGATAATTTGATTAAGTTACACGGACTTCCCCGTATATACACACAACCACATACAACCACACACAACCACAGCCACACACACAGCCACACACACAGCCACACACACAGCCACACACACAGCCACACACACAGCCACACACACAGCCACACACACAGCCACACACACAGCCACACACACAGCCACACACACAGCCACACACACAGCCACACACACAGCCACACACACAGCCACACACACAGCCACACACACAGCCACACACACAGCCACACACACAGCCACACACACACACAGCCACACACACACACACAGCCACACACACACACACAGCCACACACACACACCCAACCACACACACACACCCAACCACACACACCCAACCACACACACACACACAGCCACACACACACACCCAACCACACACACCCAACCACACACACCCAACCACACACACCCAACCACACACAATCACACACCCAACCACACACACCCAACCACACACAATCACACACAATCACACACCCAACCACACACACCCACACACACAACCACACACACACACACACACAACCACACACACACACACACACAACCACACACACACAGTCACACACACACACAACCACACACACACACACACACACAACCACACCACCCCCTGCATTAATGTACCCAGTGTCTTAGGCACACACTTGTAATGCTGCCTACTTCTATGTGCATTGTACTGGATAGCAATATTGAGTATGTCTCTCTCACCTCTGTTCTGTATTGAAGGATGCTTCAACTACCTTTAATGAGGAAGTGGTGAGCAGGGAAAATCCCACATTTATCTCCGTCATCTACTTAGTGTAGACAAAATTATTTGTATGCTGAAATGTATTGTTTTCTTGAATTTTACTGTTCTTGCATTCCTTTAATATGTTACATAGAAACTCTTTTTGTTAATTAAAAGCACACACTCGGGATATGAAATGATTTATAATGCTAGCATGACATGGCAACAATCATCCAGACCATGTTTTTTTTTTTTTTTTTTTTAAATGTAAAACCGCTTGCAGTGGATGGATGCTATTTTTTTTTTAAATTTCAAAACTGCAAGTTGTCTTTTGGTTTTTGGCTTCAATACTATGAAAAAACTGACCTGGAATAAGCACGTGGAACAGGAAAGGTAAAATGAAGTCAGAAAGCCTCCAATTTAGGCCCCTTTCACACTTATGCGACGCAATTTTGACACGTCTTTGCCGCAATTTTGAAAGCAATGGTTATGGCTATATACCTCAAAATGCATTAAAATCGTGCCAAAGTAGTGCAGGAACTACTTTGAAGTCGGTGCGACTTCAAAACCCACTGATATGAATGGGGCTCATTGAAAATAATGGAAAACGACTTGTCATGCGATTTTGCGGTCCTAAATCGCGGGACAAGTCGCACTAGTGTGAAAGGGGCCTTAGGCTTCTGTAAAGATTGGGGCTTAGGGCCCCTTTCACACGGGCTTTCCGATCAGGTCGCATCCATCCCTATGGAGCAGCAGATGTCAGTGGTGACATGTCTGCTGACATCCGCTGCTATCTGATCCGATCCTGTCTGTGAAATCTAGATGGATGGAAACCCTATTTTCCATCCGTCTGGAGGATTAGATCGGATAGCATCGGGTGAAAACAGACAGGCGGTCCGCCGTTTATCATCCGATCTCCCATTGAGGAGAGCTGGGCTCTAACAGCTCTATCCCAGCACACAGAGCCGGAGATGGACCTGTCATCCGCCTGCTCAGTGGGGATCGGCGAATTGATCTCCACTGAGCAAAATGTTGTCCTCTGGGCGGAGCACTGTAAACATGGCCTGAGTCCGCCAGGCATAAAGCCCGTGTGTAAGGACCCTTGCACACATGCGGACTGTTGGTTTCATCAGTTCAAAGAAAAAACGGATCATGTTTTCCATCCTTTTTTTTTTTCACCTGTTTTGTTTACATCTGCCAACTTAAGTCCTTAACCACTTGAGTCCCAGAGATATTTTTTCATGCAAAAACGGACTGTTTGTCCATTGTTACATCTGTTTTTCATTCAATCCGTTTTTTTAATGGAAGAAAAATAGGTCTTGGATCCGTTAAAAAAAAGAAATGTTGACGGAAGCAGATGTAAATGGATGATCATCCGTTTTTTCCATAGAGATGCATTGATGTCCGTTCTTCATCCATCAATGCATCCATGCAATCCATGTGAGAAAGGGCCGTTAGGCCCTCATAAATGGCTTCAATTTCCGATTATTCTTGCTCAATCAACTAAAATTGAATTTGTGTGTAGCCCAGCAAGCATCGCCCAGCTCAACTGAAAGTTGATGTATGAATCTGCTGAGTTACCAAATGCAGTCACTGTTTGGCAGCCACAAATGTCTGAATACAATAGCCAGCAATGGAGCTTCTTCCATCCATGTTGTAAGCATGGGTGGCGGTATCAGTTGATTTTGATCATTCAAAGAGAAGTATGGCTTTTGGGGGAAAAAACTGGATTTTTACTCCCTTAGGTGGATGCAACTTCAATCCGGTGCTGCATCTGTCCCCCACCGTCTCTTCACCAAGAACTGGGTGACCAAACACTACTGATCGCTCAGTTCTACCCCTTCGCTCTGAGCAGGGAACGGTGACTGTCAGTGGCTCTCTGCTCTGCCCCTCCATTTGAAGCGTTGGTCTGTGGAGGGGTCAGGAGCAGCTGGTTCAGGCTCCCAGTGGCTTACGAATCCAGGTGCTGGTCTAGGCTTCTGGGTGGATCCCGACTTTCAATTTCCAGATCTTTCCCAACTCTGAACCAGCTGAGTGACAACAGCCGATAGCGGGCTTTAGCCTGCTGTTGGCTGAAAACAGGTCCCGGAAGTGCAGAACGAACTGCACTCCTCTATAGCTTTGGGTAAACTACTCTTTTCAGCCCACACCGCTGTGTATGGACAGGCCTTTGGTCTTAACTTGAGTAGAAGCGGAGGCCCTGAGTGCAGCCTCAGCCCCCCAAGGGCTGAAGTCCCAGGTACAGCCTGGACCACCAATAGTTGAGGCCTGGATTGATCTGAAGACTGACACATTTAATTGCAGGCCTGTGTATGTATTTCAGGAATGTTGTAGGCCAGTTTATTTCAATGTGTAGAAGTGATCAATGCTACCCTACTTCATTGCTTTTATTTTATTTATATGGCTTGCCTCTCTAGGCTTTAACTATTTCTCCTGAAGCTCAGCTAAGTGATCTGGTCCATTCTTCACTCACCAGCATGCCCCTTCCCTGTGTCAAGCATTTTTAAATAAAATGAGCTGCCTCTCTGCCTTTTCAATTTATGTAAATAATTGAGGCTGGAGTCCTCCAAACGACAAGGAAGAAAAGCATGCGTTTTATCCCCTGACCCCCAACTCTTGTAGCTTCCTATTTGGCATTGTCTTGCTGTTCCTTTTCTCTTCTCTCTACTACTGATGCAAGTCAGCTTCTTGGAATCACAATCCAGCAGTGTGCATTTTCCCGGAGACTTGGCACTGCTCACGCTCATGTTCCTGCAGCGTCAGCCCTGACTGGGCACACTTTAGATGAAGCAGAGCTAGAGCCGCTGATGCCTTGCATTGAGTGTGTGGACACAATAGGCTGTAATCCCTGCGGTGTGTCTAGTGGTGCTGCAGATGTCCTCTTTGATATGGTACACTGTGCAGGAAGTTCTCCCTTCCTGAAGATAACACTTTTCTGCATTATGCAGTATATTCCGTAAACCCTGGCTGGCTTGCTTTGTTTCCCCAGATAATCAAGATCATGGATGGGAGTCTCACTGGCCTTTCTCTACATGGTGTGACAAGTCCCGTAGAGTAGGCTTTGTGCAACCCAATTCCAAAACAGTTGGGACACTGTGCAAAATCTACAGAAAAACCGAACGCAATGATTTGCAAATCTCATAAACCCAAATTTTATTCTCAGTAGAAAATAAAAAAAAAAAACACATCAAATTTTAAGCTGAGAAAATGTAACATTTTAAGAAAAAAATAAGGTAGTTTTGAAATTGATGGCAGCAATATGTCTCAAAAAAGTTGGGACATGGCCATGTTTACCACAGCGTAGCCTCCCCTCTTTTAACAACACTGTAAAGGTTTGGGAACTGAGGAGGCCAGTTGCTAATCCCATCATTAAGTATTTCACGATGTTTCTGCTTTAATTGTATTATGTACTTAGTTATCCGGACAGTTCTATTCTTTTTATTGCAGTTAGGCCAATGGGTAACTTCATCTGTATCTGAAAAAACTAATTGAAAAGGATTAAAAGAGGTGCATGGAAGCCAGCCAGCCCCCAGTCTGATGTACTCACCCTCCAGTCTGCCACCAACCAAGTAGACCTGTCTCATGATATAAATAAAGAACAGGGGTTTAGTTGACACGCATTTGCAAACGCATGTGTAATATGCTGCAGAGCCACAACACGGCACCCTGTTTTATCTGCAGTCCTAACAATTTTAAATTTGAGTGTCTCCACTCTGGGAGCACATGGCTGCTAATGGGTGGATAGGAGGCAGGTGGGAGGGAGCAGCCCAAACTTCCCCCAACCCACTTCCATCCACGACTGGTATAGTATCTCAGTGCTCTAATAGCAATTTTCTTAAGATGGTACAAACTGAAAACGACCAGCTGAAAAGCATACAACTCCAATGCAGTGTAAAACAGAGATTGGGACTTTATATGAGGCAATTTGCCTGTATAGCTCAGTGCCTCCATCCCTAATTTCATAAAATATTTGGGACTTTACATGAGACAAGCAGATCATGCTATGGTCTCCATCCCTGTTTTTTCCGATACAGGGATGGAGATGCTGGGCATACCTGCTGGTGTCTCACTTAAAGTCCCACATAGCCTACATTGTCTACAACTTCATCTGTATCTGATCCATTGGACTGTGACCTCCCATGCGATTTCTTGATCAACAACGAAATGTCATGTTAGATTGCTTTGGATGGTCAGTTAGACCAAATGAAAAAGTCAGACCATTTAACCCATGCAACATTTTACCTATGTAATTTGTAATCCTAAATCGATAACGGACTTTCTTGCCAGCTATGTATTAACTTGCATATAGTAGAATAGAACAGCTTTTAGTGCAATTTTGTTTCTGGATTATATGGGCTCAGCCACACACAGGAGATAATATTTTTTGTACTTGCACCGGTTAAGAGACCCCCTGACCTTATAAACAATTTATTATTCTTTTTCAAGGCTTTTTTTTTTTTCCTCACACCTGAACCTTTTGCATATATAATTTTCATTTGTATTCTGTTGAACATCTGCTACTTTGTAGCTGTTGTTAAATATTCTTTTTGTAGAATTGCACCTATTTTATTTCTTACCTTTGTTCAATTTTTAGGCCGTAAAGTTGGAAAGCACCTACCAGAACCGAACACGTTATATGGTTGTTGTATCCACTAATGGAAGGCAGGACACAGAAGAAAGCATAGTGCTGGGGATGGATTTTGCTTGCAATGACAGGTAATTATAAATACACTGATTATTCACTTTGATCATTACCAGAGTAAGGAAATGTTGCTTTGACATCAAAGTTGAGGTATTGATTTGGAGGTCGTTATGTGGGTTCTACAGCATTCTATAATTCTTATTATGATGCTGTCTTGCAATTCAACATTCAGGAAAGCTCAGTTTACTGAGAGCTTAATCAAATCAGTCACATACATTAAATTGAGATCAGTTTACATATTAGTACAGCATAGAAAAATTTTTGCTTAATAAACTTATGTCGCAATGTCTAATAATCGCTAATTTTGGTGCCTTCTTTCTTAGCTTAGGCTTGATTCATTTTTATGCGAATTGGAGGCATTTTGAACCGCATCTGATTCGCATGACGTGAACTAAGCTGGCTTTCTATGGAGCTGGTTCCCATGTATGCAGGCCGGCCACAGTGCACTTTTTTTTAAAATAAATTGCACCTGAATTGGACTGAAAATGGTACAGGACTCAAGTGTCATACATTTAACAAATTTGCAGCTGAACCGCTAAACGAAACTGAACCAATCGCACTGAAACCAGCTCCGCACATATGTGAACCGGCTCTAAAGCAGAAAGCTGTATAGTCTGGCGCTAGCTTTGCACAGGGCTTGCACACCTTTTAAGTGGACCTGAATTGTAGAAGCTGTGCCCCAAAAAATGCTAACAAGGGCTAGTCACCAATATACATCTGTGGTTGTCCTGCAGCTGATCTTTATCCCTATTACAAAATGATTAGCCTTCCACTGAATGACTCTCCCAGCCCCCCCCCCCCCCCCCCCCAAGACTAATGGTGCGATGACAGTTTAAAGCCTAGCACCACATAGTGTAATAGTGACTTTCATGCATTGCAAGGGTTAAATACTTGTTAAAAAGCATTTTACCTTAATCCCAGCTCCCCCAGAGACCGGTGCTCCCCTACACTCTGGTGGTGGACTGTTTCTCAGCACCCTCATGTCCAGTGTAGGGCTATGGGCGTTGCGTTGTACCCGATGTCAGAGGACTTGCGACTGCTGGGGGGTAGAAAAGAAAAGGCTGTCAAGCAGTCGAACAGTGCGGTGGAACAATTTAATCCGTGCAATGTGGGGCAACCCCACTGCAAGGGAGGATTTTTGTTAATCCCTTGAGTTCAGGTTAAAAGAATTAATAATAAAGCAGCATCAGGAAAGGTGGAAAAAGCTCACATCCACAGACCACAGAACGAACAAAGTAGTAGCAATGAAGTTCTTTGCACTGCAAGATCTTCAGGTGCAGCTTCCTTTCCACCAGAGAGAAATCTATTGAGACTAGTGGTTGAAAACACACTACCTTAGAAGTACACACCCTGCAGATAAACTGTTTTGAGGCTTTAGGTACAGGATTTGAACTGCTGTTCAGGAGGAATTAAAGAAAAAAGGTAGATTTGCTGGGTACGGTTTGGGCACAATTAATATATTTTTTGATATTCTCTATAGGATGCCATTTTAAACTATTATATTTCTTAGTAGCCACCGTTGGGTTCCATGGTTCTCCCTGCTATAATGAATGGATTGTTGTAGTAATCCATTTTCTGTGTAAAATTACTGAACTGAAATTAAAGGATTTCTGCTTAGAGTAGTTAAGTTGGACTTCTACTTTGATGTATATTTTTGGCAGATTTAGTATGAGTACATGTGCATGACTTTAAGCAGTCTTGTGACTTCCTCATGTACAGTGTAGGCCATTCCCTCCATGGCTAATAATAGGCTCCCTTGTGTCGTGGTGCCAGTTGGATCATTCCACTTTAATCATGTGACCCAGGCTCCAGTGGCGTGATGGTAAAACATTTTTGCGGCTCGCTATCCTGCACAAATTTCACGCCTGAAGCTCCTGTTTACTTTTTATATTTCTTGAAGCGCTTTAATGTCCTGAAGTTTTGTTTCCATTTTCCCTGGCAGCTGGAGCCTCCTCACTTCTCTTCCTCTGCTCCAGCCAGCAGCCAGTGGGAAAAGCAGGCAACTGCTATGCCAAGAATCTCCAGTGAAATGTTATTCATAGCCGCACAGTCTGGTTGCTATGGAAAATATTTCCCTACTTGTTTTGAAACCCCACCTGCACATGGTGTAATAGCGGCTCCCCTCCTATTTTTTTGACACTAGATTGGCACGTGATATTATGGTCACCAGTGGGCTCTGAACGCAGGCCTCTTATTTTTCTCTTACCAGAAGTCTCCGAAATAGTGATTTACTGCTCTGTCCTCCAGTACATAGATTTAGGGGAAGAAAAAAAATAGTTTTTTTTTTTTTGTGAAAGGGGGAACATAGCTGGGAGCAGTGACAAGGATATGTTCACAATGGGCAGCTGTCCTAAATTTCTTTACATTTTTTTTATTGAATATTTTTGGTTTCGCTCTGAATGCCATGCAAATTATATCCAAGTGCACTAAAAATATAGAGCGCAGTTAGTAGTCTTCTGGCTACCTCAGACAATAAGCAACATCCAAACCATTACGATTATTTGTTTTTGAAATACAAAGTTACCCCTCACTTTTTTGAACAGACTTGTAGAACACATGCAATGGGTTCACTACATCTTGTAGCCTTCCAGTTGAGGTACTACAGTTCCCAGCATGTTCCCAGCATCTCCGTTCACGTTCTAGCTGGCATGTTGGCCAAAAGTTGCGTAAAGACTTTGTGGTGTTCTAACAGAGTGAGCTGCAGTCATAGATTTATGATATATGCCAATTATATTATCGAAAGTTGCAGTGCTCACCCCTGCTCTCCTCCTCTCCTCCACCCATCGCTCTCCTCCTCTCCTCCACCCATTTCTCTCCTCCTCTCTTCCACCCATTGCTCTCCTCCTCTCTTCCACCCATTGCTCTCCTCCTCTCTTCCACCCATTGCTCTCCTCCTCTCTTCCACCCATTGCTCTCCTCATCTCTTCCACCCATTGCTCTCCTCCTCTCTTCCACCCATTGCTCTCCTCCTCTCCTCTACCCATTGCTCTCCTCCTCTCTTCCACCCATTGCTCTCCTCCTCTCCTCTACCCATTGCTCTCCTCCTCTCCTCTACCCATTGCTCTCCTCCTCTCCTCTACCCATTGCTCTCCTCCCTCTCTTCTACCCATTGCTCTCCTCCCTCTCTTCCACCCATTGCTCTCCTCCCTCTCTTCCACCCATTGCTCTCCTCCCTCTCTTCCACCCATTGCTCTCCTCCCTCTCTTCCACCCATTGCTCTCCTCCCTCTCTTCCACCCATTGCTCTCCTCCCTCTCTTCCACCCATTGCTCTCCTCCCTCTCTTCCACCCATTGCTCTCCTCCCTCTCTTCCACCCATTGCTCTCCTCCCTCTCTTCCACCCATTGCTCTCCTCCCTCTCTTCCACCCATTGCTCTCCTCCCTCTCCTCTCTTCCACCCATTGCTCTCCTCCCTCTCTTCCACCCATTGCTCTCCTCCCTCTCTTCCACCCATTGCTCTCCTCCCTCTCTTCCACCCATTGCTCTCCTCCCTCTCTTCCACCCATTGCTCTCCTCCCTCTCTTCCACCCATTGCTCTCCTCCCTCTCTTCCACCCATTGCTCTCCTCCCTCTCTTCCACCCATTGCTCTCCTCCCTCTCTTCCACCCATTGCTCTCCTCCCTCTCTTCCACCCATTGCTCTCCTCCCTCTCTTCCACCCAATTGCTCTCCTCCCTCTCTTCCACCCAATTGCTCTCCTCCCTCTCTTCCACCCAATTGCTCTCCTCCCTCTCTTCCACCCAATTGCTCTCCTCCCTCTCTTCCACCCAATTGCTCTCCTCCCTCTCTTCCACCCAATTGCTCTCCTCCCTCTCTTCCACCCAATTGCTCTCCTCCCTCTCTTCCACCCAATTGCTCTCCTCCCTCTCTTCCACCCAATTGCTCTCCTCCCTCTCTTCCACCCAATTGCTCTCCTCCCTCTCTTCCACCCATTTGCTCTCCTCCCTCTCTTCCACCCATTTGCTCTCCTCCCTCTCTTCCACCCATTTGCTCTCCTCCCTCTCTTCCACCCATTTGCTCTCCTCCCTCTCTTCCACCCATTTGCTCTCCTCCCTCTCTTCCACCCATTTGCTCTCCTCCCTCTCTTCCACCCATTTGCTCTCCTCCCTCTCTTCCACCCATTTGCTCTCCTCCCTCTCTTCCACCCATTTGCTCTCCTCCCTCTCTTCCACCCATTTGCTCTCCTCCCTCTCTTCCACCCATTGCTCTCCTCCCTCTCTTCCACCCATTGCTCTCCTCCCTCTCCATTCTTCCACCCATTGCTCTCCTCCCTCTCCATTCTTCCACCCATTGCTCTCCTCCACCCATTACATATTGGAAAATGAAAGTATCGGTTGTACACAAATTAGCAGTCAGCCATAGAAGGTTCTTTGTTCAAGCATACAAAAAGCAGGGATTGTTAATGTACGGCTCTATTAAACAAAGATGTTAACGCAGTTCTGTTTTAAAGACCAAGTCTACCTTTTGCAAAAATAAATAAATAAATGCACCCATACTTGCAGAAAAAAACATTTAATCAATTTTTGCATAGGTTCAGCAGATAGTGGGTACAATGCACAGGCTCTTGCAGCCTCTGGTCTATACCTTGACCGTAACATGGCTTGGCACCATTTTGCACCCTACTTATTGGTACAACATGGTAAGAAAGGGGCAGTTATCCTTGAACTATACCAGAACTAATAGGTGAAGCCTACCTACCAGATTGAGGAAGATTAATATTAGGGGCCTAAACAGGCCATGTCAAAATGGTTCATTACATCCTTACACTCGTGTTTTAGCAGAGTATAGGATGATTTTTCCTGTGCTTTTTTTTCTGTGGTGTGGGTTAGGTCAGTTTTGCTGATCTTCAAACAAGCAACTGCTTTTTCCGGATCAAAGTAATTATAGACTCGTAGGCTTATCCGTCATATTCTATATCTGCTAGCTTACTGTCCTTCTGAAACTTGGCCAGGCTTGTTACGTAGACAACTTCCCATAAAAGGGGGAGATGTGCTTTCTGACAGGTTAGCAGTTCTAAACTTTTATCCAGTTGCACTTCAGGCACATGGTTCTGGGAATAATCCCCCCCAGGAATCCGACAGGTGTGGATCTTACTGTTGGACACTTCAAACATGCAGAGTAGGAACTTGGGAGTGCTGCGGTTAACTTTTCCCCAGGTCATAATGATGCAACATCCTTCATTATCTTCTTGTAAGGAATATCCCCTTAGAAATGGACTTCTCTCTTATCCTTGTACTGTAAGAGTTTTACTTTTTTAAAGCTGATTTGTATTTTTCTTTAGGCTTGGTGCGCTTTGTCTATTTCTTTTAGATCTGTGCAGTAAACCAGTGTGCGACTTTGCCTCTGTACAGGAGCTTCCTGTAATAAAGACCAGTCACTGCTGCTCCCTCTTCTTGTGCAGGGGGACTGGTCTTGTCTCCACCCCTTCCAGTAGTTTTCTGCAGGCCTGCTGGGTACCACCCATAGCTCTGCTCTCTGCACAGGCTACAGTGTACAGCACTGTGATGTCACCACTGCTTTTACAAAGTATTAACTGGGTTTGTAAAGGCATTTGGTGCACAAAAACTACACTTGCATCCTTTGTGGCTATTCCGGAATATATTTAAATAAAAGTTCCTGGAGTCCAGCTTAGATATTTTCATTTAAAAAAAAAAAAAGACATGTTCGTTCCAGTGAATCCTGTAGGACAGGATTTGACAGTTTTAATGTAAAAATATTTAATGACTGTTGCATTATGCTACAAGTTGTGCACTTTTAGGCTCGGTTCACACTTATGCGATGCGGGAAGTCTGCGAATTTGCAGCCTGTTCCCACATCGCAAACGCACCCTTGGCAGTTCACACTGCCATATGCGATACGCTGGGGGTGTCAATGTAATCTTAACGACACCCCCAGTTTGATCGCATATCGCAGTGCGATCTTACAATTCCCACAGGATCGGATCGCACAAGTATGAACCACTGTGCGATCCGATCCTGATGCGGCTCAAAGGATCCTGTGCGTCTTTTGTGCGGGTGCAGTGCGAATTTATCCATACAGAGTGTATGGCTGAATTCGCAGCGCACAGCCGATCGCATATAATGAAGGAGCAGTGCGCTGCGATATTATATGCGATCGCCGCAGCCGCACATATGTGAACCGGCCCTTAACGCCATCAACCTGTAAAATAAAAACAAACATTTTTTTGTTTTTAACTAATCTTCGTTAATTTTTGTATTTGCTTGTAGTAGGCATTGTTGGAGTCCTTTAGGGTTGTATTGTGGCCTATGTCCCCATTTAGAATATATCTCATTCTTTTGGTGTCACCAGGATATGAAATAAGGGGAAATGAAAATTACCCATTTGTGTACTCAGATCAATAAAAATGTGACAGAGGCTCTTACCCTTCTCCACTTAATAATAGTTTTAATAGTAATTAGAAAAACTGGTTAGGGCTGAGCTTTTATTGCAGTTTGGTTTCTGGGTCAAGGAAAATTGGAGCCATTGCCTATAGCAGTCAGTCGGTTCAAAGCCTACATCCTTTATTTTGCTGTGGGGCAGCAAAAGAATAATAGCCATGAATTTGTTTGCCATTCATGACATGAGCTGTACAGCTGAACTGCTAAATTGAAGGGGGGTTTTTTTTGGAGTCCTTCATGCATTTTCTTGCTCTGCAGACTTGGTTTAAAAAAAGTTTGGTGTGCATTCAGTACGGCTTGTACTTCTTTAATAGTGGATGCTAAGCATAGGTGATGTCCATTATTTGTGATGATAGATTCCTTGAGCAGAGAGCCGCCTAGAGTGGCCAAGCTGTTTTTAGATCTACAGGTCAAGTTTCGAAGGCTTACGGACCTCAATATTTATGACAAGTTTCTAGGTGGGTTGCTAGGCTTCCTTAATCAGTTCTCACTAAAAATATCCCTCACACCATGAGATGCCTTGTTCTTTTTCCATGGACTCATCACATTCGCAGGGCGCACGACTTGTCAATGACTTCTTTAGGTCAGTCAGGTGCAGATTACAGTAGAAGCAGTGGCTGGGTCGAAATGGCTAATGGTTTTCACCTAAAACTTTGCAGACTTCAGCAGTCATATTGTCAAAGCCTGTTTTACCTTTGTAGATAAGAAATTTGGATATAGAAGAGCTTTAAAAATGTGGAATCCATTTGCAGTTATCACAGACGACTTAGTAAGGAATGGACATGGTACAGCAATGATGGGTACACACAGGCCGAATATCGGCCTAAATTAGCTGGTGCAGTAGAAACTGGCTGACTTTCGACGTTTGTGTTCGGAGCTGCAGAGGCCAATCTCGCAACCAGCATCTGTCAAACGAGCATCTGATTGGCTGCCAGCACTGACCAGTGAACCAGTGTGTTCTGGCAGCTGGGCGGTCCCCCTGTCAGAACACCATAGCACAGCTGGGGAGATCACTGCACGAACATAACTTGTGTTAGTACAGCGATCTCTCAGTTTTTGTTCCATTCAGGCTGCTGGGTGAAACGGGGAAATCAATTTAGTGTGTACCAGGCTTAACCCATAGCAATCAGACAGCTAATTTGTAATGCTGCATGTTTGGATTGCATGCAATTAAAGTAAACCTGTCAAAAGAGTAACTCTGAGTAACTCTGAGGTTGCATTTACTGACCTCACCTAATAAAGATAATTATTTGGCTGCCACAACCCTTGGTAGTACTTTGATTACCTGCATGCTTGTTTCTGATCACTTTACCAGCCAGGCAGCTGACATTTTAGACACTTGTTATCCAGGTCCACCTAGATAAAACAGTTTTTGGATCTCTCTGTAGATAACACTGCATTTAACGTGTTTGTAAAGTCTCGTGTTTTTTTTTTTTTTTTTTAAATAACATGTTCTACTTGCCTGCCCTGTGCAATTGGTTTTGCACAGTGTGGCCTGGATCCTCTTCTCGGGTCTCTTTGCTTCTCCTGGCCCCTCCCTCCTGTGGAGTGCTCCCATAGAAAGCAGCTTGCTATGGGGGCACCCAAGCTGAGCTGCAGCTTCATGTTTTCATTCAGACACGGAGCTGCAGTTTGGCCCTGCCCCTCTCTCTTTCCTGATTGGTTAACTGACTTTGATAGCAGTGGGTGCCTATGGCACCACTTCTGTGTCTCAGCCAATCGGGACGGAGAGTTCCTAAAGGTCGAGAGACTCGTGGACATCGATAGATAGAGATTGGGTTCAGGTAAGTATTAGATGGTACTGGACGGCTGCTAAACACACAAGGCCTTTTTAGCTTAATGCATAGAATTAAGTTCACCTTCCTGCCTTTACAACTCCTTTCAGCACTACACCCTGATCAGAACCCACACAGCTTGTGATTGGACTGTGAAGAATTTTGATAGGGGTCATTCCTCCACATCCCTCTTCTTTGTATGCAATAGACTGCAATTGGCAAAATGCTGACCGCTAAGGCTAGGCATACACAGCTCTCTATTCAGTCCGGTGGGCTGAATGAGGTAAATTAGCCGATCAGCCGAAATCTGCACCTGCCGACTACAGGGAGTGCAGAATTATTAGGCAAATGAGTATTTTGACCACATCATCCTCTTTATGCATGTTGTCTTACTCCAAGCTGTATAGGCTCGAAAGCCTACTACCAATTAAGCATATTAGGTGATGTGCATCTCTGTAATGAGAAGGGGTGTGGTCTAATGACATCAACACCCTATATCAGGTGTGCATAATTATTAGGCAACTTCCTTTCCTTGGGCAAAATGGGTCAAAGGAAGGACTTGACAGGCTCAGAAAAGTCAAAAATAGTGAGATATCTTGCAGAGGGATGCAGCACTCTTAAAATTGCAAAGCTTCTTAAGCGTGATCATCGAACAATCAAGCATTACATTCAAAATAGTCAACAGGGTCGCAAGAAGCGTGTGGAAAAACCAAGGCGCAAAATAACAGCCCATGAACTGAGAAAAGTCAAGCGTGCAGCTGCCAAGATGCCACTTGCCACCAGTTTGGCCATATTTCAGAGCTGCAACATCACTGGATTGCCCAAAAGCACAAGGTGTGCAATACTCAGAGACATGGCCAAGGTAAGAAAGGCTGAAAGACGACCACCACTGAACAAGACACACAAGCTGAAACGTCAAGACTGGGCCAAGAAATATCTCAAGACTGATTTTTCAAAGGTTTTATGGACTGATGAAATGAGAGTGAGTCTTGATGGGCCAGATGGATGGGCCCGTGGCTGAATTGGTAAAGGGCAGAGAGCTCCAGTCCGACTCAGACGCCAGCAAGGTGGAGGTGGAGTACTGGTTTGGGCTGGTATCATCAAAGATGAGCTTGTGGGGCCTTTTCGGGTTGAGGATGGAGTCAGGCTCAACTCCCAGTCCTACTGCCAGTTTCTGGAAGACACCTTCTTCAAGCAGTGGTACATGAAGAAGTCTGCATCCTTCAAGAAAAACATGATTTTCATGCAGGACAATGCTCCATCACACACGTTTAAGTACTCCACAGCGTGGCTGGCAAGAAAGGGTATAAAAGAAGAAAAGCTAATGACATGGCCTCCTTGTTCACCTGATCTGAACCCCATTGAGAACCTGTGGTCCATCATCAAATGTGAGATTTACAAGGAGGGAAAACAGTACACCTCTCTGAACAGTGTCTGGGAGGCTGTGGTTGCTGCTGCACGCAATGTTGATGGTGAACAGATCAAAACACTGACAGAATCCATGGATGGCAGGCTTTTGAGTGTCCTTGCAAAGAAAGGTGGCTATATTGGTCACTGATTTGTTTTTGTTTTGTTTTTGAATGTCAGAAATGTATAGTTGTGAATGTTGAGGTGTTATATTGGTTTCACTGGTAAAAATAAATAATTGAAATGGGTATACTGTATCTTTGATTTTTGTTAAGTTGCCTAATAATTATGCACAGTAATAGTCACCTGCACACACAGATATCCCCCTAAAATAGCTAAAACTAAAAACAAACTAAAAACTACTTCCAAAAATAGTCAGCTTTGATATTAATGAGTTTTTTGGGTTCATTGAGAACATGGTTGTTGTTCAATAATAAAATTAATCCTCAAAAATACTTTGCCTAATAATTCTGCACTCCCTGTACTGTATTCAGTCATCTGAGGCAGCTGTGACTTGCATGAATACCTAAACAGTGACTGCATCTAATAGGACAGTCTGTGTTTGACCAAAATTTTTTTATCTGGTTTAGTCTATTCTCCAAATTGATTTATGTCAAGCCAATTGGTGCTTGCTGGGCCACCTGTTGCTCAAAATTCAAACTTTGTGGGTAACTTTCTCAGTCTAACCACCGCTGTGCAGAAAAATGCAGGTGTTTATTATCAAGTCAGATTTACTTATTCTTATTGAATATGCATTTAACAATCTTTTAATGTATACATAACTTGGTTAAAAGGAATATTTTTAGCGATCTGCCTGGTCACAATTTCTAAGTTCCTGCTTGCACATATTAATGGAAAGAATACTTTCCAGACCTCAGGAGTGCAAGACTACCAAAAACAAGTGCAGATGAAAACTTCTGCAACCAGCTCACATGGAAGAATTGGGCAGTACTATGAAAGCTGCTAACTCATCATATGTATAGCCGATGAACCGAAGATCTGGAGAGGACCCAGCCAGGCAGTAAGCAAGGGCTGCGCTGCATTGGTGGCTGACTTCCAATCCCAGTTTAGGAAGCCATTTTGACCTCTTGAAATGCAGAATTTGAATTGAAATAGTGTGTGCTCATGTACACAAGCGCTCATGTCCACAATAATCCATCCATAAATCAGAATGTTATTTTACTTTGTTAGTCTGTGCCATGCACAACTACTAATACTGGAGGTAATCTTCCTCTTAATTTCAGTATTTAGTACAGGAATACAATGTTGTCTCGTTTGGAGCCAGTGATATTTTTTACTTTAATGCTTTGTCTGGGTCACATTTCCATTTCTCCAGGCATATAATAACTACTTATTACATGTATTTCCACAACCATTGCTCAGTTGAACTGTAGAAAGCAGCATGCAGTGTTCTACTTCTCTTAGTACTTGGTTTATAACCTGTTTTTTTATTCTTCTATTTTAGCAGTTCCTGTACAATGGGGCTCGTTCTTCCTCTCTGGAGTGACACACTTATTCATTTGGATGGAGATGGGTAAGAAATAATAAATTTATGGCACGTTTTTCTTTGTAAACATGTTAAACACTACTTTCTTATAGGTATTACATTGGTTAAGAGGTAT
This sequence comes from Pelophylax lessonae, assembly GCF_965119305.1. Classification (NCBI taxonomy): domain Eukaryota; kingdom Metazoa; phylum Chordata; class Amphibia; order Anura; family Ranidae; genus Pelophylax; species Pelophylax lessonae. The sequence continues at coordinate 120,683,518 of NC_138769.1, read as the reverse complement.
GATCGACATGTTCTTCACTCCTAATAATGTCACTCCTCGTTCGCCAATTCCTCAAGTGACCTTTTACTGTATCCTAGTCAGTCCCACATACACAGTTCCAGATGACACTTAACTGTACCCATGTCTCTCAGAGCACTGGAACATAGCTGAATAAGCAACACCGTTAATTCATTGCATATGCTTCCTAAGCCAGGGTCATTTTATTGCCCCTAGCACTTGATTTTGATTTTTAGTTGTTGAAAATACATTTTCATAGCAGTGTACTGTGGCGTCTTTGAAGCCAGTCCTGTTTATTCAGCTGTCCATGCATAAATAATACTTCCTTTTATAGCTAAAAAAATTTAGGCATGAAACTTACCACATAGGATTACCCCATTTTTACATACAAATTGTTGTGTGCTCCATGCTTTGAATCCCGATCCCCATAATTCGCTCCACTGTGACCACTGCTTCTAAGCATGTCATAGCTGGACAGGTTTGAGGCAGGTACCACAGACTTTACTCACATGATGCAATGGTGTAATCAGCAGATGAAGAAATATAGGGTACTCATCCTTTGAAACATTTTAAGGTTTTCAATTTAATAGTTAGTGGCCTCCTCAAATCTCAGTAAGGGTATTTTCACACCAGGTGCGATGGGACTGTATTGGGCGGCTATTCCAGCGCAGCCCACTGCACCAATACAGCAAGAGAAAGACAAAATTCCCGGTCTCCGGTGTGGCTGGTTCATTCCACTGAAAAAAAGAATACTTCATGCAGTTTCTTTTTTTTGCAGCTCGGTGCAAATACTGCACGCTGACCAACACTTTAACATTTCAATAACGTTCACTTAAAAAAAAAAAATGGTACAGGTAAAGAGTGCAATGCGCCAGGATCGGCACATCAACCCTGTCTTTACTGCAACCCGCACTAGCAAAAAACAAAAGGCTTGTACTTGTAACGCAAAGCAAAAGACAATAATCACCTTTGTAGGAGGAAGGCTGCCTTGACTGTTGGTGCTTAAGCTGGCCATTCAGGATTTAAATTTGGCTGGTTTTAACAGAGACTGGACCACTTTCAATCCATATATAGGCAGGCTGGTCGTACACCAGTTGGTCGAACCAGCCTGTTCTAGGTGGCTGAGCTGATCAATTTATTCTTATAGCGGGGAAATCTCCCTGCTGTCAGAATACAGTAGCTCAGGGGTGGGGGGTGTGGATGTGAGAATCAAGTCAACATGACTCCTGCATGGCCAACCTTACTGTAGCTGTTACTGCGATCAGTCTTTCTGCAAGCATTGGTTGTATACGATTGACTTTGTATATAGTCATTCTCGCGGTCTACCAGCCAACCCCTCGTCACGGACAGAGAAGATCAAGTTTCTGTACGATAAGGATTCATTTATGATTATTATTATCTTTGTTTCAGTAAACAAAGCTCTCCTCTTGCTCCCCTTTTTCTTACTTTGGAGGCATGTGATGGGCTTATCAGAATATAGAAAGATTTAATATACCCATAATGTTCATCCAAGCTAAAGAGGATTGATGATTTGCTTTGCTTCAGCATTTTGTGATAACTTTTATTCTTCCTTGGAAGAGAATAAATGTTTTCTCTTTGCTTTTCCTAGGGGGTTCAGCGTGTCAACAGATAACAGGATTCACATTTTCAAGCCAGTGTCTGTCCAAGCCATGTGGTAAGTAAGCTGTGGGCACCAAGGGTTATACAACACAAAGTTTCTGTTGGACATTCCACTCACGTAAACCTGTTATTCCTCAGGTCTGCACTGCAAAGCCTGCACAAAGCCTGCGAGGTAGCCCGTGCCAACAATTACTACCCAGGCAGCCTTTTCCTAACATGGGTTAGTTATTATGAGAGTCATATCAACTCTGACCAGACTTCAGTCAACGAATGGAATGCTATGCAGGATGTGCAGTCCCATCGCTCTGATTCTCCTGTGCTTTTCACTGATGTGTAAGTTACCTGCCATGTTGTTTTTTTTTTTTTTTTTTTTTTTTCTGGAATTAGACTGATTCTCAAAACCTAAAACAGCTTTGTTTACCTCGCTATCCAGTGTTTTCTGTTCTCTAGAAAAGAGAAGTATATGGCAAAAGTCAAATCAAGTAAGGCTGAGGTCTGACTGATGATTTTCACTGCTGTCTGCAAATTAAAGTACAAAACCGTTCAAATGTTTTACCAGTGTGATGTGAGCTTAGTGGTCCGGTCCGGATGTTAGATGCTTTTCAATGTGGAAGGACCACAGTCTTCCATAGAACAGCATTTTCCACAAGCATGAGAGATGCTTTGCTGATATACTTTGCCATAGAATTATCCTGTAAGGACATTTTGTCTTTTGACTGAAGTCTCTTTATTTAATCACACACAATGTTGCCAGCCCACGTCTGCGTCAGCCTCAGGCCTTGTGTACATGGGCATTTGCAGTGAACTGTTTTCCTCTTTATACAAGTCGGTGGAAACACAAAAGCAGCTCAGAAGAATGTAATCCATAGAGAAGGACCTCAGAAGCATGCAAGTTAAAGAGGACCTCCAGTCATATTTCTGAAATTTAAAATCTACATCTACAAAAACTGTCGCTGCTGACTTTAAAAGTACACACACCTGTTCCAGGATCCAGTGCTGTGCTCATCTGAGCTGTTTTTTTTCCCACCGGTCACTGGCACCAGCTTCCTAAATGTGGGCACCCGGGAGTGACTGCTTGCACCTCCATGGATGGCTTCCCACTGCTCATGGGTGAGCCTTGCTGCGTTTTGTGGATGATCCCACAGTCTTCTGGGAAGACTGCAGGAAGGGAATGGGGGAAGAAAACTTCCACCTGGGTGCTCCAAATGGAAGTGGGAGCAGATACCTGTCAAATCCAGTGACCCCCCCCCCCCCCCCCCCCGTGCTAAATATTGCAGGGGGGGTTGGGGCAACAGCGAACTTTACCTTTTGGGTAATGTTCTGCTTTAGGTGCACCCGAAAGCATGCTTCAATTGCCCATCTACCCAAGCTGCATCTATTGCTCAGATTTTTTTCTTCTGTTGTTTGATACCCACATAATCTAGCTGGAGTGCCCCAGCCCATGTGACCTTTTTCTAGATGAGTAAAAAACTCACCCTTCTGAAAGTCTGTTTCTGGTGCTCATCCTATCAAAGTAAATCGATGTTGAGCTCTGTTGACAGAGGGAGCAAGTCTTGCTCTTAGAACTCTCATTGAATCATCTAAATGAAGGTGAAACAGTTGTCATGAGTGTGAAAATCATCTTGCTTTTCACATCACATTTAAATGTACATTAGTAATTTTAGTGGTTCATATGGAATCGAACCTGTGAAGGTTTAATAAAAAAAAAAGTTTTAGAGCAATATGAAGAATTGGCACTTCAATTGGGCTCATTGAATTTCCTGATCAGGGATGCTATGTCCTAGCATTGATGTTCCTCTTCCCCTAATGAGTAGTTGAGCTATTTTTGCAGTTGGTGATAAGGCCTGGGGAATCGAGGTTAGAGGAATGCAAGGACGATTAGCTTCTTTTCAAAGCCATAAATGGATTTGGATGATAGTGACCCGGGAAAGGTAGTGTGGACACATGTCCCATTCTGAAGCAGCCATGAAAACATTGAGGGCTGCTGTCAGAATCCTAGTGTGTTCACATAACATGGGGAATGCACACCTCGTACCACCTGTCTCTGCGATAACACATCTCAAAACATGCAGGGAGTTAACTGCTGTCATTTTATCTTTACAGACCGACAGAGCGAGAACGCACAGAACGCCTAATTAAAATTAAGTTAAGAGAAATCATGATGCAAAGAGATCTGGAAAATATTACTTCTAAAGAGGTGAGCAAGACAGGAGTGTGTGTGTGTTTTTATTTTTGTGTGTATCTGTCTGAAACATTGACACCCTGGAATGAAAACCATTCTATTAGATATTTCTAATTCTTTCCATTCCTACAAATGTTAAGTGCCAGTTTTAACTGGGCACTTTGCCCGGGCCTTACTGCTGCTCTTGAGGAGTGGTGGGGTACTGGAAAAGAACCTTCACATGGGATCCTGCTAACAAGCATATTGGTATGTGTATAGCCCCCATTTATGTCATGCAAATCGGATACTGCACCGTGAACATGTGAACGTATGTAGCTGCAATCTGTAGAATATTGGTTGGAAGTGTTAAGTGATGACCTAGTGTTAAAAGTTACAAACATCGCACATCATGTTTAATTTTTAGATTAGGCACCTTTAAGGCTAGGTTCACACTATTGCGGGTCTGGGAATGCGTGTAACTTGCAAGCATTCCCTGACCTGCAGGCAAATCGCTCTGCTCTTTAGCAGAGGCGCGGGTATGCCAATGTTATTAGGCACCCTCTTGCATCGGAAAAGGCAGTTCGGTTTCGGGAGTGCAAACCACATGGTGCCAATGTACCATGCGATTCTGTATGGCCGTGTCTTTTTTTTTTTTAAAAAAAGATGCTTCCTTACCTCCTTTTCTGGGTGAGAAGACTCAGGTAAATGGGGGGTGGGGGTGTTAAGCTGCTACGTTTTTTTTTTTTTTTTGTTTTTTTTTTTTTTTTTTTTTCTTCTTCTTCTTCCCTAATGCAGAGAATACCTTAAGGTAAAAATACTTTTTTTTGCCTTTAGAACCATTTTAGGAATAACTCCAGGCATGATCTATTTTCTAATCTAACTGGGACTAATGTAGCGGTGTATATACCATACCTAGCTGATGTCCCTGGAAGCTGAAAATCACACTAGTAGACACCGCTACTTTAGGAATCTCCACTTGCTTCCGAGTCCCATGCTAAGCTGCTGGCCTGATGCAGTGTGAAAACAGGAGGACGGTTTCCCAACATGGGCACCATTCAGAGAATGCTTTGCATTTTCTGAATGATTGCAATGTGGTCTCTGATTGGATGAGGTGAAGGGTGTGATGTCATCTCTCCACCTTGTCCAATCACAAATGCTTTGCATTCATACAGAAAATGCAAAGCATTGTCTGAACGGCACTCATGCCAAACGGCCAAATTCCTGAGTTCACATTGTATTAGGCTTCCCACTCAGCGTGGGACTCGGAAGTAAGCAGAGATCACTGGAGTAGCATTGTCTAGGGGCATATATAATATATAATATATATATATATATATATATATATATATATAGTAACTATATGCCCCTGGGGCAGCTTCCAGGGACATATACATAATTACATTGGCACAACCTGGACCAGTATTTTAACCATAGAGTATATGGTGGTTATATCCGTTTAGCAGGACTCTGAAAACCAACCCTGGCCTGTGTGTTCTATAACCTCTGCATGAGCCTAACATACGTGAAGAACTCCACTAAGGTCTTTAACAATTAGGTCTGCAGCGTCATCCTCGCCTAGGCAAGAAATGAGGAAGTGAGAGCGAGTGCCATTGAAAATTATACTCGCTCCCTGATTAAAAAATTGAGACGCAAGATTATGCAGGAAACATTTGATTCTGGGTGAAGCTTCTTTAAAAAGCCTGTTTTATTAAAATGCTGTCATCCTTAGATCCGGACCGAGCTTGAAATGCAAATGGTGTGTAACCTGAGGGAATTCAAGGAGTTTATCGACAATGAGATGATTGTCATCTTAGGTCAGATGGATAGCCCAACGGAGATCTTCGACCATGTGTACCTGGTAAGTTTCCTGTTAGACCTCTGTTAAATGGTGTCATTTATTTCACACTGACAGTGACACCTTATTGTATGTTCTAACACAAAACCGCATTGTATGTCACGTCAGATATTTATGTGGTATCGTCCTCCAGCTTTTCTCAGAATATTGCTTTGTTACAACGGAAATGTCATTTTTCTTTGTGAAATTCGCTCAAGTGAAAGCAACTTCCTTTATTTAGAACCTTATGAAGCCATTGATGTTTCTTCATGCTGTGACGTCTAGTAGATTTGAGGAAGCGGTTTTAAATGTGTGTGAATCAGGACTGTTACTGTAATAGAAAGTTAGGCAAATCCATTTGGATTTCTGACCGCACAGAACTGTATGGTGTCTGAAGTTATTGTAGTGTTCGATGTAAATACCACAACATTCACTGCTGTACCTGCCATTGCTCCTTTCTTTAAGGCTGCATTCACATGTCAGCGTATTGATCACGGGCAGAATCACCGCGATTGCGCCCGCGATCCGGAAATCATTGCAGATCGCGGGACGCCTGTGAGTTGCCCGTGATTTGCAATAGCACCCCAAACGCTGTGCGATGTTGCCGCGATTTCCGCCTGCCGAATCGCGGTAACATCGCGCAAAAAAAATTGTGGGACGCATTACGCCCAAAAAAGTACAAGAGCTTCTTTGGAGCGTAATGCGTCCCACGATTTTTTTTTTGCGCGATGTTACCGCGATTCGCCAGGCGGAAATCGTGGCAACATCGCACAGCGTTTGGGGTGCTATTGCAAATCACGGGCAACGCACAGGCGTCCCGCGATTTACTTTGATTTCCGGATCGCGGGCGGAATCGCGGTGATTCTGCCCGCGATCAATACGCTGACATGTGAATGCAGCCTAATCTTCTGGGAAAAAAAAAGTGTTCGATAGAAGTCCCAAGGAACTTAAAAGAACTTTTGCAGTCCCAAAATACCAATTAGCCTTTCCTTTTGCAGTGAAATAGCCACTAATACACATGACATAGTACCAGTACCTTACACCGTTCTCAACTCTGTTGTTGCCGGTCATTTAACTTGTCCTTATGCTGACTGCCAACACAGCTTGTATAGTGGGGAACCAGGTATATTCTCGTTTATATTCTTTTTTTTTTTTCTCTCTTTTTTGTGTGTGTCATGAATAAGACCCGTTGCATTAGACCCGCTGAGGATGAGTGGACCACACAGAATATGGTACAAAAATTTCTACGTATGAGGATGACAAAAGGGGATGTACTAACTCTCTATCGAAGGTTTCTTTAGAGTTGTGATGGGTTTATATTGTATGCCCTTGTTGAAACAAATAGTGGCACTCTTGAACCCTTAATTGCTGCAGAGTTTTATGTCCTTAGAACAGAAGTAAACATTTTTATGAGTTATCTTTTACTCAGGTGCTGCAGGGTGCTTCTGCACTTGTACTCTGCCTTAAGATTTAATGTTCACAGAGTGATCGTTTTGTTTTTTATCCTTTTTGGTTTTTTTTTGTTTTTTTTTTAACTGTTTTATAGAAATCTTTTTTTTTTTTTTTTTTTTCTGGGGATTACAATTAAAACTGTGATCTAAATTTAGTCAATTTATGTCAGATGGGCGATTCTGTCACAGCCACAAATTACCAGCTGCTTGTCTATCCTTATGGAATTGCTCCCTTGCTATCTGAGCCAGCAAGACGTCACTACTCTTTTGCTTACTATTAAGGTTTGGCGCCAGCTAGAGAACGATTCCATAGAGGTAAATGGAAGGCACTCTGTTGCTGGTGACTTGGCACTAGTGGCAGAATTTCTTATCCAACATCAGCCTTTAGGATGTACTGATAACCTATTAGAAATAAGTTGTGAATCTTAGCTGGTTGTGCCTTGCTGCTGCTTTCCCAATGTGGAATTAATAATAAAACCTATCATTAAGGTGATACTAAACCCTCAGTAGTTAGGCACTTTCAGCAGCTGATTCAATTATTTATTGGATATGTAGCCTTTTTTTATTTTTTAATCCTTGCCTATGTTACAGCTTAAGCTGGTGCCATGTCCGCTGGCCCCAGGTTTCCTGTTTCAGGGAACTTTCCTTCTTTTGCAGCATCCTATGAAGCCACCCTTGCATGCAGGTACTAGAACTGAAGCTCCCTATGCTGTGTGCATCAATAGAAGCACACCGCCATGTAGCCTAGGATAACAATGCACGCCCCTGCTCCTCCTTTGTCCCCTCTCCATGTAGCCTAGGATGGCAATGCACGCCCCCCCTCCTCCCTCGTCCCCCTCCTCCCTCGTCCCCCTCCTCCCTCGTCCCCCTCCTCCCTCGTCCCCCTCCTCCCTCGTCCCCCTCCTCCCTCGTCCCCCTCCTCCCTCGTCCCCCTCCTCCCTCGTCCCCCTCCTCCCTCGTCCCCCTCCTCCCTCGTCCCCCTCCTCCCTCGTCCCCCTCCTCCCTCGTCCCCCTCCTCCCTCGTCCCCCTCCTCCCTCGTCCCCCTCCTCCCTCGTCCCCCTCCTCCCTCCTCCAAGTTAAAGCGGTAGTATCCCGCTTTTTGACACTTTTACCTACAGGTAAGCCTATAATAAGGCTTACCTGTAGGTATAATTAATATCTCCTAAACCGGCACGGTTTAGGAGATATTTGCAGTGCATGCAGCCGCTCACGCGAGCGGCACATGCGCTCTGAAGGTCCGGGGGGACCTTCAGTTTTTCTAGCCGGCAGCTTGCCGGAAAATCACTCCCGCGCGCATGCGCGGGAGTGACGTCATCGCGGCTCCGGCCAATCACAGAGCCGGAGCCGCCGAACCTGGAAGAGATGCTTCCGGATCATGGCGGCGCCCGCAGCGATGTCCGGGGGTCCGCGTCGGGGCTTCGTTCTAAGGTAAGTAATGCATAATGAGCTAGTATGCGATGCATACTAGCTCATTATGGCTTTGTCTTGCAGGTTTTTTTTTTTTTTTTTTTTTCATTTTCGGGTTTACAACCGCTTTAAAGCGGAGTTCCGCCCTCAAAATCGAAAAAATTGATTTTGGGCCATCCGCTTGCTGAGTGTCACCTGAAAAAGAAATGGATGCTCCCGATTTTTTTGAACGTCATCACTCCCAGGAGTCAATGCGCCTGCACCGGCCCCGCTCGTCACTTCTGGTGCAGGCGTGGCATTCCCTGCTAAACAGCTTCTGGGCATGCCGCGCCTGCATCGGAAGTGACGAGCGAGGCCGGTGCAGGCCATTCTGGGACTCTTGACATCACCAAAGAGGACGCGCTGGCTTCAGCTGCCCACACCTGAGATGGCAGCGCTGGAGAAGAAATTTTCAAGGTAAGTATTGCTTCTAAAAGGTAAGTGCGACCCGGGATAGTTCAGAGGCTATCCATTGTGGAATGTACTAGCCCTGACTGTCCCGGGGGTATTTTTATCTAAATTTCACTCCCGGGCCGGAACATTGCTTTAAAATTGACTGGAGACTGCACTGTGCTCTGGTAATTTTTATTATAAATACCAGACGTTCAGGGAAGCGGCAATGAGAAAGTAGGAGCTAGCAGCTTTGAAAGTTGTAAACTGCAACTGCTGGGGTAAGAATTTTAACAAATGGTTTACTGGGGGATGTCTTTTTTTTTTGCGTTGTGTATGAGGGTTTAATACAATTTTACGCTAGCTTAGGATATGATCACATGTACATATTTACCATTTTGTTTAATCTCCGTGTTGGTCTTTGATTGTGTCTTTAACCCATAGAGATCCCCTGTTTAAACATGAGTAGGTTTAGTGTCCCTTTAAAGGCACCATGGAAATATCCCCTTCCATACATCTATACTAAAGGATTTTGGCATACAGTAAAGACTGCATAACATTGTTTTTATTGGTGAATTGTTGAGCTCTGCTTTATTTCCATGGCTGGGGACAGAGGCCATGATGTAGGCAGCTCTTGTCTTGTCTTCTCTTTGAAATGGAGGAACCCCGTGGCTTGTTTTATCACTTCAGAGAGCAGGAAACAGGGGCAGCGTTTGGAAGCAGAGAGAGAGGTTAATGGCTGATGACCGGCTGTGGTCTCTGGGGTTGGTAAAAGTGTTTACTCTGCAAGGACACTGATCCACAGGTCCAGTAACAGGAGGATAACGAACTGCACAGGAATCAGCAGGCTTTGTTGTAGAAGGAAAGATATCTTCAAAGCTGGACCCCTCGGGAGGGGGAATGATTTCTGGCAGGCGCTAGAACTCCCGGTGGGGAGAAGCAGCCCTCTGCCCAGTGAAGTTTGTTCCAAATCTCGCTGCCAAAATCCAAATGGTACCTTTTGGGGAGGGAGGCTGAGTTTTTTGCTAAACAAAATTAGCGGAAGCCCTGATATCAGCAAATATGCAGTGACTGAATATTAGCAGAACACGTGAGCTTCCCTCCAGCTTTACAGCACAGCTTGGCAAAACTACAGGGAGCTTTTCTGGCACACTTCTCCCAGTCTGGGATTTATCTGCCTTCGGGGCCATTTTCTGGTTTAGCAGATGAGGAAGCTACAGTTGAAACAGCAAGTGCCTCGGAGCTGTCACATGTCTCAATAGTGACCTGACATTGGGAGACATTTATAATACAAGGACAAAGCATTTTCTAGGTTATCCATAAGTTTTCAGAAGTAATTGTTACTTAGTGTATCTTTACCGAAACACTTAAAGTGGTTGTAAAGCCTAAACGTTTTTTATCTTAATGCATTCCTTGCATTAAGGTAAAAAATGTCTGTATTAAATTTTAACCCCCTAATACTTACCAGAGACCTCACTCGATCCAGCACTGTGCCCATCTGCAGCTGCTCTCTCAATTCACAGTCGCTCAGGCTTTGCTAATGCCGCAGGAGCCATTGGTTTCCAGCTGCTGTCAGTCAAATCATGTCACGTGGGGGGTGGAGCTGAGCCACTCTCTGTCAAAAGATCGGGCACACCAAGAAGAGGAGGAGCCAGGAGCACCAGCAGAGAACCTGAGAAGAGTGGGATCTGGGCTGCAAGTAAGCATAAACCTATATATATATATATATATATATATATATATATATATATATATATATATATATATATATATATATATATATAAATTTTTTTTTTTTTTTTTTTAAAGATGAGTTCACCTTTAAAAAAAAATGTACATTTTTTTTTTGCAGGTAAAAAAAAATGTGCATTTACTATTTTTTTTTTTTTTTTGCATTAGCCTGGAAAGCATTGCACCTGTGATCAGCAGATTGCAGGTGCAATCCAGGGCTCCTGCAGACTGTCGGCGTATCTGTCTGTCTGTATATCATACGGTCAGGCAGTTACACATTGACAGGAAGAATCAATGAACTACCTCAAGCGCTCAACAATGGGCTGGTAGTTTGTTGAAAACTACAAGTAGGGATAGACTCAGGCGTGTTTGGAACCTGAGCAATCCCACCAAGAAGCCATCACTGCACGTGGCCAATCATGTGCAGCCTAGTCAGGGCGTCTGTATGTGCAGTTGTGGGCTGGGCACTTCTTATGCTTGGCTTCCTGACGGGATTGCTCAGGTGGGTTGGGACTAGGATTCGAACATGCCTGAGCCCACCCCTAACTACGAGCGGTTAGCCGCAAAGACTGTTGGTACTTGTAGTTAATTCACAGAACTCTGTGAATGAATGATGCAGCTGTGTGGGTGGAGCCCCCACATGGCTGCACTCCTTTTCAATAGTGACAAGCGTGTGCAGGATTAGGATTCTGGCCAACTCTCACGGGGGCGATATTTGGGAGGGAATCTGCTGCCGGAGCGGGAACATGTTACATTATCCACCTGTTTTTAGGGTGTAATGTGTGCCCAAAGGTGAACTTCTCCTTTAAGACTTTACAATCTTTTTAAAGACAAAAAAAATTAAGTTTTTAACAATACGGGGGCATGTGAAACATCATACATGATTTTATGTCCTGCTTTTCATTAAATCATGATCTATGCACAGGATCTTCTTTCCTAGAGTGACACCTCCTGTTTAGATCAGCTGCTGTGTTGTCACCCTGTCTTGGTGACTCCCAATGAACACAGTGCAGCCAAGCCAATGTACAGTACACTGGGACATTGTGCCATGGTCAACACACATAAAATTGGGGTGTTCAGCCGTCACTAGAGAATGTACACATCCACGGGGCGTTCATATAAGACGTCTACAGGATGTGCGCAGTGCAGAAAGAGAAAACCTAACCTTTACAAAAATGCTAATTGCTTGGATTTCAGTTTTAATTCATTATATATTTTATGTATCACTGACGTCAGGAGTTCAGATTTTGTTGCTTTCTTGTTCTGAGTCAGTGGTTGAAAGAGTTAAAAGCCAGAGACAGTCAAGCAACTAGCAATTTCGGAATGATGTCAGTCTATATTTTTATTCACACAGAAGTTTTTTCAAAGCGTGTAGCATTAGGGTGGGAGAGGTAAATAAAAGTATTTTTATATCTGTTGTTCTAATTCACTTAAAATGCTTTTACATGTACAGTAGTATATACACTGATCAGCCATAACTTTGACCACTGACCGGTAAAGCAAATAACATTGATTAAAAAGAAAGTAAAGTCTGTTGTTTTTTTTTTTTCCCTTGCATGAAAATAAAAAGGCATAATGTGCTAGTATGCATTGCATACTAGCACATTGTGACACTTACCTCCAAACTAAGCCCTCGTCGTCCCCGCTGGATGCTGCAGCCATCTTCTTTTCGGGTCTGTGGCCTACGGCTGTGCTACTGGCCGAAGCCGTGTGATGTCAATCCTGTGCTTGTGCAAGGGAGTTGCCAGTCACGGCACAGGGCTCTGAAAAAACGGCTTGGGCGGCCGTTCCTTCAAAAGCCCATGTGCCAATGCCCTCATCGGCGCAGTATACAATAAATCTCTCCTAAACTGCAGGTTTAGGAGATATTTACAGTACCTATAGGTAAGCCTTACCTATAGGTACAAACGTTACAGGGGGGTTTACAACCTCTTTAACTGATTACGTTTGCAGCCAAAATTCAGTGGGATATATTAGGCAGAAAGTAAAGCAGCCCATATATGATTACATTTTCTTTCCTTCTACTATGGGTGTAAGGAAAAAAAAAAGCTTGATCAGGGAAATACCGCCCATTTGCTATTGTGTTCTGTCTACCAGGCCAGCAAAAACTTGGCTGCAAGCAGTGGTCGCATGTAAAAAATCTGACAGGCTGGTTGTTGTACAAGTTGATCGATGGATCGACTTGGATACAATCAGCCTGCCCATACATTGATAAACCGGCTGAGTTTTGATCCATGTATGGCTGGCTTAAGCCTGTTCTCCCTGGAGTTGATGGAAGAAGGTGGCCTACCCTGATAAATCATGTTTTCTTTTATATGATGTGGATGGATGTGGTAAGTGCATCACTTACCTGGGAAAGAAATGGCACCAGGATGCAGTATGGGAAGAAGGCAAGCCGGTGTGATGCTTTGGGCAATGTTCTGCTGTAAAAACCTGGTCCTGCCATTTATGTGGATGTTACTCAACAGCTACCTAAGCATTGTTGCTGACCGTGTACAGCCCTTTATGCAAACCGTATCCCCTGGTGGCAGTGGCCTTTTTCGGCAAGATAATGCACGCTGCAAAAAAAAAAAAACTGTTCTTGTGGCATTCAACCCTTGACGAGTCAGTGGTGATTTGGCATCTAAAGGGGCTTTCTTGTTGGCAAAAGGGGATCTACTCACTAAAGGTGGGCAGTCATAAAGTTTATGGCTGATCGGTGTATGCATTTAGGGCCTCACGACTTTATCCAGTGCACTTGCACACTCTTCATGAAGAATGGTAATCATGCATATGACATGACTTTTTTTCCCCATATTTTTAGACAAGTATGTTCACCTAATATAAACATAGGCTAATAAAGACGTAATTGTTGCGAAGCCGTACTTAACAACCCGGAGGATCTTCATCACCGTGAAGAGTTTACGTCAGTTGTGTAATGTGTTGGTTTATTAAGCGTTCTCCCCCCCTGATGCCTGTACCCAAAACTGATGTATAGTCATAGAGGTCAATGAGAGTCCAGCATTTGTTGTAGATTATGCTATCAGTCCTTCCTGGAAACCCCCTACACTCTAGCTTGTCCTCCTTACTCCAAAACATGTCAGGACAATACAACACAGTTCTTGGAGAACAGTCCTTTTTTATCATCTGTAAACCCTACGTCATAGAAATGTGGTGTAAACTGTGAACCTATCACTAGTTTTGCATTTTGGATAGGCGGAGAGCTGGACTGTGCGGTTTGGTACACTCCCGGATGCAGCTGTGATCCACCTTCATCCCTAAATACACATCCTGGTACTTTTACCCAGTCCTTTGTGTTCATGCTTTGCAAACTGCCTTTTCTCACCTCTCCTATAAGATCTGTGAAGACGGGAACTCTCTAAGTGGGGGGTGTACCTGGTTTGACAGGTTGTTCCCTTCCCTCGCCCTGGGAAGGGCCATTCAGAGGGGTCCAATTACAGCATGGGGAATGAAGTCATCTGTTTGCTCTTATGCTAAGGTTCTGTGTGTTTCTTTAGCCTTACCAGGTCTTTTGTCAAACCGATTACATCTACAGAGCTGTAACCCTTTCAGTCTGGAACACAGATATAGTTATTTTAACTCTTATGTTGTGATATGCTTTTTTGGTGCATGTTACTGCATACGTTTACGTGTTTTTTGGATTCCACGTTCAAATTTTTGGTGCAGAGAGAAAAATTTTGAATATGGATGTTGCATGGTGCTGACCTGCATTGGGGTTTTATATTTTATCCATAATTCTATGAGCCTGGTTAAAGCTGATTTCCCAGTAGGGCTATTTTTGCATAGTTACATTGGTCCTACGTGGACCAATGTACAGTAAGTATGCATGTGCCATACCTGGCCAGCCCTTATGGAAGCTGGAATTCACTGTGGGCAGCACAGTGGCTAAGTGGTCAGCACTTCCACCTAGCAGAACTAGGGTCATCGATTTGAATCCCAACCACGACACTAACTGCCTGTAGTTTGCATGTTCTTTCTGTGTCTGCGTGGAATTTCCCCATGTACTTGTTTCCTCCCACACTCCAAAGACATGCTGGTAGGTTAATTGGCTCCTGTCTAAATTTGGCCCTAGTATGTTTATGCTTGAATGTGAGTTAGGGACCTTAGCTTGTAAGCTCCTTGAGGGCAGGGACTGATGTGAATGTACAATATAATGTACTGTAGTAGTAAAGTAGTATAAAATGTTCGCTATATAAGTACCTGTATTAAATAAAATAAATAGACGCCACTATTACAGTGATTGTGGCTTGTTTCTGGGTCCCTCACCAAGTGGCTGCCCTTCTGCTTACTGAATACAGGTTGTCTGTCACTCACTAGGCAACACATTCTCTGGACGATGTAGAGTTTGTGGGGCCTTTCCACTTCTGGGGAATATTATACATTCATTGAGAAAAATGTGAAGTGTTCTCTGAATGGTGTATGTGCCAAAGGAGCGAATAACCGGTCTTTGCTAAGCACCAGGTAAGGCACTTGGGAAAAGACCCAGAAGCAAGCAGTAGATACAGGCAGTCCCCGGGTTACAAACAAGATAGGGTCTGAAGGTTTGTTCTTTAAGCTGAATTTGTATGCAAGTTGGAACAGTTACATATTTAAGTGTAGCTGCAGCCAAATAAAATATTTAATTTTTTTTTTATTCGCTTAGGGAAGGGTTAACACCCCTGTAACTTTTTTTTTTTTTTTTGCTGTCTACGTCCCTGTTCAGAAGATTTCATCTCACTTTCTGTCCCTATGACAATTGGATTTTGAAAGATGTGGGTTTTTGTGGATTGATGATAAAGCTTTAGTAGAGACACCTTTTTCCCATGATAAATCTTACAGGAGTGAATTTCCCTTCCTAGGGGGAGATTTCCTCTCACTTCCTGTTGCCTCCCTCCGTTTGTAACCTGGGGACCGCCTGTACTGTAGTAGTTGTGCTTACTACAGTGATTTCCAGGTTCCACAGGATCGGCCAGGTATCGCAAAAGATATTTATGTTGGTCCAAGCTGGCCCAATGTAACTGCAAATATAGCCATATCTAGAATTCAGCTTTAATGCACACACATATAAAAATGCTAAACGGGAAAAAAAGTGTACGGCCAACTTTAGTATACTGAAGGCAGAAAATAATTGCTGTGGGTCATTGACTGTTCCGATTTCAGACTCTTTGACAAATGAAGACAGCTGCGTTTTGTAAAATTGTTCACTAGTCATCTGTAATGTATGTAAACGGAGGTGTTGACTGCCCAGTTTTGAAGTGCCGTGACAGGGGTAGATTTCTTAAAAAGCGCAGCTTTCCAGAATTCTGCGTCCCTTCCTGGAAGTGAACCTCCCCACTGATTAGATAATTGAAGTGAGATCATAAGCACATAAGCAATTTTAGAGTTTTTCTGTAGTAATACTGAGTTTTACAAAATACGTATTTATTTTTGCAGGGCTCAGAATGGAATGCTTCTAATTTGGAAGATTTACAGAACAGAGGGTAAGCAAACCTAAGTGTCTCTTATGAGAGTTACAGTGAAAGACTTCTGAAAATGCCTGGCTATATTATTTTAGTTTTCTGAAAAAAAAAAAATGCTTTTTTTCCTATGAGGCCAGAGCATACGGTACTTTTTGTTAAGCGTGTCCTGTTGCGATGCAAACCACCGCATGGCCACGCCACTGCAGTGACTAGAACTAGAAATGTCAGCAAGAGAAGGGATTGTCCAAAATGCCACATGTCTCACAGAACCCTGTATGAATGGGAAGAGCAGCCTCAGCCTAGACTCTAGGCCTTGCTGCCTCCGATGCATTTTGCCCTGCCCACGGGGTTTAGTCACAGGCCACGTATTAAAGGGAGGAACAAACACAGCGCTCGCCAAGTAAGACCCTATTCACACTAGCGCGACTTGTCAGACGACTTGGTCGCCTGACAAGTCGCGGTGGGTCGCCTGCCATTGATTAGCACAGGACCCATTCTAATAGGAGCGACACAAGTTGCTCCAACTTAGAAAAAGGGTCCTGTACTACTTTGGGGCGACCTGCATTGACTTCAATGATATGAAGTCCGTGCATGTCGCGCCGAGGTCGCCCCAGCAAGTCGCGTCGCCCCTATCTGAATGGGGTCTTAGAGTCTTCACATAAGGAACAACACAGCTTCCAACCATAGAACCACCCCACCTCAAGGCTGTAACTGCTGGTCTTTTTCCGCACCCCTTCAGCCACCATTTTATTTTATCATAGCTCTAGGCTCTTTATATGGCTGTCAGTCTATACAGTCCTTTCAGATATCAAGGCCAGCTCCTGGACCTCTATAAAGACTACACTGAACTCCAGGCAAACCATTAAATCGACTGTTTGGAATACATATTTGAGCTTTTGTATCTTTGTTTATCCCATCCTGAAAATCACACAACTCTGCCAGACTACGCAGCCATGTTGGGGACCTCACTTACTTCACAGTACAGATTGGTCTGTTCCCCTTTTATGTAGTTTCATAGTAGAAGAGCAGTAACAGAATGAGGAGCTTATCCCAACTCATTCTGCTCATTCCTGTCCGCAAGCTTCAGCACACCCGAGTGTCTTCTAGTACTCCCTTCCTCCCTATTCAATCTGAGTTTTACTATACACAAATTTTTTGATATTCTATAAGGAAGTTTTTTTAAAGCCTCATGTACTTTTGCTGGTAAGATGGATACATACACAGAGCTATATCAATATAGATATATGAGTTTAAATGAATACATATCCTTTTTCCGATATGCCTTGAATGTTCAGCTATGTAATGTAATGCTGCCTGGTCCAGAACCTGCTGTAGCCTGTGGCTGGACTGTGAAGGAGCAGCAGAGCACTGATGAAGTAATCTCTCTGCTCTCCCCTCTTATTATATTAACTGTAGAGCCCCTGATTTGTCGTCCCTGTGCAAAGTACAGGTAGTTTTTATATTATGACAAATTCAGCTAATTGTACTGTTGTGTTCTTTGGCTAAATGTTGTTTTTAGATCTCCCTGGAGCTCTGCTTTCATGTCACTGCTGGTGTTGAGCTTCAGTATGTCTTCGCTGCTTTCATATAAACCCTCCAGAACATAGTTTGTTTTCATTATTGCTCTCTCTGCATAATGATGGAATCTGCTGTTTTGTCAAGCCGCAGACTGGTTTGGCTACATAGTCTGTTGTGTTTACCTCTGCTTTGTGCCACATGCAGCGGGAGAAAACCACTCAAAACCTCAGTTTCCTGAATTCTAGCCCCATCTTTTAAGGATTTTATCACATTCCCATATGGCAGATCAGATTGCGTTTTTTTTTTTTGTACATATGGTAAGGCAGAGCACACTGCCTGTTTAGCAGATGTCTTGTGGAGTCACTAACCTTTCACCTTTCACCTTTTGCTGCTGTCATTGCATGATTTGTAAGGCCTGTCCCAGCACTTTTATTCCCAGTTTATACGTGGGTTGCCCCCCCCCTGAAAACATGTGGTGGATCACTTTTCAGTGGCAAGTGTTGAGGTGGCCTGTTTTTAACCCCTAGAAGCCTACACTGCCACACTGTAACTGCATGCATTGCATTTAGTTCTGCATGCATTGCATTTAGTTGCGGCACGGCCCCATTCACTTGAATAGGTTGCATGGACAAAGGGGATCATTTTTTTTGCCACCATGGCATGTGTAAATTTCCACCTCCCCCTCCTCATATGGCTGCCTTTGTAGCTTCAGGGGTGGTTGTTGGGGTGCAGTAAAAACATGGCTGTACTGGCTACTTTAACTGTTCCTATCCCTTCCTGCCCCCCAAACCATGAGTATCAACTAGGCCTTGGATTACCTTGTTTGAGATGTAGGTGTGCAAATGGTCACTCTAATGTATCAAATCAATTTATACATTTTTTTTTTTTTTTTTATTAAACAGGGTCAGATACATCTTGAATGTTACACGTGAAATTGATAACTTTTTCCCCGGAGTATTCGAATATCACAATATCAGAGTATATGACGAGGAAGGCACTGATCTACTGGCTTATTGGAACGATACCTACAAATTCATCTCTAAGGCAAAGTTAGTACATCTGTTGATAACATCTGCTGTTTGCTATTGTTCTCTGTGTGTACTGTTTTTATTAATGCCGTGCAGTCTGTTAGAGCCATTCTATGGTGGCCACAAAATAGAATTGCAGACCATGAAAGTTCCAAGCACTTCATTTGTTTGAGCAGTTTACTTTTTGCCATGTTTGAAGCTAATGCTGCTTGAAGTTCTTCCAGCACCACCCAGCTCGACAAAAGTGGATTTAGAAATTCACAATTTGAATAATTATCCGCCAAACAGTGAATGCTTCCTATCAGATTCAGAATTCACACAGCTACGGGTGCTGTGGCTGCCCAAATACAAGAGCGAGCGGAGTAGATTCTTTGTGGACTGAGCCAGAGAAAATCGAGCCAAGTATGGCTAGATTACCTACCTGCCGGCCACTCCTAGTACATATACTACAAGTCGGCGGCAGATACAGGCACATCACATTACATGTATGCGATTTGGCCACCTTCTGGGTTTGGGGCACGCATGGGTGCTCCCCCTGCCAACCCACCCGTGCTGGACACAGTTTGACAGCTGATTTCAGCCAATGATTAAATCAGCTGTGTCCAATCACACACAATTCTGGGTTTTACAGAAAACACAGAGCTTAACTGTGAACTGCGATTATGTAGGTTTCTTCTCCCTGAAAAGCAGGGAGAAAAAAACAGCCAGATAGTAGAGTAAAAGCTGCACACATTACACATTGTTAGGCGCACAGTTATCCCCTTGATTTTCCCCTAGATCTTAACCCATTCCCAGCCAGTATCATTAGTACAGTGTTATCACTGATTACCATATTAGTGTCCCAATAGCAACATCTGTGTTAAGGCTCGTACACACTTGATGAAAATCGGACGAAATATCCTCAGATTTTTTTCTCTCGTGCTCAGTGGTCATAACCATTTTTAGTTGACAGTGTTCACGAAATTTCTCGTCCGATATTTTTTTTTTTTGGGACGTAGGTACCTAGACTTCCGGGTCGTCGGCAACTTCAGATCACGCGCGGTCTTTCGTAATCCGATTTTTCGCGGACACACTGCATACACATTAAACAAAAATTGGTGGTGCTGGAGACGGACGATAAAAGTTTTGGTGTTTGTCCCTCCTTTTTTTTTTCGTTGAAAATGTCGGCATCGGCTGCTGAAAGTTGTGTACACACTAGCTGAAAATCGTACGATTTTACCTCAGACGGGAATTTTTGGCTGATTTTCTATTAGTGTTTACCCCGCTTTATTGACCCTCCCAGATAATGTCTTGTTAACGCCTGATTGATCGCCACCCTATCACAGTCATGCCTCCCTTTCATCAGTTGCTGATCACCTCTATTGCCAGTATAGCGTCATAGCTGCATAAATTCCAGTATATATACCATAGTTTGTATATGCGATAACTTTCACATAAATCAATATACACTAGGTTTTTAATACTAAAAATGTATCTGAAAACATTTCAGTGTAAATTTAGTAAGAGATTTGAGGTTTTTTTTTTCTATTGGATGTGTTTTTAAAACCGTAGAAGAAAATGTTTCTTTTTTTTCAATATTTTTTAATTTTTTTTTTCATTTATAATTAAAAATAAAAAAACCCAGTGGTGATCAAATAGCAGCAAAAGTAAGCTCTATTTGTGTAAAAAAAAAAAATGATTTTGTGTACATTGTTGCATGACCATGCAATTGCCAGTTAAATTGGCACAGTGTGGAATTGCAAAAAAATGGCCTGGTTATGAAGGGGAATAGGTCAAGTGGTTAAAGCTAAACGTCTGTACAGTAATGTAAGCCCTGAACATCCAGTGCAGAGACTATAGCTGGCCATACACTGTTGATAACACACGTTCTCTTATTTATTCTGGTTTTTGAATGCTTCTATTTTTTTTTTCTTTTTTTTTACCTCCGACCTTTGGATGTTTTGTTTATAGAGTGAGTTTCTGTGTCCTGCTGTCATGAAACGGGAGGAACCGCTCTCATCCCAATGTTGACACAACAGTGACAGGTGTATTATCACAATTTCAAAATGCCACAACACGTGTCTTTGTGTGTGTTTTGCTTTGATGCAACACCATCAGGTTGGCCGGATTTATGGCCCGAGCAGTGTTAATTTCGTAGACTAAAACATTTTCATCAACTAAATTAACACTATTTTAGTCAACTTAAATACGACCAAAACTAAAACAATTCAGATTACTAAAATACAACTAAAATAGCATTTTAGTCAAAGGACTATGACTAAAACTAAATCGAAAATTGACATAAAATTAACACTACTACTCTGCTGGCCTCTAAATCGGCAACACCATTCCATCCAGAGCCTGTAATAATAGCACATTAAAGTCTGAAAATGTGTTGTACTACCGCATAAGTAAGGGGAATCTACTAAGCTGCTAAAAGAGAAAAAATTAAGAAAAAGGCTTTTCTTATATTTTTGTTAATTTTAAAATGCAGGTAATATGTGCAATGGCATTACAGCCAATAGAGTTGATAGTTTTTTGGGTTTTTTTGTATTTTAGGCTGCATTCACATGTCAGCGTATTGATCGTGGGCAGAATTGCTGCGATTGCAAATCGCGGGACGCCTGTGCGTTGCCCGTGATTTGCAATAGCACCCCAAACGCTGTGCGATGTTGCCACGATTTCCGCCTGCCGAATCGCAGTAACATCGCGCAAAAAAAAAAATCGCGGGACGCATTACGCCCAAAAAAGTACAAGAGCTTCTTTGGAGCGTAATGCGTCCCGCGATTTTTTTTTTTTTTGCGTGATGTTACCGCGATTCGGCAGGCGGAAATCGCCGGAACATCGCACAGCTTTTGGGGTGCTATTGCAAATCACGGGCAACGCACAGGCGTCCCGCGATTTGCAATGATTTCCGGATCGCCGGCGGAATCGCGGCGATTCTGCCGCGGTCCGCTACGCTAACATGTGAACGTAGCCTAAAACTAAATCTAAATTTGCTGCCAAAATTAACACTGGGTCTGAGATGCTGAGCAAGCTGTTGCATGTGGAGGTAGAGCTCCCTCTAGTGTTGGCTAAGTATAAGTGGTCTCAGTTTGTAAAACTTGACGATACGATTTCAAAGAACCAAATTCAGCCTTGTTTTGGATTATAACTCTTCAATAATTGGTTGCTATTAGTTGACTGACACAGGTCTTCCCTCAGAGGTTTGTACATATTTCCCTAGATCTGTAATTGTTTGGATTCACATTGTATGACATAGTAATTGAGTTTTCTGCTTCTCCTGTAGGAAACACGGAGCTAAATGTCTAGTGCACTGTAAAATGGGAGTGAGCCGCTCCGCTTCCACTGTGATTGCTTATGCCATGAAGGAATACGGCTGGAATTTGGACAGAGCCTTTGATTATGTGAAGGAGAGACGCACGGTAACTAAACCTAACCCTAGTTTCATGAAGCAGCTTGAGGAATATCAAGGCATTCTGTTAGCAAGGTGGGTCTTTTTTTTGTTTCTACCTCTAGGATATGTTTTATACAGCTGTTCATCTATATTTAGGCTGATGCCATTAATTTCTCCAGACTTAAAATGGTTCTTAAGTCGAAGTGTTTTTTTTTTTTTTTTACCTTAATGCATTCTCTGCATTAAAGAAAAACACGCCCCGCTAACTGCATCCCCCCACCCTCAAAATCCCTAAACACCTGACTCCTGTTAATGATCCAAAACATGCTGCTCTCTGAGAAGACACCCGGAGCAGGGTGAAGCAGACCACCCCGGTTGGGGACCCAAAAGAGGAGGCTAGGGATCGCTTTGTGCAATATTGTTGCACAGAGCAGGTAAGTATAACCTCCCCTTTTATTTTACTTTAAATGTTTTAGCCTTTAATGTGACTTTAATAATAATATAAATCTGTGTACATTTAAGGGGTGCTAAAATCCATTGATGGACACAGCTCCTGATATTCTTAACCATTAGGTTATACTGCCCCCTACAGGAGTAGGACACTAGGCAGAAAAGTTTGGCTACGCCTATGGGCGGTCCCAGGGGGTATACTCCCTCTCTGCTACAGGTACTCAGTTTTTTTCTGCCTTGTCAGTAGTAAGGACCTTGTTCCTTGCTGGGGTTTCTGGTCCTGGCAGAATTTTTCCTTTTAAATAGATTTTTTTTCTCCTGGTTTTTCCTGTGAGATCTATGATCAACTGCCGAACTGGGTGAAGGGCTGGATAATCTAGATCCAGTGGGCACCCCAGTCTGGCCAGCGAGCGCGCGCAGACCTCAGCTCTGTGCTAGGTCGGCCGCAACATATTCCACCAGACGGGGGCTGGCTTGCGAGTTAAACGCCTCGCCATGTCACATATGTCTGGTTCTCTGCCTGAGCCGCAGCATTCTTCCTGGCCAACAAACCCCCCCCCCCCCCCCCATTTAGATGGCGAGGTGTTCTGCCTGAAGCGATGCCCACCTGGTTCCTAGTATGGGGAGTAGCTCCCCCGCCCACCTAACCCCCCCCCCCCCCGTCTTCCTGGAGGGTTTTGGGATGGTCGTGGGCCACTCCATGGGACGGTCGGCCCCCCCGGTTCCCCTCCTTCCCGTTAGGCACCCCTCTCACCTGTCCTCTCATCCTACCCCCCTCCACTAATGCTGGGGCTGTATGGGTGGTCTGGTACACCTCCCTTGGTGGGGGCAGGTGTGCCACCGGCGATTGACACTGCGGGGGTTGTACCTGATGGGTGCTCCTGCCAGGGCCCCCCGTCATGCCTGTCCTGAGGCCTAGGGGTCCCTGGGAGCCTTGTGGTGCCACAATTTTCTTCTAGCCTTTGTGCTGCAATGCACGGCGCCCATGGTTGTGTAGTCATTTTGCGGTGGTTTGCCATAGAAAATAGTTGCCAACGTCCCCTGGAGGCTTCCTCTCGGGATGATCTGTTGTCTCATGGGCCGATCTTCCATCCTGTTTTACAGTCGCTGGCTTTGACAGCCTGGCTGTTGAGAGCCAGGTGCTTGTCTGGCTCAGTAATTCCAACAATGTTGAAGGTGAGGAAATCTACATCTCGAAAACTTGAAATTTAGTTATGGAAGGCGTACGTTTCCTGGTGTGCGGTTCATGGAGTCCATCCTCATTCCTTTTCGGTGGTTCAGATTCTGGCCTTTTCAATAGGGTTGAATCAGGAACTGACCTTGAGCACCGTGAAAGGCCAAGTGGCTGCTTCAGCCTCGTCCTTTGACTTTCCATTCTTTGGGGCATACATACCTTCATTTTTTTACTCTGCCTGCAAGTTCTCCTCTGTCACCATGGGATTTGAACCTGGTTCTGTCAGTTCTTCAAAGTCTCCCTTTGAAAATGTACGGGATGTCCCTTTCCTTACGCTGTCACAAAAGGTAGCTTTTTTGGTGGCTTATCTCTGCTTGCAGGGTGTTCCGAGTTGGCGGCTTTGGCTTCTCGTTCTCTCCATCTGGTGGTTTACTGGGATAAGGTGGTCCTGTGATCATGGCAGTCATCCCTCCCAAGGGTTTACCTCTGATTTACATTTGAATAAGGACTTTTTTGCTGCTGTCCTGGTGTCCCAGCCTGGTTCATCCCAGGGTATTTGCCTTTTATACTCTGGATGATGTTTGAGCTATTCGGCAGCCACTGAGTCCCTTCAGGGATCAGACTCACTCTTTGTGATTAAGGATGGGCCGGGAAAGAGGATTCCTGCTTCCTCTGCTACCTTTTCCAGATGGATCAGACAGGCAGTGACCCAGGCTTATTCACTTATGTGTCGGGTTCCCCCCCTTTCCCTCTGATAGCACATTTTACTCTTGCACTTAGTGCTTCTTGGGCCTTCTGTCATCAGGCATCAGTGGCGCAGGTGTGCATGGCGACCACTCTTTGGGGGCTGCGATTTAAAGGGTCTGCTTTTCCCTTTTGAGGGTGTATTTCAGGTTGGGCTCCTGTTCTTGTTGAGCTACTGTTACTTGGATTGGCTTGTGTTTAGCTTTGGGTTTGTTATATCCACACCCTCATGTTCGGCACTGCTTTGGGACATCCCTATGGTGAAGAATGTGGAGCTATGTGTGTCAATGAACGGAAGAGAAAATAGGATTTTTGTACTCACCGTAAAATCCTTTTCTCAGAGTACATTGACACACACAGCACACACCCCTCTTAAGGAGTTTTTATGCTTGTTACAAAACTGAGTATCTCTAAGCAGAGAGGGGGGTTATGCCAGCTGAGGACGGCCCACAGGGCGTAGCCAAGCTTTTGTGTGGTCTGCCTTGTCCTACTCATGTAGAGGGCAGCATAACCCTATGGTAAATGGGACATTGGGAATGACAAAGTATGATGCAGAGATGCCCTTAAAAACCGAATACCTAGAACAACAATAGCGGCAAGGAATTAAATGCATACGTGTTTTCCTGAAGAAGTGGCCAGTTGTCCCAATGAAACGCGTTGTAACAAATTTATGTAATGTTATACCTTGTCAATTAAGGAAAAGACATTATTCGTTCCCAGAAATATAAAAAAATAAAATTTGTTATTCAGAACGCACTGATAAGATACAAATTATCTACAGCCTATATGAAATCTGCTATCTGTATCACTTAATATAGATGTGCTTGTTTACTTGTGCTCTCCAGCAGCTCTGTACACAAATGATACCTCATCACCTGATCTTGTTTTAAGTCGAGGTGGTTTAAGAAGCATGAGGGTTCGATCTTGTTACGTGATTAAAGCTAACATCCAAAGAACATGTCTTATCTCTTCTCATGAGTAAAGCTCGTCCTTGCCTCCTTCTCCCTTCATTGGGTTCACCAGCATTGTGCAACCCATAATCCAATGGCCACCTGCTTCTCTTTATTTCTGTGGCTGAGATAACAGTTCTGTTGCTGAGTGCCTGGGTAGTCCTGCAGCTGCTTGGTTGTGAGTGATTTATGTGTTTACCCATGACCCATGTCTCTCTTCTGCAATTACTTTTTTTTTTTTTTTTTTTTGCATTTATTCAGTAGATTTGTAAACTTAAGTCAAGTTAGATTTTTAAAACTTTTAGGGTAGGTATTAATGACACAATCCCATCCCTGAAGCAGCACTAGCCCAATTCAAAATCAGGAGCGTTCATTAATATTCGCTCATTGAAAACCTCTAATGCACAGGCCCAATCCCTCCCTCTCATTAATGAAGGTAGTGTTACCTTGGCTAGACATAGTGATACATGTGGATAGAAGATAAACAAAAATCTGGCCAATGTAGATATCTGCACACCTGTGGGTTGACTGATTATTCATTTAAAGTTTTCTAGTGGAGGTTTACATCTGTTTACTAAAGCCGGCCACTAAATTTCAATCCGTCTATGGGCAGGCTGGTTGTACTGAAGTCGATCCATCGATTTGATTTCAGGACAACCAGCCTGTCAGGGTTTTTTTTTCTCCTGGTCACTGCCAGTAGCTATAGCCGCCAATAGTGTTTGTGCTCTGCTGGTGGGGAAGGCAGAATGCAATAGCCCTGCGGGTGGGATTCAACAGTCAGTGTTGCTGTTGGAATCAAGCAATTTTCTTTCCTTCAACCCAAATAAAATTGCATAATGTATGGCCTGCCTTAACCTCTTCCCGCAAACCGACGTACCTATACGTCGGCTTGAGGAAGTGGTTGTACCGGGTGATGCCTGCAGCTAGTTTTTTAGAGCCGGCAGTTGGCTTTCTGATAACAGTTGCGGCTCAGCACATCCCTCGACTGGTCAGAGTTACAAACCAAGCCGAATTCGGCTTCGATCAGGTCTCCGATGAAGTAACCTGAAAGCGACGGCCCTTCTGGTTTACTCTGCTGCCAATGGCGCTGATTTAAAAAAATGGGCAGTATGCATAAAACGCTGATTTTGGCGTTTCGAATACCTTTAGGAGCAAATGCTTAGACCCCAGATCCTTCCTTAAAGAGTACATGTCACTGCCTATTACTGTCACAAGGGATGTTTACATTCCTTGTGACCGCAATAAAAGTGATCAGAGAACTTTTTATTTAAGGGAACAGTGGAAAAAAAAAAAGAAAACTTAAATAGGATAAAAAAAAAAAGCGCCCCCGTCCAAAAAAACGCACACGTAAGTCACGCCCGTAAATGTCAAAGGTGTTCAAATCACACATGTAAGGTATCGCGGCCATCAGGGCGAGAGCAATAATTCTAGCAAAATACATTCTCTGTAACTCTAAACTGGTTTCCGTTAAAAAAAATTTAAAGCGTCACCTATGGAGATTTTTAAGTAACTTAGTTTGTCGCCATTCAACGAGTGTGCACAATTTTATACCGTAACATGTTAGGTATCTTTTTCCTCGGTGTGACATCATCTTTCACAATATACAAAAAAATTGGGCTAACTTTACTGTTTAGTTTTTTTTAAAGTCAGTGAAGTGTATTTTTTACAAAAAAAAATGTTTAAAAGACTGCTGCACAAATACCATGTGACATAAAAGATTGCAAGGACCGCCATTTTATTCTCTAGAATCTATGCTAAAAAAAAATATATATGTGTGTGTGTGTGTGTGTATATATATATAATGTTTGGAGGTTCGAAGTAATTTTCTAGAAAAAAAATGACTGCTTTTAACTTGTAAACAACATGTTTCAGAAATAGGCGGCTTAGTCCTTAAGTGATTGAAGTGTTACTAAACCCAGAACCTGCATTCACTATATCTGGTCTCCCACAGTACACAGAACATGGAAATGCAAATAATTTACTAAATATAAACGCATAAATACTTTCTAATCGGCATTATATAGCAACTTTGGGACTTGTATCGGTTCCTAGTAAAGCTTGTAGGAGGAGTTTTCATTCTCCCCTGACCCTCTGTCTGGACAGTGCTGATTGGCCCCGTGCTAATCACATGCATTCTCCCAAGTAAAGAAAAAAACACTCAAGGAATACACACCAAACTGAGCATGTGCAGCCCCTCCCCTGGCTTTGTAACTATCAGGTTATTTTCTGGAGACAGTGAAAGAAGAGGCGGATCAGTGCGACATGATCAAACAGCCTTTATACACAATGCAAAGTATTACCACTTAGTGCCGGTTCACATTGGTATGATGTGGGAACCTTGTGACTCGCAGGCAGTTCACACTGCCCTATGCGAACTGCTGGGAGTGTTGATACAAGGTTAACGAGACCCCCAGATTAGTTTGCATATCGCAGTGCATACTGTCAATTCGGACAGAAATCGGATCACATAGGTGTGAACACCCATGCAATCTGATTCTGGTACAAACCAAAAAAAGGGTCCTGCACAACTCTGGCCTGAAAACGATGTAAGTTGAGCCATACAATCTGTATGGCTGAATTTGCATCTCACAGACATCGCATGTTATTAGCATAACAGTGCGGTGCGAATCGCGTGCGATGTCTTGCATTGCTATAGTGTGAACCGGCACTTAGATTTCACAGTGAGTAATACAAGCATGCTTTACTGCATGTACACATTGATTTTACTGTTGTGGGTTTAGTAACACTTTAAGGACAACATGGAAACATAGTGATGTTATTTATAGCAGCTATTGATATTTTCAGCCCTCAATACCCAGTGCATGTTGGAAAGTAATAGGTACATCTTCAGTAAACTGCTTGCTATGTGTTACAGCAGTTTGCATATAACCTTTGCCTGTCATATTATAAATTCCTTATGGCGCGTTTCCACTGAGCTTTCTGGTACAGTTCGGTACGGTACGCTATTTATGCCGTTTCCATTATGAATGGTACCCTAATTCCGAACCGTACCGTGCCACTTTTTGGTACCCTTGGTACATTAGTACATTAGTACCGTACCAACTGGGTGGAGCTACACTCTGCAGAACTTTAATTGGTTGACAGAGAATCGTCTATCACAGCTTTCCTGCTGTGACCAGCTACACCACGCCTATCATGAAAAGGGTACTATTGGCAGTGGAAACGCAATATGTACCGAACCGTACCGTACTGAACCGAACCGTACCGTACCACTCAGTGGAAACGAGGCATATTAGGCTTGTAGTTTTTGTCAGTGGAATAAGTGTGCCAGCTTTGTGATGATGTGTGGATAAGGTTCATTGTGTACCCGTGCCTTCTCAGAAAAGGTCATCCCTAATGTGGCAAATAAAACAGATGTCTCTGGGCAGTGGGGATATATTCATATAATGTGTCCACATTTCATATTGCCTTGTCATGTGCACTAGGCAGCTGTGTGTACCAAATCTTGTTCCAAACACTCCAATGTGTTTGTCATTTAAAAATAGTAATTTCTCTAGCACAACACCCCCATGTAATATTATTTTCTTTGACTGCCGATGTCAGCCTGATTAGTTTACAGTGAATAAGTACAATTTAAAAAAATAAGTGTACATCTAAAATGCATAGGAATGAAAGGATCATTCAACCCAATACTATGATTTCATTGAAGCTCCATACTGGATTTTTAATAAAATCGCTTTACAATGTGGGGTTGGTTTACTAAAGCTGGAGAGTGTAAAATCAGGCTCACTTCTGTATAAAAACCAATCCGCTTCCAGGTTTTGTTGCCAAGTTTATTTGAACAAGCTTAGAAGCTCGTTGGTTTCTATGCAGAATTGAGCTTGATTTTCCACTCTCTGACTTTAACAAATAAACCTGTGTGTGTCCAGATATCGCCTGTATTTAGGACTGAGTACCGATCATCCGTGCCCAATGTTATCTACAGATCTTACAGCTTCTGTAAAAAAAAAAAAAAAAAGTTTTCTATTTAAAAGTATGAACAAAAATGGTTCTAGATATTGTGACTTTTTATTTAATATTTTTTATTTCTACCTTTCAGCAAGCAGAGGCACAACAAGCTATGGCGCTCTCATTCAGATAGTGACCTCTCAGATCATCATGAGCCTATTGGCAAAACAGGAATGGACTTGACTAAAAAGGACATTACATCGTCAGCAGAGCAACTCTCAGACATACATCATTCCTTTACACTGGGACCTCAGACAGAGAACTGTAACCCAAATTGCCCCAACAGCAACTCCTTGTGCAACGCAACACAATCACATTTTGAGTTTACATCTTGTGACCTTCACACTGGACAAATAGAGGACATTTTGAACCTCAACACCATGAATGGTTGTCCGGCGCGATGCTGCGTGGAAGAGTCTCCTGTCTTCCTGGATAATTGTAGACCAGATAGACTGTCTGGAGATGTGTCTCCGCATTCTGAATCTTTTACTGATAGAAGTACTGAGCTGCAGGACTTTATGCTGGAAGATATGGAGAAAGATGCACTGAAGAATGATTTGAACTGCCACCTCCTGCCTCTGAGGGAGCTTGGATCACAACCAGGTGAACCCCCAGAATCCCCTGACCAACCTTCTTTTACATCTCAGTCAGAAGACATGAGTGCTGATAGGATTGATTTCTTAAGTGCACTGGAAAAGTTTGTTGAATTATCTCAGGAGAATCGTCCACGCACATGTTCCACCTCCCGAGCAGAGGAGCAGCTCGGCAATGTTAGGAACGGGGTCATAAAAGGATCTTGGCCTGAAAATGTCCTCTCTGAAAGCCCAGTAGATAAGCTACGAGTGAGCCCTGATATCGGCACACCACATATTTCTGAAGATTCGTCTACAGATGAAGAGCAGCCAAAGGTATGTACAAATTATGGGTGTTTTCTTGATTTCTTGTTATCTTAGATGTCATTGGTTGTCCCACCTCTCCCATATACCTTTCATGATTGAGATATGGACATTGCTGTCTAGCATAACAGGTTTTGGGTAGGTTGCTTTCTTTAATAATAGTTGCTTGAAGAGGAGCTTCAGTCTCCCCCCCCCCCCCCCCAAAAAAAAAAAAGTTCATTATAGTTGCTTAAAGAGGAGCTTCAGTCTCCCCCCAAAAAGTTAAGTCAGCATCTACGAATACTGTAACTACTGACTTTTAATGTATGGATCCAGCGTTGTCCTCACCTGAGCCAATTTTCAATGGGCTTTGGGTCCAGGCACCTGGCATCCTAACTAAGGAAAACTAGCAGTGGATCCTTACAGCTTCACACTGCGCAAGCCACGCTGCACTTTGTGAATGGTCTTCTAGTTTTTTTGGGACCTGTTGTGTATCCCAGAAGGCTGTGGGCGAAGGGGGGGGTGGGGTGAAATTCCACTCGGATCGCTGCAGAGATCTGGGCGGAAGTGGGAGCAGGTATCTGTCAAAACCAGGTACCCACTCCCCTGCCCCATAAATAGAAGTGCCAAATGTGGCAGAAGAGGGAGGAGACGAACAAGTGGAACTTCTCCTTTTGGGTGAAGTTCCGCTTTAAATTTTTAAGATATGGTGTAAACCCTGTTACAATGGCATTATCATCATAGTTTGCCAGAAATTGTGTATCACCCTACACATGTGTATTCCTTATGCTTAAAGGCCTCCCTGTAATCCTACCAGACTTCTACGTAGACATTATATACCTTGTCTAGAGTTAACGGATAGTGGAAAATCACTGCTAGGTTGTGCTCTTGCAAGCAATTGCTGGTAGTGTTTGGCGATCTTGCTCACATTTATTGTAGTACTGGCGCAATCTTTTGTAAATGCACAATGTCTAAAGAATTACAGAAAAAAAGGCCTTGCTGTATTTGAGTGGTGGCTTGTATGGTTCAACACAAGCCCCTGTAAACTAATTAAAAGTTCCAACTTACTTTTGGAAAAAAAAATAGTTCCAACTTACTGGTCAAGAGTTCGGGTGGGGGTGCCTTCTAGTTCTGATGGCCTTTGTTGAGGAAAGGTTGACTTTAGCTTTACTGACAAGGTTGGCATAGCAAATTTGTCATCAATTTTAGATGAAGACCTAAAAGCATAAATTTCTCTTTTGTTCGACGGACACAGTGCTTCATAAATCATAACTACTGGGTTATATTGCCTCCTCCAAGAGTCCAAGAGGGCCATCCTCAGCTGCTTTATAACCCCCCCCCCCCTCTGCTCTAGGTAATTAGTTTTAAGGACAAGGAGTTCTGTCAGGATCGTTACCTGTACCATGGAAGGGTAAGTACAGTCCCCCCTCTCCCCTTTTTGGTGTTTTTATTTGGGGTTGATGTGAGTAACCTCCAGGGACGGTCGGACCTGCCAGCAGGTTCCCTCATTCCAACTTTAAAAATCCCTCAGTGAGCTGGGCTTCTCCCCCCACTCCCTTTCCCCCCCTGTCTGGACCTGGAGTCTAGTGGGGTTTCCAGGGCAGGGGTTGTAGTGGAGACCCCTGGGGTCTGCCCCCCTATCCCCACTCTTTAAGGGTCCTGGGATAGTGTGTACTGCCCTGGTAGTCTGGAGGGGGTCCCAGTGTAGGAGACCCCTAGGTGCATGCCCCACTGTTTGCAGTGTGGGTATAGTGTAGGAGGGTCTCAATGCAAAGACTGGTTCATAATGCGCAGGGGAGTCTCCCCTAATGTGTGTCCTACCTTCAAGAGGAGGTCCCCTTGCAGAGGATGCAGCATTGCAGAAGGCACAGGGAAAATCCTGGCAGCATGCTGTAGCTGATGGCAGCCATTTTCTCTTAGTCTGGCTGGTCTCCGGTTAAGGGCCATGTTTGTGTAGCCCGATGTCACGGGGGCCATTTTCCCTTAGTGTGGGTGACGCTGGAAACGACCGAAGCCTCAGGGGGATGCCGAAGCTCCCTCTCTTCCTCTGGCGTCTCATCTGATTCTAAGCCTGATTCTGCCGTGGATGCAGCCCACCAAGGGGGGCTTAATATCACATCCCCAGATCCATCCGACAGTGAGGATGACTCCTCCATGGTCGCAGCAGCGAATTAAAAAGCTCTGGTAGATGCACTTATCACTGCAGTGCGTGAGACTTTAAAAATGGAGGATGCCGCTGATGTAGCCATGGACGTGGCTGCGTTGTTTAATACGCATAAGTCACTTCGCACTCCAAAAGTGTTTCCTTATGTGCCTTATTTTGACAGGTTTTCCTGTAAGGAATGGGAACAATCAAAATTACCCCTTGTGGTCCCCAAATGTTTTGCTGTACATTATCCTTTTGAGGAGTCACTTTTTAAAAAAATGGACTAGTCCACCAGTGGTGGACCCTCCTGTTTCCAGGTTGAACAAAGCTACCATGATCCCAGTAGCGGAATCCCCGTCCTTTAAGGACCCGGCTGACAGGAAAGCAGAGGCTGTGGCACGCAGCATGTTTACTATGGCTGGTTCGACATTGCGGCCAGTCTTTGCCTCAGTCTTGGTGTCTCAGACCCTAACTGAATAGGCCAAGCTTTTGCACCAGGGCCTGGGGGGTGAGCAGGTCTCCACTGCTTATGTTGATTTAGTGGACCAGTTGGCCCGTGGGCTGCATTTTTTTTTTTTTGTGATGCAGCTTTGGATACAGCTCTTGTGCTGTCCAAACTTTGTTTCAGCAGTGGGGATTAGGCGCATTCTGTGGCTTAGGAATTGATCCGCAGACCAAGCCTCTAAGAAAGCTCTCAATGATCTGCCCTTTCAAGGCAATCGCCTGTTTGGGGGCTTCCCTGGATGACAACATTAAGGGTATCGGGGGGGGGGGGGGGAGAGTACCTTCCTGCCATAGGCTAGGAATGGGAAGGAGCCCTGTGGCAGACGGGGGCCCTCCTCCTCAGCACATAGAAAATTATTTTGTGCTTCTGGGACGAAGAATAAGGAAAATAGATTTTTCAAATCTTCCCCGGTTGGTTCCAAGCATCCTTGGTCTGGTAAGCCTAGAGCTAGCTTCTCCGGACCCACAGAAAAGACCCCTTCAGCATGAAGGTCTGCCCTCACCCATTATTGGGGTGGGGGGACATCTTCGCTAGGTTTCCAGCCTCATGGACCTCCATGAGCATCAAGGGGATCCACAAAATGATTATTTTTGGGTACCCAGAAAGGGGGACAAAGCTTGTCCTTTTCAGATTTCTTAAGTCCTGAGTCTCCTTATGCAGATTTAATTCCTGCAAAGGTTCAGGTGATGTCTGAACTACCTAAGGTTCCCCTATCTCTGTCCAGGGAATTGATTTAACTAGGTCTGATTCTAATTTTGACCAGGGTGGTCCTTCCCCTGGACAAACTTCAGGAACCACAGGCCATGATTCACCGACTGCTGTCACACAGTTCTCTCTCCCATTTTGCATACAGATTGTTTGTCTGGTGGTATCCACCTTCAAGACAGTTCTTTTGGCACAGTCCTACATGCAGCTCCTTTAGCAGGTTCGGCTCCACAGTTGGATACCAAGGTTCATGGCGAGATCACGGGTTCCTCTGGCAGATGGCGCAGGCGTCCAAGTGCCACGGTAAGGCCAGTATCATCCTCCTCGGCTCAGGCTTCTTCCGCAATTCCTGCGAGGAATCAAGGGCGAGGATCTTCCAATCAGTCTGGTGACCAAAAACGTCCCTTGGGGGCTTCCTCTCAGAGAAGACCAGTTGTCCCAAGGGCTGATCTACCATCTTGCTTTACAATCGCTGGTTTAATGGCTTAGCTATTGAAAGCCAGATACTGAGGGATAGAGTAGAGTACTGTAGTCAGCCCCTATGTTTATCAAGTGTGTTCTATTTTATATTTTGTTACAATAAAGTTTGCTTTTATGGGGTATATACACCCCGGCCTGCCATACTCCCTTCCTCCTATAGAGACCTCCTCTGGGCTTCTTTTTCGGAAATGCGTTGTGTTCTGGAGTTTGAAGGGCCAGACGCCACCAATACTGGTGATATTACCCAGCAATGAGATCCTGTGGTGCCATATTTTCTCCTTTAGTATACAGAGGTCTGTGGATCAGTGATCCCTACTATGGTGAAGGGGAGGAAGTCATCTTCCAGCAAGATATACCATTGTATGTAGAAAGCGTACATTTCTTGGTGTGAGTCGATTGGCGTTCATACTTGATCCTTTTCTGTGGCTCGGATCTTAACCTTTCTTCAACAGGGCAATGGTCAGAAGTTGGCCTTGAGTACCATCAAGGACCAGATTTCTGTCCTGGCAATCTTCTTGCAGCGACCCTTAGCCGAGCATTCTTTAGTTCATACCCTCAGTCAGGGGGTTCGACATGTGGCTTCACCTGTACGGCTCTTTTGCCGCCATGGGATAAAAAATGTAGCACTTTCGGTTCTCCAGAAACCTCCATTTGAGAATATTCGGGAGATTCCCTTGCCTAACTTATCCCAGCAGGTGACATTCTTGGTGGCTATTACCTCAGGCCACAGGTTATCGGAATTGGTGGCATTATACTGTCGCAGTCCCTATTTGGTGGTCCATAGGAGTAAAGTGGTTCTTCGTCCCTGTCCATCATTCCTGCCCAAAGTGCTCCCTGACTTCCATTTGAATGAGGACATTGTATTGCTTTCCTTGTGTCCCAATCTGGCTTATCCCAGGGAATTTGCTTTGCACACCTTGGATGGGGCTTGTGCGTTTCGGGTGCATCTGGCAGCTACTGAGTCCTTTCGGAGGTCAGACTCGCTTTTTGTGGTTTTGGACGGACCAAGAAAAAGGGCTGGCCGCTTCTTCGACTACCATCTCCAGATAGATCAGGCAGACGGCCTATTCCATTAAAAGTCAGGTTGCACCTTTCCCTGTCACAGTGCATTCTACTTGGGCGCAGAATACTTCTTGGGCCTTCCATCGTCAGGCACAAATATTGCTAGTTTGCAAGGCGGCCACATGGTCGTCGGTGCATACCTTCACAACAGTTAGTAGATACTTTGGCATCTGCGGATGCTTCTTTTGCAGGCTGCTGTTTAAGAGGGGCTGTTCCCTCTTGAGGGGTGTTTTTCTTTAAACTTGTATTTTTCAGATGGGGCTTCTGTGACCCAGTTAAGGGCTCTTATGTTTAGCCTTGGGTTATTTTCCCCACCCCTCATTTTTCTTTTGGCACTGCTTTTGAATGCCCCAGTAGTTATGATTTATGGAGCGCTGTGTCCGCCGATGAACGAAAGAGAAAATTGGATTTTTATACCAGCTGAGGACGGCCCATGGGCGTAGCCAGGTGTTTTTTGTTCGTCCTAGTCCTGGAGGAGGCACTATAACCCAGTAGGCACAATTTATGGAGCGCTATGTCCGTCGAACTCCAAGAAATGGATTTTACGGTAAGTAAAAAAATCCAATTTTTCTGAGTGCCTACATGGTATGCTAGACTTCTGTTTGCATTTGCAAAGAAATAAGTGCAAAGAAATAAGTGTTTCAACACAGATGTGCTAACCTTTTGTCTTGTTTTGGTATATCTTTTCTCTTAGGAGATCTCTGAGCAAAAAGACCATCTTTCCAAATCTCTCTCAGAAAATGGAATATCTGTGAAAGAAATTGTCACAGAAATCGAGTCCTTCAACCAGGGAGCAGGCCAGTGCCAACAAAAATCAGACAATCTGTCTAGCCAAGTACAAGCACCAAAGAGAAACACAATCCATGATTTGTCACTTGAAGCTGTTTGGGAGCCAGAAAATAGCAGCAAGCATCCAGCGTGTGAGAGTGGAATATCATTGCTACACGATAAGCCTAAAGATCAGAAGTGTCAGGAGGGCAAGCAAAGTTCTGAGGAGGATAGTGAAAACTCAAATGATGCAAGTGACCAACAAGATCTTTCTGGTCCGGCTCCTAAGTTGTGTGCAGGCTCTGTCCGAAGAGCCCTAATGGAGTTTGAGGAACGTCTAAGACAAGAGCAAGAACAGCAGCAAATCACTGCTGTGCCAGTACGAAAGAACTCTAAGAATGATGCCGCTGTTTCTGATACTTCCACAAAGTGTAGATTTGAAGACTCTTTGCTTGATATTGCAGATCATGAAAGGGATAAAAGGGTAAGAATAAAAATTACAGGGTTTGAGGCTGCGGAATCCCCCAGATCTGAGCCATCTACAGATTCACAATCATCTCTGCTGTCTGAGCCTCCTTCTGAGCAAGTAAAGCAGGACACTAACCATTCAGAGCTTGCAGTTAAACATAAAGTCACAGGGAAAGAGCACCAGTCAGCCACTACAACTGATATCTTGGAGAGAACAAATGAGTTGGTACATCTTCCAAAGAGGATAGAATTAGATCATAGTAGCGAGTCCTTTGATAGTAATGACAACAACATTTCTCCACAGAATACTGTAGTACATACTGGGGATGTAGCTGTGGACTCAAAAAGGTGTCATCATCTGCCCTTAGAATCACCCTTAAGAAATCTCTGGTCAAGCACGTCAGACAGTTCTTCTGCACATATGGAAAACCTGCCTTTGCTCAGTGCACCAAAATCGGGGCCTCCAAACGTGTCCTTTACTATAGGTAGCCCAAAGGAAGAGTTCAATGTAATAGACTTTAAAGATCCTTCTCCGACTAGTCCTGGAGTACATTCAGATTTCCCAAGTTCTAGTTATTTGTGTCACCCATTCTCCATTGTTTTAGAAGGTGCCACTGAAGATTGCACCAGTACAGAAGAGGATTATGGGAATCTTTCAAATTGCACAGAAAAATACAGCAGTGACCTCTTCATGGGTGTGAGCGAGTTGATGCAAAGGGAAGCAGACAGTGCCTTGTCACAATTGAGCCATGAAGATCTTAACTTAATCAATAAACTTACAGAGAATATACGGGAACTACGTGAAGTATTGGATGTCTCCGCTTTTACTTTTGGCCTTCCCCATAGCTCCAGTAGTGACAGCATCAAAGACTTTGGTAGCAATTCCGGTGTTGTCAAGCAAAGAGCGAAAGAAATTGAGGCACGGATTCGGCAAGCTGGTCTCACCACTCCGTCCCAAATGAAACGTTCTGCATCTCTGGCCAAACTGGGCTGCTTAGAACTTTCTAAAGATGATTTGTCTGAGAGGGAATCTGTCTCATCTGACAATAACCAAACTTACTCTGATCTTCTGCAGAGCTCCCTCCGGATTGTGCCAGGAAATTGTGAATCAGATTTGAATTCAAAATCTGAAGACCCATCAGGAAAGCTTTGTATCCTTTCTGTACAAGCTTCTACAGGAGTGGAACCCACCCAACATTTTGTTGAGCAGATAAAGACTGCAGAGTGTGTTGTGAAAAGCAAACCAGTGGAAAAGCCTCTTGTGCAGTATGCCAAAGAGTTTGGTACAACTCAACAGGGTTTACTTCTAAGTTCAGAGTCTGAAGTGACAGTTTCCCAGGAGCACCTTCACCAAGCGGTGGAGTTAGAACCCACAGTCCCACTGGTAACTATAACACCAAGGCATGAGTATGGTAGAACTCATCCTTTGAGAAGGCTAAAAAAGACCAACGAGAAGAAGAGGACAACCAATCCACTATACAACACCATGTAATCCTGGAACTTTTTAGTGTTTGTTTTTGATCTTTTAAAGGGGCAGGTGTAATATGTGAGGAACGTGCACTTTATTGGTTAATTTTATATATTTTGACATATTGTTTTATGTTTTACTGTTCCTGATGCATGTATAGTATGGGCTTCCCCTACCCCTCCTTCCCTTTGTAAGTAATTCCTGACTGCACGTTAGTCAGTGTACATATATACATATATAAAAAAAAACATTTTTTAACTCTTGAGAACCTCAGATGTTTGTTTTAAGAGCTTAATAGCAGGTAACTGTTGCAAGTTAAGTCTTCGGGCTGTGTTGCCTGATTGACAGTGTCTACCAATGCTGTAGGAACAAGGCGCACTTTCAGATGCAACGTGTTTCGGCTTTCTTCAGCACTTCAAATCAGTGTTCTGGTTGAGGATCGGAGACTTCTCTATTTCCTCAGCAAATGTGAAAGATGTTTGAAGAGCAGAGGTGGTTTATTAGTCTGCTGGTTTTGCAGTGTTCTGAAGTTGCCGTCTTCAGTTGCTTTGTATGCTTTTCCCAAATCTTAAGTTATTGTAGTTTCCTTCTTTTCTTTTCTTTTTTTTTTTTTTATGAAGTCACTTTCTTTCCCTGCATTCTATACCAAATGCCTTTTTGGGGTCAACAGTTTTGCCATGTGTCAGGAGATGCCATGGCAGGTCTAGGGTTCATAGTGCCACTTGGCTGTTGACTTTCCACTTTTACTATAAACCTTACTGAACAAGACGAAGCCTGTTTTTATGGCAGGTCTAGATCATGAGATTACAGATGTTTTGCTGCTGTGCAGACAGCTCTGTGTAACTGAACAGCCAATGTATCTACACTTCAACTCCTGGCAGTACAACTTTTATGTGTGGTATTGTATCCGGTTAGTGAGGTTGGATGCTGCCGCAGCCTGACTGGACACAGTTTACTCTTTTACTAGTAAGTCTTCATAAAAACACCATTCTTTTAGTGTGATTCATTCTGTTTTAAAGGGTTAGCCCACCCAAAAAAACAGTGGGTTGAATATTTACCTAACCCTTAAGTGTGCTAGTGTTGATATCTTCATGCTTTAGTTCCTAAGTGACAATCCCTCAAGGTTATTTAAAATAGGACATACATTAAATCCTTTTGGTGAGAACAAGACCCTTCGTAATGGCTCCATGAGGGAGGCAGATCTGGGAACTTTGGTATGGAGATGTCACCCCTGGATTCCTCACGGAAGTCTGTTCAGAGGTTGCAGCATCTGTCTTGGCAGAATGGCCTTTTAATCGCTGAAGGCTTTGACTTGTTAAAATGATACTATGCGACCAGGCAAACATCTGATCTGAATTGGAATGTGCTCTTATTTGTTGGTCTACAATACGGGAATTAACCCTTCATTACTTGAAATAGTGCTGTGGACCTTCAGAGTTTATGGCCATATTTGTTTTGCCTTTTCACCTTTGTTTTTAAATACACACCACTATTGACCCAGTTTCCCTCGATTTCCACCTTCACTCACCAGAAATCTAGCGATTCTTAGTGCTGCCTATCTGTCTGTATGATAATGACCTGTAAATGTTACGTAGTGAGTGTGTTTGATATTCAGTGCAACGCTATCAAATATTTGGCCTTCCTAGAACTGTTATGTCAATGTTTGCTTGTATTGAAGTATATACAGTATATATGTTTGAGTGTGCATCTGTGTACGAGTTTATACATTATTGCACTCATACATATATATATATATATAATGTTTATTATGTTATATATTGAACTTTTACTGACTGGGGTTTTATTTGGCAATATTTTGCTGCAACTGGAATACTCAACTTAGTGATGTTTTTATGATCATTTCCTGTTTTTAGCAGTTGTTTTAATTTGCTGCTCTACTTTGCAGAACATGGTTCCTGAAAGGCAACTAAACTTAAAATGAAAACCTGAAAACACACAAACCTTTGAAAACCGAATACAAGGATTCCAAAAGACAGTGTCTTTTAATTTGTTGATGCTTTATTTTAAATCTGCAAATATTAGATCTAGCATAGGTTTTGTATTGGTCCTGCTGACAATGGCTGAGTTCATGAGCATGAAAGGTAAATTCTACTTTTAGGGCTATTGTACTGTAATTTCAGTCTTGTGTTATCCAAAATCCCTTAACTATAAAATTCTTGTTATTAAAGTGGTTGTAAACCTCAGTCATGAAATCTGAACTAAGCACATATATCGGTAGTGTTTACTTTTCTCTCTCCAGAGCTCTTAGTGTGGTTTCTCTCCGGTGCTTTGTTCCTCTTATCAGCATAAGTCACTTCTGAGAAGTTTTCTTGACACATGAGATAAATTTGTGATGGGGAGGGAGCTCGGCACACAGCTCTGTATTCTTTATTAGCTCTTGTTTGCTGTGTGGAGGGGGTTTGCACCTTTCCTCCAGTCGGCTCTTACCCAGAGTAACTGCAGCTCTCTGCCCCCTTATCTGTGATACGAATAGATGGAGAAGGATTATAACACGATTCTGCCTTTTTGAAGGGGTCAATCAGTTGATTAACTTGGGTACAACCAGCCTGACAGATTTTACAAGTGATTATTGCTAGCGGCTGTTATAAAACACAGTGGCTCCTGAGGGAGGAATTCCCCCATCAACACCGACTGTGTTGGCGGAATTGAGCAATTTTCTTTCCTGCAACATGTGGTTGCAGGAAAGAAAATCGCTCAGTCTATGGTCGGTCTAACACTCTTAGTGTATTCCTTGTTTAAATGTCCTTTGTGCACATGATAGGTTACAGATAAAAGATCTAAAAGAGAAATATGTCAGTGTAGTTTGCACCCGCAAGCAAAAAAAAAACCTGCGAATATTTGAAATTATTAATATCGGCAAAGTCTATAGGGTCCATTTACAGTATGTATCATAGAAAGTTAGCTGATAGTTGTGAGGAACTATTTTGCTGCTGCTTTTCGAATCCCTGTAATCAGTTTTCTACACTTGTGCATTACATGCCATGGGCTGTTTTCAATATTTATATACAGGATAAGTACAAACGCCAGTTGCTAAAAGTGGATATGTTGTATGCTGCTTCATTTTAGAGCCACTTGCATTTCAGGTTTAGTTCCTGTAAAACACCTTCTGGAACCAGTCAGGTCTCTGAGACATACTCCTATTCCGTCCCTGCTTCTCCACGAAGTCAAGTCTCACTGCGAACTGAAGGCCAAGGCATAGTGCGCAGCACTAACACCAGACTTCAGCTATCATTCAGTTATACTTCAGTAGCATGCAAAGCAGTCTGGGAGTTGTATTTTAGCAAAAGTCGAGAGATCCATTGCTATTGTCTCCACTTTACATAATTCATTTGTTGCTGCAAAATGTGCCTGCCAAGTTGTGTGAAGTTCCATCAGGATTGTCAAATCAGTTGTACTTATTTACATGTTCCTATTAATGTGTTTATGTTGAAGCTGTGGTTAACCTTTCCAAATGGGTAGAGAGAACATCATAAGCAGCAGACTTGAATACATGAAAATTCATGGAGACATTGTTAACACACAGGCTTACATATGATCTCATTGGCTGCCTCCTCTGTGACCAGATCTCCAGTTGAGCAACTTGTAAGTGTAACCCGTCATGGCCTCTGCAGAGAGGGGAGCGCCCATACAGAGACTTTTAACAGCAGCTCACTCTTCGACAAGTTTTATTTTGTAAAATGTAAAACAATGTTTTTTTTAAGGGCATTTTTGTACAAAACGCTGTTCTTTGGTCTTTTACAAAAAATACTGTGGTTGAGGAAATTTATTGTTTACATTGTGAATATTAAACCTGAATAAACAAAAATACGAATTGTCTGGTTTATGTGTTCGTTAAGTATAAATTTATGTTCAAAATGTCTAAAGGGACTTTTTATGAGAAGAGGAAGTCTCGTTATTTGGGATCAATATGAGAAAAGGGCCCCTTTTAACGGCTGTCAGATTTTCTCTGAGCTTCAACCAGATTTCACTTGTTGCCTCTCCTGCTGGTAAAATCTGGTATTAAGCAAGGAAAATAACTTTCCCTGAGAAATACGGTTTTTCATTGGTTGCAATCAAGTCCATAAACATAATCAATCAGCAACACAATGGAGATCCTGTAAAGGGGCCTGGAAAGGTTGTGGGTAGCATTGCACCAATATCGGTATGGGTGCCCATACTAAGCATTTGGATGAGTACTTGTAGTCGTGCAAATGCATACTAAGCATTTGGATGAGTACTTGTAGTCGTGCAAATGCTCCGATACCTAAAACTGATACCAAGTCCACAGACTTTAACCGCTGCCTTTAAAACTGTTTACACCTATTTTTGCCTAGAAACTTATTATGAGGTTCTCCGGATCTTCCTTCTGTCCTTTTGCCTCGGGGACTTTGCGTCAGGATGGTTAACACGCTTTGTATTCCTTAATGGACATGCTTTACCCCCATTTTCACAAACTACTCTTAAGTGCTCCACAGGAGAATATCCTTCCTGATAGCAATGGCAGAAACTAGGCCCAAAGTACCTGCTGCAAAACCTCAAGCAAGCATTCGCTCTGCTGAAGGTCTGCAAAATACTCAAACCGCTCAGCGATGATTCCCTTGCATCAGAACAGGACCCATTTTTTTTTTCCCCGCTTTATGAATTTTTGAAATATAACAAAGCATACAAGGATACAAAAAAAGGTGTCCAGAAATAAGAGTACAGAGCACACATCAGTAAAGGTAAACTGTTATATGGGTAGTGTAATGTAATACTAACTCTAATTGGCGTTTAGCGCAGGGTGAACTCTGTATTTAATCAAAGCAACAAAAAAATACTGCCGCTGCTGTTCATCACTCAGTGAAAAAATATTAAATCAGAAAACCACAGCGCTAAAGACAGTGCATAATCTTACATCCTATAGAAAACGTATTTTTAAAAAAAACCTTTGTAAACTCCAAATGATGTGCCTTATTGCGCGTGAATAAGTGCAACATACAACCCAGTGTGGGAATTCAGTGACTTGTGGTACAATAATACAATCCCAGTGCTAAATATAAACTTCAATGTAAAAAATCGGTGATGGTGAACTATCACAAAATTAAGAAGTGTCCAATATTTAATAAATTGAACATAAATTAGTAAAAGTGTCCAATATTAGATATGTGTCCAGTGATCATCCAGTGATTCCTCGTGGCTGGTGCTCAAAGAATGGGAACATCCAAGTGACTTTTCGTGGATCGTGAATCCCATGTCACTCCTCTCCCCCAACCGTGAGTCCACTTACCGGAAAGCGTGGGGTCCATGAACACTGGGTTGTATATTGCACTTATTCACGAGCAATAAGGCATATCATTTAGAGTTTGCAAAAGTTTTTTTAAAACTACGTTTTCTATAGGATGTAAGATTATGCACTGTCTTTAGCGCTGTGGTTTTCTGATTTAATGTTATATGGTTAGAGTAAACAAATACTCCCTCAACAAGGTAGGTATTGAATACAAAATGTGGTATCCATGGTTTAGTAAAATTATTATAGAAATGTCAAGAATGCACCCTTCAAAGATAAGAACATGTAAATTCCAATCAAGCAATGGAGACAATCTGTGTCCTGGGAGATGTTAATAAAAGGACAACTCCAGAAATGTTTGAATAAAAGTGATCACACTTTAACGGAAGGGAAAATTAGAAAGGACCAGAGAACAGGAAGGGAAAGATTTGGTACCAAGACAGCACCATTGTCCACCTCAAGAATTAAGCTGGCCATAGATTATAGTGTTTGTTTTCAATTACCTTTTAGATTTACCTTCAGCGATGTAGTGCAAGGGCCTGCCTGATTGGATACAAATTGAAAGTGTTTAGGTTTGACCTTGTATTATGTGGTTTTGATAAATCTAAAGAAAATAATGTATAAAACGTTTTTATAATGTATGGCCAGCCTTAAGATTAATCAAGAAGTAGGATTAAAACGAGTCCAGGTCAAACTGCTAGGATTCATTTATTTTTTTCTGAGAAAGCAGATTAATTCCAGTAAAACAATTCTTGCGATGTTGCTCTTCTCTCCTCTCCCCTCCTCTGCATCAAGCATTTTAGTTCTTCCATATGCCCAATGTCCTCAAATCTGA
Organism: Pelophylax lessonae; assembly: GCF_965119305.1. NCBI lineage: Eukaryota > Metazoa > Chordata > Amphibia > Anura > Ranidae > Pelophylax > Pelophylax lessonae. Next base: position 120,639,662 of record NC_138769.1, on the reverse strand, counting down.
AATCATTGTTGTATGATTGAGGGAGAGTTAGATTTCCAGTTTCCTGGAATACATGAACGGGCAACATTGAGTAGATGGCATATGATTGTTTTGGGGGGTTTTTTGTTGTAGATTTTAATAGGGATTTTATTATGATGTAGAATTAAAAAAAGAGGGTGAATCCAGGGCTACCCGATCAGTAAAATTTTGAGCTGTATTTCGCATGGAGCAGGAACCTCTTTTAACACTAGTCTCTGCATCCACCTCTGTTAGGTGTTCAACAAGTTGCCTACCTAGGCAGACGTTTGTGCAACTATGTCATGATTTCTCAGACCACAAGCTGCTTTAATACAGCCGTCATTCTCCAGGGCTCCAAAGCGCCTGGCACATCCTCAATTTCCATGTATCTACCAGCATACCTGATGTTACTGCTTAACCCAATATACTTGCCAATGCTGATATGCTCACTTCTGCTTCGGCTTTGTCGCACTTGATTCTCTATTTCGCCATACTGCCTTGAGTATGAAGAGACCTGCTGAGTCTAAAAAGACATTTCCTTTTTAAAAATGAAATAGAATGGGCAATTTATGAAAACTGGGTCAGTCCTGAAAATATTTTCACCCCTCCAAAAGCTGTTGAAAAGCAGAAAAAGAGTTCACGGGAAGTGTTTCATTAGTAGACCTTGCTGTTTTTAGTCCTAAACCAATATTGTACATGCTGTCTGTTTTTCATTTGATCTCCCCATAGAGGAGAGCGGGACTCTGACAGGTCAGTCTCTGCACAGTGAGCAGAGGCGGACCTGTGATCTGCCTGCTCAGCGGGGATCAACGGAGTGATTCCCGCTGAGCTAGCGGAGTCTGTGAAAATGGATCGGCCCGTGTGAAAGGGGCCTTAAATCAAAGATTCTTCTGACAATGTCTGAGATGCTTCTAAAAAGCTCGCATTCACTCTCGTTGGCCCAGCTCTGCAATTTAAGAGACAGATAATGGGATTAGGGCAAAAACAACCAAAAGCATCCTGTCTACTAGGGCTTCATGAGTGGCACACCTACAAAGATTACTCAGTTTTGCTCTTTTGGGTTGAGGCCATATAACAAGTCATGACATAAATCTCCAGAATGTGTGTGCAATGGAACGTTGGGATATGGCCCTACCTGCTATATGAGGTGAGTATATATTTGTTGGGGTTGATCCAAGCCAATGTAGTATCTAACTCACGTGAGACACTTGTCCAATAGATATGAACCAAAAAAAAAAAATAAAATCAATTTGTGCACTGTGGAACTATAAAATCAATTAGTACCAAAGTGCCAGCGTGCTGGGTGTTATGTGCAAATTCTGCTATATCAACCTCAGGTAATAATAAATGAAAATACACCTATAAGCTGTGGTGCTCGTGACCAATTAGTTCCCGGGGGAACGTGCTGTATAAATGAAGTATGAACCACCTGTTTTTATTTTACAATAATTTTTATTCGATTTTCAGAACAAGGGAAACAATTGACAGCATAATTAAACAAGTTAAACTCAAAGAAAAATAAACAACTCATAAATAATATAAGCAACAATAGGTCAGTGGAACAGTAAATGCACAGGAGACAATTCAGATAATAAAAATATAGTTTGTGTGCCAATCCATCGACCTGTAACCCAAAATAACCAAAATAGACAAGGAAAGAAGAGACAAAAGAAAGGAAGGAACGAGAAGTGGGAAGGGGACGTGGGGTCAGTTCAAGAGTGGGCAGAACCAGTTGGCCGCGCTGTCTAAGCTGAGGGGGGCTCGTACGACCAAAATCACAAAGAGGCCGATAGGTATTGGATCCAGGGTTCCCAAACTCTATCAAACTGAGGGCGCTTATCTAGAAGGGTAGCCAAGAGACGCTCATTGAGCATTATCCAGGTCAACTTGTGTTTTACAAGATCAAACGTGATAGTAGAGGGCTGCCACGATCTGGCAATTGCGAAGATGAACACCACCAGTTTCCTGGCTCTACTGGGCATCGGTACCGGGGAATGTCCCAGCAACGCTTGTGCAGGGGACTTGGCAAGGTTTACCTGAGTTAAAGAATATATAAAGTTATACACCCTGATCCAAAACCTCTTTACCTTGGGGCAGGTCCACCATGTACGTAGAACCGTGCCCCTCTGGCCACAGCCACGAAAACAGGTCGCTGGAGCCCCCTGAGCAGACGCAGCTATACGTGTCGGGACCATATACCATCTCATTAAAACCTTAAAGTTAGCCTCAATGAGGTGTTGATATATGACCTGGAGGCATTTTGGGCTATCTGTAACCAATCCTCCAGGTCATAAGGGGAGCCAAGATCCTGTTCCCATTTATGCATATAAGACAGCTTAGTGGTAGATGAGGTAAGTATGCAATATATTTTCGAGATGTGTCCAGTGTGTTTATCATAGGACTGACACAAATATTCCATCGGGGTGGAGGTAGTTAGGTCAGAGATGGATTGTAGAGAATGAAGATAGTGAGTAAGCTTTACATAACGGTAAAATTCTGAATTAGGAAGCTGGAGTTTCTCCTGTAAATAAGCCCTCGGTAAAATACCTCCTATGGTTACAACAGTCAGTAATACGAATAAGACCCTTGTTAGTCCACCAGGCAAAGGCCTGGGGTTGGAGACCAGGGGTGAAATCAGGGTTGCCCACTATCGGGCCAGCGGGGCGTGAGGGGATCGGTACTTGGAACCCATGTGTCTATAATAGGCTATCCCAAAGGCCCAAAGAAAAGGATATTGTCGGACATAACATAGGAGGCCTGACTTTCTGCTTCAGCCACATTTGGTGGCTAATAGGCTTGGATGGGTGGTGGGCGTATTCTATGTGCATCCAACTAGACCAGTGGGAGGAATGAAATGGAATCAATTGAGACAGTTGCGCTGCATAAAAATATTTAACCAGATCAGGCGCCCCCAGTCCACCCCTATTCCTGGGTGTGAACAATGTACCCCTATTCACCCGTGGTCTCCGGCGACCCCAGACAAAACATAACATTGAGGCTTGAAAGGCCCGCAAATCAGGTATCCGGACAGCTGCAGGGAGGGTCCGAAACAAATAGAGCAATCTCGGCAAAAATTCATTTTTATCGTGTACAGTCTGCCAAACCATGAAGGGGGATTTTTTCCCAGCGTTGGAAATCCTGAAGCAGTATTCTGAACAAGGGGGGGATAATTGGCCTGATATAGTGTCCACAGTGGGCGTCAAGTTGATACCCAAATAAGGGAGGGCCTTATCTTGCCACTTAAAGGGAAAATGACTCCGCAATTGGTTTAAAGTGGTCTCATCTAAGTTCAAGTTGAGTGCTTCCGATTTAGCATGGTTCACGAGAGACCTGAAATGAGGGTAAATTGTTGTAAAGTACTGTAAAGACATGGTAGAGAAGTGGCGGGGGAGGATAGCAGCAATAATATATCATCGGCAAACGGAGCAAATTTATGTTCCACCCCCCCACATTGAATGCCCTTCACATCCGATTGCAGTCTAAGTTTGATAGCCAGGGGCTCAAGGGCCAGTATGAACAGCAAGGGGGGGGGGGGGAAGTGGGCACCCCTGTCTTGTACCCCGCCTAATGTCCAGCCTAGATGATTTGTACCCTAACGACCACCCTAGCTGAAGGTGTCGAATAGAGGGCCCTCGGAACCGTCAGAAAATGCGACCCATAGCCCAATTTCTGTAAAATAAAAAAAAAAAAACATATAGTCCCATAAAAGCGAATCGAAGGCCTTACAAAGGTCCAGTGATAATAACATGCCCCCGTGCGGACCACCCCCATCCCAGTCGGAGTGAACTGCAGCTATAATGTCAATCAAGCCTCGAGTTTGGTCAGGGGCCTGTCGTCTGGGTACAAAGACCACCTGGTCCGAGTGAACATACCGGGCCAGGAAGGTATGCAATCTGTTGGCCAAAATTTTGGTCATCAATTTAAGGTCCACATTAATAAACGAGATCGGAAGATAATTGGAGCAATCAATATGGTCCTTACCTGGCTTGGGAATGACATAAATAAAAGCTTCATTATCGCCTGACGACAATGACCCCCCTCCCTGTAAATCATTAAAGAAGGAACATAGATGAGGAGCCAGCAAGTCAGCATATTTTTTATAATAATGACCCGAAAATCCGTCCGGGCCATGGGCCTTGGAAGGATTCAGGGATTTTATAGCCAGGGACTTCCTTTCCGTGAATGGTGCATCTAGTAGCTCTGCATGATCCCTATGGATTTGAGGGAGTGGGACATCACTAAGGAATGTCTCAACCTTCGAAGTAATGAGTGAAGGTGGGGACGCATAAAGTTTAGAGTAGAACGTGTAAAATTTGCGCACGATCAAGTCAGGGTTCTAGGACAGTTTGCCCGTGTGAAGACATAAGCGGGGGAGTGCCGGATTATAAGGGCGGGGGTTCAGTTTCCGTGCCAAAAGAGTGGAAGGTTTGTCTCCCAGTGTGTAGAATCGATGGTTTGACCATCGAATATATTTTTCCGCCTTGGTAGTAAGGGAGAGGTTGAGGAACAATTGTGCAGCGTCAATTTTGTGTCTAATGTCCCTAAGAGGATTCTGTTTTTGCTCCAGATGAAGCAGTCTTTAGATCTAGCCGCCAGTTGGATCAATTTGCCCCTAATCGTTGCCTTGTGGGCCGCCCAGTTTATACTCGGGTTGGTATCCTCGGGGACATTATCCCTAAAATATTGGCGGATAGCCGTCTCTACCTCTGCAAATATAGTGGGTTCATTCAACAGGGAGGCGTTGAGGCTCCACGTAAACTCTCCTGGTTGGGTCCCCCGCGTCCGAAGAGACACCTGTACCGGACAGTGATCAGACCATGACACCTCCAATATCTGTGACTTAATGACCGCCGGTATCTGTGACGAAAATGTAAAAATATGATCAATATGGGAGTATCTTTTGTGAACTGAGGAGTAGTGGGTGAAATCCCTTCCAGTGGGGTGGAAATCCCTCCAAACATCAAAAAGGTCATTGGCATGCAACAGTCGGGCCAATTTGCAGCCCTGTTTAGGAATGTGTTTTACCACTGGTTTGAGAGGGTTGGACCTATCCACTGCTGGCTCAAATGACACATTACTATCACCTCTCAAAACCACCTGGCCTTTGACATGTGGAAGCAAAACAGAAAGCATAGATTCAAAAAAACTAACCTGACCTGAGTTGGGGGGCGTAGTAAGATATGGGAGTCCCATTAATTGTCCCAACCACCATAATATACCTGCCGTCCCTATCCTTGAGCACCATGTCGGGGATAAAAGGGACCCTTTTAGCTATACATATCGCTACCCCACCCTTCTTCTCTTGAGCACAGGACAGATAGGAGGTAGGATATTTTGCGTGCATATATTTAGGTGCGGAGGCCTTAGAAAATCGCATCTCTTGCAAGAGGACAATATCAGATTTCCATCTATGGTATTGCTGAAAAGCTTTTACACGTTTGGTCTGGGAGTTGAAGCCCTGGACATCGTGAGTTAAGACTGTTAAAGAGGGGGCATTAAACGCTAACATGGCAGATTGGCAGACTGTACTCGCCTGTCGTCGATAATTCCTCCGTTACTCAGCAGCCTGTCCGACTGCATAGAACTCCAGAAGCCAACTGGTGCCACACTCTTGGGGGAAAGAGGAGGGTAAAGGAAAGAAGAAAAGGTAGAATCTAGAAATACAAGAGAGATAGTTAATACAAAACACAGAAATGGATATAGCACCCCCGGACCAAAGTGGGCCAGAGGGCGCAGGGAAGATGGTCTTCCCGTCACAAAGTGTGAGGTTGAGGGCAAGCTCACAAGTAAGTGGCATGGGATCACGCCTCGGCAGCCCCAGCAGCATAATAATAACCATAACAATAGCAGCAAGTAAACATCACAACTGAGCACCGTTCGGCCAGTCGCCCTCCACTCGTCCAAGAGCGAAACGGAAGAGAGCCCACCCGGCACCCAGGCGGAGAGCACCAATAAGTGCATGAGCATCCATGTGCCCGTCATAACATGAACCCACTAGAAAATGTGCATAACTGTTGCCAATAGGAACACCCACATGGGGGATAAACCTCAGAAGTGCTTCAACAGAAGCCAACAAGTCAGGACAGCGTCCAGAGGGACTAATCCCTCAACCCTAGGAACAAAAAAAAAGGGGAAACGGACAAGCTGCAGTGATGAAACCCTGGAAATAAAGGGAACCAATCATCTGTAGTGTCCTTTGGACGTTGAGGATTTCTTATGGGAGGCCCAGAGTTGTTGTTGAGACCAGATGGGAGAAATGGGTCTGTCCCGGCCCCTAGGGGAACCTGAGGGGGGGGTGAAGCATCTCTGAATATCAGGGTCAGAAGGACATCCTCACCATCTCGGAAGTTGCTGAAGGAGTGGGTCTTACCCTTGTAAGTAAAGGATAAACGCTTCTGGATAGTGACAAGTGAAATATCAGCAAAAATTTGGATCTTATGGTCCAGTAAGGATAAGTCCTCTCTATTCCTGGCCTCATACATAATCTTCTCCTTGATTTTGTAGGAATGCGGTTTTACTAGCACATCCCGCGGCAGACCATCCTGTCTGGGGGCTGCCAAGGCCCTATGCAACCTGTCAATCTCCATGTGCAAAGGGGAGATGCCTGGGATCAGGTCCTGCATCAGAACCTGGACCGTTTGCTCCAGGTCCACTACTGACTCTGGGAGCCCCATGATGCAGAAGTTATACCTTTTCGATTCTATAGTGTCCAGTCTGCTACCAATAGGTTGAAAGTCCCCTTTCATCTCCTCAGTAATGATGGTACAGGCCTTAGACCATTCCTGTTGTAATAATGCAGAAGCCAGCAAGGCCGCATCGCCATGGTAGGCCACTGAGGAGGCGGGCAGCTGAGGTTGGGAGTCCGCTGCCGATCTAGCCTGAATGAATGAGGCCTCCGCCTCCGCCAAATCTGCCATGTGTCTGTCCAGAGAGGAGGCCGGGGATCCAGCCTCATCAGGGCTGTCTCCCCTATCTGTAGAGGCCGGGGAAAACTGCGGGGGCCCACCACCCTGTGCCATGGGGAAATTCTTCCTGGGACTGCGATGAGAATGGGTCAGGAAACTGGCATACTTGCGGTTTCGCGGGTGGCTGCCGAGATGTGGATGCCTCCAGGATGAAGCTGTACTCTGCGACAAGGCCGCGGCGTAGCTTCGGCCTTTCTGACCGGACGCCAATTTAAGAGGTGCGGCCTGTGCAGGGGTTGAGCCTGTTTGTTCAGGCGGGCCGCGGTACTCGATCTTCGGGGGTTCCTTTTAATCGGTCATGGTGCTCTCCTCTTCATACTGTCGGCTCCCGCCAAAGGAGCCGAGTTCCACTGCTGCAATCGCTAGTGATATGCTGGGGAAAGCCCGTGGTGGTCAGAGCCCCATCAGAACATGTCTGCTCCGGGCACCGCGTGCATGCGCACTATGAACCACCTGTTTTTAACCTTATCCGTGTTATGGTGATCCTTGAGCTAATTACCTCAGAAAGAAAAAATATTTTATTGCTGTGCTAAAACCAGTGTTACTGTGAATCCTGAAAAACAGGGTGCAACTAGTGCAAATAAATAGTAGTGCAAGGTAAAAAGGGTATAGGAAATATGCTGGTCTGTAGCAACTAGTGGGGTGAACCGCTGTTCCTGGATAAGAAGCAGCCAGATGCCATGCAGGTGCTCTGGTGCAAAGTCCGTGCCCCCCCCCCAAGTATTCCTTTCAACAGGGGTGCAGGCTGTGTGTATTAATTATCTGGTCCAGCTCCTGGATATCCCGTGGGTCCGTAGGCACCACGGTGTAGGGTCCCCTTCTAGGTATCCAGTGGGTCTGGCAGGCTCAAGATAAAAGTGGAAGACTCCCCATAGTGTAATATTGTACATATAAGAAGAAAATAGCAGAGAACTTAGTTAAAAGTTCACCATTCAGCAGGATCACCGTAACACTTTTCACGGACCAGATCCTCTTTACCGGAAGTGATGTGTGATGCTGAAACTCCACCCTACGCGTTTCGTCACATCAACATCACCTGGCGCGGCCTCACCAGACTTTGCACCAGAGCACCTGCATGGTATCCGGCTGTTTCTCATCCAGGAACAACAGTTCACCCCACTGGTTGCTACAGACCATCATACTTCCTATACAATTTTTACCTTGCACTACTATTTATTTGCACTAGTTGCACCCTGTTTTTCAGGATTCACTGTAACACTGGTTTTAGCACAGCAATAAAATATTTTTTCTTTCTGAGGTAATTAACTCAAGGATCACCATAAGCCAGATAAGGTTAAAAACAGGTGGTTCATACTTCATTTATACAGCACGTTCCCCTGGGAACTAATTGATCAGGAGCACCACAGCTTATAGGTGTATTTTTTCATTTATTACCTAAGGTTGATATAGCAGTATTTGCACATAGCACGCTGGCACTTTGGTACTATTTGATCTTATAGTTCCACAGTGCACGGATTGATTTATTTTATTTTTTTATTTTATTTATGGTTCATATCCAGTGGATAAGTGTCTCATGTGAATTAGATACTATATTGGCTTGGATCAACCCCAACAAATATATACTCACCTCATATAGCAGGTAGCGCCATATCCTAACGTTCCATTGCACAAACATTTTTCACACCCCTCATTCTTTGGGGGTGGGTTGGTGGCAGCTTACACCTGGTTCTTCATTTAGGTCCTCCATAGCGCTGGTCATATCTGACTTTTATAAATCTCCAGAATGGCTATGATTTCTGTCCATGTGTACAGAAATAGCCTGGTCAGCTAGTGTTTCCTGTAAAAGACTCTTCACATGCATGCCCTTAGAAGAAAGAATTCTCTTTGAGGCCCTTGGTAAATTGATTAGAGATTTAACGGGAGGAATGGTCCTTCTTTTATAGAGGAAGGTTCCAAAATCCCCATCCTCCGGTGCTTCTACCTCCTCAAAACAAAGTGAGCCTCAGAGTCTAAGCCAAAATTCAACCCTTCCTTCCAACACAGAATCCACTACGTCTACCCCAAACCCCTCTTCCCAAGGTAGGGGCACCCTCATTAAAAAAGTGTATGGGGAGGGGGGGTGGTGTATGTTACAGTTTGTCTTTCTCTGGGTCAAAGGTATTCCAGACCTGTGTATTTAATTGGTGGTTTCAAAGGCATACAAAATTCTTGAGTTACAAACACTAACCCCTTGCAACTTTCTTCTAAACCAATCTCAAGGACAGCTAGATTTGCAGACCGCCTTGAACCATCTCTTGTCCTAGGGAGTGGTAATTCCAGTACCTCTGGAGGACAGCTTCAAAGGATTTTTATAATCCTGGTTACAGTATCATAATGCAACAGGGGGGTATACATCCTAAACTGAGCCTAAAAGCCCTAAACCCGTACCTTCAAAATGTAAAGTGTCAAATAAAATTTAGATGTCTGTCAACATATTCCCATTTACCTATCTTATTTATTTTCTGCATTACAGTAGGAGACTAACACTTTTTTCACACTGTCCTTTCTCTGCTCCTTGAGAATACACAAATGTGCTTGCATCCCTTCTTTTCCTCTAAACAACTAAGGACATTCAGGTCACAGGGTATCTAAAAGACCTTCTTCTGAAGGACTCCTCACCCTTCCAACTATCTGTAAAAATCCACAGGATTCTTCAGATAATTCAGGCATTCAGTTAGGTAATCAACTTTCAAAAATCTGCTCTCTGATCTTCCCTTTACTTGAACCTCATTCTAGACACAGCCCAAGCAAAAAAAAATCTTGCTTCCAAAAAACAAGCTGAATTTTCTGCTATCCAGATCAGGCCTTCAGCTCAGAGACATCGCTCGTGAGATTCTCCATGGGAGTCCTGGACTTTATGATGGCCTCCTTTAAGGCTTTTCCTTTTGTTGAATAGAATTCAAGGCCCCTACAACACATCTTGTTGGCATAGAACAAGCATGCTCCCTCTTGACCTCCCAGTGCTTCTATTCAATCATGCAATGAATTGCTTAGTTTGGTCAATTTCTAGCTTAGCCTTGGCAATGGGTAAGTCATTTCTTCCATAACAATGAAGGTGATATAACTAATGCCAGCCTCTAAGGCCAGAGAGGAGTGTCCTAATTTCTCAAAGCCCAGGCAACATAGTCTCCCAAGGAAACCAAGCTTCCCATCAACCTCATGGAGCTCAGTGCAATAAACTGGCTCTCCTTCAGGGACACCTGATCAGGGTTAAATCAGACCATGACTATGGCCTACATCGGTCACCGGGAGGGGGTATCAGGAGCCATGCAGCCTTGAATGAAGAAAGCCTGATCATCTCATGAATAAAGAAACACTGTCCTGCAATCTCTACTGTTCACATTCCAGAAGTGGATTATTGGAAGGCAGACTACCTCAGTCATCACCAACTAGACCAAGGGACCCTTTACCCTATGTCAGAGATGAAGGACTCCAGATATGGATATCATGGTCTCCAGGTTCAACAGGAAGTTACCTTTATGGTCAGGACCCAGGATACTCCAGCACTGGCATCCGATGCTCTGAGAGTTACTGGACTCAGTTCAGACTCATTGTGTTCTGCAAAATAGAGCAACAGAAGAAACCAGGGACTCTCACTGCACCAAACTGGTCCAAACCCTGATACGCAGACACTCAAACTTCTAGGAAATTACCCTTGGCCTCTTCCAAACAGGCCAGACTTCCTGTTTCCAGGCCCCCTCTTCCAACCTCAGTCACTGGCATTAACAGCATGGCTGTTGAAGCCTAGATCTGGAGGGACAGAGAATCTTTGCCTAGATGTGATTCTTTAATTTCCACGCTAAACAGGGGGCGTGGGGAAAGTAATTTCCAGAAAGATCTACTATTGTACCTGGAAATATTTCTTTGCCTGGTGTTCAACCCTAGAGATTATTCTGTGCCTTGCATTCTGGCCTTTCTACGATTGGGACTTCACCAAAACCTGACCTTAAAAAATAAGTTCACCTTTGAAACATGTTACATGTTCCGACCATCACAGAATATAAATTTATAAACATGGCATTATACATATAATTTACAACTTCCACATCTTGGCAATCAGCCTGCTCTCCCAGGATTTTGTCTTAAAGTGATATTAAAGTAGTGTTTAAAAAAAAAAAAATATATATATATATATAATGATTATACAGGATTTATATAGCGCCAACAGTTTGTGCAGCGCTTTACAGTGTGGGGGAAGACAATACAGTTACAGTACAATTCAAAACAGGAGGAATCAGAGGGCCCTGCTCGTTAGAGCTTACAATCTAGAAGGGCATATATATATATATATTATTCAAGTATGGAGTTGTAAAGTCAGAAGGTTTTTTTTTTTTTAATCTTAATGTGTTCTATGCATTAAAATAAAAAACCTTCTGGGTGTAACAGCCTCCCTAGCACCCCCTAATACTTACCTGTGCCCATCTCTGTCCAGCGCTGTCCACAAGTCCCTCAGACTCTCCCTCCTGATTTGGCTGAGACACAGCAGTGGTGCCATTGGCTCCTGTCCCTGTCAGTCAGTTAGACAATCAGGAGAGAGAGGGTGGGGCACGGACGGCAGCTGCATGCCTAAATGGACACATGGAGCTCGGCTCTGGTGCCCCCTCTAGCAAGCTGCTTGCTCTGGGGGGCACTCAACAGGAGGGAGGGGCTAGGAGCAGCAACAAGGGCGCGAGAAGAGGATTCAGGCTGCTCTGTGCAAAACCAACTGCACAGAGCAGGTAAGTATAACATGTTTATTTTTTTTAATAAAGAGACTTTACAATCACTTTAATCTCCTATTGCTCTCAGACTCCATAGACAGCGGGTAAAATAAGTATTGAACACGTCACCATTTTTCTAGGTAAATATATTTCTAAAGGTAGTATTGACATTAAATTTTCACCATATGTTGGTAACAACCCATGCAATCCATACATACAAAGAAATCAAAACGAATACATTCGTGAATTAAGTTATGTGTAATAAAATGGAATGACACAGGGAAAAAGTATTGAACACATGAAGAAAGGGAGGTGCAGAAAGGCATGGAAAGCCAGGACAACAGCTGAAATCTTTCGATAATTAGCAATACTGCCCCTCGTTAGTGCAAATTACTATCAGTTGTCATTCTCAACTGAAAAAAAGGTGTTTCATTATCAAGATGTCACACAAGAAACATCTCATGATGGGTAAAAGCAAAGCACTCTCAATATCTTTGTAAAACATACTGATGGCATTGGTTACAGAAGGGTTTCTAAACTTCTGAACGTTCCAGTGAGCACTGTTGGGGCCATAATCTGGAAGTTGAAAGAACATCATTTCACCATAAACCGGCAATGACCAGGTGCTTCTCGCAAGTTTCTGACAGAGTAGTGAAAATAATTATCTAAAGAGTTGTCCAAGAGTCAAAGACGACTTGTGGAGAGCTTCAGAAAGACCTGGAATTAGCAGGTACAATTGTTTCAAAGAAAAAATGTAGTAATGCATTCAACCTCCATGGTCTGTATGCATGCTCACCACGCAAGACCCAATTGCTGAAGAAAAAGCGTGTTAAAGCTCATTTAAAATTTGCTCATCAACATTTAGACAAGCCTGTGAAATACTGGGAGAATATAGTCTGGTCAGATGAGACCAAAATTTAACTCTTTGGATGCCTTAATACACTATGTTTGGAGGTCAAATGGCACTGAACATCACTGGAGGAAGGATGCATGGATAAATGCATGGATAAGACATTCTTAGTAAAAATCTGCTGCCGTCTACCAGGGTGATGAAGATAAAATGAGGGTAGACATATCAGCAGGACGATGATCTCAAACACAAAGCCAAGGAGACTCTCAATTGGTTTCAAAGAAAGGAAATAAAGCTGCTAGAAATGCCCAGCCAATCACCTGACTTGAATCCAATAGAAAATCTATGGAAAGAACTAAAGATCTGAGTTCATAGAAGAGATACACGGAACCTTCAGGATTTGAAGACTGTGTGGAAGAATGGGCCAAAATCACATCTGAGCAATAGATGTGATTAGTTTCTCCATACCAGAGGCGCCTTGAAGCGGTCATTACCAACAAAGAGTATTGTACAAAGTATTAAATAATTTCTGAACTTACGTATTTGTTTTGATTTCTTTTCATGTATGGATTGGATTGCAAAGTGTGTTACCGGTATGTGGTAAACATTTCATGTCAATAGCACCTTTAGAAATAAATTTACCTAGAAAAATGGGGACATGTTCAATACTTATATTACCTTCTGTATATATATACTGTGTGTGTGTGTGTGTGTGTATATATATATACAGTGCCTTGCGAAAGTATTCGGCCCCCTTGAACTTTGCGATATTTGCCACATTTTAGGCTTCAAACATAAAGATATAAAACTGTAATTTTTTGTGAAGAATCAACAAGTGGGACACAGTCATGAAGTGGAACAAAATTGATTGGATATTTCAAACTTTGTTAACAAATAAAAAACGGAAAAATTGGGCGTGCAAAATTATTCAGCCCCTTTACTTTCAGTGCAGCAAACTCTCTCCAGAAGTTCAGTGAGGATCTATGAATGATCCAATGTTGACCTAAATGACTAATGATGATAAACAGAATCCATCTGTGTGTAATCAAGTCTCAGTATAAATGCACCTGCACTGTGATAGTCTCAGAGGTCCGTTTAAAGCGCAGAGAGCATCATGAAGAACAAGGAACACACCAGGCAGGTCCAGAGATACTGTTGTGGAGAAGTTTAAAGCTGGATTTGGATACAAAAAGATTTCCCAAGCTTTAAACATCCCAAGGAGCACTGTGCAAGCGATAATATTGAAATGGAAGGAGTATCAGACCACTGCAAATCTACGAAGACCTGGCCGTCCCTCTAAACTTTCAGCTCATACAAGGAGAAGACTGATCAGAGATGCAGCCAAGAGGCCCATGATCACTCTGGATGAACTGCAGAGATCTACAGCTGAGGTGGGAGACTCTGTCCATAGGACAACAATCAGTCGTATACTGCACAAATCTGGCCTTTATGGAAGAGTGGCAAGAAGAAAGCCATTTCTTAAAGATATCCATAAAAAGTGTCGTTTAAAGTTTGCCACAAGCCACCTGGGAGACACACCAAACATGTGGAAGAAGGTGCTCTGGTCAGATGAAACCAAAATCTAACTTTTTGGTAACAATGCAAAACGTTATGTTTGGCGTAAAAGCAACACAGCTCGTCACCCTGAACACACCATCCCCCCCTGTCAAACATGGTGGGGGCAGCATCATGGTTTGGGCCTGCTTTTCTTCAGCAAGGACATGGAAGATGGTTAAAATTGATGGGAAGATGGATGGAGCCAAATACAGGACCATTCTGGAAGAAAACCTGATGGAGTCTGCAAAAGACCTGAGACTGGGGCAGAGATTTGTCTTCCAACAAGACAATGATCCAAAACATAAAGCAAAATCTACAATGGAATGGTTCACAAATAAACATATCCAGGTGTTATCCAGGTGTTAGAATGGCCAAGTCAAAGTCCAGACCTGAATCCAATCGAGAATCTGTGGAAAGAACTGAAAACTGCTGTTCACGAACGCTCTCCATCCAACCTCACTGAGCTCGAGCTGTTTTGCAAGGAGGAATGGGCAAAAATTTCAGTCTCTCGATGTGCAAAACTGATAGAGACATACCCCAAGCGACTTACAGCTGTAATTGCAGCAAAAGGTGGCGCTACAAAGTATTAACTTAAGGGGGCTGAATCATTTTGCACGCCCAATTTTTCAGTTTTTTATTTGTTAAAAAAGTTTGAAATATCCAATAAATTTCGTTCCACTTCATGATTGTGTCCCACTTGTTGTTGATTCTTCACAAAAAAATAAAGTTATATATCTTTATGTTTGAAGCCTGAAATGTGGCAAAAGGTTGCAAAGTTCAAGGGGGCTGAATACTTTCGCAAGGCACTGTATATACATATATATGTATATATGCATTGTTTTTTGTTTTTTTTCTGCTGTTTTCTATGGGTCTACTGTTTTTGGAAACAAAGCCTCCCTCTCTTGCTCCTGACGGGGGCTATAGAACATGGAAAGTGCATAGAGCAGTGCAAATGTTCACTAAGGGAGGGAGCAGAACAACACAGTAAGAGACAACTTCATGGAATAATGGCCATTAAGTAGTGGATGTGTATGGATTACTTTTGCAGGTTAAGGATATCGTTTAGTGTCAAGTTCAGACTTACCTGCCAAAGTGCCATTCTCCAGCAATAAAAAATAAAAATCCTATGAAGGGTAAAGCAGCTCTCATTTATGTCCTAGTGTCTGAAGTGATGTGCAGTATATCAAATGACAAACTTAGAAAACTACTGAAATAAGTGTTTGGTCAACAGGAGTAAGATGTCTTTCTGGAAAAGAAAATCTGGTTTTATTTTCTAGAAATCTATTCACACCAGTAGTTTCAATTAACTTCAGCACAGAACAGCTGTTTTTCTAGACAGCAAATCTGTCATTGTGATTAATTGCACTGTATACATGGAGAAATAGAAAATAACTTGCACTTTATTAACACAAGATGAACTTTTCCAATGGGTAGGCATAAAACATGATACCATTCTATTGTTTTTCAAGATTAATGACATCTTTATGAAAAAAAAAAAAACACCAAGATTTTGGAGAGAAGTAAAAGTGTTGGAGGAAAACATACAAAAATGCTCACATATGGAATGATTACAAGCAAAGTTTGATTTAGATTTTAATAACTTGCCATTCTGCCAGGCACTTGAAGCCAACAGATGTCTGCTCAAATCAATTTGCCCAGGATTTAAAAAAAAAAAAATTGGGTGACATGTTGGTATCTGAAATGGGCAAATGCTGGACAGTCTAATCTACCAGGGTATGTCTGTAGCCAGGTGTTACAGCTGTTATGTAGGGTTATGGTCTACCTCATTGGGTACAATTTTAATTGATTTGTATTGGTATGCCCTCACAATTAAATAGCTGCTCATAGATTTGAGAGAAGAAATTGAATCTGAAAAAATGTGTCTATGACCAACTTAATACAGGTACGTAAACAAATGGTACTTTATTGGAATGTTAACAACGTTCCTGAGAAAAAAAAAATTAAAGAGAAAAGGGCTGACCTTTCCAAAAAAATGGCTGTTCTGGGTTTCATCTACAGCTGATTACACAGCAAGAGCTTGGTCATTTGGCTCATGTGATCTCTGGATGCTGGAGGAAAATGTCAGGGTTTAGACTGGCTAAATTTCCATTCAGCAGAGAAGCGTGACCAAATGCTAGGCTTTCAGTTATGTAGCTAGTGCTGGAGGGAGCCTAGAGCAGTATTTTTATAAGACTTACTATTACTCTTTACAAGGAAAAAGTTGTTTCCTACAGAAACCGGATTCTGCAATTTTTCTATAGCAGATAAGAAACTGGGCGCAAGCACATAGTTTCTAAAAGTAAAAAGGGCAGTTTCATGTACAAGCAAATTTCTGTTATGTCAATTTATTATACTAGATACATCTCCACATCTTTATGTTGTTAAGTGTTTCCTCTTCAGAGCACAAAAATCACATAAAGTTAATTTAATCACATTCAACTGAAATTGTTCTGTATTGCTGCAGACTTTTGTAACTCTAAGCGGTTGCCGACTGCGCACAGTATATTTACTGCGGCAGTCAGCCCCGGCCAGGCAGAGTGATGTAGATCTACGTCACTCGCCTGTCACTGCTATTAGAGCCAATAGCGGGCGAGCGCGCGCCCGCTGAGGCGCGCGCCCACTGAGGCTCGTTCAGGGAGGAGTGCGGGCGTGTGACCGGCGGACATTCTCCCGCTGTACCGGCGGACTACGATCGCCGGTACAGCGGGAGAAAGACAGAGCGGCTTATGTAAACAAGCCGCCTGTTATTCTCCCTGTGTAAAAATGCAGATCAGACGGTTCTACTATGTAGAACCGTTGATCTTTGTTTTTACACCAATAGCATTGTCCCACTACAGTTAGAATCACGCCCCTAGGACACACTTAACCCCTCCCTGTCCAATACAGTTAACCCCTTCCCTGCCAGTGTCATTTTTGCAGTAACAGTACATATATATAGCACTGATTACTGCAGTAATGTCACTGGTACCCCCAAAAGTGTCAAAAATGTCAGTCAAGGGTCCGATCTGTCCGCCGCAATGTCGCAGTACCGCAAAAAAAATCGCAGATCGCCGCCATTACTCGTTAAAAAAAAAAAAACACCAAAAATGACAAAAAATGTTCCCTTTGTTAGTAAACGCGATAACTTTTGCACAAACCAATCAAAATACGCTTTTTGCGATTTTTTTTTACCAAACACATGTAGCATAAAACAATTTGGCCGAAAATGTTAAAAAATTTTGATTTTTACATTATTTTTTGGGGGAATTTCATATAAAAAAAAGTGAAAAATATTGTTATTTTTGCAAAAATTACGCTATTTTTTTGTTTATAGCGCATGATCAAAAAATCGCACAGGTGATCAAATACCACCAAAAGAAAGCTCTGTTTGTGGGAAAAAAAGGACGTGAAATTCGTTTAGGTACAGCATCGCACGACCGCGCAATTGTCCGTTAAAGTCACGCAGTAAAAAATCGCAAAAAAAACCCTGGTCAGGAAGGGGGTAAAATCTTCCGGGGCTTAAGTGGCTAAAGAGCAAACACCATCAACATATTCATGGTGCATGTAGGCACTAATGACCAAGTAAGAGGAAGGTGGAGGATCCTAAAAAATTATTTCAGGTAATTAGGGAATAGATTGAGGAAAATAGAAAATATCAAATGGGATAGAACCCTGGGAACAAAGAACACAGAGGAAAAATGGGAGTGCTTCAAGAGCATAATAAACAAAGGGATTGGCCAGTGCATTCCAAAGGGAAAAAAATTTAAAAGAGCAAAATTAAACCCTGGGTGGCTAAACTCCAACATAAAAATGCATATTAATACTAAAGAAAAGGCCTTAAAAAATACAAGGCTGAGGGGTCATTGGCAGCATTCAAGCTTTACAAAGAGTGTAATAAGAAATGTAAAGGTGAAATCAAGGCGCTTAAAATAGAACACGAGAGACATATAGCGGAAGTGAGTAAAAAGAACCCCAAGAAATTCTTTAAGTATATAAACAGTAAGAAAGCGAGGCCAGAACAAATTGGCCCCATAAAAAACGACAAAGGAAATCTGGCCACAGAGGACAGAGAGAAGGCGAAAGTGTTAAATAATTTCTTCTCTTCAGTCTTCACAAAAGAATCGGGGGGCTACACTAACCCAGCTTGTAATGCTATACTAAAAAATACACCTCAGGAAGTACCGCCATGGCTAACAGAAGATAGACTTAGAACTAAACTAAAGAAACTTAAGATAAATAAATCACCGGGACCGGATGGCTTGCCCCCTAGGGTTCTTAAAAGAGCTCAGCCAGGTGATTGCCAGACCATTATTCCTGATCTTTAAGGATAGTCTACAGACCGGTATGGTGCCAGCTGTTTGGAAAAAAAGCCAACGTGGTGCCAATATTTAAAAAAGGGCCGAGATATATCCCGGGTAACTATAGGCCGGTTAGCCTAACATCAGTAGTCTGCAAGATTTTGGAGGGGATGTTAAGGGACCACATACAAGACTTTAGTAATGAAAATGGTATTATTAGTAGTAATCAGCATGGATTCATGAAAAATCGTACTTGCCAAACCAATCTATTAACCTTCTTTGATGAAGTTAGCTGCCACCTAGATAAAGATAAGCCTGTGGATGTGGTGTATCTGGACTTTGCAAAGGCCTTTGACACCGTTCCCCACAAACGCTTACTGTACAAACTAAGGAATGTAGGTATGGACCATAGGGTGAGTACCTGGATAGAGAACTGGCTCCAGGGGAGAGTCCAGAGGGTGGTGATTAATGGGGAGTACTCAGATTGGGTGGGTGTGGAAAGTGGGGTCCCCCAAGGTTCTGTCCTGGGACCAATCCTGTTTAATTTATTCATAAATGATCTAGAGGAGGGGATATCTAACACAATCTCAGTATTTGCAGATAATACTAAAGCATGCCAATATCTTCTATGCAGGATGTGGAAACCTTACAAGCAGACCTGAACAAAATAATGGGGTGGGCAACTACATGGCAGATGAGGTTTAATGTTGAAAAATGTAAAGTAATGCACTTGGGCGTCAGAAACATGAAAGCAAGCTACTCACTAGGGGGGAAACCTCTGGGTGAATCTAAGATGGAAAAGGACCTGGGAGTACTAGTGGACAACAGGCTTGGCAGTGGCATGCAATGCCAAGCCACTGCAAGCGAAGCCAACAGAATACTGGCATGTATAAAAAAAGGGGATACACTCCAGAAATAAAGAGATTATTCTCCCACTCTACAAGACTCTGGTCCGGCCACATCTGGAGTATGCTGTCCAGTTCTGGGCACCGGTCCTCAGGAAGGATGTGCTGGAACTGGAGAGAGTCTAGAGAAGGGCAACAAAAATAATTAGGGGAATGGAGGGCATCGGCTATGAGGAAAGACTACAAGCACTGAACTTATTCTCTCTGGAGAAGAGACGCTTGTGGGGGGATATTGATGTACAAATACTGTACTGGTGACCCTAGCATAAGGAACAAACTTTTTAGAGAAAGGGAATACAATAAGACACGTGGCCACTCACTAAAACTAGAGGAAAAATGGTTTAACCTTAAAATACGTAAGGGGTTCTTCACTGTCAGAGCAGTAAGGATGTGGAATTCGCTTCCACAAGCAGTTGTATCAGCAGGGAGCATCAATAGTTTCAAAATTCTATTAGATGGGCACCTTAAAGACCACAACATACAGGGGTATACAATGTACGGTTAACAGCAAACACACACACATCATAGGTTGAACTGGATGGACTGATGTCTTTTTTCAACCTCACAAACTATGTAACTATATGCAACTATGTAAGGGTGGTTTTCTCTGAAATACTGCCTGTGCCTGTACCTCGAGCGACACCAGAGAGGCAGAAGGAGCTTAGGGAGCTGAACAAGTGGCTGAGGAACTGGTGTAGGAAGGAGGGGTTCGGGTTCCTGGAGAACTGGGCTTACTTCTCAGTCGGTTAATGGCTCTTTAGCAAGGATGGGCTGCAGCGTAATGGGGACGGTACAGCCTTTTTGGTAAGAAAGATGGACACAAAGTTGGAGGGGCTTTTAAACTAGGTGTTGGGGCGGAGGGCTCCAAAGTAGTGCCAGGTAATAGAGAACAAAAGACAGAAGCTACTATGGGGTGCAGCAGTGACTATATAACCACAACGACAACTACTGGGGGGGAATGAGCAGACAAACCGCAGACCAAGTAGGAATAAGTGTAATGATAAATCAATATCAACTCCCAACATCACTAAGAGGGGTATACACAAATGCCAGGAGCCTAGCAAATAAAATGGAGGAATTGGAACTTTTATTACAGGAGGAGGACATAGACCTGGTAGGAATAACAGAAACTTTGGTTTGAACTGTCACACAACTGGCTGGCAAATATTGATGGGTATTCTGTGTAAAGGAAGGACAGGGATGGCAAAAGAGGGGTAGGGGTATGTCTCTATATCAAAAATAACGTAAGGGTGGTAGAGAGGAGTGACATAATAGAAGGGATGAGGGCAGAGGTGGAATCCATGCGGGTAGAACTCCATAAGTAAGAAGGAAGGGGAAAAATAATAGTGGGGTATGTTATAGGCCCCCCAACCAAAGCGAGGAGGTAGAGCTGTAATTTCTTTCACAGTTGGGATTAGCAGCTAATCAGGGTCAAGTCATTGTAATGGGTGACTTCAATTACCCCGACATTGACTGGGAAGAGGGGACAGCTAACTCGGTAAAGGCCAGGCATTTCATGAATGTCTTACAGGACAACTACATGTCACAGATGGTAGATTTCCCCTACTAGAAAGAATGCATTGCTAGATCTATTAATTACAAATGATTCAGGCCTAATCTCAGATGTAGAAATACGGGACAACTTGGTCTCTAGTGATCACAGGATGATAACATTTAAAGTAAATAATAGAATAATAAGACATGAGGGGAATATAAGGACTCTAAACTTCAAAAAGGCAAACTTTCCTAAATTGTGCTTAATAATTGAGAACATAGACTGGGACCAAACCCTAGGAACACTGAACACGGAAGAAAAATGGGAATGCTTTAGGAACATATTAAACAAAAATATCACACAGTGCATTCCAATGGGAAAAACATTTAGAAGAGCCAAGGTCAAACCAGGGTGATTAAACTGTAATGTAAAAATGCTTATTAGAGCGACAAAAAATGGCCTTTAGGAAATATAAATCGGAGAAGACATCATCAGCTTTTCACCAATACAAGCAATCTAACAAAAAATGTAAAAACGAAATCAATACGGCTAAAAATGATTTCGAAAGACACATAGCAGAGGAGAGTAAAAAAAAACCCTAAGAAATTCTTTAAATACATTAAGAACAAGAAAGCGAGGTCAGAGCATGTTGCACACATAATTAACAATGATGGGAGGTTGGTAACAGAGGACACAGAGAAGGCAACTGTGTTAAATCCTTTCTTCTCCTCGGTTTTTACACACGAAAAGGAGGGGTATACAGACCAGGTCTGTCTGGTTATCACAACACTGCAAGACTTGCTGCAGTGGCTATCCGAGGACAAAATCAATGCTCTTGATAGCAATAATACTGATAAATCGCCTGGACCGGGTGGCTTGCACCCGAGAGTACTCAAGGAACTAAGTAGGGTTATATCTAGACCATTGTTCCTAATCTTCACAGACAGTATATTGACAGGAACTGTACCGAGTGACTGGAGGAAAGCTAATGTGATACCAATATTCAAAAAAGGGAAGAGGGATATTCCGGTGAACTATAGACCGGTCAGTCTGACATCAATTGTATGTAAATTATTGGAAGGGTCGGTAAGGGACTACATCCAAGAATTTGCTAAGGACAACAGTATCATCAGCAATAATCAGCACGGGTTCACAAAAGGATGTTCTTGCCAAACCAATCTGCTAACATGTTACAAGGAGGTGAGCTGTGAGCTAGATAGGGGGAGACCTGTGGATGCGATGTATCTGGATTTATCTAAGGCATTCGACACTGTTCCCCACAAATGCTTAATATGCAAGCAAAGGTCTGCAGGCATCGACCTCAAGGTTTTTTCTTGGATAGAAAACTGGTTACATGGGCGTGTCCAAAGGGTGGTGATAAATAACGCGTATTCAGTCTGGTCTAGAGTGGTAAGTGGGGTCCCCCAGGGCTCAGTCCTGGGACCACTTTTGTTTAATTTATTCATCAATAAATTATGAGGGGTCAATGGGCAGAGCCATGTATTGTACAATCTTGGAAAGGACCCTTCTTCCCTTAGCCAGAACACTACAGATGGGTCATGAATGGGTCTGTTAGGAACCTGTCAGGAAGGCTCTGGCAGTGGATGAGTTAAGACTCACAGGCTATTCCGGCTCCACCCCTCTCATCTAGAAAGAGCTCTATTTAAGCTGGATCTGCACACAGGTTCAGTGCTGTCTTGTCTTCAGCTCCTGCCGTTGTTCCTGAACCTGTGACCTGTTTGCTGCTGATTTCCTGTTGACCTTTTGGCTTGTTCCTGACTCCGCTCGTCTGCTGCCCGTCCTGACCCCGGCTTGTTTGACCATTCTCTCGGATCTCCCTTGTCTGTTTACCCGCCTTCGGACCTTGATCGGTTCACCCCTGGTGGGGCGACCCTGAGGACCGCGACCTGGTATCCACACGCAGCGAACTCCATCCTCACCACTAGAGGCTCTGGCGAAAACCGGTGGATACTTAGACTCCGCACCTCAGGCTAGCCTGTGTCACTTACCTTGGGGGGTTCCGTCCAAGCTCCGCCCTCTAGCGGACATCGGGGCCTATCTCTGTCGCCAGGTTACCACCAGCACCCTAACAGGGTCTTCCAGCAGGACAATGACCCAAAACATACAGCCAACAAAAGAGTGGTTTAAGAAGAAGCACATTCAGGTCATGGAGTGGCTTAGCCAGTCTCCAGATCCTAATCCTATAGAAAATTTACAGAGGGAGCTGAAACTTTGAGTTGCCAAGCGACAACCAAGAAACCTTTAAGTGATTGTAAAGTCTCATTTTTTTATATTAAAATGGCAAACACGTTATACTTATCTGCTCTGTGCAATGGTTTTGCACAGAGCAGCCCAGATCCTTCTCTTCTCGGGTCACTGGCTGGAGCTCCTGGCCTCTCCCTCCCGTTGAGTGCCCCCACAGCAAACAGCTTGCTATGGGGGCACCTAAGCCAAGCCCCGCTCCCTCTCTCTCCCCATTGGCTAACTGATTTTGATTGACAGCAGTGGAAGCTAATGGCGCCACTGCTATCTCAATGCCACTGCTGTCTTAATGCATATGTAGCACTGCCCCCAAGGGAGCTGCTTAAAGTGGATCCCCCTGGCTTACGCATAGCAACAGACAATTGAACTTGTAGCTTTAAATCCTCGGCTCATTCAATAAACAGTCCAGGGGATTTGTTTTTTTGTATTTATTTTGAAACTGGAATGGGAGAAGGGATGAGTGGGATACTCCAACTAACAACTATGCACAGTTTGAGGACATCTACCTGAGGTGTGTGCAGCAAGGCTGCTGCTTCACTTTGCCACTGAGGTGAAGGTTTTAAATGATGAACAATACCTTAAGTTTCTCATCAGGGTTTATCTTGGCACCCCCTTTCTGACCCACTGTGTGTGCTGGCCTTTGTCCACTGACTCTCCCTGGAGGGAGCCTAGAGCAGCATTTTTATAAGACTTACTATTACTCTTTACAAGGAAAAAGTTGTTTCCTACAGAAATCGGATTCTGCAATTTTTCTATAGCAGATAAGAAACTGGGCGCAAGCACATAGTTTCTAAAAGTAAAAAGGGCAGTTTCATGTACAGGCAAACTTCTGTTATGTCAATTTATTATACTAGATACATCTCCACATCTTTATGTTGTTAAGTGTTTCCTCAACTTAACAAAAATCACATAAAGTTAATTTAATCATATTCAACTGGACTTGTTCTGTATTGCTGCAGACTTTTGTAACTCTAAAGAGCAAACACCATCAACATATTCATGGTGCATGTAGGCACTAATGACCAAGTAAGAGGAAGGTGGAGGATCCTAAAAAATGATTTCAGGGTATAAGGGAATAGATTGAGGAAAATAGAAAATATCAAATGGGATAGAACCCTGGGAACAAAGAACACGGGGGAAAAATGGGAGTGCTTCAAGAGCATACTAAACAAAGGGATTGGCCAGTGCATTCCAAAGGGAAATAAATTTAAAAGAGCAAAATTAAACCCTGGGTGGCTAAACTCCAACATAAAAATGCATATTAATACTAAAGAAAAGGCCTTAAAAAAAATACAAGGCTGAGGGTCATTGGCAGCATTCAAGCTTTACAAAGAGTGTAATAAGAAATGTAAAGGCGAAATCAAGGCGCTTAAAATAGAACACGAGAGACATATAGCGGAAGTGAGTAAAAAGAACCCCAAGAAATTCTTTAAGTATATAAACAGTAAGAAAGCGAGGCCAGAACAAATTGGCCCCATAAAAGACAACAAAGGAAATCTGGCCACAGAGGAAAGAGAGAAGGCGAAAGTGTTAAATAATTTCTTCTCTTCAGTCTTCACAAAAGAATCGGGGGGCTACACTAACCCAGCTTGTAATGCTATACTAAATAATACACCTCAGGAAGTACCGCCATGGCTAACAGAAGATAGACTTAGAACTAAACTAGAGAAACTTAAGATAAATAAAATCACCGGGACCGGATGGCTTGCCCCCTAGGGTTCTTAAAAGAGGTCAGCCAGGTGATTGCCAGACCATTATTCCTGATGTTTAAGGATAGTCTACAGACCGATATGGTGCCAGCTGATTGGAAAAAAAGCCAACGTGGTACTAATATTTAAAAAAGGGCTGAGATATATCCCGGGTAACTTTAGGCCAGTCAGCCTAACATCAGTAGTCTGC
Organism: Pelophylax lessonae; assembly: GCF_965119305.1. NCBI lineage: Eukaryota > Metazoa > Chordata > Amphibia > Anura > Ranidae > Pelophylax > Pelophylax lessonae. The sequence continues at coordinate 120,614,755 of NC_138769.1, read as the reverse complement.
AAGATTTTGGAGGGGATGTTAAGGCTTTAGTAATGAAAACGGTATTATTAGTAGTAATCAGCATGGATTCATGAAAAATCATTCTTGCCAAACCAATCTATTAACCTTCTACGATGAAGTGAGCTGCCACCTAGATAAAGATAAGCCTGTGGATGTGGTGTATCTGGACTTTGCAAAGGCCTTTGACACCGTTCCTCACAAACGCTTACTGTACAAACTAAGGAATGTAGGTATGGACCATAGGGTGAGTACCTGGATAGAGAACTGGCTCCAGGGGAGAGTCCAGAGGGTGGTGATTAATGGGGAGTACTCGGATTGGGCGGGTGTGGAAAGTGGGGTCCCCCAAGGTTCTGTCCTGGGACCAATCCTGTTTAATTTATTTATAAATGATCTAGAGGAGGGGATATCTAGCACAATCTCAGTATTTGCAGATAATACTAAACTAAGCATGCCAATATCTTCTATGCAGGATGTGGAAACCTTACAAGCGAACCTGAACAAAATAATGGGGTGGGCAACTACATGGCAGATGAGGTTTAATGTTGAAAAATGTAAAGTAATGCACTTGGGCGTCAGAAACACGAAAGCAAGCTACTCACTAGGGGGGAAACCTCTGGGTGAATCTAATGTGATGGAACTGGAGAGAGTCCAGAGAAGTGCAACAAAAATAATTAGGGGAATGGAGGGCATCGGCTATGAGGAAAGACTACAAGCACTGAACTTATTCTCTCTGGAGAAGAGACGCTTGATATTAATGTATGAATACTGTACTGGCGACCCTAGCATAAAGAACAAACTTTTTAGAGAAAGGGAATACAATAAGACACGTGGCCACTCACTAAAACTAGAGGAAAAACGGTTTAACCTTAAAATACGTAAGGGGTTCTTCACTGTCAGAGCAGTAAGGATGTGTAATTCACTTCCACAAGCAGTCGTATCAGCAGGGAGCATCAGTAGTTTCAAAATTCTATTAGATGGGCACCTTAAAGACCACAACATACAGGGGTATACAATGTATGGTTAACAGCAAACACACACACATCATAGGTTGAACTGGATGGACTGATGTCTTTTTTCAACCTCACAAACTATGTAACTATATGCAACTATGTAAAAGTGGTTTTCTCTGAAATACTGCCTGTACCTCAAGCAACACCAGAGAGGCAGAAGGAGCTTAGGGAGCTGAACAAGTGTCTGAGGAAGTGGTGTAGGAAGGAGGGGTTCGGGTTCCTGGAGAACTGGGCTTACTTCTCAGTCGGTTACCGGCTCTTTAGCAAGGATGGGCTTCAGCTTAGTGGGGACGGTACAGCCTTTTTGGGAAGAAAGATGGACACAAAGTTGGAGGGCTTTTAAACTAGGTGTTGGGGCGGAGGGCTCCAAAGTCGTGCCAGTTAATAGAGAACAAAAGACAGAAGCTACTATGGGGTGCAGCAGTGACTATATAACCACAACGACAACTACTGGGGGGGGGGGGGAATGAGCAGACAAACCGCAAACCATGTAGGAATAAGTGTAATGATAAATCAATATCAACTCCCAACATCACTAAGAGGGATATACACAAATGGCAGGAGCCTAGCAAAAGACACCTGTCAACAGAATCTCTTTCTGGCCTTTTTCCACTGACTCTCCCTGGAGTGGTCCCCTTCCTGGGCAGACCCCTGGCAAGTTCCCTATTACTCACTGATACTGCTTTCCACAGGAATCTCTGCCACTGCTCCACCGTCAGCTTTCACAGGACCTTGCAGCTCAGCCCCACACGTCTGGTCTACTAGGCCGATTGCCTGTGACCACTTCCTTTCTGACAGGAGGAGAGACAGCCATCACCCTCCTCCTGGGACTCTGCTTCCCGCCAAAGACGCCCTGTCACATGTGTCCCAGGTTTTTATGAACAATCCCAGGATGCACTGCGGTTGTGCCTCCCCACTGGGACTGTCACAAAACCTGTGTGTCACTGGCTGGGTTTCCTCCACTGTCCAACATGCTCCCCTATTGGATACAGTGGGGACACTCCCTCAGACCAAGTGAATCACACTTGGACACATGTAACAGGCAAGACTAGAAATCCTGCTCCCTAATAAGCAGAAGAGCTCACAAATGCTTTCACCTAGCACCTGACTAGGAAGGTGCTACACATAGAATGCATTAGGATAAAAAAAACCTTCTGCCTTTGCAACCACTATAAGGATTTAGAGAAGATCTGTAAAGAAGAGTGGACCAAAATCCCTCCTGAGATGTGTGCAAACCTGGTAGCCATCTACAAGAAATGTCTTGCTTCTGTGCTTGACCCTTACTGCTGAATTGTCATGAGTAAAAAAATTTGTCACTACCTATACGTCACACTTTTACAAATGGCATACTTGCTTATGGTGAAACTGCAGGTGAAGTTGTGTACATTCTATATAATCACTGACTGTAAACTGCACATAGGATAACCTTGCAGGGGAGAGGGGCGGAGAGAGAAATTGTTTAGTGATGGGGTTGTTTTTTTGTTTTTTTTTTTTGTTTTTTTGAGTGTTGTTTGTTTGTACATTGCACACTGCGTTTGTGCTAGTGTTGTGTAATCTGTTTTATAAAATGAATAAACATATCTTTAAAAAAAAAATATATATATATTCCTCACTGTATATGTAGAAAACAGATAGCGCTGAAGACCCCACCCTTGTTAATGAATGACTGTGAAGTGCAGTAACTTGGTATATGCAGTGTAGTGTAGAGAGGAATACTAAGTCCTGTACAAAATAACCAAATGGCCCAGCATAGGAGGGAAAAATCTATAGGTCAAGATTAGTTTTCCTACACATTAAAGTGGTTCTAAAGGCAAGACATTTCGTACCTTAATGCATTCCCTGTCGAGTCATATCTCGATCCAGCTGTGTGCCTAAGTGTAGCAGTGCTGCTCTCTCTTCCTTTCCTCACTGGACACAAAGGCAGCAGCAGGAGCTATTGGTTCCTGCTGCTGTCAATCAAGTCCTGAGGAGGGTGGGACCAAACAGCATTGTGTGGGTCAACGGATGCACACAGTCCAGCTCGGAAGCTAGCCCACAGGTGCACCACCATAGGAAACAGCTTCCTGGTGCACTGAGAAGAGAAGCCAAGAACGCTGGCAGGGGTCTTGAGAAGAAGCAGTTTGAGATTCCTCTGTGCAATACCTTTGCACAGAGCAGGTAAGTATAAAAAAAGCCTTATAATCACTTTACTTCTAAGAAGAATTATTGCATTCTAAAAATATGAGTTGAATCCCTCAAGTAACAAAGTGCATGTAGCATGTTTTGATCAGTGGTCTTGTTGTGGGTTAATTAAAAAGCCCATTTTTTTTATTCTCTCTGTGCTGGCTATAGCTCCACCCCAGACTAAAGCCCCATTCAGGGATATTTCCACTGGAAGCTACAGTTAACACAGTAGCCACCGCTCCCTCTCCTGTGCCGATGTGATGTGCCTCTTTTCTTTTGTGGCAGAATAGTTTATGAAGGCTTATGGAGACAGGGCTGCTGATAGGGGGGGGGGGGGCACCAGTCCTCCTGTAGGGGGCCTGAGCACACAGGGGGGCCCCAACAGCATGGGGAGTTGGTGCAGTCGGGCAGAGGGGCAATTACAGAAGGAAGCCTTGTGCAGCTCTCTGCAGCAGCTGAAATCCAGTTTCTCTCCCCCCCCCCTGCAGCTTTCAACTGCTGTGGGGAGAGGAACACAGACACAGGGCATTGTTCCTGTAATTGCTTCTCTGACACTGATCCCCCTCCCTGTTCTGCCTGCTTCTGATCCCCTCCTCCCCGTGTGCCCAATTGCACTGTGCGGTCCCCTCCCAGAGCGCTGCAGGCTTCCCTGTCCTGTAAAAAAAAAAATAACATATTCTAAAAAAAAAAAAAAAATTATATTTAAACATTGTAATAAATAATTGTAAAAAATTGTAAAATAAAATAATTGTAAGCATTTTTAACATTAAAAAGAAAAAATTAATTATATATATATATATATATATATATACATATATATATATATTTTTTTTTTTTTAATGTAAAAAACAATTAAGGGCTAATTCACACAGGTTCTCTGTTATGTTTGTGTCTGCTAATAATGATATTTAATGTATTTTTTGTGAAAATATTGTCTTAATATACTTCAGGGGGGGCCCTGCCAGGTAGGCTGTACGGGGCCCCGTGATTTCTAACAGCAGCCCTGCATGGAGATGTGTCCAGGCAACCAAAGATGCAGAGGAGGAAGTTATACAAACTATACTGCGGCAGTCAGTACTGACAGTACTGTATGACCGGTCACTGCTTGTAAACATTCGGCACCCTCTGTTGTGTGGATGTGCCTTGGTGAACTTCTGCCAAAGTCAGTGCAGCTTATATAGTTTGTTCAACTTCCCCTGCAGTGTCCTTGGTTTCCTTTAGGTGCCTTGGGACCAGCCATGGCTTGTAAAGTCTGCCCTGACTGCATTATAATCGTTTCTATAAGGCTTATACAAACTATTCTGCCATTCAGTGCAGTCTATGTTTAAACGCAGTTTAAAAAAATCTAAATTTTAATCCCCCCAAGGGGATCAAGTGCATGTAGCGCTTGGTCCTGTTCCCCTCAATTATGTGGTTGGTGAGAAGTGTGGTTGGGCAGTTTGCCCCCAATCCCTTCCTCCTGCTGTCTGACCACATTGCATGCATGGAGATGAATACATCAAGGGGACTGTTTGACTGTGTTGTCTCTAGCAGTGGACGAGCATTGCCATACAGCAGGGGAGGGGTAAAATCAAATTATACACACAACACTGGCAGGGCTCTGTGATCAACTGCTGTTATTAAAGGGCCATTCTTCCGAGGATAGTGAGATGCACATTTTGGAAAGAGAGGACAACTGGTTCGCAAAAGACATGAAAGACGCCATCTATGTTAAACTGGAGCAATCATTCCTGAACAGGGGTAGGGGGTCTTCAACATCATGGGGTGATTTACTAAATGCAAATATACTTTGCAAGGGAATTATCTCCAGAGATTAGTGAATCAAGTTAAGTTCTCTTGACTTTCATCATCCAATCATGTGCAATCAATAATGCTGTTTTTAAAATAGTCCTTGCTTGTTAATTGGTATTCTTTGCAACGTGTACTTTCAGGATACTCACTAAGTAAGGTAAATCAACCCTCTGCTGTCTTCCACATAGTATGCTGTTTTAACAACTTCAGTGCCGGGCATTTTCACCCCCCTCCTGCCCAGGCCAATTGTGCAGTCATGCAACACTGTACCCAAATTAAACTTTCTTTTGGTGGTATTTAATCACTCCTGGATTTTTTTATTTTTTGAGACAGGGTGTGAGGAAAGGAATGCCATTAACCAGCAAGTCTCTTTAGATGTGACCAGCTGTGATTGGACACAGCTGATCACATGGTAAAGGGCAGTTGTGATTGGCTCTGTACCACGATCTGTTATCAGCTGTGTCCAAAGGATGGAGTGGTAACAGAGTGTGTCCCAGGGTGCACGCAGGAGGCACGCACATGGGAGGACATCCATGGACGTCCTCCCAGAACTGGAGGGTCACACTGTAGCCATCTTTTGTCTATAGCGCAGGCAGGAACTGGTTAACATCTCTACCATGGTGGTATGACAATTCACTCCTTCAGCCATGTACAGTAAATTTGAATGATTAACAGCTATGCAGACTCCATAATACCAAGGAAGGGATTATGTAACTAGAACAGGGCAGTTCCACTTTCACACCTCCCAGCCTGTTCTTAGACATTCAACATCTGCCTTTAACACATTCCATGGTTAGCTGGTGAAGGTGTCTATGTTACTTGTCTGAATATACTGTAAATACTGGGGTATGTACCTGACACTCATTAGGACTGAAGTTGCTTGGATAAGCTACAAAATGTCTTCCACATTACAGGATAAGCCCGGTCTACTGTGACTAATTACTACTCACTGATTCCTTTTCATGCTTTAGTACACACAGTGGGGTTTATTTACTGAAGCTAGAGAGGGCAAAATCAGTCACACTTCTGCTGAGTAACCAATCACCTTCGAACCTCAGCTTGTTTAATAAAGCTTTGGCAATAAAACCTGGAAGCTGATTGGTTTATTTGCAGAAGTGTGACTGATTTTGCCCTCTTTAGCTTTAGTAAATAAACCCCAATTTGTCCACAACGTGTAGGACCAAGGTATTAATGGTAGTGGAAATTATAGCAATAAAAGGAAATATTACATACTGTACATATAAATGCATAGATTGCACTGCTAAAAAATAATCAGTTCCATGTAATTATGATACTCAGTCTAAGGTAATGGTAGAAAAATGTACAATGCATAATTTGCAGGTATGATGGGGTTCAAGTGAGGTGTCTGACTGAATAACTGTTTCTATTTCTCTTCTAGCAACCAACTAGCTTACTCCTACACTATGTTGTCATATGATCACTGCCAAATGACTGTAAAACTAATATGTCAGCTCCCAATCCCTCAACTCTGACTTATACTTTAAATTGCATGTATATTATTAGGTGTAGTGCAAAATTTTAGTTTTGCTTTAACCATATGGTTTGGGATCTCCTGGTGGAACTTACACATTGCTGTTTGAATATATAAATCCTAAAATTAAACTGTTTTGAAAAAAAAAAAGAAAAAAAAAATGAAGCCGCTTTTAAAATCTTCTCCGGAATATTGTTTATTTTAAGCTCACATGTTAATAGCAGTCATAATAAAGGCCACGTGGAAGGTTTTGGAATGGTTTTGATAAGTCATCTTCAGAGCTGGTTAGGTGGCCATATACCAGGTAGAAGTTCCATACCCAGGATGCTCTGCATTCTAGATTAAGTTGTAAAGTAATTTTTACAGATCAGACAGGAAGTCACTCCTTGATTTAACCAGTCTGCTGGAAGGTTTAATAAACACTAGAAGAAGTTTGAAAAATTTAACAGGAATGACGATAAGTAAAGAAAGACAAAGAGCCCCTGTGGAAATATTTGTCTGTGCTCTTTGGAGGAGTTTCCATCACCAAGTAGTATGTTTAGGTCAATGTAACATCATCTACATTGCTGTGTTATGTCTGCTTTTCATACACTGCAAAAGAGAAAATTCTGTAATTAGTTGTGGAATGTGCAAACATTATTTTCTTTCCATTGTATGATTCAGGACTTTATTCCTGAAAAAAGTACAAAGATCAGTAAACTATAGGAGCCGATTCTATTATATAGGTTTTAGGTTATATAATAAAACAATGAAAGAAAACTGTATAGCCTGGTATTATGCACTATTAACTTTTTTGTATTACTATATTTTCACATTTTGGATTATCAGAGGTCACATCTGCTACTGTATGCCATAAACAAGGAAAGGATACGAAAGAGATGATTAAGAAAATTGCAGCATGTACGAATACTGTGTGAGCTTACCCTATCAGAGCCTAATGGAGAAACTTTTTATAGCATAGATTTATCATAAACCAAATAGTTCCTTCAGCCAATTCTAATTACATGGTGACGTGTAAAATGAAAATATACAGTATAGTAAATGTAAACCTCCAGCCAAATCTTGTTTTACTGCAGTTCCCAATATGTTCCTGCTAAGTCAGAGCTGAAACTCTGTAATCAGTAAATCTCATGCTTCCTATTAATTGAAGAATGCTAGCTCTGGCTCATCAAGGGGCATGTCAGACCTCTGCAGAAAGAGCACTGCTTCTACACAGAGAGCAAAGGTCCTACTCAGCAGCATGCTGCCAAAGAACGTGATATTCTACTGATGGTGTGGCTATGTTTCAAAGGAAACAAACCGTAGGACCATGTACACCTTTTATTTTAAAGCACCTGGGATCCATTAAGTTGATCTCAACCTAAATTTAGTTGGGATTTAATCCTTTACTTATTATTAACCTGTAAAATATCCCTTGTCATTTCATATCCTTCAACGGTGCCCTTGCCCCTCACTGTAAAATTGCTGTCAGTATACTGCTGGTTGCTGCCATCTTGTCTTTTATGTCAATGGCCTCTGCAGCCACAAACCTGTCTATCACCTGAAGTTCCACTGGAATCTTGTGCATACATGGCATAATCTGACAGAATGCATATTAATGGCACCTGACAACACAAACAGTGCAACGCTGTGCCAGGAGCATAGACATTGGGTAGAGGACTTGAGCAAAGGCAGCCTGGACATTCCGACTCTTTCAGAAGTATTGATTTGAGTGACAATGAAATTGCAGAAAGACAGCATCTTGGTGAAGGAATGGCATGCTTTGTATGTCCAGGTATGGCATTTTTCCCTGCTGAAATTGGTTGCAGAAAGTCAGGGGTTGTGATAGGATCTCTTTAAAGAGAAGCCCGACACGTGAAATTATGATGCAATATCCTTCTATATTTTCCATCCATAATATATCAAGAATTAGTGTGTAAATTCTGTAATTACTTGTCACTACAGAAGTCTCATTAAAATAACACACTCTGATTGCTGTATGTAGGTGGAATATGTCACCAGTAGAACTCGGCAAAACTGTGTTTAATCGCACAGCTAAAAAGGTATTTAATAGCCAAAGGCGATGCCTCCATCCTTGCAGCTGTTCCTGGAATCTCTTTTTTTAAGACAACTGGAATCAAAGGGCATTAAAATAAATCACTATCACACAGTTATATTTATTATATTATTATTATATAATTATTATTATTATTGGATAGGATTAATATAGCGCCAACAGTTTACGCAGCACATTGTATTTGAAAGTTTTTAGTACTACAATTTTTTAGAAAGGTTTCTTGCTTTTATGTGCTATATTTCCTGATCTATGATCTGTTGTTTATGGTAGTATATAACATTTTTTTTTAGAACAAGAGTAATTGACTTGTATATTTGGCAGGGCCAACTCTCCTGCCCAACTGAAATCTACTCAAGCATGCCTGTATAATAAAAAGATGGTAGTATGACAGTTAAATCTGCCTTTATATGAGGTAGGTGTACAGTAGGACTATTTAAGTGTTCCCCAACGTGACCCAGAAGATCAGCTTGGAGGTCAAATTATTATAGCTGCCAGTCGGGTACCATAAGTTGGCTTGAGTAGTCCATCATGAATATCAAAATTATGTGTATAAATATGTGTGTGTATAAAAATGCATCCAATATTGGAATGTCTTTTTTTTATTATGCCTCTTTACCCTTTCTCTCTACCTTACATCACCTTCCTTATTTCACTTCACTCTTTGGTTTTAACCACTGCCTCCCATTTTTTGCTCTATTAAAGCAGTAGTAAACTGTAGCACAAAAATAAAAAAAATTGGGCACCGAGTAGTTTAAAAAAATAATATGCTAATATGCACCGCATGCTAGCACATTATGACAGACTATTTTTTTGAAAATTATTTTTATTGAATTTTTAAACATATTACAAACATGCCACTCGCAAAGTGACAACATGAAAAAAGAGAAATAAAAAAAAAATAAAAAAAACCTATAGAAGAGTCATACAACAGCACAATTGGCCAGCATGGCTCTGACCAAAAGTAAAGGACTAGCTCAGGAGAAAAGCTGACTACATTACCACATAAAGAATTATTTTCTTTTTACAATAGTAATATATGCAACCGTCTATGGCATCCAGATATACAATAAACTCTGCACAGATGAATCATACATGAATTACTGACTTATACCTATCCCCAATCAAATTATAAATCGGAAGCACTACATGCAGATCTCTCAGATTATACGAACCGGATCTAACTCACTATTCCCTCATAAAAAGCTAAAAATACTGTGGGACTGGTCACTATAAGACTGGACAACCATTTTTTTTTTCTTTGGTGTTTATAAAGAAGAAGAAAGAGTGATGAAAATAGAAAATGAAAAAACAAAACATGAAGGGAAAAAGAGGGGACATAGTAAGGAAGGAAGGTAAGGGATTCGGGGAAGGGGGGGGGGGGGGTGGGGGTGTCACAAAAAACTGAAAAAATAAACTGTTAGTGTGTCTCAGTGGGATAACCCAGGAGCAACTGTTTTAGAATACTGTTTATGCTTATGCTGTAAGGACTAGATCTTTCATATTAATTATTTCTTCCACCTTAATAAGCCAGAGACCAATGGTAGGTGGCTGCAGACGTTTCCAAGTAAGGGGATGCAAGACTTGGCAACGTTATGGAGGTGACGAATAATTGATCGTTTGTAAATCTTAGCTTGAATGATGGAAACATGAAGAAGAAAAAAGGCTGGATCATCCAGAACCTCGTGATCTGTACATTTTTGGACAATCCTCTGGACCTCTCTCCAGTAATGTTCACGTTTGGGGCAAGACCAAAAGATGTGTAGCAATGTTTCCCGCCCCTCCTGGCATCCCCAACAATGGTCAGTAGTGTTTGGGAAGACTTGGTCTCCATGACTGTACACTTCGCTGGTTCTCATCCCACTTATCCAACTGCACCTTTAGCATTACTTACCATTTTACTTCCTCCTCTCCTCTCCTCTCCTTTTCTCTGTCAGGGTCCCCCAAGGTTCTGTTCTTGGACCTTTCTTATTCCCCATCTCCACCTCCTCCCTGGGTCAGGTAATAGCCTCTCATGGTTTCCATTACCATCTCTATGCTGATGACACCCAAATCTATCTCTCTAACCAAGGTGCTGATTAAATAAATACTAGCTGCTCACCTTAAAGTCTGGCTCACAAATTATAATGAGCCAGACTCATTTTGTGCACTCTCAGGTGCCAATAGGGCATGGGCTGAACACCTCTCTTATTCCATTCACAGAGTAGGGGATCTGCTGGGTAACACATGATATGGCCAGATTCACTGTGTCCACTCACACAGCAATCAGATAAGTTGGGGCATCAACTCCTCTTACTCCTCTCTCCCACGACAGGATGACACCATAGGAGGAAAGACACAGAATCTAGTGCTCTCTGACACCCTCACTTCTTTCCTAGACAACTTATCTGATTGCTGTGTGAGTGGATACAGTGGATCTGGCCATATCCTGTGTTACCAGCAGATCCCCTACTCTGTAAATGGAATAAGAGAGGTGTTCAGCCCATGCCCTATTAGCCCCTGAGATTGCACAAAGTGAGTCTGGCTCATTATAATTTGTGAGACATTTTTTTGGGCTAATCGGCTAGTATTTATTTAATCAGCACCTTGAGTCACCTTGATGGGGATTGGAGCACCAGCACTTTTGTTTGCTTGATTTGCACAGAAGATTCCATAAGGACTTTGCATATGATTTCACTTTTGGAGTTTAATAATTAATTATTAATTTAATTAATTATTTATTGTACCTCTTTACATTATCACTAAGTTATAAATTATTTTGATTGTTACGATCATTTTAGCACGTGCACTTTGCCCACTGTGTCACTTTGCACAGATTATGTTATATGGAGTTTGCAATTTATTAATTTATTTATTTAATCATTCACCACTTGAACATTCAATATTACTCTTGTCACCAGTGTTGTAGCACATGCACTTTTGTCCTTTGTGACACTCCACCTACTGGCACAAATATTTTTTAACGTTATAACACTGCCATATTATTAATTTGTTGCACTTTAGAGTGTTATATATATATATATATTGGTATTTTTTTGCACTTTAGAGTGATATATATTTTCTTATTCCTTTGGCGCCACATTTTTCTTTACTCTATTACCAAAAACTGGGTTTCCTCCTTTCTGATGCTTTGCCAGGCTCTAACTGCAGCTGTCTTCAGTTGTTCTTTATTAGTGGGTATTGCTGCCTTTAGTTTTACCTTCAGAAAGTGAAATGCATTCTCAATTGGGTTGAGATCAGGAAAAAATGAGGAATGCTTGGTTGGAAAAACCAAACCATCATTCCACAGAAAACATGGACTTTCAAAGGCACATCGTAGAATGAACTAACGCGACTCAAAATTTCTTAAAAATTATAGATTTTTATTACATAGAAGATATGTTAAAATAGTGATGGGAAAAAAACAACCCTGGCTCAAAAAACATACAAAAAAAAAGAAACAAACACTAAAAGCAATATCCAAAATAGTCCAAAATGTTGGTTTATTACTATTTTGGATATTGCTTTTAGTGTTTGTTTCTTTTTTTTTTTTTTGTATGTTTTTGAGTGATGGTTGTTCTTTTTCCCGTCACTATTTTAACATATCTTCTATGTAATAAAAATCTATAATTTTTAAGAAATTTTGAGTCGCGTTAGTTCATTCTACGATGTGCCTTTGAAAGTTTTCTGTGGAATGATGGTTTGGTTTTTCCAACCAAGCATTCCTCATTTTTTCCTCAATGTAATTATTTGGATGATGGCACCTGTTGGGTAGTTAATTTCTTATTTATTGGGTTGAGATCAGGTGATTGACTCAACCATTGCAGAATATTCCACTTATTTATTGTTGCCTTTGTAGTGTGTTTTGGATCATTTTCCATCTGTACTGTGAAGCGCCACCCAATCAACTTTGCTGCATTTGGCTGAACCTGGGCTGACAGTATATCTCTAAGTCTCCATATTTAATAGTCATTTCTTTTGCATGGTTGCGCTATTCTTTTTTAATATACATGTTGCTTGGTCCATAGCTGCACCGGCTTTAGATATACATGTTCAGGGTTTGCTCCCCCAATTTTTTGCTTGTTTATTATGTATTCGGTCTGACCAGACTTCTGTGGTTGAGCATCCCACCCCCCACACACACCTGTACTCTATCAGAGTCCACCATCAAGTAGATACAGGAGGAGTCCTTTGTAGTGCATTAGCACATCCATCCCAGCAAGGAGTGTTGTCTCCAAGGGTTGGAGAGGCTGGATTCACCCCTTTTCTATGGATAGTGTAGGACCCACTGATAATGGAGTACTTTGACGCAGTGGTGGGCTTGAGCACGATATGGCCATATGATGGGACTAAACCCCCATTTTTATTTATGGATTGTCTCCATATTTAATAGTCATTTCTTTTGCATGGTTGCGCTATTCTTTTTTAATATACATGTTGCTTGGTCCATAGCTGCACCGGCTTTAGATATACATGTTCAGGGTTTGCTCCCCCAATTTTTTGCTTGTTTATTATGTATTCGGTCTGACCAGACCTCTGTGGTTGAGCATCCCACCCCCCACACACACCTGTACTCTATCAGAGTCCACCATCAAGTAGATACAGGAGGAGTCCTTTGTAGTGCATTAGCACATCCATCCCAGCAAGGAGTGTTGTCTCCAAGGGTTGGAGAGGCTGGATTCACCCCTTTTCTATGGATAGTGTAGGACCCACTGATAATGGAGTACTTTGACGCAGTGGTGGGCTTGAGCACGATATGGCCATATGATGGGACTAAACCCCCATTTTTATTTATGGATTGTCTCCATATTTAATAGTCATTTCTTTTGCATGGTTGCGCTATTCTTTTTTAATATACATGTTGCTTGGTCCATAGCTGCACCGGCTTTAGATATACATGTTCAGGGTTTGCTCCCCCAATTTTTTGCTTGTTTATTATGTATTCGGTCTGACCAGACCTCTGTGGTTGAGCATCCCACCCCCCACACACACCTGTACTCTATCAGAGTCCACCATCAAGTAGATACAGGAGGAGTCCTTTGTAGTGCATTAGCACATCCATCCCAGCAAGGAGTGTTGTCTTCAAGGGTTGGAGAGGCTGGATTCACCCCTTTTCTATGGATAGTGTAGGACCCACTGATAATGGGGTACTTTGACGCAGTGGTGGGCTTGAGCACGATATGGCCATATGGTGGGACTAAACCCCCATTTTTATTTATGGATTGTCTCCATATTTAATAGTCATTTCTTTTGCATGGTTGCGCTATTCTTTTTTAATATACATGTTGCTTTGTCCATAGCTGCACCGGCTTTAGATATACATGTTCAGGGTTTGCTCCCCCAATTTTTTGCTTGTTTATTATGTATTCGGTCTGACCAGACTTCTGTGGTTAAGCATCCCACCCCCCACACACACCTGTACTCTATCAGAGTCCACCATCAGGTAGATACAGGAGGAGTCCTTTGTAGTGCATTAGCACATCCATCCCAGCAAGGAGTGTTGTCTCCAAGGGTTGGAGAGGCTGGATTCACCCCTTTTCTATGGATAGTGTAGGACCCACTGATAATGGGGTACTTTGACGCAGTGGTGGGCTTGAGCACGATATGGCCATATGGTGGGACTAAACCCCCATTTTTATTTATGGATTGTCTCCATATTTAATAGTCATTTCTTTTGCATGGTTGCGCTATTCTTTTTTAATATATCTCTAAGCACTGCAGAATTAATCCGGCTGCTTCTGTCTTCCATCACATTATCAACAAACACCAGTGACCCAGTGCCACTGAAAGCCATGCATGCCCATGCCATCATACTACCTCCACCATGTTTTACAGATGACATTGTGCGCATCGGTTAATGAGCTGTTCTAAGTCTTCTCCACACTTTTTTCTTCCTGTCATCCTGGTACAGTAAATTCTTAGTTTCATCCATCCAAAGAATGCTTTTCCAGGATTGGGTCTGGCTTTTTTAGATGTTTTTTGCCAAAGTCTAATCTGGCTTTTCTATTCTTCAGGCTTATGAACAGTTTGCACCTTGTGGTTAAACCCTCTGTATTTGCCCTCGTGAAGTCTTCTCTTGATTGAAGACTTTAACAATGATACACCCACCTCCTATAGAGTGTCCTTCACATGTCTGCATGTTGTGAATGGGTTTTTCTTTACCATAGAGAGGATTCTGCGATCATCCACCATTGTTGTCTTCGGTGGATGTCCATGCTTTTTTTGTTGCTGAGCTCACCAATGCTTCTGTAACGGGGTTTTGGGGACGCCCCCTAGTGTCTTTGGGGTCCCTAAACCTAGTTAACTCACTATGCCTGACAGGCGGGTCCTGAGCCTCCACTATCTGGGAGCTGGGGTACATGTCTGCGGCAGTGCCTCCACTCAGTGGGGCATCCGGGGTAAAGATGTGGGGTCCCACTGGGAACATACTTGGTGCAATGAGACTGACACATCCTAACTGGAACTAACTTTATATAGTAAGTAGCAAATGAACCAACATACATAGGAAAATACAATAGAGTAACGTAGATAACAATGCAATGTGGATTTTCCTCACCCACCCACTAGCACACCTGCGTCCCACCCCTTATCTTCGCCCTAGTGGCAGTTGGTGCACATAGGAGAGTTGGGGCCCTTATAAGTCCTGTTCCCCAGAGTCACTGAAGCAGCCTGAAATGTGCAATGTCCACTCTGAACCTCAGAGTCTTTACTATGAGTGAGGAGACAGGTGCCCTGTGGTGATACAGGGAGAGGCTTGGCTTACCCTCACAACACTATTAACCAGATCAGTCCGCGGCAGTCTCCTCTCACAGAATTCACCAGACGTCTGGACTCAGTGCTTGTCTTTGCCAGCGGGTCCCTCTCTCAGCTGGTGTGGTCTTGGGTGAAGCAAGTTTTCTCAGCAGGGTTCTATCTCTGTGCTGCAGTCTTTCATGGCTAGAAGCCTGTCCTCTCTCTGGCTGAGCATGTGGTAACTTTTAGAAGTCTTACAAGACCTCCTTCCTCAGAGCTGTGCCCGGAAGTCCTAACAGGACCTGCGATGATGCCACAATCATGAGACCGGAAAAGCAGCCAGTCATGTGATCAATGCTCAATGTTTTATTAACAGCATGCTGAGTCCATCTGCCATCTACTGGACATTTCAGATAATACAGCCTGTGTAACTCCACAGGGTTACACTTCTTTTTTCAGAATGTACCAAACTGTTGATTTGGCCACTTCCAATGTTGCTGCTATCTCTTCATTTTTGAAGCTTTACAATGGCCTATTTCACTTGCATGGAAAGCTCCTTTGAACGCATGATGTAGGTTCACAGCAAAAGATTCCAAATGCAAATCCCACACTTAGAATAAACTCCAGATCTTTTACCTGCTTTATTGATAAAGAAAGAACAAAGGAGTAGCCCACACCTGGCCATAAAACAGCTTTTGATCCAATTGTCCAATTACTTTTGGTCCCTTGAAAAAGAGGGATGGCTATTCTTAAGAGCTATAATTCCTAAACCTTTCCTCTGATTTGGATGCACATACCCTCAAATTAAACCTGAGAGTGTGCACTTTCAGCCCATTACCATTATATAACTATAGCTTGGATATTGTGACAAACTTACTCAGGACAGGGGCTTTTGGACGGGACTGCAGGCTAACCTTTTGCCTACTGACTATGGGCCCTGGCTTGTGAGGGAACACTGCTCTTTATGGGGTGTCTGCTGCGGTGGAACCTTGGAGTAATGTTACTTTGGATTCAAGTCCACATCTCCCCAAGACACACAGACTCTGAGACTCTAGGCCTGGATCCATGTTGTCAGAACTATTGGGGCTTAAAGGAATAATATGAGGCCCATACATATTATTTTACATATTGTTATATGGGCATCCTGGCAGACATCTTTGTCATAAGGTGAATGTAAGTTCATTATCCTTGAGTGAAGATTCTTACAGAAAATTTTAGTCTTAGCAAATCCTTTCTCGGGCCAATAAATGAAAGGGGCCCAGACATCACGCCAAGATAAGGACTAGCCATGGTGCCAGGCTGGGTTATATTGAGAGTGATGTCATTCTTGTCTCAATTTCAACAATGGACAAGGGATCAGGATGTTCCAATTTTTTAAGGGTTCATTTAAAAACTGCTTGATGAAACATTGTTATTCATTGTAGTGATTGTATTGGCAATAATGTTATGGTATTGTTTTATTATATGAGGCATATATATATACAGTATATATATATACCGTATTTGCCGGCGTATAAGACGACTGGGCATATAAGACGACCCCCAACTTTTCCAGTTAAAATATAGAGTATGCATAAAACAGTGCAAGTGGATTAAACTTTTACAAATTCACTCTAAAGCTGAAAGGAAGTATAAAACAATAAATCCATGGGAGCTGCCATGCTCTACAACCCCCCTCCTTGCATCCCAGTCCCCTCCACAGTACCCCTCCTTGTTTCCCAATCCCCTCCACAGTCACCCTCCTTGTATCCCAGTCTCTTCTACAGTTGTCCCCCCCTTACTTGCACATTACTCCCTTTCACAGTGCCCTTTACAGCCCCCCCCCCCCCTTACCTTACACAGCAGATAGAGGATGCAGCATGTCCGAGCATAAGGCAGGAAGTGTCCAACTTTCCATTTAACAGGCAGATTGGTTGCTAGGACCGCCCCTAGCAACAACAAATCACAGGCTTTGTAACTTAGACAGCGGCAGAAGTAGGGGCGGGGGAGCCTGGATGGGAGTTC
The DNA here is from genome assembly GCF_965119305.1 of Pelophylax lessonae. Classification (NCBI taxonomy): domain Eukaryota; kingdom Metazoa; phylum Chordata; class Amphibia; order Anura; family Ranidae; genus Pelophylax; species Pelophylax lessonae. Next base: position 120,597,531 of record NC_138769.1, on the reverse strand, counting down.
TGTTAGCTTAGGCAGTCTGTGTGGCAGCATAGCTGAAGTGCTCTCACTCCCCCACCGCATATTCTCCAGTTCGGCTCCAGCATCCGCCGTATAAGACGATACCCGGCGTATAAGACGACCCCCGACTTTTGAGAAGATTTTCCTGGGTTAAAAAGTCGTCTTATACGCCGGAAAATACGGTATATAGGCCTCCTTGATTGAATAAGTTCAAGGAATGTTTTATATATATATTTACTTTTCTATTATTCAAACGATATTCATTATATATTGGGGGGTGGTACTTCTTGAATTATATGTGTAATATTATTGATATAGTAGGTATACGCTTTAAATACATAGAATTAGGTAAATATGTATACCATTTTTTTTTTTTATGCATAAAGAACTAATTGGTATCTTGGACTTCACTTTAAGTTACTTCACTTTCAATTTATTTGGAGAAGGAATGTTAATGGCGGTGGTTTCAGATGTTTTTCAAGCAATATATATCTTAACCACTTTATGACCGGGCCTATTTTTGACACTTGGTGTTTACAAGCTAAAATCTGTTTTTTTTTTGCTTGAAAACTACTTAGAAACCCCAAACATTTTATATTTTTTTTTAGCAGGGGCCCCTAGAGAATAAAATGGAGATCGTTACAATATTTTTTATCACAGCGTATTTGCGCAGCGGTCTTCCAAACACAATTTGTTTGGAAAAAAAACATTTTTTTAATTAAAAAATAAGAAAGCAGTAATGCTAGCCCAATTTGTTTCCATAATGTGAAAGATAATGTTACACTGAGTAAATAGATACCCAGCATGTCATGCTTCAAAATTGCGCACGCTCGTGGAATGATGACAAACTTTGGTACTTAAAAATCCCCATAGGCGACACTTTAAAAACTTCTACAGGTTACCGGCTTAGAGTTCCAGAGGAGGTCTAGGGCTCAAATTATTACTTTTGCTCTAACGATCGCGGCGATACCTCACAAGTGTGGTTTGCAAACACGGTTTACATATGTGGGCGGGACTTCCATATGCGTTCGCTTCTGCACGCGAGCTAACGGGGACAGGGCACTTTAATTTTTTTTTCCTATTTATTTTATTTATTATTTTTTATTTTTACACAGTTTTAAAAAAATTTTTTTTGATCATTTTAATTCTATTACAAGGAATGTAAACATCACTTGTAATAGAAATAGGCATGACAGGTCCTCTTTATTGTGAGATCTGGGGTCAAAAAGACCTCACACCTCACAACTACACTAAAAAAGAAAAAAAAAAAGTGTTGGAAAAAATATCAGCCCTTTAAACCGGTTGCTAGGCAATGACGTTTGACATCGCTCCGGTCCTCCAAGACAATAAAGTCGAGTGAGGGCCATCTTGCCCTCACTCGACTTCCTGTCTCTGAGGATCCAGGATTGGATAATTTTCCCCTTTGCCGGCGGGTCCAGTAAGCAGGGAAAAACGTCCAGGAAGCAGCGGGAGGGGGAGGTCACCTCTTCCGCGCGCCGTAAGGGTGATCCTGCTACTAATCCGCCGCTGGATCCACCCTTATCACCCGCTGGTTTCAAAAATACCGGGGTATGGCAGCTATCTGCTGCCATAACCTCAGTATTAAGTGTCAAAGGACCGATGTAAATCGACGGTGGGCGGGCGGTCGGTAAGTGGTTAAAGGAGCCAGAAATCTGACAGTAACTAGCATGGGGGGTAAGCATCTTAAGAGATTTAGATTTTTCTCCAAGGCTTAGGTCAGAAGGGGTATCTTTGAGAAAATAGTTGAATTAAATTATTTTTCCAAACTTTTATATGGACAAACAGTGCCCCCTGTTGATAATGGTGAGGTAGCGTTACATAGTAAATGTGGCCCCATCTGACGTGTTTTCACGTGGAAAACAAAAGCCACGCCCATATTCCCAAAGTATAAAAGTTGAATGAAAATTAAGTAGGGGAGAGAATTGGAAAGATCGAGAGAGGAAGGAAGTAGGAGGAGGTTCTGACACACTGATGGGAAACATCTTAAGCTGATGGCAAGCTAATCAAGGGAATTGGGACACCAAATTGACTTCTGAGACAACAGACATTGAAGTTTTTTGGTAAAGTATACATTTTTATTTTTCCATAGGCAATTTGCTTGCCATATACATCTGACTGAACCATTAGATTTTCTTTATAGCATCAAGATTTTACAGTAATTTAGATCATTCTAACTGCAGTATGATCAATCTATTTTACAATCTTGGGAGATTATACACATGTAAGATCCCCTTGAGGCTGATTTCAGTTCATAGTAAATGGTGCAATTGTGATGTATACTTAAAATAAATTAACTTAGTAGAAGTTTATCTTTATCCCAAAAATATTCTTGGCTTGTAGCCAGTTTTGGTGCATGGTGTAACAGTTTTTGTCCATGCATTTTTAAAACATTGAGTTGTGAACATCTGTTGGCTGAGAGAGATCACGTGTCAAATCTGTCAAATTTTGTTTCCATATTTTTGTGAGCTGATGAAAAGCTATTAATTACATTTTAGAAGTTACGGGTTTTGGTTACATTGATATTCTGTAATAAATAATATCCTTTGATTGTTTTTTTCACATTACCCGTGTGATACATATTATTTAGATTTTGTTCCACATTTTGTATTTATTACCAGTTATATTTTGACATTATTCTGCACTGATTTTTAGTTAATAAATATATATATATTTTTGCATAAAATTGTATTCATCTTGTCTTCAAGTTAGCGCCAATAAACGATCTTGAGTTTTTGTTGATTTATGAAAATAAATTGAGAATCTCCTAAATTACAGATTCTTTCTTGTTTGCATAAATAGACCCTGTTTATCAGAGCAGTATAAACATTCTGACAATGTTAAAGGCCTAGCTGCCTATTGCCAAAATCGTGACTCGGTGGTATCATTACCTAATTAGGTTACATACTATTTTCCCCTTAGTACCAGAGATTTATTCAGTCTCGGGTGACATACATACATCTTTTGGTCTTGCTCTATTCTTCAGGTCCATACAATAGTTCAGAGGTTTACAGGTACTGAAAACTTCAGCCATATTTTTTCTTTTACACTGTAATGTAAGCTCTAACGAGCAGAGCCCTCTGCTCAGCGCTATATAAATCCTGTATAATAATAATAATAATATAGTCCCTATCAAAGCTTACAAAAATTCAGTTGCAAGACATTTAGTTAACCTCCCTGGCGGTCTGATTATGTCAGAATTTTTGTGCTAAAAGCGGTACATTGTTTTGCATGGAAATATGTTGTTTTTTATTTTAGGCCTGTAATTCTTAGGAATAACCCACTTAACCACTTAAGCCCCGGAGGATTTGGCTGCTAAACGACCAGAGGGTATTTTGCGATTCGGCACTGCGTGACTTTAACGGACAATTGCGCGGTCGTGCGACGCTGTACCTAAACGAATTTGGCGTCCTTTTTTTCCCACAAACAGAGCTTTCTTTTGGCGGTATTTGATCACCTGTGCGATTTTTTGATCACGCGCTATAAACAAAAAAAGAGCGTAAATTTTGCAAAAATAGCAATATTTTTCCCTTTTTTTTATATGAAATTCCCCCAAAAAAAAATGTAAAAATCAAAATTTTTTAATATTTTCGGCCAATTTGTTTTATGCTACCTATGTTTGGTAAAAAAAATCGCAAAAAGCGTATTTTGATTGGTTTGCGCAAAAGTTATTGCGTTTACTAACAAAGGGAAAGATTTTTGTCATTTTTGTTGTTTTTTTTTTTAACGCGTAATGGCGGCGATCTGCGATTTCTTTTGCGGTACTGCGACATTGCGGCGGAAAGATCGGACCCTTGACTGACATTTTTGACACTTTTGGGGTTACCAGTGACATTTCTACAGTAATCAGTGCTATATATATGCACTGTTACTGTAAAAATACACTGGTAGTGAAGGGGTTAACTTTATTTGAGAGGGAGGGGCTGTGTGTGTCCCTAGGGGCGTGATTCTAACTGTGATTGGCTGTGGCTTCAACTGTATGCAGAGTGATCAATGGATCTACATAGTAGATCCATGTGATCAGCTCTCATACAGAGAGGAGAATGACAGGCAGCTTGTTTACACAAGCTGCCTGACTTTCTCCCTCTCCCCCGCCGATCGCAGAGTGGCCGGCGGCGATCGGGTCCGCCGGTCACACGCGCGGGGGGGTCCGTGACCACGCGGGAGCGGGAGCGCGCCTCTGGCGGCGCGCGCTCGCTCCCTAAACCCTCACAGGCGAGCGACGTAGACCTACGTCACTTTGCCTGTGAGGGGCTGACCGCCGCCGTAGATAGTCGTGCGGCGGTCGGCAAGTGGTTAAATCTGTCCAAACAAGACACACATCCCACTAGTACACATCCCAGGTATGATTAAGTTTGAAACACAAAATCTTAAATTATAATATAATAATAATACATTTTATTCAATAATATAATCAAACCAAAAACACTGAAATATGTACAAACAAGGGGTGCGATATTACTAGTCACTGTAATAAAGGTTCAGTAAAAATCTCGGGTATGAAATATTTTGAAACATGGGACTGCACAAAGTCTGACGTCACAATCGGGACAATATTATCTGGTTTCTTTTCTTATTTTCCTTCCACTGTCATCTCTTTTCGAGCAACAAACCACGCACATCCTTGTAGGTGCTGACTTTTTCTCAGTTGGTGGGATGTAGTCCATGAAGTGACGACCAGTCAGGCGTTCCAGGTTGACAATGCCAACAGCACGACGTCCAGATCTGTTCACAGCCATTGATGGTGTTTGGTGACTATGAAAGATTTGTTTGGCAACTTTACAAATAAAGCCTGCATGATTTAAAGGCTTGTCACTCTTTTTTTTTAGCAGAATGTATGCATTCCACAAGCATTGCTCAAGAAGATGTCTGAAGATCTTTTTATAGTTTTTGTTTTGCTGCTTCTTTATAGCTGGGTAGAATGTCATTGCTTGGTCGGCTCTGCCGATACCTCCCATGGTGTTGTTGTAGTCTATCACTACTTGTGGCTTCATGACTTCTTTCCCACCTTTCGTGCGTACCATAACAGTGGAGGTGTTATGCACTGTACTCATTAGGCACACATCTTTCTTGTCCTTCCATCGCAGTGCCATCATTTTGCCTTTCTGCCAGGCAACCATTTCTCCTGTCTTAAGCTTCTTTTGGCAAACATTGGAGGCATGTCGTGCCGGTTAGCCCTTACGGTTCCATAGACATCAGTTTTGTTGTAAAAAGTGGGTGTGAAAAGGAACTCTGGAAAAACCAGTCCGTACACACTAGCAGCGCTCACTAGGACGATCCAGATATAAAACCATAAATATTAAATGTATGCAATGATGTGTAAAACCTTATAAAATCATGTAAATCACTCTATCCTTAGGTGACAACTTCACTTAAGTACTGCACGGAGGCACATATAATTTATAAAAAGTTCATAAAAAGTTCATAATAGTTCATAACAATTCTTGAGATCTTGGACTAGATCACAATATCCCACGGTGTTAGAATGACTACTCCTGGGCCACCATCACCACACCTCCACAACGTGTCCCCCTTGATAGTGAACACTCACCAGACCATGGACTTATATTAGCCTTGTCAAGAATGATGAGGTATCCGTTCCGTGGTTAGGGTAATCTGTGTGTCTATAGACAGCTTCAACCAAAATCTCCAATAATAAATCTCCTGAACTTGAGCCTCAGCAGTATGTGTAGGCACCAGTGGAATTTAAACCATGTGAAGCAAAGAAAAGGGGACTAATAGTGTAATTCCGCAAATGTAACAATACTTTATTAATTCCCCAATCCCCATAAAATTGCACTCACAATGTAACAAGATACAGTCAGCATGTAAAATTTGAGGTCATGGACGTCTGAAGCCTCGGTGACTCACCGCTACATTCACAGCCTGGGGGAACCCGATCTCAGACCTCCGTTGTGACAGCAGATGGTTGCGTGCTCACGCCCTATCAGTTTTGTTGTGACGTAGAACCTCATAAAGTTCAGGAGACGTATAAAAATTGTCCGTTGTTACACAATAGCCCTGATTTAGCAATGGCTCAATCAGTGAAAGAACAGAAGATGTTGCCACTCCATAATTGCTGTATTTTTCATCAAATTTTGTTCCTTTTCCAGTGTATATCACTGAATTCCAAATGTAGCCAGTTGATGATTCGCACAGCATGTAGGACTTTTCGCCAAATCGCACCCTTTTTGATGCAATATTCTGAAGAATCATTTAATATACTTCCCAATTTTTTTTAGTTTTGGTGCAGGATGAGTAGTTTCATCAAATTCTTCATTATTGTCAAAGTGCAGATATTTCATTATGAGGGAAAATCGGTATTCTGACATGACCGTGCCAAAGAATGGAGTGGCGAATAATGAATTGGTTATTCAATACCACTTCTGCAGGGGTTTCCCCACCACTCCCTGAAGAATTATTAGGCCCAGAAATTTCCAAAGGTCATCTTTGGTCACTTTCTGCATCTTGCAAACCTCCGATATGTAGTGCATTGTTGGTCTTTGTACAGGTTAGTCTCGGTAACAATTTTTTCAATAACTTCATCGGTCATAAATAATTGTAGGTATGCCAAGGGGTTGTCATGGTCAACATCAACGTACCAGGTGCTCCTGTAAATGGGAATCTTGGGGGCGCTGCCTGATCCGTACCGTAGTCAAAAGAGCACCAAGTCCGCACATCGCTGAGCTCAGTCGCAGAATTGTCGCTGTCGTCGTCACTTTCCGTACTGGATGACGAATTTTCCCACGAATCGCTATCGCTCAGTTATTCAATTAACTCAGTTTCCCTGTCGCTGTTTTCCAATTCATCTAAAAGTGCATTTGTGCAAAAAGAATGCTTCTTGGACGCCATGGTCGTTCTCAAATTTCCACGCACAAAGAACTGGAAAAGCACAGGCAGGGCACTGGAAAAGTCAGCAGGTGAAATTCTGAGGTAACTGACTTGATACAGTGTAATTCGTTAGGATAACAACTTTGTATCATGTCATTTATTTTATTTACTTTTTGAATTTGCCCGGCGGTTCCACCCCTCTGCATTTCAACGCTCACAGGGAAGGAAACAAGAAGACAGGTGCCGGGATCCGCCAAACACACAGCAGGAAGACGGAGTGAGGATGCCTGGAGGACGGCGGGCTATGGCAGGGGAAGGTGAGATTCATTCTGGGGTAATCCAGAGTGTGGCTCGGGGCTACCTCTTTTGGTACTGTATATTACCCTGAGCCATACTCAGGAATACCGCTAGGGAGGTTAATGTAGTGTGTTCACGCATCCCTGCACTATGGAACTCTGCATCTCCCCCATGTGGAGAATAAGACAAGCTCCTTCAAAGGAACTGATGACAAGTTACAGTCTACTTGGCATTATGGGAATGAATACTCTTTCACAGAGGTGTTTAAACAGATTACAGGCTGAATAATATACCAAAGGACCCTTTTAATGCTGTTTGCTAGCCTACTCTGTCTCCAACTTTTCTTTCTCTGATTTATATGCTTCCCTGTTATTTCCTCTTCTGACTTACTTCAAACTAGGGTCCCACAGCCCTCTCCTGCTTGGTGTACCTTCTTACAACCCCTTCCTTTTCAGGCTGTTCTCCAACCCATCCTGACATAACTTTTTCTACCTTTGTTCTCTTATCATGTTGTTTGTCACCCCCCCTGTTTTGTCTCTGGACCCCTATATCCTTTGTTACTTTGAGTCTTCACTCTATCCTTATAACCTTCTTTAGAATGGGAAGCTGTTAACCTTTTCCTGCACTTCTACCACATTTTTTACCTATTCAGCGATCTGGTTGCCTGCAGATTTTGGGCATAAGGTACCATTACAACTTCTGATTATGTTACTCTAAATGTTAGTTATACGTTGTAACATTTTATTATGATTTTTTGCTTCACGTGTTTGGTGATACTCTTCTGCTTAGTACCATCTGTCATGGTCATTATGATTTCCAATATAATGCTTTGAAAAATAATTCATACCCCTTGAATTTTTCCACATTTGTCACGTTACAACCAAAAACATAAATGTATTTTATTGGGATTGTATGTGATGTGTATGTGGATGAGTTTATGAAATGGATTGGATGAAATTCATTCAATCTGAAATTTACAATGGAATGTGATCAACCCAGAGTAACCTTCTTCAATATTCACATTTTAAAGGACAATGGAGGGTAACGTAATGACAGATCTTTATCGTAAACCATCGGCTGCGAATACCATTCTGCATGCCTCGAGTGCTCATCTCATCACAAGAATAGTATACCCTATGGGCAATATCTTAGACTGAAGAGAAATTGTAGTAGGGAGGAGAATTTTCTTATTCAGGCAAGGAAGCACAGAACTGTCTTCTAAAGAAGGATGTCTTAAAAAAGCCTTTAACCAGTTCTGGACCAGGAAAGGATTTGTCCCCTTAATGACCAGGCCATGTTTTGCGATTTGGCACTGCGTTACTTAGCGGAACATTGTGTGGTCGTGCGACACTGTACCAAATTAAAATTGATGTCCTTTTTTCCCACAAATAAAGCTTTCTTTTGGTGGTATTTGATCACCTGTGTATTTTTTTTGCTATAAACAAAAAAAAGCGACAATTTAAAATATATATATATATATATATATATATATATATATATTTCACATTCTGCTACATAACATTCCCAAAAAAAATTTAAAATTAAAAATTAAAAATTTTCATCTTTTTATGCCAATTTGTATTCTGCTACTCATTTTTGTTAAAAAAGAAAAAACAAATAGCAAAAAGCGTATTTTGATTGGTTTGTGCAAAAGTTTAGTGTCTACAAACTAGCGGAAAGATTTATGTCATTTTTTTTTTTTTTTTTACTAGTAATAGCGGTGATCTGCCATTTTTAGCGGGACTGCGACATTGCGGCGGACAGATCGGTCCCCTAACTGACATTTTTGACACTTTTGGGGGGACCAGTGACTTTACTACAGTAATTTGTGCTAAAAATATGCACTGTTACTGTAATAATGACACTGGCAGGGAAGGGGTTAACCTAGGGGTGCTCAAAGGGTTAATTGTGAGCTTAGGGGAGTGTTTTCTAACTGTATGTACTTGTGAAATGATCATAGAGACCTGTGATCCTGTATAGAAGGACCACAGGCGCTCTGTGATCATTTCAGAGAAAATAACAGTCAGCTGTGTTTACAACAGCTGATCGTCCTCTCTCAGCAGGGAGCGATTGCGGGTGCCTGGCGGCAATAGCGGCTGCCGGTCCCATGGATCGGCATCCCCGATGCCTAGTGGGGGCGGGTGGCTCGCCCCCCCCCGCACCACTCCAGTGAACCGTAAACCGACTTACCCCTTTGTCGATTCGCGCAGCTGAGCCAGCCTGCGGCAAGTGGTTAATAGAACTAAACGGAGATCAGGTGACTCTCTCCTATATACCCATCGCAAACTAAATGTGAATGAACCCACAGGTATTATCACCAGTTTTTCTCAGAATCACACCCAAGTGGAAAGAATTTTATCATGCCACTGGCATCTATTAACCACTTCTGGACCAGAAGGATTTGCCCTTTTAATGACCAGGCCCTATTTTGCGCGTCCGCACTGCGTTACTTTAACGGTCCACAGAGACATATGATCCTATATACCAGGGGTAGTGAATTAAAAATCAAGGAGGTCCGGTCGGTGGTCGCTAAAATTTTCTTTGGGCCGAGGTCCGAATCTCAAGTTTGCTATGACTTGAGATAATCTAAGTGGCATGCTGCTAGGCACATTTTATGTTAAGGGGCACTCTAAAGGGCGCATTTTATGTTAGCCACTTAAGCCCCGGAAGATTTTACCCCCTTCCTGACCAGGGCCTATTTTGCGATTCAGCACTGCGTGACTTTAACGGACAATTGCGCGGTCGTGCAACGCTGTACCTAAACGAATTTGACATCCTTTTTTTTCCCACAAACAGAGCTTTCTTTTGGTGGTATTTAATCACCTGTGCGATTTTTTGATCATGCGCTATAAACAAAAAAAGCGCGTCAATTTTGCTAAAATAACAATATTTTTCACATTTTTTTATATGAAATTCCCCAAAAAAATGTAAAAAAGCGTATTTTGATTGGTTTGCGCAAAAATTATTGCTTTTACTAACTAAGGGAAAGATTTTTGTCATTTTTGTTGTTTTTTTTTTTAAATGAGTAATGGCGGCGATCTGCGATTTTTTTTTTTGCGGGACTGCGACATTGCGGCGGACAGATCGGACCCTTGACTGACATTTTTGGCACTTTTGGGGTTACCAGTGACATTACTACAGTAATCAGTGCCATACATATGCACTGTTACTGTAAAAATAACACTGGCAGTGAAGGGGTTAACTTTTCTTTAGAGAGTGCTTCTAACTGTGATTGGATGTGGCTACTAGTGTAAGAACAGAGATCAACGGTCCTACATAGTAGAACTGTGTGATCCTCCTTTCATTCGGTGTAACGGACGATCGCGAGTGCCCAGCGGACATCGGGTCCGCCGGGCACACGCGCGGGGGGGGTCCTAGAGTCTCCCAGGCTAGCGACGTAGCCCTACGCCGCTTTGCCTGTGAGGGGCTGACCGCCGCAGTAAATAGTCGTGCGGCGTTCGGCAAGCGGTTAAGGGGCACTCTGATGGGCACAAAAACAGTACTCCTTTACATCAGGTGTCCCCATGACAGTGCTCCTTTACATCGGGTGTCCCCATCACAGTGCCACCTTACATCAGGCATTCCCGTCAGAGTGCCCCCTTACATCAGGTGTCCTTATCACAGTGCTCCTTTAACATAAAATATGCCCATCAGTGTGCCCCATAGCATGCATAAATATGTCCATCAGCATGCCCCTTAACATAAAATATGCCCATCAGCGTGATCCTTAACATAAAGGGGCAAGCTGATGGGCACATTTTATGTTAGAGGCACTCTGATGGGAAGAACAAAATGTGCCCAACAGCGTGACCCTTAACATAAAATATGCCCATCAGCGTGCCCCTTACCATAAAATGTGCCCATCAGCGTGCCCCCTAACATAAAATAAGGGGCACGCTGATGGGCACATTTTATGTTAGCGGGCATGCTGATGGGCAAAACAAAACATGTAAATCAGCGTTGCTCTTAACATAAAATGTGCCCATCAGAGTGCCCCTTAACATAAAATGTGCCTATCAGCGTGTCCTTTAGCATAAAATAAGGGGCACGCTGATGGGCACATTTTATGTTAGGGGGCACTCTGATGGGCACATTTTTTTTTTTATGAGGTACTCTAATGAGCACAACAAAATATGCCCATCAGTCTGAACACTTTATAAAACTCTCATAAGCTTTAAGAAGTGCAGCTATTGTATTAAACCACACCACATTGCTTTCTCCCTTTAACATGTGCCCCACATACCTTTAGGGCAGGAGTCAGCAAGCTGCGCCTGGAGCCTTGAGCCGCGAGCAGCAGGGGGGCGGGGCGCGCACATAATGTCACGCCCCAACTCGCTGCTCGGCTGAGAGGGAGCCGCAGTCAGGAGCAGGGGGGGGGGGGGGTGGGGCGCGCTCGTGACATCACGCGTCTACTCGCGGCCTGGCTGGAAGTGAGCCGGGAGCCGCAGTAAGAAGGAGGGGGGCATGGCGCACACACAGGACATCACTGGTTGCTGGGACACCCCAGCAAACCAATGACTAATTACAGGTAGCAGCCTCGCGGTCCGGAGCGGAAGCTCTGTGATCATTTCAGGGAGAAGGACGGTCAGCTGTGTTTCCAACAGCCGACCGTCCTTTTCTCTCTCTTCGGGGAGCGATCGCGGGAGTCAGGCGGCAATCGGAGCCACTTGACACATGCCTTGGCTTCTTCGCAGGCGAGCGATGTAGACTTACATGGTAGACTTACATTGTTCTGCCTGTACGAGCCAGCCTGCTGCAGTAAATATAATTAAGCGTATAAGTAAGCGGTCAGAAACTGGTTAAAGGATGACCCAATAGTGGCCAAGTATATTGGGGAGAGGCCCCAAGTGACATATCGCAGGGCGAAGTTGTTACGTGACCATTTAACTCACAGTCACCTACAGGATAGGACCTCCAGCTTACCTTGGGGTCAACGCAAAAGAGGCAAATCAAGGTTTGGTAATTGTAATTACTGCAACTGGATGTGGGTCAGTGATAGGATACATCTGCCCATGGGCATCCGCAGGTAGGGGCAAGGGGGGTTAAATGCCCCCCCCCCCTGTAATCTCAACTTCCCCTTTCAAGTGGTTGTTAAGCCACTTTATACCATCCTGTCTGGTTTGTTTAATAATCCTGTGTGCCCCTGTGTCTTAAAAAAATAAGCCGTTCTTTACCAGTTTTCAGAAGGCCGAGCACCGCTCACGTGAATCGTCAGCTCTCTCCTCTCCCCATATGACAGCTTCCTGCAGCGGGTTGGGCTAAGGATTCCTCACTGATGTCAGTGGTGAGGGGAGGAGGAGGAGGAGGAGAGAGGCGGTGGGTCACATGAGCAGCGAGTGGCGCTCTGAAAACCTGTACAGCTTATTTTTATAAAACACAGACACAGGGGCACACAGGATTATTAAACAAACTGCAGACAGGATATAAAACTTTAAATGTAACTACAGCAGCAGGAGGGGGGGGGGGGCACTAACACAGGAGCAGACAGGTAGGGAGAGAAGACAGAGAAGGACAGGAGGGCTGCAAATGACGGAGGCACGTAAACTGACCACAGTGTCAAGGCTCAGCAGCCATGGTATACCGTGGTCAGTTAACATAGGTGATAAAAGGGGCCAAATTACACAGCAAAGCACTGTGCTGTATAACATGCTTTAAGGGAACAGGATATATATATTTTTTTTTTTTAGGTTAACAAATGTTTTAAAAATAAATGCTGGTGTTTGCTCTTTAAAAATAAATACTCAAAATAAGTATAATGACTAAGCCCCTCCCCTTCAGGACATTGTTGAAAAGGGGCGGAGCATGGGTGACCAAAAATGATGCCCCCCCCTGAAAAAAGTCCTGCGGACGCCCATGCATCTGCCTAATGTTCAAACATGGACCCCTTGAGAATTAACAAATTGTCAAACAATAGGAATTGTCTACTACATGGCATGTCTATGTAAGGCCTACTATGTAGATAAAACTAGAGCTTTCCATAGGCGCATTCGTGATTACGTATATGAAATTAAAAATTACCTAATGGAATCAGCCATCAGCCGCCATATTGGTTTATATAATAACTTTAACTTGGATTACATGAGGTTTTTCACATTAGAACATGTAAAAAAGTCACCTAGGGGAGGAAATATTGACAAACGATTGTTACAGTTGGAAACTCAGTGGATCTTTCATGCTACTAAGCCTCCAGGCCTTTATGAATATATCAGCTACAAATCTTATCTGTAATTGTTTTTTCCCCAATCTGCTAATTTTCCTTGCACCTCGGTAATCCAAGGTTTTTGTAATGTAATTCCTCTAGCATTCTCAGATAACTCTATCCAGGAGTTGGACAATATTTACTACTGTTTATAATAAGTTTGATGTTTTTGCGATGTGGTTAGGCCATTTCAGAGGGATCAGGCCCGTCTCCTCTATTTAGGATGCCCAGGACAAAGGATGGCTTTTCAACCGCAGGGTGGTCCCTGTTCTGGGGGGGATGGGGGTCTGCTTCTTGGTACTTAATTCGGAAAGTGTAAGCCCTGTCGGGGGGCCTTGCCTGTAGGAGATTATCTATTAATGTGTGGACTGTTTTGTCTGGTATGTTATGAAGATATGTTTTAGCACTCTTGAAGGTGCGCTATAAATATGGTATGTACTCTTGGTAATGTTTCCACAATGAGACATTGATTTGTTGTTTCTTTCAAACTCTTGGTGGTTTTTAAGCTGCCATCTATGTTAGTTTCATAAGATGGCGTGTTATCTGCTTGTCGTAGATGAATTTTTATTGCCACAGGGACTATAACATGGCATCATCTGTAGTGTTTACCTATATCTATAAATTTGGGTAATTGAGCTGTTATCTACGTTAAAAGCACAAGATGGCGTCTTCTGTTTGCTTGCCTCAGATGAATTTTTATTCCCCTCAGTGACAATAAGATGGCAGCTCAATGGAGTGTTATCTATAACCTTTATATGTGGCCCCCGATATATGGGCTTGTGATGGGACGTGGCTGTTTTCCTTTGTGTCCCTCTACCTCCTCCTGCTTCTTCCATTATATGCCTCTGTTTGGTGAGATAAATGATGCAGTGTGTGGGCGTGGGACCACAGCCGTCCATCCCGCCATTATCGCGCATGCGCGGGTTCTGGCACATGCGCAATAGCATATTCCATTGAGACGGCAGTGGTTTGGGGTGGGAGAAGGGAGTGTTTTTGGTGCCAGATCGCCAATATAAACAGGCTTAACATAGGAAGATAAGCTACAGGCTACTCACCGTAGAAGGCTCTTCTTTTTTGGTGACTGACAAATAAGGGAAGTCGTGAGGACCTAGAGGTAATATGTTTGGCCGCTCTCATGTTTAAAGACACGGATGTAAGGATGTGTCAGTGTTGATTGTAAGATCTTATTGGTGTGTTTTTTTGTTTAATTAGATATACATCTAACCTTAATGCAGTTTGGCCTCTGCCTTGCATTCCCCCCCTTTTCTTTGGGGTTAGGTATGTTCGTGAGTGGCAATGGTATGTTAAATTGGTAGTTACTGTTGATTGTGTCTAAGAATAGGAACATTAATTGTGATTTTTTGTCCCTTCTTTTACCAGTGCTATCTAGATTCTGGCATAGTGGAAGTTAAGCCGATCGTTTCCTTCTCTCTCCCCTCCAGGGTTGGTGCGTTTTGGACTGACCCTTTCTTCCCCTGTTTTTGGGATCACCTAATCTCCGATGTCTTGGTGCTGATCTGGCCAGACATAGATGAATATCTGTGATCCCTCCTGAATTTGCAATTTTTCACAATTGTAAGTTGATGTAAATATTTCCTAATGGAAGTTATTGACTATGTAAGTGATAAGTTGTTTTCCTGACAGACTCCATGGCAGCATACGTATCGGGTTTGGCCCCGCCTCCAAACCTACCCATAGGACATCACTCCCATAAATCTTTGCACCTGTTCAGCACACGTGTTCCTTTTTTGTCCTCCTAATGGATTACCTGTATCCTACCTGAAGATGGATCCCAGGAGATGGATGTCTCTACCATTCGGGTATTGAGTTCTCCAATAAGCTCCAGCTGTTGCGGGGTATGGAGCAGGGGCGAAGATTCTTCTGACGTGCACCTTGGCCAAAAAGCCCAGCTGCTGCGGGTGGCCTGTACCCTGAAAGAATCATGAAGTCCGGTGTGTGCGGTATGCTCATCCATCCCTGGTGGCTAGCGGTTCGTTGGTGGTCGTGAGTACCCCTTGCCTGTCATATTTGTTTAACTCCATGGCAGCTTAAGTTTTTATTTCAGCTGGTTTTGTATGTTCTTACCTTATTTCCTGTTATTTCCTGGTGGCTAGGGCTACTGAGCATGTGCGGGCACCTCAGAACGAGGCTTGGTTCTCGCACATGCTCAGTGACGATGTGGAGCATGTGCAGTAGGGTTTTTCGGCGCTGATTGATGATGTCAGCGGGTGCCATATTGAAAACCCTTCAGGTGTCAGCAGAGTGTGTAGATCATACACTCTGTTGCTGGAAGTCTGTATTTTGCTGTCGGTTTCTCGGTGTGTCTACCTGCTGCATCCGCTGATGCTCTGCATTTGCCCATACGGTCTTCCTGGTGAGTACCGGCCCCAGGTTTTTGGGAGTTATTCCCCCTCTCCTCTTTCTTCCTCTCTGATCCCGTTGTCCGGCTCATCCCTGCAGGTCAGCGCCAGATGGAAGCCTCCTCACCCTCAGCCCGCCCTTAATAGGTATGCGGGGCTTGGGGGTTGGGGTGTGTAGAGAGGGGGGGATTAGGGCATCATTTATGTCCTGCCTCCCTGTTTGTTCCTTTGTTTTACAGCCCTCCTAGGTCGGAACGGCATTCCTCATGCAAGAGTGAGCATCGCTCAAGTTCTCACCACCGGCACACCTCCTCGAGATCTGCTCGGAGGTCACAGTCAGTCATCATCGTGGGAAATCATCTGCCTCAGCGGGCCCCTCGCGACGCCCAGATAGAGTGGGCTGTTGGGGTTGTGGTGCACGTGTCCCTGAAAGCAAATCAATGTGTGACAAATGCTTCTCTCAAGCTGCGGGAGAGAGGGACAATCCAGACCAGCGACTGGAGGCCCTAGTCAAGAGGGTCGTCAAGGATTCCCTGGCAGACGTGGGAGTAGGTCAGGCGCAGAGCCCAGAAGTGACTCCTCCAAGCCCTCCCCTTGGAAGACAGCCTAGGGAAGATCCTGAAACCTCTCAACCTAGTCACCTGTCAGAGAGTGATTCAGAGGTTGAAGATCCCTGCTTGGGATTTGAGTATGCTCTCGTCCCCTCCTTAGTCAGAGCGGTAAGAGAGACCCTGAATTGGGAAGACTCGGCTGTTTTCTCCTCTAACAACAGAAGAGATTCTTTAAGCAGCTCTGCAAAGAGCGACTCGACTTCCCTTTTTTGGGTGAATTAGGGGATATCATTACTGAAGAATGGAATAAGGTGGAAAGGAAGAATTCCATGCTTTCCAAAATGTCTCGGTTATATCCTTTCAAGGAAGAAGATGTAAAACATCTAGAATCTCCTCCCTTGGTGGATGCCGCAGTCATGAGGCTGGTCAAACATGTGACCCTCCCACTAGAGGACACAGCCTCCTTTAAAGATCCTTTGGATAGGAGGATGGATTCTTTTTTTTTTTACTTTATTTTTATTTGCATATAAAATCTCAATATACAGAGTTCCACCAATTTGGTTTAGATTCACAAGTTACATAATTAAATTATGCATCAAAAGGCACACAAAAGAAATACATATACATTTTTCCCTTCCCACCCTCCCCCTGCCTCCCAGAATTCCTCCCCTACTTGCCAGCCGTTTCGCTCTAGGATGCCTCCCCATAGTAGATATGCTAATTATTTATCTCAATATATTTAGTTGATTTTTTAAATTCTTTCCATTTCCCCCATTTTCTTATCATATTTCTTGGAATCTCCTCTTGTGTATTACATAGGTATTCCATATTATATTTATTATTTATCTTTTTACACCATTCCTTTATTTTCGGACTCTCCTTTTCTCTCCATTTTTTTGGTATGGTTCCTTTTGCTGTATTCAGCATTGTTGGGACCAGAGTCGTTTTATATTTCTTTAAAGGTATTGTTGTTTTGTGAAATAGGCATGCCCATGGTTAATCCGGCACTTTTATTTCGGTGATGTCTTCAATCAGTTGTCTTACCTCTAGCCAAAAATCTCTTATTTTGGGACAGTCCCAAAATAAATGATAAATTGTACCTATGTTGCCGCAGTCCCGCCAGTATTTATCTGTCTTGCCTGGTTGGTATTTATTTATCACTTCTGGGGTGATGTACCACCTGTATAGACATTTGTAGTTTAATTCTGTAGTACTGACATCTATGGCTGTGGATCCCGCCATCCCCAGTACAATCCCTAGCTCCTGTCCTTGCAAGTGTATTCCTATTTCTTTCTCCCATTTTCCTATATATGGAGGTTTCTCTGTACTGTGCCATTCCGTCAGCATTTTGTAAATCTGAGACACTCCATGCCTTTGCTTGAGAGAGTAGCTCAGTTTCTCGATATTGTTGAGATTTTTTTCCGACCTAATCGGCTGTGGTAATGAGCTGACAAAATGTTTCAGCTGGAGATATCTCCAATTATCTATTTTTATATTATTATTTTCTTGTTTTAATTTCTGAAGTGTTTTTATGTGCCCTTTGTGTAAAATATCTTTTAATTGAGTGTTCCCTATCCAATTTCCCCCCTGTTCTTCCTCCCCGGGTGGAAAATATTCAGTGCCATTTAATGCTATCATTGGTGAGTTATATTCCCATTTCAGTTGCTTATTTATTCCATCCCATATTTTATAAACTACTTTTGTCAATTCATGTGCTCCCTGTGTTTCCCTATATTTTGGTGGAATCCAAATTGTTTTGTGTAACTGGTTATTATTTTGTGTACATTCTATCTCTACCCATCTTTTTTCTCTCCTTTCTATTTTTGTCCAGTCCACCATTCGTGTAATAATTACCGCCTTATAATACCTCTCTATGTCTGGGGTGGCTAATCCTCCCTGTGCTTTGCTTCTTGTCAGGATCTTGTACTGTACTCTGGGTTTTTTCCACTGCCATATATACTTTGTCAGTAGGTTTCTAATTACCCTAAAAAAATTTGCGGGGATGTTTATTGGCAATAAAGAGAAGGTATATAAGATTTTTGGCAAAATAAACATCTTAACAACATTGTTTCTTCCAATCCATGAGATTTGACCATTTGATTTATTTCTTATTTCTGTTTTTATTTCGTTCAGTAACGGTATATAATTAGCTTGATATAATTTTTCAGTATGAGGAGTTAAATATATCCCTAGGTATATCTGAAGAGAGATATGCGTTTCCTGTAGAAAAGCAATATTTGCTGCTTCTCTCCTCAGCTCTTCCAATATCTTATACCTTTTTGTATGGGAGTTTAATCCTCTTACATTGTACGTTATTATTTTTAGTTGTTCATCTTTCATTTTTTTTTCCTTCTACTTGATCCAGTTCCTCCACGAACAGGGGGGCACCGGATCAATTTAAATTCCACTAACCGCATACTACCAATGTTGTTAGTCTGGCAGGCTTTTAAAATTTCTTTTCTTTTTTGGCAATGGAGAGTTTCCCTATCCCTACCCTTCCCCCCCTCTCCCACCCTCCCCCCCCCCTCCCCTCCCCCCGCCTCCATCCCCTTCCGTCTCATGTTGATGTTTTTCTGATCCATTTTTGATCTTAGGGTATTTAGTTGTTTCTTTGGGTCATTCTCCCTGATACCCATTCCTTTGGGGTGGTGCTCTAATGGGTTAGCACGATATACCTCCCTCCTCGGTTGGAAGGACGTTCCGGCTTTGGGGGGGGGCTATCCTGCTTCCTTTGTATAGCTTACCTCCCTTCCCCTCCCTCCCTCCTCCCCCCACTCCCCCGACCCCCCCTCCCCCAGTCCCCCCACACAGTTCGCATCTGTAAGAAAGGCCACTCCCCGCAAAGCAGGAGAGGGGAGAAAAAAAAAAAAAAAAAACCACACCCCCTCCCGATTTGCATTGTTTGGGCAGTGATCCGCGTATTTTATCTTTTGTTTTTTCTGGCTAATGTCCATTGCTGTTCTTCCGTCTGTGAGTTTCTTCCTAATTCGTCTTCCCTGTCACCTTCATACCATCCAGGCAGGTTTGGTTCCTGTATATCCAGTTTTTTGCAAAATTCTTGAGTTTCCTCTGGAAAGATGAGTTTTGCTGATCGCCCGTCTCTTTTTCCTATTAAACTGGCTGGAAACCCCCAATTATATCTGATTCCTTGTTTTTGCATCTCTTCTGTCAGGGGTTTTAAAATTCTTCTCCTCCTCAGTGTTTCCGGTGCCAGATCTGTAAATATCTGTATCTTGTCGTTTTCTGTATTTACTGCATTTAATAATGATTTATTCTTCTTTAGGTTTTCCCATATTTGTGCTTTATCTGTGTAATTTTGAAACCTGATTATCACGTCTCTAGGTGATTCTGCTGGGGCTCCTATCGGTTTTCTTATGCGATGTGCTCTGTCGATCAGCAATTGGTCTTCTTCCTTTCTGCCTAAAACTGGGTTTAGGATTTTTTGAAGTTTTTCTTCTAAATTTTCTTCCTGTGTTGTATCTTTTAAGCCTCGGATCCTCAAATTTTTTCGTCTAGCTCTGTTCTCTTGATCCTCTAGTTTGTAAGCTAGATCTCTGGCTTTTTTCTTGGTCTCATTTATTTCCTTTCTCATCCCCTGTATTATTTTTCTTTGGTCCTCTTGTTTTTTTTCTAGTTCTTCTACTCGTCCCAGGGCGTGTCCCAGGTCCATCTGGACCCGTCCTAGGTCGGTTTGGATTTTAACCAATTCGATTTTTAAAGATTTTTCCAATCCTGCAAACATTTCTCGCATTTCACCTTTTGTGGGGGCATGCTCTTTTATTTCTCCCTGCTCTTCCTCCTCTCCCTCGTCGTTTTCAGTCCTTATGCTTAATTCTGAATTTGCTGGGCTGATTGGTGATTTAGCTACTTCAGCTTTTGGATTTTTCTCTACTTTCTTCTTGTCTGTTCCTTGTTGTTTTCCCTGGGATGATTTTTCTAAGGCATTTTCTTGTGTCATAAATTTCCTTATTGTGTTAGGGCTTGAGGATACCCTTGGTGATTTTGCGATGGCTCCTCCTCTTGTGGATTTACCTCTCATTATGTAGAGAGTTGTTCCGCGGTTCTTTTATAGAATCTCAGAACCTCCTATGATGGTGCTCCAAAATTAGGTATACCATATTAATGATCAGAAAAAGATTTTATCTACCTTCAAGCCAGAGGAAGACACAGACCATCCGGGTAGCCTTTATTTTGAATCAATGTTCACAGGCGGTTATAGGAGGTATGAGGCATGGGGCACTTCCAGCCTCCCACCTCCCTACTCAAGTTCTTATACAGGCTAGTGTGAGTCCCGACCTTAAGTATTTGAGAGGTGGAAGAGAGAGAAGACAATAGAGCAGAGGGGAAACTCAGGCTGTATGTCGTAGCAAGGTGATTGAGTAATGTCAGGTATTATTTCACAGAGAGAGTGTTAATCATTTTAAATATTTTGTATATAGCCCCAAGGTCTTTATTTATACTTGTGATCTTCTTATGAGTCTCTGTGTACGGTTATTAAGGGACCGTATAGAATAGAAAATTAGCTGGTTTGGGGTATTGAAAGACTGTTGTGGCTATTAATCCAATAAAAAACACTTTATGAGAGGTTGCTGGTTTAAACAGGGAGCAGCTGAATCAGTCTCAGGTGTGTTGACATTGACATTTTACCATACTGCTTTGTTGTATGTCTCTAAGGAGTCTTTATAAGACCTTCAGATAAACAGAAAAATGACAGTAGGTATAATATAGAAAGAGGGATTACTCCTCTGTGACTCACGGTTTTGTAGACTGTCCCTTTTTTTTAAAAGTTTTTTTTCCTTTTTCCCGTTTGTCTTTAGACTGTATACTCTCTTGTCTCCTTAGCTTCCAGCCCTCAGGCATCAGGACATCAGCATCTCCGGATGGATTGGCTCAAATGGACCTGGCAGCTCTCTTGGGGTCCGCTCCCTCGGGACCTGTTCGCCTGGTCGCGTTTACTGACCGTGTCCAGCCCCCCGCACTGCCGGTTAGCGAGGAGGTCTCTCCTGTCGCCGCAATGGCTGCTCACCTGCGTTCCTGTGCAGGAGACAGGGCTCTCCAGGGCCGATTCCGTGTGCTGTAAGCGTGCGGGGTTCCTTCGGATGTTAATGCTGCGTGAGGTCGTCGCTACATACCGTGGAGGGAGACGTCGGGGAGGGTGGGGGGGGGGTCAGCAGGGTTCACCACTCGCAGCGCCAGCGCTCATCCCCGGGAGCTTAGGCATCCAGAGTCTGGCCGGAGGTGGATCGGGAGCGGTCAGATTCCCTGATGCCTCCATTAGCAGGAGATAGCCCTCTCCCCCTCCGTCCTACGTGCGTGCCAATAGGCTCCTCCCCCTCATGACGGTCCGGAGGATGGATTCTGATCTTAAGAATCTACCTGACTGTGGGAATGGCCTGCAAGCCGGCACTGGCCTTAGCCTCATTATCCAAAGCAATGGAGTTGTGGTCTGACTTAGTGGATGAATCCTTTCGGAGCCTTTCTGAGGAGGCTGCCAGAAGTTCCCCGATTCAGGAACTTAAGATGGCTTTGTCTTTTCTGGGGGAGGCATCTATTGACCTTATACGTCTGTTGGCCAGGGTTATGCTGTCCTCAGTAACGGCCAAGAGGGCTTTGTGGCTCCGCCCTTGGGTGGCTGACCCAGCTTCCAAACAAGTCTAAAGCCGTATTCCTTTTGGAGGCTCCTCCCTCTTTGGGAATAAGCTGGATGAGGCGATAACCAGGGCCACGGGCAGCAGGTCTGGGTTTCTGCCTCAGGCTCGACGCCCTCTCAATCCAAGGAAAGGACAACCCAGAAGGTATGTTCCTGACCGTGCCAGGGAAGCACGTACCTATAGGCCTGGCAGAGAATTTGGTCGCAACTGGAGAGCATGACAAACCTCCTCGCGGAAACCTTCTAAGTGTGTCCCCTCCGGTGAACGTGATACGACCAAGTCTTTTTGAGATTGGGCCCGCTCAGACATGTCGGGTGGGGGCTCGGTTGCTACACTTCCTGCATGTCTGGGCGGCCTCAATCCGAGACTTCTGGACTGTCAGGACAATCACGCACGGGCACAAGTGGACTTTCAGAGAAACTCCAAGATCAAGGTTTCTTCCTACCTCCCTGCCACCCTCAGGAGAGAAGCGCCAGGCACTATTTTCCTACATAGAGTCACTAGTTTCTCAAGGGGCTGTCGTCTCCATACCAGAACCAGAGTGCAGTCAGGGAATCTACTCCCCTCTTTTCTTGGTTCGCAAGAAAAATGGAACATGGAGGCCAGTCATCGATCTGACCTTTCTGAATCAATTCATCAGAAAGGAAAGGTTCAAGATGGAAACTCTTCTTTCTATTCAACAGGCGGTCCAACCTGTGGACTGGATGGTGTCTATAGACTTAAAGGACGCCTATTTCCATGTCCCTGTTGCAGAAGATTTCCAGAAATACCTCCGGTTTTCCATCAATTAATTACACCTTCAGTTCACTTGCCTCACCTTCGGGCTCTCCACTTCTCCACGAACCTTCTCAAAAGTTTTGCTGGCTGTGGTAGCTCTATTGAGAACAAAGGGCATTCGCTTACATCATTACTTGAACGATCTGCTCTTCTTGTCCCAAGACAAATCTCAGCTGTTGAAGCACCTGGACCAGGTGGTGTCCACCCTTCAGATGTTTGGGTGGCTGCTAAATCTAGAGAAAAGTCATCTAATTCCCACCCAGTCTCTCGTCTACCTCGGGGCCTTGTTCAATACACTGACAGCGACAGTGTCCCTTCCGGAGGAGAAAATCACGGTGGTCAGGGACAGGATTCTCCGTGCCCTCGCATCACCTCACCTCCAAGCGCATCAGTGCTTGAGAATAATCGGGACCATGGTGGCTGTAGCTCCCATGGTAAAGAGGGCCCTATGGAGAATGAGGCCTTTCCAAAAAGGCTTTCTTCGTCAATGGGACACCTGGCATTTGGATCATAACATCTTCTTGACCCCAGCCATGAGAGCAAGTCTTCCATGGTGGCTGCAGCGGGAGCATCTTCTGTGCTGCCATTCTCTTATACAGACCTCATGGGTTGTGATAACATCCGATGCCAGCAGCACAGGTTGGGGGGGCTCATTGCCTCTCGGAAGTGGCTCAGGGCAAATGAAAATTCCCCTCCCAGGGGATAATGTCCAACATTCTAGAGCTACTGGCGGCCATTCAAGCTCTGAAAGCGTTCCCTCACTTGACAAAAGGTCTTCCAGTGATGCTAAGACTGGACAACACCTCAGCAGTCGCATACATAAGGAAGCAAGGAGGGAAACGCAGTTGGTCCTTGCTGTGAAAGGTGGAGCCAATTATGGTCTGGGCTCAAAAGAACTTGTCTGACCTGTCAGCAGTGTATGTTCCGGGAGTCCAAGGTGTCCAAGCCGACTTCCTATCTCGTGTGCAGTTGGACAACAACGAGTGGTCTCTCCACAAGGAGGTCTTCGAGTGGATCCTGAGCCTGGGGTTCTCCCCAGGGGTAGACCTGTTTGCCTCTCCTCGCAACCGCAGGTTGAGAAAATACTGTGCGAGGTTCAGGGATCCTCAGGCTCTGGGGTTGGACGCCCTCACGGATTGTTGGAGGTTCAACAGGGCATATGCCTTTCCCCCAGTTCCCATAATCCTTCAATTTCTCCGGAGACTCAGGTCGGAAGCAGCGGAAATAGTGGCGGGGATTCCATTCTGGCCCAACAGGCCTTGGTTCCCTCTGCTAACACTTCTCAGCGTTCAGGAAATGATTCCGCTGCCTCTCAGGCAAGATCTACTATCTCAAGGCACCATATTGCATCCTTGTCCAGCCCGGCTGCATCTGAAGGTTTGGCTGTTGAGAGGGGAAGGCTACAAGCCTTAGGGTGCTCTGAAGAGGCCATCTCTACACTTTTGAGTGCCAGAGGGAGTTCAACTGATAAAGTGTATGAGAGAATTTGGTCAAGATTTTCCTTGCATCTGGCCACTAGGTTCAACCCTCATTCCAGGATTCAGGATGTGCTAAGCCTACTACAGTCTGGTCTAGATCTTCCTCTATCAGTGAGTTCTCTGAGAGTTCAGGTGTCGGCTATTTCAGCCTTTACCGGCATTTCTTGGGCTACCCATACGCTAGTCCGACAATTCTTCAAAGGGGCAATGAGACTCAGGCCCCAGAAGAAGCCAAGGTTTCCCAAGTGGGATCTCCCCTTAGTTCTGGACTTTCTATCACAACGATTACGTGACACAGATGAAACTCTTACCATCAAGGAGTTGACATTGATGACCGTGTTCCTGGTAGCCATTACATCGGCGAAGAGAGTCTCCGAAATCGGAGCTTTAGGGGCACAGGAGCCCTTTCTAACCTTCTTTCCAGACAGGGTAGTATTAATCCCTATGCTGGAGGCTAGACCAAAGGTTACTTCAGTTTTTCTTGAGAACACGGAAATAGTTCTGCCTACCTTTAGGCAAGAAGAAGATTCTTCTGTCCATCCGCTGGATGTTGGAAATTGCCTCAAGCAGTATCTGGAAGCTACGGTCTCCTTTCGACAGTCAGATCATTTGTTTGTCACTTTCAGTGGAAAGAACAAGGGTCTTCGGGCTTCTTCAAGGTCCATCTCTTCTTGGATCATCCAAACTATCCAATGGGCTTATAGGGCTAAGGGCTTGACCCCTCCAGTGGCGATTACGGCTCATTCAACTCGGGGTGTCTCTACGTCCTGGGCAGTGTCCACACGTCTCCCCTGAAGTGATTTGTAGAGCAGCGTCCTGGTCCTCTATAAATACTTTTTTGTCTCACTATTGTGTTGAGCCGGCGGCTCTTTCTTCTGTTAACTTTGGTTTACAAGTCCTGTCTGTTTGACAGAGTAAAATTAAACTTTTGTTCAGCACCTGCCCACCCTTTTGTGTACGGCGAGTTATTTCCCGATACGTATGCTGCCATGGAGTCTGTCAGGAAAACGGAAAATTTATATCAAATACTTACCGTAATTTTCCTTTCCTGATGGACTCCATGGCAGCAGGAGTTCCCTCCCGGATTCTGAGGAGGATAGTTACAGAACACGTGTGCTTAACAGGTGCAAAGATTTATGGGAGTGATGTCCTATGGGTAGGTTTGGAGGCGGGGCCAAACCCGATACGTATGCTGCCATGGAGTCCATCAGGAAAGGAAAATTATGGTAAGTATTTGATATAAATTTTCCGTTATATGTTTGGTACTACCCTGTTTTTTCCCCCTTTTTTCATGCTTTTAGTTACTCATCTGAACACCCTCTTCAAACACTCCTGAAGAAACTAAAGGCGAAACGCGTTGGGATGAGTCTCGTCCTCTCTACATTTTGGGTTTACTGTGTTTACAGTTCACTTATAAGGAGATGAGCCTCAAGTTTTAGGGGTGTTTCTATGGGTTACTTTATGTGATGTACAATATACCTATTGATTTATGGGAAAATGTCATTCTCAATCTTTGGATTTGTAACTAATAATGATTGTGTTTGAATAAAGTAACTTTCTTTTACAAAAGTATGTATGTGTATCTATAATTACACTGAAGGGGGAGTTCAACACTTATAAAGTCTGGTAGTTTCATTTTGCTTTTCTCTATTCATTATTGGGATGTGGTGTTGATGCGAGTAGTCAGGACCTCAATGTATCTATTGTATGAGATAGAACAACACAAAGTGGAAGGAAAATGATAAATGGTTTTAAACATTGTGTACAAATAAATATGTGAAAGCGTGGCGTGCATTTGTATTTTGCCCCCCAGAGTAAATAATTTGTAGAATCACCTTTAGCTGCAATTACAGATGGAAGTCTTTTTCGGTTTGTCTCTACCAACTTTGCACATCTAGAGAGTGAAATTCTTGCCCATTCTTTGCAAAATAGCTCAAGCTGTTCCAGTTTGGATGGCGAGCGTCTGTGAACAGCAATTTTCAAGTATTGCCACAGATTCTCAATTGGATTTAGACCTAGACTTTGACTGGACCATTCCAACACATTAATATGCTTTGATCTAAACCATTCCATTGTAGCTCTGGCTGTATGTTTAGGGTCATTGCCCTGCCGGAAGGTGAACCTTTGCCCCTGTCTCAACTCTTTTTGCAGACTCTAACAGGTTTTCTTCTAAGATTGTCTTGTATTTTGTTTCATCTATCTTCTGATCAACTCTGACCAGCTTCCCTGTCCCTGCTGAAGAAAAGCATCCCCAAAACATGATGCCGCCACCACTATGTTTCATTGTGGGGATGGTGGTGATGGGCAGTGTTAGTTTTACGCCACACATAGCATTTTGCCAAAAAGTTAAATTTTGGTCTCATCTGACCAGAGAATCTTTTTCCACATGTTTGCTGTGTCCCCCACATGGCTTTTTGCAAACTGCAAATCTGATATTTTTATGGCTTTCTTTCTTCTTGCCACTCTTCAAAAAAAAGACCAGATTTGTGTGCTGTGGATCTCTGCTGTTCCTCCAGAAATACCATGGGCCTCTTGGCTGCTTCTCTGATTAATGCTCTCCTTGCCTGGCCTGTCAGTTTAGGTGGACATTCATGTCTTTTTCAGGTGATGGATTGAACAGTGCTCCGTGAGATAAACTACTCCTCAACTTTATCCCTGACCTATCTGGTGTGTTCATTGGCCTTCATGATGCTGTTTGTTCACTAAGGTTCTCTAACAAACCTCTGAGGGCTTCACAGAACAGCTGTATTTATACTGAGATTAAATTACACACAGGTGGACTATATTTACTAATTAGGTCACTTCTGAAGGCAATTTTACATAGTTACATAGTAGGTGAGGTTGAATAAAGACAATAGTCCATTCAGTTCAACCTGTGTAGGTGTGTGTGGCTGTAATCATCTAACATAGCCCTTAATGTCCTGATCCTTGAGATGTAAGTCTAAGAGTCTTTTGAAAGCCACCATACTACCCGCAGAAACCACCTCTTGTGGTAGACAATTCCACAACCTTGTAGCCCTAACAGTAAAGAACCCTCCTCGTTGCCTGAGGTTAAAACGCTTCTCCTCTAATTTGTTCCACTAGATTTTAGTTAGGGGTATCAGAGTAAAGGGGGCTGCATACAAATGCACACCACACTTTTCAGATATTTATTTGTAAAACATTTTGAAAACCATTCATAATTTTCCTTCCACTTCACAATTATGTGCTACTTTGTGTTGTTCTATCATATAAAATCCCAATAAAATACATTTACGTTTCTAGTTGTAACATGACAAAATGTGGAAAATTTCAAGGGGTATGAATACTTTTTCAAGGCACTGTTGTTTTCTCCTACTATGGTATTGTCTGTATTAAAATTGTTAAATAAAGAATGCATTACAAATACAATTTAAAAAAGTTATCTGTTGTCAGGTAAATATGTTTTCAGCCTATATTATATTTTTTTTCTTTGCAAGTAGGTTGGTGGAGATCTAAGCTCAATTTTAAATGCTTGCAATCTCAATTCGAAATGTTAGACCAGAAATCTATCCCTTTAAAAGTTTACAAAACAAAGATTGTATATATATATATATATATATATATATATATATATTTAAGAACTAGACATATTACAGGATTTAAGGAGATGATACATTTAATGTAATATCAGCTCTCTTGTACCCGTTCTTTGCATTTTTGTCTCTTGGAAAACTTTATTAAAAATTGCATTAAAAAAAAAAAAGAACAAAGTCTAAGTTATGCGTGCTTGCTGTTATTAGAACTAGTAACATTAACATGTGAGAAATGTGACATGGACATTCAGACTTTAAAAATAGAATTTAAACATTAACTTTATTGGCTTAAATGTACTGAACATTCCAAGGTTTATGGCAGTCAGTGCCTGCATATGACTCCCCTCTTGTGCATGTCAGTATTATTATAAAAATGTTCTAGGTTTAAAAAAACATTTCACTGTATAATAATGTTATTTTGGTACATATATATATATATATATATATATATATATATATATATATATACTGTATACTGTGTATGTATATATATATATATATATATATATATATATATATAGAGAGAGAGAGAGAGAGAGAGAGAGAGAAAGAGTCTTTTACTTGTAAATACACATCATATAATATATATATATATAATTCCTAAGAACTGCTTATGTAAACCTTTCAGCTGCTGTTCGTCTTCATCAGCCTAGATCAGCCATTCTCAACTAGGATTCCCTTCAAAGTTTTCTAGGGGTTCCTTGAGATATGGCTAATTGACCTCCCATCTGATGGTCCCTGCATGGTTCTGGGTCCAGCACAACTTGGCAGAGCCAATGGCATAACACCAATGATTTTTCTAGCGGTCTGTAAGGATTACAATCTGATCATCAAAAAGAGCATTCTTCCCAGTGAACACTAATGAATACATTATAGCTGGGGTTACCTGAGACCTGATTTTTTTTTTTATGGGTTCCTCTGGGATAAATAAAGGTTGAGAAAGTCTGACCTAGATAATGGCTGTAGGAAGAAGCACAAGGTATCAAAATTGCCTTTTCCCCTTTCTGAAAACATCTGTAGATAGAGTGTTAGCAGCAGCCAGCCAATGGACTATTACTGTATACATCATGTACTCTACAATGAATGAGTGGAACAACTTACTGCTCGCTCTATCTGCCATGACGTAACCTGCTTTTGAAAATGTACTACTAACATTGCTACCAATATATGTCTCCTAATTATCGTTAGATAACTAAAATAAAAGATCATGAAGTGTTTTCAGAGCTTACCTGTTTAAATACTTTCTTTCGCCGTGCAAACAATCCAAAGGTAATGATGAGGACTCCTACCACCACTGCAGCAGCGATTGCTTCCACAGGAAGTCCGGGCTGTCTATCTATATATGTAAAACAACACTCCACTTAGATGCACAAAAGTATGAACATATGTTTTCAGTGCTAATACTATTCCTTTCATGTTATAGAGCAGTTCAACATAAAATAAAGCCCTAACAAAATAACATAGAAACCAATATACCCCCAAAACAAATAAAAAATTAAAACCCCAGAATGCCAACCCTTTAAATATAAGTGCTGTTTCCCAACTCACCCTAATTTCTCACTATGCAGTTTGGACTACCAGTTCACTAACACTGTGGCTGCTCTGTGCTCCTCTTTTATAGTGAGGGGGTAGCCTAACTAAAAGTCTGTTTTTTGGCCATATCCAAGCTTGCTGGCCATAGTTCAAAGGCCATGCAGTACACCATGGTTTCAAAATTCTCCTGGATGAATCGGTGTATACTGTATATTAGCCCTGATTGTGCATCTTGAACCCACTGGATTTGTGTTCAATACATTGTAGCAGAATACTTGAACTTCATCTCTTTAGCTGTATAAGTAAAATATAATAGGTAAAGATGCTTTTTTATTACTTTAAGGGAAACCTTTGCTCAAATTTTATCTATAAGTTGAAACTCTAAGATAGTCTTTAGATCAGGAGTTCCCAAACTGTGGGTCGGGACACACTGGTGGGTCGCGAGCTGTGTTTGAGAGGGTCACGCTTAGCTGGAAATCACTGAGAGCGGGCCAGCCTAAATTGTGCTGTGCGAGCCCACGCAAATTACAGAGAGCCAGAGCAGTCAAATCGCGATGGATTCAGGACCCCGCCCACGCAGTTTACGGAGGCTGGTCTGCATTTCCCCCGAGGAGGATACTTGCATCAGTGAGTAACCATTTCTATGGCATTGTAATGTTGTATTTGTACGTATGTTGGCTGTTATGTAGGATATGTTCATGGGGTGCAGAGCCAGCTCCTCGGTCCTGCTGGCGGCAGCAGTGGTGGCTAGACTGGCAGCGGGATTCTCTCAGCTATAGCGGGCAGAGACAGCAGGCCTTGGTATCATAGGAGGACCAGGTAGCCCGGCAGTGTCAGGAGTTCATAGCAGCTTCTGTGACCCCAGTAGAGGATCGGAAGGAGAAGAGCCAGGACACCAAGACCAGCATAGAGCTCCTCATCATGGAGTCTCTGGGTGAGGTGTGCTGAGCCTTGGAGAGGGCAAACAGGGGCTTCACCTTCACTGTGGACCGCTGGGAGAAGAAGGAGGGTGAGTGCTATATAGCCTGCTGATCCCTGTCCTGGGGTGGTTGATTTCTGTCCTCTGCCTGCCTTATACTGTCTATGAGGGTGCTGATTACTTACAACTATTATTTGCATTTATATAGCGCTAACATATTCTGTAGCTCTTTACAATATTCAATTACAAGCAAGCGGTTCCTGAAAAATAACTGTATTCAGAAGTGGGTCTCAGCCCAAAAAAGTTTGGGAAGCCCTGCTTTAGATTGTATATAAAACCTAACAATGATCCTCTCTTATTTGCTTTGTTTTTAAAGTTTATTAAAGGACAAATGCACTTTAAGACAAAGTGCAGTTATCCTTTTTGCCCCTTTGTCCTGACATAACTGAACCTTTCAAACCCCTCCAAGGATGCACATATATCTGACGGCTGCAGTCTCCAATGTTTCTTTTTTTTTTTTTATCAGAAAAACAAAAAGATGTTTATTGAGCTTAATTATCAGGCATTACATTAATACAATCAGTCAGCATTCAGTTTGTACAGAGAAAATATCACTCAATTGCAGGGTAACTCTTCCCTCACTGTGTCGCCATTTCAGTATATCTCACTGGGTGCATGTTTCTTACAATGCCACAGAATGTAAAATACCGAACTAAGCAAACAAATCTAACCAATAAACAATTAAACCATTAACCACTTGGAGACCAGTCCTGTCCGTAGTAGTCCATCTGTTGTAAACCTGTGGCTCTCAATCCCCCCTCTTATACGGTATTATATTTATATTACGTTTCTGGATACCCCATAACAGGGCTGCCCGAATCCCCCCATTCATCCCAACCAGAGTCTGTCAAGTAATAGTTTGGTAGGGGCTACTCTTGGGGAATCCAGCCAACCCTGCCAGGAACTTCTTTGGAGAGTTTCTATTGTAATATCTGTTATTCTCCCGAGCTAGGATCCACCACGTGCTCATCGGTGGCTGAGCAGAAAGCCAAAATCTAGCAATCCGCTTCCTAGCCAAATACAGTAATCTTGTAATAGCTATGTACTCAGAAGGAGAGTACTGCTCCTCATTAATGCCACCCAACAAGCACACCAGCGGATCCACAGCTAGTTGAACCTGATATACATTATTAATTGTGGAAACTACTCGAGTCCAATCATTTACAAGTTTGGGACACCGCCACAACATGTGAATAAGGTCTCCAGGATGGACTTGGCACCTTGGACAGATAGGAGTCTCCCTCCTGCCCCATTTATGAAGCTGTATTGGTGTGCGGTATATTCCGTGCAAGATGAACAACCGTAATAACCTCTGCGCCACCGAAACCAGGGGGCCCACTTCCAGAATCTGTTTCCACTAATTCCCATCATTAGGACCCATGTCTCTCTCCCACCTCTCACAACAGGGCAAAAGACCCGGGTCCTGGATACAGGACAATAAGTGGACATACATTTGTGATATATTGCCCTTCTTTTCCCTATCCGAACATATACATTCTAGGAATGGAAATTCCATCAAACGCAGAAGAGAGCTTCTGCTTTGGCTCCTAACAGCATGATTTAACCGTGTACATTGATAGTAGTGGGTTTTCAGCATTGGGAATTCCCTCACTAACTGAGTATGATTTTAAGCCCGATTCAGTTACTATTTGAAATAGATATTTGACACCAGAATTTGTCCACAATGAGTGATTATTAATTTTAGCCAGTTCCCTGTAGTACCTATTTTGCCATATATGTGTCTTATCCAAGAAAACTGTCAAACCTACCCCTTTGCCTGACTTTCCTCCAGAGCTTGATAGGCATTTACACAGTAGGGCAGTGAGAAGGGATCGCAGGAAAACCATTTCCATATGAGACAATGCTGAGTATTCTGTATTCGGGCCCAGTAGCAGACCCCTGGATGTAAGGGTGGTCCCACCTTGTAAAGTGTTTTAGTTGTGCAGCATAATAATATGTTTGAGGGTGTGGGATAGCTAATCCACCCTGATCCTTGGGGTATTGCAATTTGGCAAGTTTTATATGAGCTACTCTGTTTATTCAGACAAGGGCTCTAATTTGTGAATCAATAAGGTGGAACCAATAGGCAGGTATCCACACTGGGGCATTATGTAGGATATATAGCAACTGTGGAGCCCAAATCATCTTAACAAGGTTGGTTCGCCCAGTCACCGACAGCGGCAGTTTGCACCAGCTGGTACTTTTCTGTTTAAATTTTTGTATAATCGGCTTCAAATTCAAAGATATGTAATCCCAGGGGTTACCAGTCACCATTAGACGTAACCACCTGTATGTGGCTTTAATTGTCTGGTAAGGGTGTTAACAACGGTTCTTGCAGGAGCAAAGCTGATTTATGCCAATTTATGGCAAAGCCCAAGAACGTACCAAACCTATCAATGAGCTGCATCGCCGCCATTAGGGAACCCTTAGTGTCTCCCAGATAACAAAGTGTCATCTGCATAGAGTGAGATTTTATTTTTCCTCGCTCCCCTATGAAAACCAATAATGTCAGTTGATGGTAACCATACGAGTCAAGGGTTCCAGTTCCAGTGCAAAGAGCAGGGATGAGAGTGGGCATCCCTGCCATGTTCCACTGAACAAAAGGAAAGGACTCTGACAGAGAATCATTGATACAAATTCTAGCCGTGGGTTTAGCATATAGTAATTGTTTCTATGAGATAGATTTTTTCCCCAACCCGACTCTACGGAGTACCTCCCATAAATATTTCCACTCCACATTGTCAAACTCCTTGGCAGGGTCGAGGGAGAATATGGTTCTATTGCCTGGGTTGTCAACTGGGGTCTGGATGTTCAAGAAGAGTCTACGGATATTCAATGATGTAGAACGGGTGGGTATGAACCCAGACTGATCACGATGCACCAGCCCAGATACAACTCTTATCAACATATAAAAGTAGGCGCTGGTTAAACCAGCGCCTACTTTTATATCTTGATTGATTTTCTATTTGTGTCACTTACACATATAAAGAGGCAGCAGGTTCATTTATTTAATTATTTTTGAAGACCAGGCGCCTTCACGTAGTTTCACAGATAAAACTCTTTCCAGTCTATTTGCTTAGGGATTTCATAGATGCTGGTAATTGTCCCTGTTCCAGGGCATCATGTAGTGTTACCAACAGGACAGGGACAAGTACATCACCATATTTTTTTTATACCTCTGCCGGTAGTCCATCCGCACCTGGAGCCTTGCTATTGGCCATCTGTGCCAATGCATGTGAGAGTTCCTCCAACGTGAGAGGGGCACCCAACACATAAGAGTCGCCCTCCGAAAAACACGGGGGAGGGAGCAATGTTCCATAAACTGACCCAGCTCTTCCTCCGTAAGGCACACTTTAGATGAGTATAGATCCTAAAAAAACTGAGAAAACACTGCTGGAATTTGATCACGATCAGACACTGTCCTGCCATCTGCATCTTGTACTGCCTCCACATGGGGAATACCCTGCTGTGCCCGGGCTATCACAGCTAGTAAATGCCCGGTATTTTCACCCTCATTTAAATATCTCTGCTGCATAAAAAAATCTCTTATTTTCAGCCGAGGAGACCTGTCGGCATAAAGCTTGGGCTTCCAATCAACCCCAATCTGAATCTACTGTGGGAGTATTGATATATACTGCATTACCCAGTTTTCCCATTCTTTACTTTTAGATTTAATAGCAGAGATTTGTTTAATGATTAATCCCCTGAGATGAGCTTTCATGGCATCCCATAATACCGTGGACCTGACTGTTCCCCAATTAGATTTCAAGAACTCCTCTATGGCATTTGACATGGGACTAGTCTCTGGAAAACGCTGAAGCCAAAAGGGGTTTACTTTCCACAGTTTAAGTTTATAGTTGTGGGATATGACAATTTGAACACTAAGTAGGGAATGATCTGAGATATTCCTAGGAGCATATGTCACATAGTCAGTCCTCTGGACTGGGCCTTTGGGTTAGATCTAATACCTGACTCTAGCTCCTACCCTGTGGGATTATAATATATATCCCCCCTTTGTGGACAAACATTTGTGGCTCTTAGTCTCTGCAGGTATGTGAACTCTTACCATGTGGTATTCTCTCTCCTTCTTTTTGATTTATTTTTATTTTCTATAGGGTGAAAGATAAGGTTTTTGACTTATTGATGGCAACTTAGCCATGAATACTTTCTTAATAAGGTGGAATAATATGCTGTCGCAACTGCAAAAAGTACTTATGTAAATGACTTGGTATATAATATGTAATTTATTATATTGCTTTGTCTTTTTCATTTCTCCGATTTATTTCTGGCATGTGATTATGCTTTTCAGGAACATACACAGATTCCCTGAGGAAGATTCTTGTATTATACAATACTTCGAAACGCGTTGGACTCTGTTCTACACCTGTATACTGTATTGTATTATATGTTTATTCATATTGTTATATATACAATATAACTTACCTTGATGATCTTTCTTATAATCACTTTTTTCAATAAATTGTATATTTTATTTAAAATTTAATTTTTCTTATGAGAAATATTTACTAGTTACCTTTAAAGTCCCACCCACCCAAGGGGGTTCTCTCTTTACAATTCTCAACGGGATTACGGTAACACTTTACCTGGAAACTACCTACATACTTCTACAATTACATAGTTTGTGAGATTGAAAAAAGACATCAGTCCATCCAGTTCAACCTATGATATGTGTGTGTGTTTGCTGTTAACCTTATATTGAATACTCCTGTATGTTGTGGTCTTTAAGGTGCATTTCTAATAGTTTTTTGAAACTATCGATGCTCCCTGCTGATACGACTGCTTGTGGAAGAGAATTCCACATCCTTACTGCTCTGACCGTGAAGAACCCCCTGCGTATTTTAAGGTTAAACCATTTTTCCTCTAATTTCTAGTGAATGGCCAAGTGTCTTATTGTATTCCCTTTCCATAAATAGTTTGTTCCTTATTCTAGGGTCATCACCAGTACAGTATTTGTACATTGATATCATATCCTCCCTCAATCGTCTCTTCTCCAGAGAGAATAAGTTCAGTGCTTGTAGTCTTTCCTCATAGCTGATGTCCTCCATTCCCCTAATATTTTTGTTGCCCTTCTCTGGACTCTCTCCAGTTCCAGCACATGCTTCCTGAGGAGCGGTGCCCAGAACTGGACAGCATACTCCAGATGTGGCCGGACCAGAGTCTTGTAGAGTGGGAGAATAATCTCTTTATTTCTGGAGTGAATCCCCTTTTTTATAAATCCCAGTATTCTGTTGGCTTAGCTTGCAGCCGCTTAGCATTGCATGCCACTGCCAAGCCCGTTGTCCACCAGTACCCCCAGGTCCTTTTCCATCCTAGACTCACCCAGAGGTTTCCCCCCCAGTGAGTAGCTTGCTTTCGTGTTTCTGATGCCCAAGTGCATTAATTTACATTTTTCAACATTAAACCTCATCTGCCATGTAGTTGCCCATCCCATTATTTTGTTCAGGTCCGCTTGTAAGGTTTCCACATCCTGCATCGAAAATATTGGCATGCTTAGTTTAGTATCATCCGCAAATACTGAGATTGTACTATATATCCCCTCCTCTAGATCATTTATGAATAAATTAAACAGGATTGGTCCCAGGACAGAACGTTGGGGGACCCCACTTTCCACACCCGCTCAATCCGAGTACTCCTCATTTATCGCGACCCTCTGGACTCTCCCCTGGAGCCAGTTCTCTATCCAGGTACTCACCCTATGGTCCATACCTACATTCCTTAGTTTGTACAGTAAGCGTTTGTGGGGAACGGTGTCCAAGGCCTTTGCAAAGTCCAGATACACCACATCCACAGGCTTACCTTTATCTAGGTGGCAGCTTACTTCATCGTAGAAGGTTAATAGATTGGTTTGGCAAGAACGATTTTTCCTGAATCCATGCTGATTACTAATAATACCGTTTTCATTACTAAAGTCTTGTATGTGGTCCCTTAACATCCCCTCCAAAATCTTGCAGACTACTGATGTTAGGCTGACCGGCCTATAGTTACCCGGGATATATCTCGGCCCTTTTTTAAGTATTGGTACCACGTTGGCTTTTTTCCAATCAGCTGGCACCATACCCGTCTGTAGACTATCCTTAAAGATCAAGAATAATGGTCTGGCAATCACCTGGCTGAGCTCTTTAAGAACCCTCGGGTGCAAGCCATCCGGTCCCGGTGATTTATTTATGTTAAGTTTCTCTAGTTTAGTTCTAAGTCTATCTTCTGTTAGCCATGGCGGTACTTCCTGAGGTGTATTATTTAGTTTAGCTTTACAAGCTGGGTTAGTGTAGCCCCCCGATTCTTTTGTGAAGACTGAAGAGAAGAAATTATTTAACACTTTCGCCTTTTCTCTGTACTCTGTGGCTAAATTTCCTTTGTCGTCTTTTATGGGGCCAATGTGTTCTGGCCTTGCTTTCTTACTGTTTATATACTTAAAGAATTTCTTGGGGTTCTTTTTACTCTCTTACGCTATATGTCTCTCGTGTTCTATTTTAGCTGCCTTGATTTCGCCTTTACATTTCTTATTGCACTCTTTGTAATGCTTGAATGCTGCCAATGACCCCTCCGCCTTGTATTTTTTGAAGGCCTTTTCTTTAGTATTAATATGCATTTTTATGTTGGAGTTTAGCCACCCAGGGTTTAGTTTTGCTCTTTTAAATTTATTTCCCTTTGGAATGCACTGGCCAATCCCTTTGTTAAGTATGCTCTTGAAGCACTCCCATTTTTCCTCCGTGTTCTTTGTTCCTAGGGTTCTATCCCATTTGATATTTTCTAACAGAGAGCGCAGTTGTGGGAAATTGGCTCTTTTGAAATTCATTTGAAATTCAGTGTCCTTATATTGCCCTTGTGTTTCCTATTACTGTAATTAATACTGAAACTTATTGACCTATGGTCACTGTTTCCTAATTTGCCCTGTATTTCTATATCCGTGATCAGGTCTGTAATGTTGGTAATCAGTAGGTCTAGTACCGCATTGTTTCTTGTCGGTGCGTTCACCATCTGACCCATGAAATTGTCCTGTAAAACATTTAGGAATTGCAGAGCCTTGGATGAATGAGCAGTTCCTTCTGCCCAGTCTATATCTGGATAATTAAAGTCCCCCATTATAATGACATTTCCCATGCTTGCTGCCAATTCTATCTGTAAAAGAAGGTCCGCCTCCTCCTCCCCCTCCTCCCTCTGGTTGGGGGGCCTATAGCATATGAAAAGGACAAAGGTGACCAGCGCTATAGAGTTGTATAAATAACGTGTATAAAATAAAATAAATAAAGGTGTAAGCTGCCAACAACCGAACCCCTAGGGGTTAGAAGTGAAATAATGTGCAAAGAGGTTGAAAAAGGCACTACCTGTGAGTAATAAAGTGCTGGGTAAAATGGTGTACCAAATCAAAATGGTGAAACCCAAAAAACAATATGATATATAAATATAAGGTGCACAAGTATTGTTATTGTCCCAATGGTGTGGGAGGAATAACCAATTATTGTCCTAGATCCGACAATGTGCAGTGACAAAGGTGAAAGTGCAATAAATAGACAGAAATTGGAGAAACAGTGATAAATTTATTCCAAATTCATATTC
Source organism: Pelophylax lessonae (assembly GCF_965119305.1). NCBI lineage: Eukaryota > Metazoa > Chordata > Amphibia > Anura > Ranidae > Pelophylax > Pelophylax lessonae. The sequence goes on along the minus strand of NC_138769.1, from coordinate 120,559,728 downwards.
ACGTATAGCGTTTTGAATTTGGAATAAATTTATCACTATTTCTCCAATTTGTGTCTATTTATTGCACATAGCACTTTCACCTTTGTCACTGCACATTGCCTATAGCATATGCCCAATATTACCTTCCCTACAGTGCCTACATAGTGTCTATAATGTTATGCCGAGTAAATAGATACCCAACATGTCATGCTTCAAAATTGCGCACACTCGTGGAATGGCGACAAACATTGCTACTTAAAAATCCCCATAGGCGACATTTTAAAAATTTCTACAGGTTACCAGTTTAGAGTTACAGAAGAGATATAGGGCTCAAATTATTGCTCTCAATCTAATGATCGCGGTGATACCTCACATGTATGGTTTGAACACTGTTTACATATGTGGACGCAACTTGTTTATGCGTTCTCTTCTGCGCGCGAGCTAACGGGGACTGGGCGTTTTAATTTTTTTTTTCTATTTATTTTGGCTTTTATTTTTAATCTTTACACTTTTTTTTTTTTAAATGTTTTTGATCACTTTTATTTCTATTACAAGGAATGTAAATATCCCTTGTAATAGTAATAAGCATGACAGGACCTCTGTAATGTGAGATCTGGGGTCAAAAAGATCTCACATCTACACTAAAAAAGAAAAACAAAAAAAGTATTTTTTTTTCATTTTGAAAAAAAATGGGCTCTTTAAATCCGTTGCTAGAAAGTGACGTATGACGTCGCTCTGGTCCTCCAAGGCCATAGAGTCGAGTGAGGGCCATCTTGCCCTCACTCGACTTCCTGCCTTAGGGGAAAGCAGAACGGATCGTTTTCTCCACTATCGGCGGGTCTGGTAAGCAGGGAAAACGACCGACCCCATAATGGTAATCCCTTGGCGAAACCGCTGCTAGGACCACCCTCATGTTAAAGCGGACCACCCGCAGTTTAAAAAAATACCGGGGTTATGGTAGCTATCTGTTTAACGTCAAAGTACCAATGTAAAACTGCGGTGGGCGGTCCGTAAGTGGTTAAAACGCTTAAAAAAAAAAAAGGTACATGTTATACTTACTCACTCTGTGTAATGGATTTGCACAGAGCAGTCCTGGAATTCCTCTTCTGGGGTCCCCCACCAGCGCTCCCAGCTCCTTCTCTTTAGTGTCTGCCACCATACAATGCCGCTTGCTATGGCTGCAGATGTGTGTGCTGACTCCTGAACTGGGCTGTGTGCGTCATATACTCACAGCACAACTCATTCCTGCCCCCTGCTCTCTGCTCCCAGGATTTGATTGACAGCGGCAGGAGCCAATGGCTCCTGCTGATGCCTCTCTGTATTGTGAATGCTGGGAGAGAGGAGAGAACCACTACAGATGGGCACAGTGCTAGATTGAGTAAGGACTTGGGGGGGGGGGGTGATACTGCTACAGGGATATACATTAAAGTGTTTATTACCCCTGCATTTCATATTCTGTTCTGCTGTACCATGTATCAGTGTCCTGTTCTCTTTGTATTGCTTTCTTTGTCTGAAATTCCTGGCGTTCCTGCCAGTCCTTCTGCTTTCCTATTAAAAACTGATCACACTTAAGCTGCTTTCAGGTTTTTTCAGAGTTTTTCAAGTATTTTTGCATTTTAAAAAAAGATGCTTGAAAAGCTCAAGAAAAATTCTACCCTTTAAAATCTAATTCCATTGTGGTGCAAAGTAAAAAATCCTGTTTGCAGCATTTTTAGAGCATGTTTGGGGAGTTAAAAAAAAAAAACACCCCAAAAACGCTCCTCCCCATTGAAATGAATGGGAATTGCATCAAAAACTCCTCAAAAACACCCCGCTAAGCGTATTTAGAGTCACATATCCTTTATGGAGTCACATATCCTTTAAAAACTGCACCGCAAGCGCTGCAAAAGCACATCAAAAATGGTCCATTAATACATAGGTGTTTCACTGGCAGTTTTGAAGTTAACCAGTATGAAAGTGCCCTAAGCAGGAGAACACACCGTCAGTTCTCTAGCTGTGCTGGGAACCCAGCCTGCTGTCCTCCAATGATCCGACTTGTCCTAACCACCCCCCCCCCCCCCGACCCTACACAGCCATTCACTGAAAAGCTCAGTATACTGTTACTTCTCCTCCCCCCATCTCTTATGCAGCTGAGAACAGAGGGAACATAACAGAGAAATGTATTTATAATGTATTTTTTTTTATATCTTTACACAAATGTTTTGCCTTTCATTTCAATTTTAAACTGAATGGGTTGTTTTACAAGATGACCGTTTACAATCACTTTAATGTAAAATCGTCTTGGCTTTTGAACCACTATTAACTACACTAAGCTTCCCTTTTGCAGGGCTTGTCCTGGCCTTAAGAGCCGGTTCACACTGCCGCGACCTCTAAGTCGCCTCATAAGGGGCGACTTGTTAGCGCGACTTCAGCGCGACTTTCGCATATTCAGCGCGACTTGTATGATAGACGACTTTGTATTTGGCCAATCAGAATATGATGGTTCTGGGTCATGCTCAATCACACAAAAACAAGTTCTTAAAAATTGTCGTATTTGATAGAGAGCCAATTATTGAAAAAATTATTGAAAAAAAAAAAAAGATTTCTTTGGATTTGTGTCTGGGTGGGGGGTCTAAAAAGTGTACCTGTGAAGTTTCAGGTCTGTAGCATGTCCAGAACCAGAAAAAAAGATAATTTTTCTTATAATTATTAATAGAGCAGGGTAGTGGCTTCTCTCCACCTTGCCTTTTTTTTGCAGGCATTTTTTGGGCGTCTTTGGAGGCAGGCATAACTTTTTTGGATTTAGTGTCTGGGGGTCTACTGCTCTATTAATAATTATAAGAAAAAGTATCTTTTTTTTCTGGTTCTGGACATGCTACAGAGCTGAAACTTCACAGGTACACTTTTTAGACCCCCCAGACACTAAATCCAAAAAAGTCATGCCTGCCTCCAAAGACGCCCAAAAAATGCCAGATAAATGCCAGCAAAAAAATAAAAAAGGCAAGGTGGAGAGAAGCCACTACCCTGCTCTATTAATAATTATAAGAAAAATTATCTTTTTTTCTGGTTCTGGACATGCTACAGAGCTGAAACTTCACAGGTACACTTTTTAGACCCAACAGGTGCAAAAGGTTCACTAAGCAGCCTTACAACACATGGCCATCAACATGTTCAGGACCATTTTAATGGAAAGTCGGATCACAAGTCGCTTCAAATAGGATAAGGAGGCGACTCCCATTGAAGTCTATGGGACAAGTCGGATCACAAGTCGCCTCAAAGTAGTACAGGACCCTTTTCAGAAGTCGGAGCGACTTCAGTAGTGCCAATTAAGACGGCACTCATTGATTAACATTGCTTTTGTTATGTCAAGCAACTTGGGGCGACTTGAGGGCACCCAAGTCGCCTCACAAGTCGTGGCAGTGTGAATGGACTCTAATAACTCCCTTTGCTTTGTTACAGATGTATCGGTAAGTGTCAGGTTCAGTTCAGAGTGGGAATAGCAGGGGGTCATAACATCTCAACAGCTCCCTAGGGAGCCATTCCTACAGTATAATACAAGAATGATAACAGTATATGGGCTACAGAAGTCAAAACAAAAGTCAAAGCAAAAAGGATTTACATATACCTAAGGCCAGTTCACACCAGATGCAGTCCAGTGTGGTTTATTTTCTGCATCAAAAACGCATGGACAGTAGGTTATATGGGTTCCAATGAAATAGTTCACACCAGTACGGTCAAACAAATAAGGAACATGCTACATTTTTTATGCAGTGAACTGTACAGGAATGCAGCAAAATGCGTAAAAAAATGCACCAGAATGAATTTAAATGCATCACAAAATGCATTGGTACGCATTACAGCCAAAAAAAAAACTAGAAACCTTGGAAATAAAAAACAAGAGGGGGAAAAATGCACTGGAACGCATTGAAAATGAATCATAAATGCATCCAGAGTGAGTTTTGTGGTGTGAACTGTATGCAAAAGCGCATCCGGTTTGCATCTGGAGTGCATTTTTGTGGTGTGAACAGACCCTATAAGAGACAGCTGTTCAAAGTTTGCAGAATGTAATGAATCTCACCTCCAACTGTCAGCTCAAATCTTAATGTAGTTTCATTTTTACTGGAAGTAACTGCTACGCAAGTGTAATTAGCGGTGTCAGACTTTTGCACCTTTGTGATAGTGAGTGTCCAAGTGTTGCTGCTCATTTGTTGCTCAAAGCGGGTTGGAAATGTCACAATGCTGTCATTTTGTCTCCATGACATTGTAACTGCTGGGTTGGCTATGACTCCACAACTGATTTGGACATTTTGACCTTCTTGTGCATTAATCTTTGTATCTCCAGACAAGATGGGCTCAACTGAAAAAGAGAGGAAAATGTTAACTCCTTATTCACCTGTAAATAAGTACTGGTTCTATGAGCAAAGAACCTTCCAAGAATTAGCTGTGGAGACTTTACTTACATGTGACATTTAGCAATACAGACCGTTTAATTGTCATGTCACTCTGCAATAGACAGGTAAAGCTTACTCCATTATCATCAGGTGCTACCGCTGGAAGACATATTGTGCTGGAGTTCAGGCTGTTTTCAGGTTTTATATCTACTTGTTGGGTTCCACGGTACCAAATCAAGGTTTCAGTATTAGAATTATTGACAACATCGCATCTGATTGTTTGCGACTGATTGACTTCAAGGTTAAAACGTTCAATAGAACTGTTATCATTAAACTGCAGCCCAAGTGCTGAAAAAGAAAACAACATATCAAAGAAAGTGAGGGGAAAAGTATATAACAGAGCTCTAGATAGTAGTAAAAACCTGACATGGTTTTAACCCATTTTCCAAGAGTGAAAAAAAAAAATGGGCTTGACATACACTTTAATGATACACATGCAGTAACGTCAGAACAAGTTCCTTTATACGTGTTTCTCTATAATCAAGATAAAGAAAACATGAAATTCTACAAATATGCACATTCATTTCAGTTGAGATAAATAGCTCTATGGGAGGAGGTCATAACCAAATACACTTCAGGTTCTTATTGGAATCCAATGCCACATAAGAGAAAAGCAGCAATCCAGTGATAGGACAAATAATGGCTTTGATGAATTGTGTCTAGGCATCAAGTCCTGGATCGGGCAATCATCTTGCTAATATACAGGCACATCTCAAAATATTGGAATATCATCAAAAATGTAATTTATTTCAGTAATTCAATTAAAAAAGTGAAACTTATATATTTTAAATAGATGTTAGTGTTACACACAAAGTGAAATGTAAGCATTTCGTTTTTTTTTTTTTTTTTTTTTTTTTTTTTTTTTAATTTTGATGATTATGGCTTACAGCTAGAGAAAACCCAAAATTCAATATCTCAGAAAATGTGAATATTACATAAGACCAATAAAAAAAGGATTTTTAATAAAGAAATGTTAGCTTACTGAGAAGCATGTCTATGTACAGTATAGTAGGTACCAGAGGCATAACTAGAACCTTCATTGCCCCGGGTTCAAGACACCATGAAGGGCCCCCCTGCCACCTGGGGCGACCCAGCCTCATGCGTCACCCCTGTACACCTGGATAGAAGGGGCGGCATATAGAGGAACTGATCCCCTCTATTTTCTACCTGCAGCAGAGAGGGGATTGGTTCCTCTATATGCCACCCCCTGCCCCTCCTATCCAGGTGTACAGGAGTTGAGGCATGGGCCCCCTGGAGCATGGGGTTGGAATGAGTCACAGGGGTGGTGGTAGTGATGGGGGAATGGAATGGGATTAGTGGCAGTGGTGGTGGGGGGATGGGATCAGTGCCAGTGGTGATAGGATGGGATGAGTGGCAGCGGTGGAGGGGGAAAGGCAGTGGTGGTGGTAGTGGTGGGGGATGGGATCAGTGGCAGTAGTGGTGGTGGGATTGGATGAGTGGTAGTGGTAGTGGTGGTGGGGAATGGGATGGGATGGGTGGCAGCAGTGGTGGGGGGGATGGAATCAGTGGCAGCGGTGATGGGATGGCATGAGTGGCAGGAGTGGTGGGATGGCATGAGTGGCAGCAGTGGTGGTGGGATGGGATCAGTGGCAGCGGTGGTGATAATGGGATGGGATGAGATCAGTGGCAGAGGTGGTGGTGGGATGGGATCAGTGGCAGCTGTGGTGGGATGGGATGAGGGGCAGTGGTGGTGGAAAAGGGGGTGGGATGAGTGGCAGCAGTGGTGGTAAAGGGGGTGGGATCATTGGCAGCGGTGATGTTGAGGGGGGGTGGGATCAGTGGCAGTGGTGGTGAGGGGGGTGGGATTAGTGGCAGCAGTGGTGGTGGTGAGGAGGGTGGGATCAGTGGCAGCGGTGAAGGAGGATGGGATCAGTGGTGGTATTGAGGGGGGTGGGATAAGTGGCACTGGTGGTGGTGAGAGGGGGTGGGATTAGTGGAAGCAGTGATGGTGGGGGGTGGGATTAGGGGGAGCAGTGGTGAGGGGGGTCGGATCAGTGGCATTGGTGAGAGGGGATGGGATTAGTGGCAGCAGTGGTGGTGAGGGGGGTGGGATCAGGGGATCAGTGGCAGTGGTGGTGGTGGTGGGAGGGGGTGGAATTAGTGGCAGCGGTGGTGGAGAGAGGGGTGGGGATTGGTGGTGGTAAGGGCGGATGAGTGGCAGTGGTGGTGGTGAGGGGGGTGGGATCAGTGGCAGTGGTGGTGGGAGGTGGGATAAGTGGCAGCGATGGTGGTGAGAGGGGGTGGGATCAGTGACAGTGGTGGTGGTGGGAAGGGGTGGGATTAGTGGCAGCGGTGGTGGTGAGAGGGGTGGGGATTGGTGATGGTGGTGGTAAGGGGGGGATCAGTGGCAGTGGTGATGGGGGGAATAGGGATGAGATCTGTGGTGGTGGGGGGTTGGGATCAGATGCACTAGTAATTACTTATTTTGTCAGTCAGACGATTCCCCCTCAGCATTCAAGATGCGTACCTACAAGGATGCCTGTCTCCTTGCAGAGGGGAAAGCTCCTCCCCCTTAACTCTATTGGTGTCAGCTGGTCAGCTGACATTTCTTTTTCAGTGTCCCTTCACGACTTCTGTCTCTCTCTGGAGAGTATAGGCGGGGCTCCAGTGCTCAACTTCCCCTCAGTTCCTGGCCGCACACCCTGCATGGCAGGATGAGCGGAGGGGCGGCTGGCCAGCTCCTCACAGTAATACAGCCAGAACGGATCGGCCCCTCCACATTGGCAGAACTCCAGGGCCCAGTTGCAATGACAACTCCTGCAACCCTGGTAGTTCCGCCACTGGTATGCACTATACCATTACTTGGTCGTGGCTCCTTTTGCTTGAATTACTGCTTCAATGCGGCGTGGCATAGAGGCGATCAGCCTGTGGAACTGCTGAGGTGTTATGGGAGCCCAGGTTGCTTTGATAGCTGTCTTAAGCTCATCTGCATTGTAAGATCTGGTGTCTCTCATCTTCCTCTGGACAATATTCCACAGATTCTCTATGGGGTTTAGGTCAGACGAGTTTGCTGGCCAATCAAGCACAGTAACACCATGATCATTAAACCAGGTATTGGTACTTTTGGCAGTGTGGGCAGGTGCCAAGTCCTGCTGGAAAATAAAATCAGCATCTCCATAAAGTTGATCAGCAGAGGAAAGCATGAAGTGTTCTAGAATTTTTTGGTAGATGGCTGCACTGACTTTGGACTTGATAAAACACAATGGACCAACACAAGCAAAAGACATGGCTCCCCAAATCATCACTAACTGTGGAAACTTTACACTGGACCTCATTCAACTTGGATTTTGTGCCTCTCCATTCTTCCTCCAGACTTTGGGGCCTTGATTTCAAAATGAAATGCACAATTTTCCACAGTCTATGTTTTGCTGACCAGCTTTATGGAGATGCTGATTTAATTTTCCAGCAGGAATTGGCACCTGCCCACACTGCCAAAAATACCAGTTCTTGGTTTAATGATCATGAAGCAAAAGACAAGCGGAGCGCCTCTAAGTGCAATACGTTTATTGAATTAAAGCATACAGTAAATGGTAACTCACTAGAGATGAGATAAATGTAGGCTCAAATGCGAAGTCATGTGGTCAACTGTCCGTGATGCTGCTGCTGAGAGGAAGGATGTGATGGTAATCCTATCCGGTGGATGAATAGCGGGGAGATGCCGGCTCTCTCTTCCGAGACCGAACTCTCGAGGCAGGCTGGGACTCAGCGTCGACCGCGTGACGTAGGCAGGGTCAAAGTGCACCGACCGGATAGGATTACCATCACATCCTTCCTCTCGGCAGCAGCATCACGGACAGTTGACCACATGACTTCGCATTTGAGCCTACATTTATCTCATCTCTAGTGAGTTACCATTTACTGTATGCTTTAATTCAATAAACGTATTGCACTTAGAGGCGCTCCGCTTGTCTTTTGCTTCACTCCGTCCACAGATTGACTTCCTGTGCAGCAGAGCCGGCCCTTTGTGCAGACTTCCATTTCCCTGCTTATCATCCTTGCAGTCCATCCACCGTACGGACTTCACCCCTGCCTATTGTTATATAGGTAACCCATTTATTATTACCTTAGTCATGTTCTGACCCATGATCTTACCTTCACACTAACCGTATCTCACTGCACTAGAGCGCCAGCCCATCTTTTATTTGGTTTAATGATCATGGTATCACTGTGCTTGATTGACCAGCAAACTTGTTTGACCTAAACCCCATTGAGAATCTTAGGGGTATTGTCAAGAGGAAGATGAGATACACCACACCCAACAATGCAGATGAGCTGAAGACCGCTATCAAAGCAACCTGGGCTTCTATAACACCTCAGCAATGCCACGGGTTAATCGCCTCCATGCCACACTGTATTGAAGCTGTATTGAAGCAGTAATTCATGCAAAAGGAGCCCCAACCAAGTATTGGTTGCATACTATACTGTACATGGACATACTTTTCAGTAAGCCAACATTTCTGTATTAAAATCCTTTTTTTTTATTGGTTTTATGTAATATTCTAATTTTCTGAGATACTGAATTTTGGGTTTTTACTAGCTGTAAGCCATAATCATCATCAAAAAAAAAAAAACTTGCTTGAAATGTATCACTCTGTGTGTAACGCATCTATTTAAATTATATGAGTTTCTCTTTTTGAATTGAATTCCTGAAATGAATTAACTTTTTGATGATATTCTAATTTTTTGAGCTGTACCTGTATATGGCAGCTTCCTTCTTCTGTCAATGGTTGTTAAGAAAGTGGTGGGTACTTGCACCTGTTTTGTCTTTAGCAACCAGGGACATCACCTGTCCCAATTCATTTACTGGGCATCCCCAGCCATGTGAACAAAGCAGCCAGGGGTGTGGGGGTTTCCCTTCATAATTAATATTAGGCCCTTCAGGTCTTAAAATAATTTTAAGGATGAACCCCACAAAAATAAAAAAGGCATACCAGGCCCTTATCTGAGCATGCAGCCTGGCTGGCCAGGAAAGGAAGGGAGATAATTGTGTGGCCATCCTCTCCATTACCATACTAGGATACACACCCTCAACATGGGGGGAAGGGTACCTGCTGATGGAGAAATGGGTCACTTCTCCACATCTCTAACCCAATGTCACTGGGACAGGAAGTGAGAACAAATCTGCCCAAGGGGACACATAAATTAAAATCTGATTGTAAAATTGTAATTATCCCATATACTTTCCAAAGCCTAACAAAGTTTTAACTTCAATATAGGAATACATAATATGACAGTATTTGCAGTGATGGAATGACTCATAGACACCATGGCATCCTTTTCTTCAAGAGCCAATAATAGTCAATGTAGGAATCGCAGAGCTCAGAAAACAAAAGCTTTTAATAGATGGACGAAATCCTGTGGTTAAGGTGCCTTCTCCACTGTGATGCAGAAGATTATTTCGAACTCTAGCAACATGGTAGTAAGTGCTGACACTTTGGAGGAATTTATTTCAGCTTTCTTCATGTCACTGGGACACTGCAGCTTGCCAGCCGATGAATTCCACTGGTTACCACCCATGGTTGACTCACTATGTAAAGTGCTCACACATGTAGCATCCAATGCTACTCAATCAGAAGGAAGGAATATCACAGGAATTCAGAAGTCCTACTCTTTAGCTTCACATTGGCGTTTTAGCAAGCAGAACTTTAGCTTACCTCTCTAAATACACTGTTCAAAATAATTAAAGGAACACTTTTTAATCAGAGAATAGCATCAAGTCAATTAAACTCCTGGGATAATGATCTGGCCAGTTTAGTAGCAGAGGGGATTGTTATTAGGTTTTAGCTGCTTTGGTGTTAATGAAATTAACAACAGGTGCATTAGATGGACAACAATGAGACAACCACAGCCACTGAAATTTTTTGTCCCTAGGTTTTCTGTGTCTCCCAGCACAGTCTCAAGAGCATGGAGGAGATTCCAGGAGGTAGGCAGTTACTCTAGGAGAGCTGAACAGGCCCGTAGAAGGTCTTTAACCCATCAGCAGGACCAGTATCTATTCCTTTGTTCAAGGAAGAACAGGAAAACACTGCCAGAGCCCTACAAAATGACCTCCAGCAGGCCACTTGTGTGAATGTCTTTGACCAAACAATCAGAAACAAACTTCATGAGGGTGGCCTGAGGGCCTAATGTCCTCTAGTGGGTCCTGTGCTTACTGCCCAGCACTGTGGAGCTTGATTGGCATTTGCCATTGAACACCAGAACTGACAGCTTTTCACAGATGAGAGCAGGTTCACCTTGAGCACAAGTGACAGATGTGAAAGGGTCTGGAGAAGCCGCGGAGAATGTTATGCTGCCTGTAACATCGTTCAGCATGACCGGTTTGGTGGGGGGTCAGTGATGGTCTGGGGAGACATATGCATGGAGGGACACAAAGACCTCTACAGGCTAGACCATGGCACCCTGACTGCCATTAGGTATCAGGATGAAATCCTTGGACCCATTGTCAGACCCTACACTGGTGCAATGGGTCCTGGGTTCCTCCTGGTGCACAACAATGCCCAGCCTCATGTAGTCAGAGTATGCAGCCAGTTCATGGAGAATAAAGGAGTTGATACCAATAAATGCCCCTCCCCCCCCCTCGCCTGACCTAAATCCAGTAGAACACCTCTGGGACATTATGTTTCGGTAAATCCGACGCCACCAGGTTGCTACTCAGTCTGTTCAGGAGCTCAGTGGTCCAGATATGGGAGGAAATACCCCAGGACACCCAAAGTTGTCAGGCATGCATACAAGCACGCAGTGGGCCATACAAACTACTGTAACATTTTGAGTTGCTGCAAGGAAATTTCAGCAAAATTGGCTAGCTTGCTGCATTATTTTTTTCAATTTGATTTGTGGGGTGTCTTCAGCCCTCTGTAGGTTGATAAAATTAATTTCCATCAAACGATGTGGCATCCTTTTAATCCTAACACATTACCCAGTTCATATCAGTATAGATATCCAGCATGATTTTTTTCCCCATTGAGATCTGAAGTGTTTTCAAAGCGTTCATTGAATTTTTTTGAGCAGATGAATATTTGTAGAGACAAAGAGGATCAGAGAAAGTTTTTTTTTTTGTTATGGTAAAGTGACTTGCAGTAGGTGGAGATGTAAAAACTATAAAGCTGTATTAACATGATTGTTAGCAGCAAGTCTCTGTTCCTAGGGTATATAGACCAAAGTCTTAACAGCATTCTACACTGAATTAATGCTGTTCCAACGACTACTTATCTTACTTCAATGTGTATGTCCAGTCAAAAAACTATTTCTGTTGAATGTTTAAAAATAATAGTTAAAGGTTTACTGCCATCCAGGACTTAGATTTCCTCCTACTTCTCGCTGTTCTGCTGACAAGTGTTTCACCAGAGAAATAGTGAAGGTAATTCTCCTACACAGAAATATATATATATATATATATATATATATATATATATATATATATATATATATATATATATATATATATATTTTTTTTTTTTTTTTATATATATGTAAACCTTATTAAATTATACAAGGTACAAAGCCCAGATTACATGTTACAGGCATCATTACCCATCAGTAAGAAAAATACGTAAAACAAAGAAACTGTTGATATACTGTTAGCATACTCCGAGTAGACTGAGCAGTGGTACAATATAAGGTAGTTAAGCTTACTGCAAAGTATATTTTTTTTAGTAGATTAGGGAAAAGTTAGAACACCTGTAAGCTTTTTATTGCCCTCTGTGGCCCTGTAACCAATTTTTCCTCACTTCTTGTCTGCAGGACAGGAAATAAAGATAGATCTCTTAAATTGAGTCTAGAATAGCAGTAAATCACACTACCAAAAAGAAAAAAAGAAAAAAAAGTTTTGCTTGAACATACACTTTATTGTAAGAATAAGATGTGTGCATTTTTATGTGACAAAGGATCTCTAAAATTTCAATAATCTGCATTATAAAGAATATTTTATTGGATTTTTTCCATCTTGGCTTTCTGTCAGTTCCATCAGACATAAAAAGAGAAAACTTGCAAATATTTATGGGTGTTCAGAGGTATATTTTGATATTTTTGCTCACATAAAACAGAGAAGATTCATATTCTTTTCAGAAGGATTAATTTTACCATCACACTTTAACATCAGTGCATGGACAACCCCTAAAATAATTATTATGTACCCATCCACCTACTGAGACAATCTCTTCTAATTTTTGTGACATGTCCTAATTAATACATATCAATTTAAATTAGAATTCACCTTTAGTGGAAAACATTCCAATATTCCACATTGCATTAGATACAAACCTCACCCCAATCTCTGGAATTTCCCTAAAGTTCCTTATCTTAGTGGCAATTTTCTATCTTGTAAATGTCACATTTACACAGCCGATTTAAAAATGGAAATATTTGGCCTTCTACACATTTATGAGTTGCAGTATTAAAATCTAGCACTGGCTCTCGTGTCATCATATTGTGTTAAAATTGCTGGTTTTGCTATTCAGAGTACCTACCTGTTACTTGATAGAATAAAAAAGAAAACACAGGTAATACCAGCATATGTCTCATTGTTGTTACTATGACCTAAAAGGGAGAAAAACCCAGAATGTGAATGTACAATGCTGCATAAATTGACGACACATGTTTAAACACTAAAAACAACAAAATACTACGGGGGGGGGGGGGGCGAAAAAATTGAGCTGTGTGTGACAATTTTCTGGTAAGCATTCTTTCACAGCTTCATTTTTATCAAGATTAAAATAGCATTTGAATCATTTTGTACATTAGGGGAGTTTGTCCTTTTGTACATTTTCCAGGTTGCATTTTGTTTATCATTTTTCTTCAGTTTTTTATTTCTGTTCAGCTATTCCTAAATTAATTGAAATGTGCCCCATTTATATAGAGCAGTACACATACCTGAGAATAAAAGGTTCCTATTTACAGATTTGTTTTATGAATTTTTCAGTTATGTTTGCATTATTCACTAAAATGATGGTACTTTTTTTCTGATTTCTGATCACTTTTAAATTCCAACAAACAAAAAAAACAAAAACAAAAAACAAAACAAACCCCACCCCCCCCCCCAAAAAAAACAAAAAAAAAACAAATAACAATGGTTATCTATTATTTCCTTTATTGTGTCCTAATAATTCCTTTATAAACGTGGTGGAAAACAGCTAGCATAGAGGTTCCCGGGGGGTGGGGGGGGGGGGGGGCCTTAAATGAAAATAGGGTACAAATTTCACAATTGCACCTAATATCACATTTCCACTGGAAATGTATTTTTCTGTTTTGGGTGATTAGTGCTATGTTTTATTCTGTTAAGTAGTAAAAGGTTACTATGACCCTTGTAGAGTAATTTCATCTCAATGGCAATGTGGCCAACTTTCAGCTTTTTTACTATGGCATAGTAACAAAATCAAATGACATATTGAATTCCCAAGGCCCCCATGAAATGATGGTACCTGGGTTAGATTTTACAGATCAATTACACATTTTACAATATAAAACATTGCACGTATTTTCAAAAGAGCAAGACTGAAAATATACATTTTAGTATTTGAGGGCTAAAACATTTTTGTATACTTATATTATAAATAGTTTCAAAATCTATCTAGGAAGCCAGGAGCAATATGTTAACATGACCAGTTATTAAAACTAAAGCATAAGCTGTTTACTGCAACATTTTGTTAACTATTTCCATAATAATCTGAAATATTTTCTGCAATTCCCCAAAACTTTACCATGACAAGTATTTCTGAGGCCCTCTAGAAAAGACATTGTATTATCTACAATTAAAATAGAAGAAATCACATAATTTATCAAATTCATTCTCTTACTTTTGGAAATGAACCTCTGCTTCCTTGATGAGCTAACTCCACAATGTGATTAGGATTGTGTTCTTTGGTGCTGTTCTTATTCACTCTAAACTCTATATTTACTTCAGGGTCAACGCCTGAGAAGTTACAGGTCAAGGTCTACCTTGTTTTATGGGCTTTGAGTAAATATAAAACCACTCTCAAGAAGAGCATTCTGCATTGTTGAGCATAGACAAGCTTGTTTCTGGTCTTTTTAATGGCTTTGGGTGAGGCCTCAAAGTGACTGTGAATTTCAGAGATTTCTGGCATCTAGAATTGTTTCCGTGCCATTCACCCCTGTAAATTTGCTTAAGGTTGCAAAAGTTTTCTCTGTAGTCTCAGAAGAAATTGTATGAAAACAATCTATCACTAAGGCTAAATCCCCAATACTTGGATAAACCCCATTCTCCCTACTGTATGAAAAGCCACTACTAAATCCTGACACTGAAAAAGTCCAAGTTTTCAGAATTAGGGTTTTGAATTGATCAATGTGAGTCACCACAACCCTTTACATTTCACTTGCTGGTAAATAGTAAAAACATAAAATATTGGGTACTTCTGTGTAACATAAAAGTTTATGCACATTCATTATTATATGTATATTATACATATACTGTATAAAATGAATGTATAGTATACATTTATATATTTAAAATGCATATATATTTTGTTTTTCATACAGCTCAACTCATCTGAAAGACACAAAAGTTTTTTACAAAATGCAGCAAGAATGCTGAATGCAAAACTTTAAAAATAGATGAATGTTCAGTGCCAATGACTATAACAACATAGATCTCATCAGTTCAGAGACAAAGTCAACTAGCAAACAGGATGAAGATTCCAAACGTCCAAACGCCCCCCTCCCCCATGTAAAAGCATTGTGTGTCAGAACCCCCCCCCCCCCTCCCCATAAAATTCAAGCACTAATCTTCACACTTACCCCTAAGCGAAAATTCCCTTTGAAAGTCAAAATTCTCCCTAAACAACTCTTCCAGTACAAATCCTCCCTCCAAGCTCAAACCTGCTCCCTCCCCAAATCTCCCATCCTAGCACAAATCCTTTACCCCTCAAATTTCCTCTGTGAGCATAAATCTTCTCCCCCATCCAAATCCCTCTCTACCAGCCCCAATTTCCCCTCCTAACACTAATCCCCCTCCCCCCAAATTGCTCTTCCTAATACTAACACAAATTCACCCTCCTAGTACAAATCCCCTTCCAAATCACCCCTTCTGGCACAACCCTCCAAATCCCCAACTGCGCCCAAGGCAGGCGCCCCTCCTGCGCATGCCTTGTTACTGCCCTGGATCTCATCATACATTTTGTCTGCATCATACATTTTCGGTTTCATTATTTTTTTATTCAATTTCACAATAACAAACAGAATACAATGATACAACAAAGAGTGCATATCTTCCACAAATGTTCAACACACATTAAGGGACTGAAAGCCCACCAGCATATGAAAAGGAGTTTTCTTCTTCTCTTCCTTTTTTCTTTAACTCCCTTTTCCCTCCATTTTCTTCTGTTAAGAAAATAAAAGTCTTTCCAAACTATATTAATCATTCTAGCTTTGTGCGCTATCCCCAAAAACTGTGTAGATTCTTGATATCACATGAGTAAGTCACATCACAAGCTCATTATACAATAAAAAAATAAATAAAAAAAACTATACCAACTCGTATTGTGGCTCCAACCCCATGGGCTGCCACCACCTCCACGGGCCAGATATGCTCCCGACCACAATCTCGCAACTGCTGGAGGGGACCCACCCCTCCAGGAGGAGAAAGACATCCCCCTCAGAGGATATTTCCTTATCAAGGTTTATTTAGGACAATCAGGAAGACCCGAGAAAGATGAAATCAGAGATTAAGAGGAGAAAAGAAAGAAAAGGTAAAAATTAAGAGGTAAGAAGTTGGATAAGACCTTGTGCTCCGAATCCCACTGTCCTGGAACTCACTTAGCCGGTTATGGATCAAGGATCACTAGTTAGGTATCTGACCCATGGTTCCCATACTTTCTCAAACATCTTCATTTTATTTTTTAAAATTGCTGACATATGTTCATTAATCGTAATCCAGGAGAGCTTGTGCTTGAGCTGTTCGAATGGTAACATGGGCAATTTCCAAGATTTCACTATTATAATTTTTGCTGAGGTAAATATAAAGGTTATGAGTTGTCTCTGGGGTCTCGAGGCAGTCTCCACCTTACACCCCAACAGAACCTGTTTTGGGGATTTAGTCAGATTTACTCGGGTGAGAGTGTAGATAAAATTATACACCCTAATTCAATAATGCCTTGCCACCATATGTGGTACATCGTCCCCTCCCGGCCACAGCCACTGAAACACAAGGGGGATGCTTTCATTACATATGTTGTCAGCTTAGCCGGCACCATGTACCATCTCAGAAGCACTTTATAATTCTCTTTAATTAATTAAGTTATTATTAGTGACCTTGATGCCTCCTGAGCCACGAAGTGCCACTTATCCAGCTCAAGATTCTCCTGAAGATCCACCTCCCACCTATCCATATAGTTCTGTTAAACGGAAGAATCAGTCAATAAATTGTATGAACAATGAATTTGTCTTATTTACTCCCTTTGGTCTTCTGGATATACCAGTGAAAGTGATTCATTATAAACTATGAAAGCGTTAATATGGAGAAAAATCAGAAGCTATGACCGTCAATTTACTGTAGCAGATTTAGTAATACAACATTTGCGCTCCCAATATTCTTTTGCCTGGCAATAGGTGTCACTCCCATACCTAGGTATTAAGCTTACCCCTCATTTTTCAGTGCTTTATAAAACTAACTACCCATCACTTCTTACTCAACTTCTTGTGGATATACAGACATGGATGGGAAGAATACGTCAGTCAAAATTACTGTTTTCCCTAAATTGGTGTATTACTTCTGTACCTTACCAAAAGCTGTGCCGTTGGAAGCGATCTGGAAATTTCAAGTCAAAAACTTAAAATGTATTTGGGGGACTAAAGGTAGCCGCTTAGCACGCAATGTGATGTATGCTTCCAAAGACTTGGGAGGTCTGGGAGTTCCAGACTTTCATTAATATTATTTGGCAGCACAGTTAACCCAAATGTGAAATATACTCTTCCTATTATTGGCTGGATTGGGTGTCTTTGGAGGGTCAAGCTTGTTCCCCAATACCTATAGAGTTGGTGCTTTGACTCCCTTCCAGACATTGCAAAGCTTTATTAAGCCCGACCCTTTCTTATTCCATAGGATTATGGGACCCCTCCTGTAGGAGGTGGCCCTTTCACTCTCCTAATATCCTGGTTGCTCCCCTGTTTAACAATCCTTTGTTCCCACCTTGCCTGCAATATCAGCAGTTTAGGTGGTGGATGGGCAAGGGATTATATCGGATAGGCCAATTTTTAGTGATTGTAAGGGCATTCGCTCCCTATCGTATTTTGTGAAGCATCTAGAAATGCTACCCTCATTATCTGCAGAATCTGAGTGCCGACCTTGCCACACAAACTATATTTGCGAATAGTTGCTTGCAGCCTACATTGCAATGAGGGTGTATGCTGTATAAATTATTAGTTGCTCTGACTGCTTAATTTCCTACCAATTAGTGTGGGAGAAAGACCTTAATCTAGACCCTGGCGAAGAAGACTGGCCAATTTAGAACACTCGTATTCATAAGGGCATTTTGAATGTCGCCTTGATAGAAGCAAGCTTTAAGGTTTATTCCAGGTGGTACTTAGTACCAGAAAGCCTCTCAAAAACGTTCCCAGGGGTTTCATCCTTATGCTTTCAGGGTTGTGGACAGGTGGGGACGCCCTTCCATAACTGGTGGACGTGTTCTAACATTAGACAGTTTTGGGGACGTGTTTACTCCTTGATATATTCGGTCACAATGGTTAAGGTGTACGTTTATGAAACTGAGAATTTTTTTCTCAGTTCACTTCTTGGCAGTTCCTCAGAGGAAAATGATCTCCTCTGGCACCCTGTTTATGAAGCGGAGAACTTCACTCCTCACAGGGAGAACAGGTGAGAAGTTTTTCCTCTGAAAACAACTGAGATCTGTGTAAAAGTGATGGGGCTGCCTGTAATCTTGTGAGACAAAGCCAGATTACAGTACGATAAAATCACTGGTGCCCGGTTATTAAGCAGTGGTAAATTACCACTTCTGAGTACACGCGCATTCTTAGAGGAGACCTCCCACCTAATTTTAATAAAATATCTAGTCCCCCTACACAAAATATATATCTATATATAGATATACATACACACGCATTTTATATATACTGTATATATATATATATATATATATATATATATATATATATATACATATATATATATATATATATATATATATATATAGCCTGGAAATTGGTGGTTAGCAACTTCCACCATAGACTTATAACAAAGATAATTTTCTTCATTACCTCATCACTCTGTTTCAGTGGGAAAAGCAGCGAGCACTTAGTTATTTTAACTTTATTGCAGATGCAGACTGAAAGAGTAATTCCACTTTTGTTGAGCAAAAAAACATTCTCCTCTGGCTGATCTATGTACATTGCAAGGATTCTAACAACCTTTTATGCGTATTCCTACTTTTTGTTATTCTGAAGGAACCACTGTTTGTTCCTCTGTGCTGAGTGGGTCTAATGGGAGTGGTTTCATAATTATTAACCAGCTTTGCAGCTGCAGAGCACTAATGAGGAAATCTGCTGCACTTGCATCCCTTTAAACGTGTTCCAATTGGGAGTATCTCACCAAAAATTAAATTTTTTGTTGCAGGGGATGCCTGACATCTGACTTGTATCTTAGGCGGACTTTTGGTAAAAGAGCCAATCACACAAGCAGGAAATGATGTTTCTGATGTGTGTTCAGTACACATTCTGTGTACAGATCATCTCCAGGTAGCCATATTGCATTTTCAGAAAATTACGGTGGCTGTAGATTGGTAAAGGAAAGGAAAGGTAATTTTTAATAACATTCAATTACAATATGACTTCAGTCGTAAGCCTCTATTTGTTTTGTTTTTTCCCCATGAAAATGGAGTTACCCTTTAACAAGCCTGAAACATCTATCCACCTTTTTGCATGGAAACCACATTTCCCCAATATATCTGTAACACTTTAAATAGACACTGTACTTTGCCTTTGCAAGGCAAAGAAGTGGGTTTACTTAACCACTTCTGGACCGGAAGGATTTGCCCCTAATGACTAGGCCATTTTTAGTGATTCGGCACTATGTTACATTAATGGAAAAAAGCGCAGTCGTGCGACGCTGTACCCAAATAACATTGGTGTCCTTTCTTTACCACAAATAGAGCTTTCTTTTGGTGGTATTTGATCACCTGTGCGATTTTTATTTTTTGCGCTAAAAACAAAAAAGAGCGACAATTCTGAAAAAAAATAAAATAATCTTTTCACATTCTGCTATCTAACATTGCCAAAAAAAAAAAATTAAAAATCAAATTTTTTTTCATCCTTGTAGGCCAATTTGTATACTGCTACATATTTATGGTAAAAAAAATGCCAATAACCGTATTTTGATTGGTCTGTGCAAAGGTTATCACGTCTACAAGCTAGGGAAAAGATTTGTATCATATTTATTTATTTATTTATTTATTTATTTTTTTTTTTACTAGCAATGACGGCCATCTGCGATTTTTAGCAAGACTGCGACATTCCGGCGGACAGATCGGACCCCTAACTGACATTTTTTACACTTTTGGGGGGACCAGTGACATTACTACAATAATCAGTGCTAAAAATATGCACTTTAACTGTAATAATGCCATTGGCAGGGAAGGGGTTAACCTAGTGGGTGATCAAGGGGTTAAATGTAAGCCTAGGGGAGTGTTTACTAACTGTGTGGGTATGGGCTTTTGAAATGAACATAGAGACCTGTGATCCTATATAGAAGGATCACAGGCCCTCTGTGATCATTCCAGAGAGAAGAACGGTCAGGTGTGTTTACAACAGCTGCCCATCCTTCTCTCGCAGCGGGGAGCGATCGCGGGTGGCCGACGGCAATCGCAGCCCCTGGCCCCGTGCATCAGCATCCCCGCTGCCCAGTGGGGGCCACAGCGACGCCGGCGGCACCCGCTCGCCCTCTAGCACCAAACGCGTGACCGATGTAGTCCTATGTCAGTTCGCGCAGGAGGGGCTGCCTGCTGCAGTAAAATTGCGGCGGGCGGTCCGCAACTGGTTAAAGGAGTTTTAAGGTCAGAAGGTTTTTTATTTTATTTTAATGCATTCTATGCATTAAGATAAAAAAAACCTTCTGTGTGCAGCAGCCCCCCTCAGCCCCCTAACACTTACACTTACCTGAGCTGTTCAGTGATGTCCACGAGTGTCTCAGCCATCCAAGATTCTCCCTCCTGATTGGCTGAAACACAGTAGCGGCGCCATTGGCTGCCGCTGCTGTCAATCAAAGTTAGTTAGCCAATCAGGAGAGAGAGGAGTGGGGCCGAACAGTCTGCAGCTTGGCTCAGGTGCGCCCATAGTAAGCTACTTGCTGAGGGGGCACTCAACAGAAGGGGGGGGCCAGGAGCACCAAAGAGGGACCCAAGAAGAGGAGGATTCAGGCTGCCCTGTGCAAATCCCCTGCACAGAGGAGGTACAGTATCTCACAAAACTGAGTACACCCCTCACATTTTTGTAAATATTTTATTTTATCTTTTCATGTGGCAACACTGAAGAAATGACACTTTGCTACAATGTAAAGTAGTGAGTGTACAGCTTGTATAACAGTGTAAATTTGCAATCCCCTCAAAATAACTCAACACACAGCCATTATTGTCCAAATCACTGGCAACAAAAGTGAGTACACCCCTAAGTGAAAAATGTTCAAATTGGGCCCAAAGTGTCCATATTTTGTGTGGGCACCATTTTTTTCCAGCACTGCCTAAACTCTCTTGGGCATGGAGTTCACCAGAGCTTCACAGGTTGCCACTGGAGTCCTTTTCCACTCCTCTATGAGGACATCACAGAGCTGGTTTATGTTAGAGACCTTGCGCTTCTCCACCTTCCATTTGAGGATGCTCCACAGATGCTCAATAGGATTTAGGTCTGGAGACATGCTGGGCAGTCCATCACTTTTACCCTCAGCTTCTTTAGCAAGGCAGTTGTCATCTTGGAGGTGTGTTTTGGGTCGTTATCATGTTGGAATACTGCCCTGCAGCCCAGTCTTCGAAGGGTGGGGATCATATTCTGCTTCAGTATTGTCACAGTACATGTTGGCATTCATGGTTCCCTCAATGAACTGTAGCTCCCCAGTGCCGGCAGCACTCATGCAGCCCCAGACCAGGACACTCCCACCACCATGCTTGACTGTAGGCAAGACACACTTGGCTTTGTTCTCCTCACCTGGTTGCCGCCACACTTATTTGAGACCATCTGAACCAAATAAGTTTATCTTGGTCTCATCAGACCAGAGGACATGGTTCTAGTAATCCATGTCCTTAGTTTGCTTGTCTTCAGCAAACTGTTTGCGAGGTTTCTTGTGCATCATCTTTAGAAGACGCTTCCTTCTGGGACAACAGCCATGCAGACCAATTTGATGCAGTGTGCGGCGTATGGTCTGAGCATTACAGCCTGACCCCCCACCCCTTCAAACTCTGCAGCAATGCTGGCAGCACTCATACGTCTATTTCCCAAAGAAACCCTCTGGATATGACGCTGAGCATGAGCACTCAACTTCTTTGGTCAACCATGGTGAGGCCTATTCTGAGGAGAACCTGTCCAGTTAAACCGCTGTATGGTCTTGGCCACCGAGCTGCAGCTCAGATTCAAGGTCTTGGCAATCTTCTTATTGCCTAGGTCATCTTTATGTAGAGCAACAATTCTTTTTTTTCAGATCCTCAGAGAGTTCTTTGCCATGAGGTGCCATGTTAAAATTCGAGTGACCAGTATGAGAGAGTGAGAGCGATAACACCAAGTTTAACACATCTGCTCCCCATTCCCACCTGAGACGTTGTAACACTAATGAGTCACATGACTTCGGGGGAAAATGGTTAATTGGGCCAAATTTGGACATTTTTTACTTAGGGGTGTACTCACTTTTGTTGCCAGCGGTTTAGACAATAATGGCTGCGTGTTGAGTTATTTTGAGGGGACGGCAAATTTACACTGTTATACAAGCTGTACACTTACTACTTTACATTGTAGCAATGTGTAATTTCTTCAGTGTTGTCACATGAAAAGATATAATAAAATATTTACAAAAATGTGATGGGTGTACTCACTTTTGTGAGATACTGTAAGTATAATATGTTTGTTATTTTAATAGAAAAAAAAACGAGACAGTTACAATCACTTTAACATGACTAAAACATCTATCCGCCTTTTTCCATGGAAACCACATTTTCTTAATACATCTTGAATACTTTAAATATACACTGTTCTTTGTCTGTGCAAGGCAAAGCAGCAGGGTTACCTAACTGTCACCCTCTCCTGTTTCACATACTTACCTTCCCTTTCCTCCCCTGCCACGCTGTTTAGTGGTTGGCAGTGAAGCCTTATGTAAGCTTCACGTCAAAAATCTCTCACATTCCCCAACCCCATAAAATATCCCTCGTTACCTAAGTAGTTATTCACCAGCACTGTCATGTAAGAGGAAGGAAATTAAATCAGATACAGGTGCATCTCAAAAAAGTTGAATATCATCAAAAAGTTTATTTATTTCAGTAATTCAACTCAAAAAGTGAAGCTCATATATTATATAGATTCATTACACATAGAGTGATATATTTCAAGCAGTTACTTATTTTAATTTTGATGATTATGGCTTACAGCTAGTGAAAACCCAAAATTCAGGATTTCAGAAAATTAGAATATTGTGAAAAAGTTTAATATTGTAGACTCATGGTGTCACACTCTAAACAGCTAAATAACTCAAAACACCTGTAAAGGTTTCCTAAGCCTTTAAATAGTCTCTCAGTCTGGTTCAGTAGGTTACACAATCACAGGAAAGACTGCTGACTTGACAGTTGTCCAGAAGACAATTATTGACACCCTCCACAAGGAGGGTAAGTCACAAAAGGACGTTGCTAAAGAAGCGGGCTGTTCACAGAGTGCTGTATCCAAGCATATTAATGGGAAGTTGAGTGGAAGGAAGAAGTGTGGTAGAAAAAGGTGCACAAGCAACAGGGACAACCACAAGCTTGAGAGGAATTAAAGGCCATTCAGACCCCCACAACCACAGCCCAGGGTGGGGACAAGGTGCACCCCCCCCAAAGCAACCCCCCCATGTTGAGGGCATGTGGCCTGGTATGGTTCAGTAGGGGGGGGGGGCCAGACTGCATGCTCAGATAAGGGTCTGATATGCTTCTTTTTTTATTTGTATTGCCAGGAGGCGGCTATACATTACAGCAGCGAGCAAGTTTAAATTAAATTTTTTTCTTTAGAAATGTCAGTATTGCTGCAGCAGGCATACATTGTACAGCTGCACTACTTTCAGGCAGACTAAGGGCCCCCCCCCCCCCCAGGCACGATGTTTAAAGGGATTTTTCATTTTTATTGTTTCACTTTAAGCATCATTAAAATCACTGCTCCTTTAAAAACGATCAATTTAAAAAAAAAATATGTTTGCATTGATACATGTCCCCCAGGGCAGTACCCAGGTCCCCATATACTTTTTATGGCAATACCGTGCATATAAACCTTTATAATAAGGAGTTTTGATTTTTCATGCTCATGTCCCATAGACTCTAATAGAGTTTGCATGTTCGCTAGAATTTTTTCCCTGTTCGAGATATTCTGATGCGAAATGAACAGTGGGGTGTTCAGCCTCTCCCTAGTGCTCAATTGTTTCTCTACCAGGTGGACATTCACCCTTATCTGAAGCCAGCTTCTGGTATGAGAATTCTTGGGGAGGGTCTTCGAGCTGCAGGCAGTTCACAGGTTTGCTGTTGTCATGGCAACAAGAGCCTGTGGGTGTTTGAATGCTTATCCCATAGTGGGAATGTTTTGACCGACTTAGGTAAGGTACTCCTTCAAAACATCCATATCAATTATGGCACTTGCAAACAGTTATTAGCTAACCATAGCAGCTATACCTTACCTAGTTCCTCAGAAACCAACAATGGTAGAAGGCTCCAGCGCACAATCATCTTGCAGTTCTTAAAGTTAATTCTAAAGTCCCACTATATGGCTGGGCTGCAACCAACAAAAGTAACTTCCGTTTGTTCCTGCAGCAACATCTGGACATCCTGGGCACCCTCAGATCGAGTAAACAGCATAAAAAAGGAGTTGTTAGACTGTCCCCCCATTCTTAGTAACAAGCCACATACCGAAACAAACAAGGGTGGGACCACATGCTGCTATGGTTTGGCATCAGGAAAAAAAAATGATGGTAAGTATTTACTGTAAGTATTTGATACAATTTTACTAGCATACTAGTGATAAATAACTAGTCGACAGGGTGGGTAATGCTTGATTAAAACAAAAAACAAGTTTATTTTATAACAGAAGAGTGGAAAGCCTTTCTACTGAAATCCGCAGATGATAGGACACCTAGATCAATATTATAATGTCTTAAAAAGGTGTTCGGTGAAGACTAAGATGCTGCTTTACAGATGGCTTCCAAGAGGGCATTGCCCTGGTAGAGTACCGCCACTCGCTCTATACACTGTCCTTATAAGTATGATGATCCATCCTGCCAAAGTCCTTGCCATGGCCTCTTTCCCTTGGTACTTCCCTGTTGGGATTATAAAGAGCTTGTCTGAAGATCTGAGGGATGCGGTAGTGGACAAGTATTTCCTTAAAGTTCTGGAGACATCCAACTGATGCAGACTCCCTGAGTACTCTTCCGGGAAATTGGACATAGCCCAAATGTCTGACTGATGGAAGGAACTTTCCACTTTTGGTATAAAATGGCCTCAGTTCTACTCGATCCGGGAAGAAACTTATATGTTGATCAATGTTGATCAATGGCCCCCAAGGCCCTTTAGTTCAGAAACCCTCCTGCCCGAGGTTATTGCTGTTAGAAAAAAAGCTTTGTAAGTTATGTTACAGAGAGAACACTCCTCCGTAGGGGCAAAAGAAGGTTCCGACAGAAAACTCAGAAGTACTGATAGATCCCATTGGGGAAAGACCCTTTTCCTTGCTAGGCGAATCTTGTTGACTGCTTTTAAGATTTGTCTGATTAACCACTTTCAGAACGGAGGATTTGGCTGCTCAATGACCAGGCCCTATTTTGCGATTCGGCACTGCGTGACTTTAACGGACAATTGCACGGTCGTGCGACGCTCTACCCAAACAAAATTGACGTCCTTTATTCCCACAAATAGAGCTTTCCTTTGGTGGTATTTGATCACCTGTGCGATTTTTATTTTTTGCACTAAAAACAAAAAAAGAGCAACAATTTAAAAATAAAAAAAAAATATTGTTGACATACTTTTATATGAAATTCTCCAAAAAAAAAAATTTAAAAATCGAAATTTTTTAACATTTTAGGCCAATTTGTTTTCTGCTACATATTTTTGGTAACAAAAATCGCAATAAGCGTATTTTGATTGGTTTGCTCAAAAGTTATTGCGTTTACTAACTAAGATTTATGTAATTTTTATTGTTTTTTTATTTTTTTTACTAGTAACGGCGGCAATCTGCGATTTTTTGCGGGACTGCGACATTGCGACGGACAGATCGGACCCCCTAACTGACATTTTTTATACTTTTGGGGGTACCAGTGACATTACTACAGTAATCAGTGCTAAAAATATGCACTGTTACTGTATAAATGACAATGGCAGGGAAGGGGTTAACAGTATTGGTGATCAAGGGGTTAAATGTGACCTTAGGGGCGTGATTCTAACTGTGGGGGGCGTGGCTTGTGAAGTCATCACAGAGACATGTGATCCTATATAGCAGGATCACATGACATCTGTGATCACTTCAGGGAGAAGTATGGATGGCTGTGTTTACATTATCCATCCGTCCTTCTCTGTCAGCAGCGGGAGATTGCGAGTGGCCGGCGGCCATCGGAGCCGCCTGCCATACGCACTAGCTTCCCCGCTGATGAGCAAGGGCGGGAGCGCACCTCCGGTGGCGCGCGATCGTCCCCCTAGCTCCTTCCAGGCGAGCGCCGTACATGTACAGGACTTTGCCTGGGAGAGTCAGATGTACGGCGGCTGGGGCTAAAGTGGTTAATGAATCTTCTGCCCCTCTAACTTTAGTTATTGCTAATATGGCCGAAATCTGCACTTTTAATGGGCTGAAGCTAAGGTCCATATCTAAGCCCGACTGAGGAAAGTCTAGTATCTCTGATAGAGGGGGCGATGCAACATCCAAATCTCTTTTGGCCAGCAGAAGTGCGAATCTGTCCCAGATCCTGGCATAGACTTTATTGGTGGTGGGGTTTTCTGGCTTTCAGCAAGGTGGAGATTACCCCAGAGGAGCATCCTAGGTTTTCCAACAGCCCCCTTTCAATAGCCAAGCTTGCACCTTTAGCCTGCGTATATTCGGATGCACGAATCCGTCTTGTGTCAGGAGGTGCGGGAGTACCGGTAGGGAGATTGGATGATGCTTACTGAGGTGGATCACCAAGGGGAACCAAGGCCTTCGTGGCCAGTACGGGAGAATGGCAATAACTGTCACGTGTTCTGTCAACTGCCTCAGGAGGAATCTCATTATCAGAGCTGTAGGAGGAAAAGGGTAAGCTAAGCTGCAATTCCAGGGCCTGACTAAGGCATCTGTTCCCTCTGCCCGGGGGTTGTGGGAACCTGGACAGGAACCTCTGAAGCTTGCGGTTTCTCTGGAACACAAAGAGGTCAATCTGCGGAAGACCCCACCTGTGAACCAGCTGGGTGAATACTGTAGGATGCAAGGCCCAATCCGTATGATCCGGGCATTTTTGTGACAGATTACCTGCTTGTGTATTTAAACTTCCCAGAAAATAGACTGCCCTTAGGAAATGCAGGTGTACTTCCTGCAGTAGCGTGCTGCTGCATGTTCCCCCTTGGTGCTGAATATAGGAAACCGCAGCTCTGTTGTCCATCTGCGGAGTGACCGGTTGGTTCTTGATCTTGTGATGCAGAGCCCTGAGGGCCAGAAATGCCGCTCATATCTCCAGTACATTGGACACTACTCCCCTGGTGGGAAATTTCCACCTGCCCTGGGCCGATAGCTCTTCACAGTGCGCCCACCAGCCTATCTCGCTGGTGTCGGTTGTAACAATGGTCCAAATTAACGGGCCCAATGGTTGTGATTTTTTCCAGGGACTGCACATTTGAGCACCACTGAAGGCTCCTCTTCATATTGTGTGACACCTTTACTATCTGCGTCAAATTCTGCTTCCTCCACTGCTGCAGGAAGCCTGCCTGAAACTTAAGGAGATGCCAGTGCACCCACGGTATCATCGGGATGCAAGATGACATGGTGCCCAAAAGACTGAGGCACTGGGAAGCTGATTGGTGAGTTGCTAATGCTGCTGATAGAATTATTTTCCTGATCGTCGCTACTTTCTCTGGCGGAATAGAGACAGACACTTTGTTCATATCGAAGAGTGCTCCAAAGTGCTGGGTCGGGTCGAGGTGGCTCTTCTTGAAGTTGATAATCCAAACAAACTTCTGCAGGGTGTGGATGAGGATCTCCCTGTGTGCTAGTAATTCTGCTTGGTCCGTGGCCAGTAGAAGAATATCCTCCAGATAGTGGTGGACTCGAAGCCCCTGCACCCTGAGCGGGGCTAAAATGGAAATGAGGACCTTTGTGAAGGCTCTTCGCGATGTGCACAGACCGAAGGGCAGACTGGTAAATTGTAGATGCATCTGACTGATCACAAACCTCAGGTATTTTTGGAAGGCGGGTAAGATTGGAACGTGGAGGTAGGTGTCCTGTAGATCTAGTGAAAACATCCAAACGTCTGGCTCTATGGTTCTGATGATCTTGTGGACGGACTCCAGCTTGAATTTTTCTAGTCATATAAAGCGATTCAGTCTCTTTAGGTCTATCAATGGGCCCCCATCCTCCATCTTTTTTTGCGAACCATGAACAGGGTGGAATAGGACCCTGTATACATCTCTGAAAAGGGAACTGGTGTTACCGTCTGCTGTCTTTAGAGGGTCTGCAAGTACTGAAGCAGCACAGTCACCTTCTGTTGTATTTCTGGGATCTTGTTAAGCAAAAAAATGATTTGGAGGGGGGGAGTTGAGGAACCTCCAGGAATTTCCCCAAACGATTGTGGTTTTTACCCAGGAGTCTGTAGTTTCCTGCCCAGATGTCCGCAAAGTGCACCAGTATGGCTCCTACAGGGAGCATCAGGGTCGCGCAACGTCAAAAGGGCTTGTTGGGTTCTTGCGGGCCGCTTGGCATTTTCTGTTTGTGAGCTCTGAGGAAGGTTGCCTGCGTACCCTTCCAACCGCCTCCTGCAGACCTGGTTTGGCGAGCGAACTTTGGGTCTCTGGCTCTGGATGAATGGAATCTACTCAAGACAGGCCTTGATCTCCTTTGTTTTGTCACGGGGCTTAGCTTTGTTGGAGTCTGGAACGCAGAGATGTACGCTCACCCTTTCAGATATCCACAGTCCAAGGTGACCAGGTAAGAAAGCCACGTGGGCTGTGAATCTGTGCACGGGGGCTTGGCAGGGACGGTGCTCCAATAAGCAGGACTGGCAGGAATACAAAGGGAAGGGAAGTCCAGGAATAACTGTAGTCACTGGATGACACGAGTCCGGATAAGGATCACGGGAACAACAAGGAGCGAAGGTAAGGATGGAAGCCGGGGTTAGTCTGGAACACACGCTTAGGAAACAGGAACACAGGAACAAAGTCTGTCAAACAGGAACAATGATCAGGAACACAGGAACAAAGTCTGTCAAACAGGAACTATCTGGAACATAGATCAGCAATGAACTGACCCTGCTCTAAGCAAGAGACAGTGTTTTATAGCTTGCTTAATTGAGCAATTAGCTTCAGGTGGACAATGGTAGACAAGAGCACACTCAGGTGAAGTCCAGCCCCCTAGTGCTGCAGGCAATACCAGATTAACAAGACTGGATCCATATGAGCTGAACTGTGGCTTAGAGGCAGGACAACAGGACAGAATGTCAAAGTACACAGGTTCAAATCCCATGTCAGGCACTCAACGGCGGCCACGCCTGGCCGCCTGCAATACATGGCGAGAACCGTGACATGTTTTTTGTCTTGTGGGAGCAACCCAGAAACCCAGATTTGTCTCACGACACTCTCGAGATAGCGGTCTCCATCTTAGTGCCAAAGAGAAACTTGCCTTCAAAGGGTATCTTACACCAAGGCTGTTTTGAGGATGCATCTGCTGATCATGGCTTCAACCATAAGGCTCTCTTTGCTGTGACTGTATGCAACATTGATCTTGCAGAGCAATTTGACTGTGTCAGTTGGGACTTCACCTATGAAATCTGCTGATACCTTCAGCTCGTCTAGGGTGCTAATGATATCCGCTCTTGGTGCCCCCTCTTTCACAGCTGTTTCAATGTTTTATGTCCAGATCTTCAAGGCGATGGCCACTGGCGTCAGGGCCACTGCCAAGCGGCAGGCTGCTCCGGCTGCCTGATAGCCCCTCTTGAGATCCACGTCAATTCTCCTGATGTCCATCCATGATGTCCTTGAAAGCAGCTGAGTCCTCCATAGGGAGCGTCAAAATATTGCCAGGCCGTATCGACCGTTGGTGATGAATCAATGGAGGCCCCATCTGTTTCTTGCAAGGGGTATAATTTGTGCATATGTTTAAGACAAAATCTTTTTTGAATATCTTCAAATTTGGCCCAATTAGCCATTTTCCCTCCCTGGTGTCATGTGACTTGTTAGTGTTACAAAGGCTCAGGTGTGAAGGGGAGCAGGTGTGTTAAATTTGGTGTTATCACTCTCACTCTCTCATACTGGTCACTGGAAGTTTAACATGGCATCTCATGTATCATCTCATACATCAAAATAAACTCTCTGATGATCTGAAAAAATGAATTGTTGATCTACATAAAGATGGCCTAGGCTATAAGAAGATTGGCAAGACCCTGAAACTAAGCTGCAGCACGGTGGTCAAGACCATACAGCGGTTTAACAGGACAGATTTCGCTTTGCCATGGTCGACCAAAGAAATTGAGTTCACGTGCTCAGCGTCAGATCCAGAGATTGTCTTTGGGAAAAAGAGGTATGATTGCTGTCAGTATTGCTGCAGAGGTTGAAGGGGTGGGGGTTCAGCCTCTCAATGCTCAGACCATACACCGCACACTGCATCAAATTGGTCTGCATGGCTGTCGTCCCAGAGGGAGGCCTCTTTAAAAGCTGCTGCACAAGAAGGCTCACAAACAGTTTGCTGAAGACAAGCAGACTAAGGACATGGATTACTGGAACCATGTCCTGTGGTCTGATGAGACCAAGATAAACTTATTTGTTTCAGATGGTGTTAAGCATGAGTGGCGGCAACAAGGTGAGGAATAAAAGGACAAGTGTGTCTTGCTTACAGTCAAGCATGGGGGTGGGAGTGTCATGGTCTGGGGCTGCATGAGTGCTGCCAACACTGGATAGCTACAGTTCATTGAGGGAACCATGAATTTCAACATGTACTGTGACATACAGAAGCAGAGCATGATCCTCTCCCTTCAGAGACTGGGCCAAAGGGTAGTATTCTAAAATGATAACGACCCCAAACACACCTCCAAGACGACCACTAATTTGCAAAAGAAATTGAGGGTAAAGGTGATGGACTGGCCAAGCATGTCTCCAGACCTAAACCCTATTGAACATCTGAGGGGCATCCTCAAATGGAAGGTGGAGGAGGGCAAGTTCTCTAACTTCCGCCACCTTCGTGATGTTGTCATGGAGGAGTGGAAGAGGACTCCAGTGGCAACCTGTGAAGCTAAAATATTCCATGGATTCAACATGCCTCTCAGCAAATAGTTTGGGGTGTCTACTTTCTAAAATGGGGTCATTTGGGGGGGGTTTTGTGCTATCTTGACATTTCAGGGCCTCCAAAACCGTGATAGGTAGCAATGAGCAATTTACGCCCTTTGAAATTCTGAAGGTGGTGATTGATTTTCGGGGTTCCGTACACAGCTAGACTCCCAAAAAATCTCACACATGTGGTATCCCTGTACTCAGGAGAAGCAGCAGAATGTATTTTGGGGTGTCATTTCACATTTACCCATGGCATGCGTGAGCAATATATCATTTAGTGACAACTTTATGTAAAAAAGAAAAAAAACAAATTGTAATTTTCCCGAAACTTAGGGTGAAATATAAAATACTCCATGGACTCAATATGCCTCCCAGCAAATATCTTTGGGTGTCTACTTTCCAAAAAGGGGTCATTTGGGGGGTGTTTGAACTGTCCTGGCATTTTATGCTCAATCTTAGCCACACATCACCCACTCTTCTAACCACTTGAAGACCAAGCCTTTTCTGTGACTTTTTGTTTACATGAAATTTTTTTTTACTAGAAATTAACTTTGAACCCCCAAACATTATATATGTTTTTTTAAAGCAGAGGCCCTACAGAACAAAATGGTGGATGTTGCAATTTTTTTGTCACACGGTATTTGTGCACAGATTTTCCAAACGCAATTTTTGCCAAAAAAAAAAAAAAATGTTTTAAATTGAATGCACAAATACACTATATATTTCTTAATTGTTTGGTAAAATTTAAGAGATGATCTTATGCTGAGTACATAGATACCAAACATGACATGCTTTAAAATTGTGCACGCCCGTGTAGCGGCAACAAACTACGTACATTTTTAAAAGCCTTTAAAAGTCTTTACAAGTTACCACTTTAGACTTACAGAGGAGGTCTACTGCAAGAATTACTGCCCTCAACCTGACGTTCACGGCTATACCTCACATGCATGCTGCAATTGCTGTTTACATATGACACTAGACCAACGATTGCGTGCGCCTTTGCGCGCAAGCATGGGGGGACAGGGGTGCTTGAATTTTTTTTATTATTTATTTTGCTTTTTTATGTTATTTTGACACCTCTCCTTTAAATTTTTTTTAATTATTTTTATTGTTATCACAGTGAATTTAAATATCCCCTATGATAGCAATCTGTAGTAACAGGTACTCTTTTTTAAAAAAAATTGGGGTCTTTTAGACTCTAGATCTCTCCACTGCCCTTAAAGCATCTGACCTAACCAGATTGGTGTGATAAGATGCTTTCCCAATGGCGCTGTTTATTTCTGGCGAAACAGAAGTCATGAAATGCTCGTAGGTTCCGGTATCTTAGGCCATAGAGATGATTGGAGCCAGTCTCGTCTCCAATCAGCTCTATGGTCAGATAATTGAACCACTGACTGCACTCTCAGGTTACCCAGTGGGACAGGAGAGCCCGAGAAAAAACGCGGAAGGCGGCGGGAGGGGGGAATCCCCTCCCACTGCTTGTAAAAGCTTGCTAGCGGCTAATTATCCGCTAGGATCACTTTTACATGTAAGCCGACCGCTGGCTGTGGAAAACAATACCAAGATCATGCCTAAATCTGCAGGCATCATCCTGGTATAACCACTCAAAGTCCAGCGATGTACCAGTACATTGCTGGTCCTTGTTCAGCATATATTGTAGTTTTTTTTTTTTCATGCAGCCTGTGGGGTGAAAGAAAAAAAGAACCTAACAGATTCCTCCAGCCACATTGATCGACATGGATAAAGAAATCTGCACCAGAAAATGTGTGGTATACCCATCATTAGACTGCCCAACATCCACCCACTTCTAATGATGGGCATACATGATGAAAGAAATGTATGCCTTTTTTTTTTTAACTGCGGTGGTGAAATCACCTCATACAGCACTGCCATTGTAGATTACCATATATGCTGAGCGCAAACGCTGTTGCTGTCAGAATATATAAATCAGTGTGGCAGCTAATGGGCGTACCTGCAAGGCAAACGATGATTAACAATAAAACAGTAAAAATAAAACATTACATTGGTATCTGAAAAGTAAAAATGGTTACCAATGAAAAACAGTAACGATAAAGTACAGTAAAAGCAGAAAGAGTAGAAGTAGAAGAGCAGAGTAAAAACAGAAAATTAATTAACTCAATAAAATGAAAACTATTTTTGTTTTTTTTATTTTATTTATTTTTTTACTTTTTTTTGTAACTTTTTTTGTAACTTTTTTTTCTGTAACTTTAAAACGTTTCAGGTTAGGGTCTCTCAAAATGCGATCACCATCGAACATCTTTCGAGACCCTGTGTAAATGTGCCCTAGACTGTGCTGTGCTGTACCCTATGCTAATACTCCACTAGTGTGTGGTAGCGATGGAAACATTCCCCGATGCAGAGACCAGGTTGGCCAGGACAGGAGGGACAATAAGTACGGGTGTCACGCCTAAATCCAAGTTTCCTACAGACACAACATCTTTTTTGGGGGCGTCTTTGGGTAGGGGTACTCGGGAGGACATACTGAAAATGCCTCTCATGCAGCCGGCTCACTGCATCTGGTAAGGGAATTTGGGGCGCAGAACCTCCTGGATACAGGAGGGCTCTGATGATCTCTTGCTGGAATTGTAGGAAGGATCCACTTCATCCTGATGCTTTGCATAGCACGTAAGCGTTCAGCAAATCCAATTAAAATAAATAAACCATGACTTTTTTAAGGGCAACTAAGTATGGTGCCATCATCTGGTCATTCAGGTCTACCCCTCCCATATTAAGGTTGTAGTTGTGGACACAGAGGGGCTTCTCCAAAACACCAGTTGCCGTATAAATTTGGACTGCTGTGTCTGCGTGAATGGAGGACAGAACAAAAACATTCTTTGTATCCCTCCACTTCACTGAAAGCAATTTGTTTGTTTTCAAGCAGGCTCTCTCCCCCCAACTAAGTCGGGTATCTACAAGCCGTTGGGGGAACCCCCTGTGATTAGGTCGCACAGTGCCACATTTAAATTCAAGCAGGTGACTAAAAAGTGGCACACTTGTATAAAAGTTGTCCACGTACAAATGGTACCCCTTTCCGAATAAGGGTGACACCAAGTCCCACACAATCTTGCAGCTGCTCCCTATGTAGTCTGGGCAGCTGGGGGGCTCCACGGTGCTATCTTTTCCCTCGTAAACCCGGAAACTAAATGTATAGCCTGTGGCCCTGTCACAGAGCTTATACATCTTGACCTCGTATCTGGCACGCTTGTTGGGGATAAACTGCTTGAAAGCAAGGTGGCCAGAAAACCTAATCAGAGACTCATCAATACAGACAACTTGTTGGAGGATAAACAAGGCTGCAAATCTTCGATTTAAATGGTTTACGAAGGGCCAAATTTTGTGAAGCCGGTCATATCCAGGGTCACCCCAAGGACGACAGAGTTCATTGTCACTGAAATGCATGAACTGCAGGATTTGCTCATATCTCGTCCTGGCCATGGCAGCAGAGAACACGTGCATATGGTGAATTGGGTCAGTGGAACAATATGACCGCAACTCACTCTTTTTAGTAACGCCCATGTTAAAGGATAGGCCCAGAAAGGTCTTAAATTCAGAAACTGTTATAGGTTTCCATCCAAATTCTCTGGCAAGGGTCAAATTTGGGCTTGCGACGATGACTCGATTAGCATATAAATTGCCTTGGTCCACAATAGATCTGTACAGATCTTCCGTGAAAAACAGCTCGTAAAAATGAAAGGGAGTAAAATTGGTTCTCTCCACCTAAATTCCAGGTTGGCCAGTGAATGGGGGAAGTACGAGTGCTGCAGAATCTGTTGGCTGCCAATCAGGATTTGCAAGCTCATCAGGGAGGACACTATGGGCTCTATGGGCCTGTCTTCGAATTCTGGGTAGCTGTGGGCCACTACTTGTGCTAGCCAACATACCAGCTTGAACTGCACTTATGGGACTCGCCACGTCACCAAGTCTTACTGCAGTGCTGGTTTGTCTACGACCAGGATGTACTAGGCCACTGGTGCTTGCCAGTTCACCAGAAGGTTGAGTGGCACTAGTAACGACACTCTGCTCCATACGAGAACCCTGCGATTGTTGCACCTCTGCAACTCTAGAACGGGGTCGAGTACGCCTGACCTTAGCAGGGACCACTCCGCCGTCAGAGCTATCTGTCAGGGTGCTGCTGCTCTCTACAGGTTTGTATACTGAGCCTGATTCTGCCAGTGAGACTTCCCCATCGCTCTAATCTGACATGGAGAGTATCCTGTAGGCCTCTTCACTATTATACCTCTATTTGGACATTTTGGCCAATAAATTTATAGGTACCTAGTGTGACTCACAGGTTAAAAAAGCACCTGGTTGTCGAGGATTGTTTGAACCACGACAAAAAAAAAACTGCTAGGGCTAGCAGAGATCAGGTCTGACTCTGCTAATGCTGGGGTTTTTAGTGTTGAGTTTTTGGAAGTGACAGTAATCTTTTGATTACTGCACTTGCTTGAATGGGGTGGGGTGGGGTGGGCTGGGCGGAGGGGCTAAACGCAGGTGCTGGCAGGTGTCGTGGCCGATCCTGCTAACGCTGCGTTTTGGGAACCCTAAACTATTGGGGACGCTAATATAGTTCTGATCAGATCAAAGATATTGATCCATTCAGACACTAGACTAGTAATGGAGG
Organism: Pelophylax lessonae; assembly: GCF_965119305.1. Lineage (NCBI taxonomy): Eukaryota > Metazoa > Chordata > Amphibia > Anura > Ranidae > Pelophylax > Pelophylax lessonae. Next base: position 120,523,999 of record NC_138769.1, on the reverse strand, counting down.
TGTTTAGTGTGTGTATGTGCGTGTATGTGTGTGTCTCAAGCTGGAACCGAAAAGGGCTCCACGAGGGGAGAGAGCACCATTTTCTGTGCCTGTGTTTATAAAACACAGACACAGGGCGGTCTGGCATTGGTCAGAACCGATCGCCAGAACCAGGCCAAAGATCATTGGCCTGGACCTAATTACTGATCAGTTCTGACCTGAATCAGACCATTGTGGGGACGGAGGGCGTGCTCCCGCATGCGACCAACGTATACCTATGGCGGTTCACGCAGCAGGGGCTGCCTGCCGCAGTATTTCTGCAGCGGGTGGTCCGGAACCAGCTCAAAAACAAAAACAAGATTTTCAAGTCTTACTTGCAGAGGGCGCCACGGGAAGCCTGCCGAATATTGCACAGAAACAGCTGAATGGGTAGGAGCTGCAATCAGGAGGCTATATCCTGCCTGAGCCTTTGCACTCTAATGACTCTTTTAAATGTTTCCGGGGTTGGAGAGCCCTCCCCTGGGCTCCTCCTCCAACTAAGGGCAAAATATTCTATTCTATTACCCTGTGAGGCTACTGCGCACGCTCAGAAACGCGTTGTGCGATTGGCTGCTGGATCTGTCACGCTGGGCTCCCCTATCTGCTGGCGCCGGATGTACCGAGGAGCAGGGCGCCCTTCTGAAGCCGACAGCCATCCTACCTGACGGTCTCTGGGCTCAACAGGTGTCTCCCTGAGGAACAGAACACCTTCCTGAAGCTGCTGGCCATCCTACTATCTGGTCTCTTGGCTCTCCAGACATCTCCCTCCTTCACCATCCCCTGCACCACCTCTTGGAGCCACAAACATCCAGCAGTGAACCCCTGTGTTCCTGCAGACCACCTAACAGATGAGCTATTTTATACTGTTTTAAATGTGAGCAGTTTTCCTGTACCTGCCTTACCCTTTTAATTAAACTGATAAAACTTAGAGGCGCTCTGCTTTTTGTTTTTATTTTCACTTTCAGAGCTGACTTCTCTCTGCAGCTGAGCTGGCCCTGAGTGTAATCTATTTCAGCCATCAACTACACCAGACTAATGACTATACATGAACTGCATACCCCTTGGTCCTATATAGGTATGTGTGATGCGCCAACTCTTATCCTGTTTGTTCAAGTATCTGTATTGAGTGCAGCTTAGCTATATTGATATTTATTTTTGCACAGAGCGCAGAAAGCACTGTTTTTAAGTTTACCATTTGATGGTGCCTTCATAGTTCCAGGGCCAACATAACTTGGCAAAACCAGCAGCATGACCATAATTATCTTTTTAGCTTTTTGTCAAGGAGACATTCTGACCGCCACAGCAGGGGCGTAACTACAGGGGTTGCAGGGGTTGCAATCGCTACCGGGCCCCATGCTCCAGGGGACCCGGTAGCAAACCAGTGGGTGAACTTTCAGGATCGCAAAGGTCACACTTGCGACCGGACCCTGGCATTGCACCACTGTGGGGAGGCCCCAAGATTGTAGGAAGGGGGCCCACTGCAGAACTTGTGAAAGAATCCTGCTGCGGGACCGAAATAAAAGGCCATGCAATGAGTGTAAAGAGCCCCAGGATTAGTGGGAAGAGCCCTGGGCTTGAAGGTAAGGGCCCCGGCCAGGGGTCTGGGGGGCCCTTCATGGTTTCTTGCATCAGGGCCCTGAAGGTTCTAGTTACGCCTCTGCGCCACAGTAAGAGGTGAATTCCATTGATTTGTGGGCAGATTGGCAAGAAGGGCCTACAGGGGTAGCTAGGTAGTTTGGCACATCCTCCATGTTTCTCTCATAGTAGGGCTCCAAGCAAGTGGCACATGAGAGTCCTACCCAGTGTGGGTTCTTCTGGGCTAAATTAGGTACTTTTAGAGATTTTAATCCCTGTCAGTATCTTTTTGCCATCTGTGTCCCTTTGGGGTAAATATTTTCCTGTCCCATAGCCAAAATAGGAAGGGAGAGGAATATCCTCCAAAGTAAGGGAATCCCTGGTTGTTACTGGAACTAGAGTACACCTTGGAAGATTTCCTCTCCATTCGTGTTCTACTGACAACTCGAAATTTGGGATTTTCTTTTACTTTTACTCTTGATATTAACGGTAAACAGGACAAATAGAATGGGTGACAACAGGGTCACAGACAGCAATAAAAACCTGCTAGCTTTTCCCTCTCCACCCTATACAAAAGTTTTCTCTTTACTTACATCTAATAGAGCAGTGGTCCTCAACTCCGGTCCTCGGGGCCCACTAACAGACCAGGTTTGCAAGATAACTAAATTACATCACTGGTGATCTCACTTGCTGCTTAGTGATTGCAGTATTCTAGTCTGCATCTCCCCAAGGTTATACTTAAAATATGGCCTGTTAGTGGGCCCCGAGGACTGGAGTTGAGGACCACTGCAATAGAGAAACCCTCAACTTGCCACATCCTCAAAATATCAAGACAAATCAGAACAAAATTGTTCACAAAAAAAAAGGCGGACTATATCGGCACAACAGGAGGCAATATTCATAAAATCATAAAGTTTATTGCAAAACAGATTAAAAACATCTCAAATATACCAAAAAGGCAACACCCTGAACCATAGACATTTGGCACATAATATTACCCAACCGTGAGAAAAAAAAAAAGGGACACTTTGGTTATGCAGTTCAGTTCATATATCCCATTGACATGCCCATTGAATCATTGTCCACAAGCTCTCCCTATTCAGAAGTCAACGTGTTTCACAAAGATTATTTCTTCTTCAGAACTGGTTGGGTGAGTATTGCACTAAAATGCAGAACCAAGACATAAAGAATATACCTTCCATGAAATACAGATTACATTCAATATTGATAAATTAGATGCTTGCCTTATCGAACACAATCTATGTTAGCGGATAGCTAAAAACAGGTCTTGGGGGCGGACACAGGAGCCAAAAAAGGGGGCCAACACAGCCAGACAGAATCCAGACTGGTATTGTGTATATCCTATTCATCTAAAACCTGCACCGATGTTAAATAAGAAAGCAGTGGATCAAAATAAAACGTACAGTGTCCACAACAACTAGATCTTAATGCCATCAGTTTGAGTGTAGTTACCAGCTAACTAATTTGAGGGTTAACACACTGAACACCATTCTCCTCATGAATCAAGTCCCACAGTATCCACCAAGAACCACCAGGGGATTAGAGGGAGAACAAAGAAGGGTGGAGGGGGGGGGGGGGTGTTCAAGGAAGTGGGTTAAAAAAAAAAAAAAATAAGTGCTTGTATAGAGATGGATTAGGACAGGTGGTTTGCTGGATGTTTCCAAGCTGATATATGAAAGGTCTATGTCAGAAAGATAAATGCTATATATATAGTGATAGCCACGCTATTTAATATCAAATACATTAACTTAAAATAAAAAGTCCATTAGTGCAACATAAAAATTACTGTGATAATTCAAAATCCCATTCGGTGCCGTGCGCACTATTTCACACTTCTGTGACAATATCCACCACAAAATTTGCTCACTCACCAGAGCTCCTCCACTATAGGGCGTAATTATCCACTCCTCAAAGGGATATTGGATCCACTATGATACTCAATGTATCCTTATTCTATTAAGAACAATCAGGAATAATCTATATTATATTGCTCTCCGCTTCTCTCGCGATAATTCATATAATAAAAAAGATGCTATCATTGAGCAACATGTTTATTCCATAAAATATTACAGTTTAAAAAGTGCCAACTCACATTTGCTAGTGCCCTCTGACCGGCACCAAGTCTATCCAGCAATCCAAATCTGAAAGTTGTCCCGCCGCTCTGTATATTGAAGGTAGTGTGCGTTCCAATTCTCAGCTGTGCTGTTCACAAAAAGCAGGGGATCATATGTATATTGCTTCATATGATTGAGTATAGTGTGCTTCTGGACACGATTTAATGTGTTACTAAACCCACAGCAGTAAAATCAGTATGCAGTAAAGGATGCTTGTTACACTCGCTGTGGAACCCAAGGGGTTAATCCTTTGCATTGTGTATTAAGGCTGTGTGATCCTGTCTTCTCTGTTCCTCTGGTCCTCCTCTTATTTAACTGACTCCAACCCAAATCCAATCCATCTCCTGAGTACAGAGCTTTAGGAATCAGGCTGCACATGCTCAGGTTGGTGAGTATTGCTAGAGAGTTTTTCTTAGGAGAGTGCATGTGATCAGCACAGGGCCAATTAGCACTGAAAACTCCTCCTACAAGCTTTCCCAAACACTGCTAGAAGTCCCAAGGCTGTTATATACTGCTAATGAGAAAAGGTATTTAGCAGTTTATATTTACTAAAATAATTGCATTTACATGTTCTGTGTATTGTGGGAGGCCAGAAATAGTAAATGCAGGGTCCTGGGTTTAGTAACACTTTCATAGACATGTCAATAGGATATATGGACTGAACTGTATACAAGGTGTGTCCCTTTTTTGCTCTTTTGCTCTCACGGTTGGGTAGTGTTATTTGCCAAACATCTATGGTTCAGGGTGTTGCCTTTTTAGTATATTTGAGATGGTTTTTAATCTGTTTTGTAATAAATCTTTTGATTTTATGAATGATGCCTTCTGTTGTGGCAATAAAGTCTTCCTTTTTTTGAGAAGTTTTGTTCCAATTTGTTTTTCCTTTAGAGATTATCAGTATATCTTACATTTTAACCATAATTCTCTATATACCATAATATGTCTATTTATTACGTTGGGAAATTTGTGTATTTCTTTAGGTCTTGAATTATGAAAAATTTCCATATACTGTATGTAGTTATATTTTTTGGTGACTTTTGCTCCTGTATACACATTCAGGCAGAGAATATATATACGTACGTCCCTAATTGGATAAGGCCATAAATCGAATGATATGTGTTTTGTATATTTAAAGTGGTTGTAAAGTGGTTTGTGTTTAAATAACAAACATGCCATCACTTACCTGTTTGAGCAATCCTGATCCTCCTTTTTCTGGGTTTCCCCGCCCGCGCTCAAAGCCCCTCCTCTTCATTGGGTGCCCCCACAGAGAGCCACTTTCCATGGGGGTACCCATGCGGGCTTGCCCCCGAAGTCCCGATGCTGCCAACATTGACACAGATGGCCGGCTCGGCCTGGTCCCCCATTCCTGTGTCACATCTTTGGATTGACAGCAGCAGGAGGCAATCTGCCCAACGAGGAGCGAGACAGTTTCGGGAGCCGCTGCACTCGTGAACACCGCTGGATCAGATGGGCTCAGAAAAGAAAAAGGGGGGGGGGGGGTCTGGAGGGGAGCTGCAGCACAGAATGTTTTTAACCTTAATGCATTTAGGCTTTAAAACCACTTTAATGTTTTTCTTTGGGTGTTCAAATTTGTGTTTTTTTCAAAAGAATGATTTGTATTTACTCTTGAGAACATACGATATGTGTAAGAGGTCACATTTCTTCATGGTACATAGCTTTGCTTTATGGCCTCTTGGCCCATCTTTTGTCTATTCACATAATATGGCCTGTTAATATTTGATGATATGAGATAAGTGACAAGTTCAATATTGTGTACACAAGGAGGGAACTGTTGGTCGGTCTCAATAAAAGACAATAGGCAATTAACAGACCAATAAACTACAATATAGCAACCCAACCTAGTGAATATTTTTTCTCTATATACTGTATATTTCTGTAAGCCCTACAAATTCCTCAATGTATTGCATAAAATCTGCTATTGGTTATAGAAATGTAAAAGCCCAATCCAATGAAATAAGAGTTTGTTCTTTAGTTTAATATTTCAAAGCTTTACTAACGTGTAGCATATATTTTTTTAAACCCAAGTACAGAGTAATAAAAACATTTACAACCAAGAAGTTAAAGGAGAAGTACAGCCAAAGCTTGTTTGGCTGTACTTCTACAGTGAATTTGCAAAGAGGAGTGGGTATTGGCGCTAGGGATCGACCGATATTCGTTTTTCTTTGCCAATAACGATATTTTGGCCATCGCATATCAGTATCGGCCAATATGGAGCTGATATTTTGTACATTTAAAGTTTTGAAAAATAAAGACAATTTTTGACACAAATCTGGTACTGAACATGTTAATTTTTGTTTAATGTTTAATGGCTGGCTTGCTGGCACCCTGTGGTGGGTGGTTGGCTGGCAGGCACCATGTGGTGGGTGGCTGGCTGGCACCCTGTGGTGGGTGGTTGGCTGGCAGGCACCATGTGGTGGGTGGCTGGCTGGCACCCTGTGGTGGGTGGCTGGCTGTCTGGCACCCTGTGGTGGGTGGCTGGCTTACTGGCACCCTGTAGTAGGTGGCTGTCTGGCACCCTGTGGTAAGTGGCTGTCTGGCACCCTGTGGTGGGTGGCTGGCTTGCTGGCACCCTGTGGTGGATGGCTGGCTTGCTGGCACCCTGTGCTTAGTGACTGGCTCTCTGGCACCCTGTGGTGGATGGCTGTCTGGCACCCTGTGGTGAGTGGCTGGCTGTCTGGCACCCTGTGGTGGGTGGCTGGCTGTCTGGCACCTTGTGGTGGTGGCTGGCTTGCTGGCACCCTGTGGTGGGTGGTTGGCTGGCACCCTGTGGTGGGTGGCTGGCTGTCTGGCACCCTGTGGTGGGTGGTTGGCTGGCAGGCACCATGTGGTGGGTGGCTGGCTGGCACCCTGTGGTGGGTGGTTGGCTGGCAGGCACCATGTGGTGGGTGGCTGGCTGGCACCCTGTGGTGGGTGGCTGGCTGTCTGGCACCCTGTGGTAGGTGGCTGGCTTACTGGCACCCTGTAGTAGGTGGCTGTCTGGCACCCTGTGGTGGGTAGCTGTCTGGCACCCTGTGGTGGGTGACTGGCTTGCTGGCACCCTGTGGTGGATGGCTGGCTTGCTGGCACCCTGTGCTTAGTGGGTGGCTCTCTGCCACCCTGTGGTGGATGGCTGGCTGGCACCCTGTGGTGAGTGGCTGGCTGTCTGGCACCCTGTGGTGGGTGGCTGGCTGTCTGGCACCTTGTGGTGGTGGCTGGCCTGCTGGCACCCTGTGGTGGGTGGTTGGCTGGCACCCTGTGGTGGGTGGCTGGCTGTCTGGCACCCTGTGGTGGGTGGTTGGCTGGCAGGCACCATGTGGTGGGTGGCTGGCTGGCACCCTGTGGTGGGTGGTTGGCTGGCAGGCACCATGTGGTAGGTGGCTGGCTGGCACCCTGTGGTGGGTGGCTGGCTGTCTGGCACCCTGTGGTGGGTGGCTGGCTTACTGGCACCCTGTAGTAGGTGGCTATCTGGCATCCTGTGGTAGGTGGCTGTCTGGCACCCTGTGGTGGATGGCTGGCTTGCTGGCACCCTGTGCTTAGTGACTGGCTCTCTGGCACCCTGTGGTGGATGGCTGGCTGGCACCCTGTGGTGAGTGGCTGGCTGTCTGGCACCCTGTGGTGGGTGGCTGGCTGTCTGGCACCTTGTGGTGGTGGCTGGCTTGCTGGCACCCTGTGGTGGGTGGTTGGCTGGCACCCTGTGGTGGGTGGCTGGCTGTCTGGCACCCTGTGGTGGGTGGTTGGCTGGCAGGCACCATGTGGTGGGTGGCTGGCTGGCACCCTGTGGTGGGTGGTTGGCTGGCAGGCACCATGTGGTGGGTGGCTGGCTGGCACCCTGTGGTGGGTGGCTGGCTGTCTGGCACCCTGTGGTAGGTGGCTGGCTTACTGGCACCCTGTAGTAGGTGGCTGTCTGGCACCCTGTGGTGGGTGGCTGTCTGGCACCCTGTGGTGGGTGACTGGCTTGCTGGCACCCTGTGGTGGATGGCTGGCTTGCTGGCACCCTGTGCTTAGTGGGTGGCTCTCTGGCACCCTGTGGTGGATGGCTGGCTGGCACCCTGTGGTGAGTGGCTGGCTGTCTGGCACCCTGTGGTGGGTGGCTGGCTGTCTGGCACCTTGTGGTGGTGGCTGGCCTGCTGGCACCCTGTGGTGGGTGGTTGGCTGGCACCCTGTGGTGGGTGGCTGGCTGTCTGGCACCCTGTGGTGGGTGGTTGGCTGGCAGGCACCATGTGGTGGGTGGCTGGCTGGCACCCTGTGGTGGGTGGCTGGCTGTCTGGCACCCTGTGGTAGGTGGCTGGCTTACTGGCACCCTGTAGTAGGTGGCTGTCTGGCACCCTGTGGTGGGTGGCTGTCTGGCACCCTGTGGTGGGTGACTGGCTTGCTGGCACCCTGTGGTGGATGGCTGGCTTGCTGGCACCCTGTGCTTAGTGGGTGGCTCTCTGGCACCCTGTGGTGGATGGCTGGCTGGCACCCTGTGGTGAGTGGCTGGCTGTCTGGCACCCTGTGGTGGGTGGCTGGCTGTCTGGCACCTTGTGGTGGTGGCTGGCCTGCTGGCACCCTGTGGTGGGTGGTTGGCTGGCACCCTGTGGTGGGTGGCTGGCTGTCTGGCACCCTGTGGTGGGTGGTTGGCTGGCAGGCACCATGTGGTGGGTGGCTGGCTGGCACCCTGTGGTGGGTGGTTGGCTGGCAGGCACCATGTGGTGGGTGGCTGGCTGGCACCCTGTGGTGGGTGGCTGGCTGTCTGGCACCCTGTGGTGGGTGGCTGGCTTACTGGCACCCTGTAGTAGGTGGCTATCTGGCATCCTGTGGTAGGTGGCTGTCTGGCACCTTGTGGTGGGTGGCTGGCTTGCTGGCACCCTGTGGTGGATGGCTGGCTTGCTGGCACCCTGTGCTGAGTGGCTGGCTGTCTGGCACCCTGTGGTGGATCGCTGGCTGGCACCCTGTGGTGAGTGGCTGGCTGTCTGGCACCCTGTGGTGGGTGGCTGGCTGTCTGGCACCTTGTGGTGGTGGCTGGCTTGCTGGCACCCTGTGGTGGGTGGTTGGCTGGCACCCTGTGGTGGGTGGTTGGCTGGCACCCTGTGGGGGATGGCTGGCAGGCACCCTGTGGTGCGTGGCTGGTGGTCTGGCACCCTGTGGTGGATGGCTGGCTGGCATCCTGTGGTGAGTGGCTGGCTGTCTGGCACCCTGTGGTGGGTGGCTGGCTGTCTGGCACCTTGTGGTGGTGGCTGGCTTGCTGGCACCCTGTGGTGGGTGGTTGGCTGGCACCCTGTGGTGGGTGGTTGGCTGGCAGGCACCATGTGGTGGATGGCTGGCTGGCACCCTGTGGTGAGTGGCTGGCTGTCTGGCACCCTGTGGTGGGTGGCTGGCTGTCTGGAACCTTGTGGTGGTGGCTGGCTTGCTGGCACCCTGTGGTGGGTGGTTGGCTGGCACCCTGTGGGGGATGGCTGGCAGGCACCCTGTGGTGCGTGGCTGGTGGTCTGGCACCCTGTGGTGGGTGGCTGGCTGTCTGTTACCCTGTGGTGGGTGGCTGGCTTGCTGGCACCATGTGGTGGGTGGCTGGCTTGCTGGCACCCTGTGGTGGGTGGCTGGCTGGCTGGCACCCTGTGGTGGGTGGCTAGCTGGCTGGCACCCTGTGGTGGGTGGGTGGCTGACACAGGGGCTGTGGGTGGCTGGCTGGTACAGGGCCTGTGGGCGCCTGGCTGGTACAGTGCCTGTGGCTGGCTGGTACAGGGCCTTTGGGTGGCTGGCTGGCTGGTACAGGGCCTGTGGATTGCTGGCTGTCTGGCACCTGTGGTGGTGGGTGGGTGGCTGGCTGTCTGGCACCCTGTGGTGGGTGGCTGGCTGTCTGGCACCCTGTGGTGGGTGGGTGGGTGGGTGGCTGGCACAGAGGCTGTGGGTGGATGACAAGTACAGGGCCTGTAGGTGGCTGGCTGGTTAGTACAGTGACTGTGGCTGGCTGGTACAGGGCCTGTGGGTGGCTGACTGGCTAGTACAGGGCCTGTGGGTGGCTGGCTGGCTCGCTGGTACAGTGCCTGTGGCTGGCGTGACTGGTACAGGGCCTGTGGGTGTGGGTGGCTGGCTGGCACCGGCTGCTGTGGGTGGGTGTATGGCTGTGATACACTCCTGTGAGACTAGTCCCGACTCCAGACGAGGCTGTCCAAGGCGAAGGAGGTGGCCTAAGAAGGCAGAATGACATCACGAAAATATTGGCAATATTGGGCTGTTTTAGGGCCGATACTGATATATCAGGAAAGTGCATATCGGCCCTCGATTTATCGGCCTTGCTGATAATCGATCGGTCCCTAATTGGTGCTGCTCTATTCCACCTCAGATTGTTAGACTGAATTTGTCATATATCATACAATGCCCAAAAATACTTGATTAGATAAATATATAACTATAAAAAAACACAAAAAATGCATAGAATTATATATATATATATAGAGAATTTTGTGCAAAAAAGCAAGTGCCCAGTGAAAATAATCAATATTGCTATAAATACAAACACATGATGAAATCAATTGTGCCTTAAAATATCAATTGTGCTTATTAAACATAAAGTGACCAATAGCGTATAAAGTGACCAGTGCTACCAATCATATGGCCTTTTGTGAAAAAATATAGTCCATCCATTGGTACAGTATTCCACCCTTCATATATCAGTATTACAAGTACTCCTCTGTGGGCAGGAACTGGTGGTGTTGCAGCAGGAGAGAGTTACTCAGAAGCATGCACAGTGCCCAGTGTGTCTCCACATGTGCCCCCCTCTTGTTGTCTCACTCACCAGAGATATCTCCCCTCAAAAGGGGTATTCAGCCTCCACAGCTTTGCCTGGCTGTATAAAGATATCCAGGGCCTCCCCTAGGATATTCCTCCTTGGTGTTTCTTACTCTCCACAACGGTTTCAAATGTACATGCAGATGTCAAAAGACAAGCTCCATAGTGTGATACCTTAAATTAAATGTTTTTTGGAAAAACTCTATAGCACTTACATTTAGTATGAAAACATTCAGCGCTGTAAAAACCAGGAAGTCCGGGTCGAGATGCGCTCCACAGACCCGAAAACCGAAAGTGATGCAATGACACTGTAGCTCTTCCCTATGCGTTTCGTCACACTGACGTCATCAGGAGTGGCGCCATATTGCTGCACCCTCTGGTTTTTATTATGTACGGTATCCTAGTAACCCGAGGCACGTGACCCGCGGCAATTTTGAATGTCATAATTGCAATCATGGATTGAGGTCTGTGTACACCGAGACTTAGCAACCGGGAAAGCAGGTGTAAATCCCTAACCTCGCTACCCAGTGCTTGTTAGAGAAAAAACACAGCCAAATTCCACATTCACTTTGTTATTATGGATAGATCAGGAAGTAAAATTAGAAAAATAAAATTAGAAAAATAAAAATAAAGGAGGGATGTATTGGACTATAGAAACCGGCAGATCTTTAAACGGCAAGCAGATGATGAAAATGGAGGAGAAGAAGTGAATGATGTATCTATGACTGATGAATCCAAGGAAACCTCAGTGGAAAGAGATGAAGAGGATTGACAATGGAATTAGGTTAAATACCATGATCAGAGAACACCCAGGACCAACCACAGGGAATCCTATGTCAGAACTCCAGTTCAAAACCCCAGCCCCATACAGGATGCCAGAAGTCGTAGCCCGAGGAGAAGACAAAAACAGGGCCCTCGTACACTTAGGACCCCGAGGGACCTGGGAAGATCTCTTCCCACCCACACTAGGTCTCCAATAGGACCTGTTACTACCTACAATAGGTTCTCACCACTTAAACATGTGGATGAATATGAAGAAACCACGTATAGAGAGCCCCAGTACAGGAGGGATTTCGTACCCATGGGACACAGAGGAAGACCACCAAGGAACAGAGGGGGATATGGGCCGCCCAGACCCTATCGAGGATGGGGCCCCCCAAGAAATCTAAGGTGGCAATATACACGACAGAATACATGGCAACCTCAGAGAACCCAGAACCCATACCACAGGGAGGTGACCTGGGAACAACAGAGGGATGGATGGAGGAATGGACAAGGGACACCCCAAAAGGCAACGGGGATGGGATATAGGAAGCAGACCAGAGGTAAACAAGGCGAGATCAAGAAAAGGAAGAGAGCAGTAGGAGCCAGCATTTTTAATCTCAGCAATGACATTTTAGATTTAGGCCTTAAATATGCCCCGGGATAAAGATCTAAACAAGTTTGAGGTTTACATAGACCTTCAAAAGTTAATTAGGAAACTTAATATCAAAAGAATATTTTTTCACCAAGAAAACTGAACAACAAACTACCACACAAATGGTTTATAAATGCACTAAATTAAGTAACAAATCTGTATTTAATCCAAAGAATCCAAGTAATGATAGCCTGGACGTTTTCAAGAAAATGGTGGAGGAAGATGTTAGGAAATTAAAAATTAAAAGTTTAAAACAGGAAAAAATGTGGGAAACTATTAAGGAAATAAAAAAGAAAAAAGAGGTGTTCATCTGACCAGCGGACAATGGAGGAGGACTGGTCATTCTAAACAAAAAAGTCTCTATGAGGAGGCACCGCATCGTCACACATCTCGTCCGCGGTCCGCGCTGCAGGCGGCCGCGGTCATCTACAAGTTTTATGCAAACCGCTCATTGATATCATCATGACTGGAAGTGCATGTCTATTTATACTATTAAAGTGTTTAGAGGTAATGCAGTTACAGTATTGTCCGCTTATTCATTTCTCCCTGGGTACACTCTGAGGGATTATCTCCAAGCATATATGTTTAAATTGGATTGCATTGTGAATCACCTGGATCTGTTTCTACTTTAATGAGGAGAGAGGAGTTTCTTCCATTGGACAATACATGCTTTCTCATGTTGGTTTTCTGGTAAGAGGCTTATATTGATTTTGGGTGTCCACGCGTGGCAAGTGGGTTCTTTCACATCGCACAAGAGTGATTTTCTGAGTTGATTTTGCACTTTCATCATTTCCGTCTGGTGAGAGCAGAATTTGTAAGGTGGAGGGAATATGTACCACTTAACATGAATTTGCACCATTGGATTTGGAAGTCTACATTTCATTTTGTTTATGGACTTTTTTTATGTTTATACATTTTTTCCACTTCACTTTTTTTCTATACATTTGTGTATTGGCATTTATTTTGTCACATTTATTAGTGCACCAGACCACTTTTTAATCATTATTTATTCCAATCGCACATTTGGATTCTTTGGTAGCAGGTTTTATTATATTCACCAACAGCGCACCTATTTTCATTTTTTCAGTGGAATGGGCACAGCATAATCATGCAAATTTGAAACAGGAACAAATAGATTTTATAATAGAAGGAACTAGACATTTTATAATAGATGGAACTGGCTATGAATAGTAATTTCTTCTGGCATTAAGGGGACCACTATGTTCAAACAAAAGGTGTGGCCATGGGGGCAAGGTATGCCCCAAGTATAGCCAACCTGTTCATGAACAAATTTACAGTGTTAGAAGACCTAACCTTAAGTTCTACAGGTGATACATTGATGATATCGTGATGATTTGGAAAGGCACAGAGAATACACTGAAAGAGTTCTTCAGGCAGAAATGGCTATGTACCCACTAAGAGCTGTCATCATCCCAAATGGATGGGGAATGTGCCTAAGGGCCAAATCATGAGGATTCAGAGAAATTTCAGTAATGAAAACGAGGAACAAACAAAAATCTTGATATGAAGGTTTGTGGAAAAAGGATACAAAAGGAAGGAGCTAGAAACTCTGAAAGTCAAAAATATGGATAGAAAGACACTCTTCAAGGAAAAGAAATTCCTTACGGGCTTTAATAGACAATATAAACAAGTGGAAAATATAGTGAATAAATACTGGCCTATTCTCAAAACAGATACAATATTAAACGACACCCGAAATTAATTTACAAGAGGGCCCCTACTCTCAGGAACAGAATGTTACATATTGTATTAGATCCCCCAACACCTGTTAGCTTCTTCCCCAACCTAAAAGGTTTCTTCAGATGCCAAAAAAGTTTGCCATGTAGAGTAAGCCGAAAACAACCAAGTTTCTCCTTTATAACCATGGCAACTGGTAAACAATACAGTGCCTTGCGAAAGTATTCGGCCCCCTTGAACTTTGCGAACTTTTGCCACATTTCAGGCTTCAAACGTAAAGATATAAAACTGTAATTTTTTGTGAAGAATCAACAACAAGTGGGAAACAATCAGGAAGTGGAACGAAATTTATTGGATATTTCAAACGTTGTTAACAAATAAAAAACTGAAAAATTGGGCGTGCAAAATTATTCAGCCCCTTTACTTTCAGTGCAGAAAACTCTCTCCAGAAGTTCAGTGAGGATCTCTGAATGATCCAATGTTGACCTAAATGACTAATGATGATAAATAGAATCCACCTGTGTGTAATCAAGTCTCCGTATAAATGCACCTGCACTGTGATAGTCTCAGAGGTCCGTTTAAAGCGCAGAGAGCATCATGAACAACAAGGAACACACCAGGCAGGTCCGAGATACTGTTGTGGAGAAGTTTAAAGCCGGATTTGGATACAAAAAGATTTCCCAAGCTTTAAACATCCCAAGGAGCACTGTGCAAGCGATAATATTGGAATGGAAGGTGTATCAGACCACTGCAAATCTACGAAGACCTGGCCGTTCCTCTAAACTTTCAGCTCATACAAGGAGAAGACTGATATGAGATGCAGCCAAGAGGCCCATGATCACTCTGGATGAACTGCAGAGATCTACAGCTGAGGTGGGAGACTCTGTCCATAGGACAACAATCAGTCGTATACTGAAACAGGTGTATACTGAGCTGTGTATACAACACAGCTCATCACCCTGAACACACCATCCCCACTGTCAAACATGATGGTGGCAGCATCATGGTTTGGGCCTGCTTTTCTTCAGCAGGGACAGGGAAGATGGTTAAAATTGATGGGAAGATGGATGGAGCCAAATACAGGACCATTCTGGAAGAAAACCTGATGGAGTCTGCAAAAGACCTGAGACTGGGACGTAGATTTGTCTTCCAACAAGACAATGATCCAAAACATAGAGCAAAATCTACAATGGAATGGTTCACAAATAAACATGTCCAGGTGTTAGAATGGCCAAGTCAAAGTCCAGACCTGAATCCAATCAAGAATCTGTGGAAAGAACTGAAAACTGCTGTTCACAAACGCTCTCCATCCAACCTCACTGAGCTCGAGCTGTTTTTCAAGGAGGAATGGGCAAAAATTTCAGTCTCTCGATCTGCAAAACTGATAGAGATGTACCCCAAGCGACTTACAGCAGTAATCGCAGCAAAAGGTGACGCTACAAAGTATTAACTTAAGGGGGGCTGAATAATTTTGCACGCACAATTTTTCAGTTTTTTATTTGTTAAAAAAGTTTGAAATATCCAATAAATTTCGTTCCACTTCATGATTGTGTCCCACTTGTTGTTGTTTCTCCACAAAAAATTACAGTTCTATATCTTTATGTTTGAAGCCTGAAATGTGGCAAAAGGCCGTAAAGTTTAAGGGGCCCAATACTTTCGCAAGGCACTGTACAAGATCAGAGAGATGATAACAAGTACAAGCACGCATGTGACGTACGTGATAGAATGTCCATGTCGGTTACAATATGTAGGCCAGACCAATAGACCCCTTTATATAAGAATCAGGGAACATATTAATAATAAGGGCTTCATGAAACATAGACTATCAAGGCACTTCCGGGAGGTACACAAGAAGAATCCCTCTGTCATGATCTTTTATGGTATTGACATGATTAATTTACATTGGAGGGGGGATAACAAGAGGATTAAGAATGAAACAAAATTGATTTTTTTGCTAAATTCCCTCCAGCCAGAAGGCCTTAATATCGATATAGATCTTAACTGCTTTATCTCTAATGAATAAACTGGGGTACATTGTCATTATATTGTTTATTGTTTATTATATTTTATTATTTTTTATTTTTGTTTCTGTAGTCTAGTTTATTTCTGTAGTCTAAATTCTTTTAAAAGTAAACATCTCTTAACATATCCTGTGATATATATAACTTTTTACACTCATGTATATTAGTAAGCAAGGAGGGATGCCCCTCCCCATTTTTAATCTCAAGGCCGGGGTGTAAATTGTGCTCTTTTTATAATGCCGGTCCATCCTTATGCTGGTTTGCCTTGAATTGTGTATGCTTTTTTGGGATGTATATATTTTTTAAAATATATTTTTAGAATGTGTGTATATATATATATATATATATATATATATATCTTTAGAGTGCATATACCTTTTTAAAATACATGTGTCTTTTTTAATACTTTTATCAATAGTACACATACTGATTTCTATCCTATTTTAATTTATTATTGTATGTAATATGTGTAAGGTTCACATGGTAATGTAACAACCCAAGCACATCCTTTATTTTTATTTTTCTATATTTACTTCCTGATCTATCCATAATAACAAAGTGAATGTGGAAGTTGGCTGTGTTTTTTCTCTAACAAGCACTGGGTAGCAAGGTTAGGGATAGACACCTGCTTTCCCGGATGCTAAGTCTCGGTTTACCCAGGCCTCAATCCATGAATACAATTATGAGATTCAAAATGTCCACGGGTCACGTGCCTCGGGTTGCTAGAATACCGTACATAAAAACCAGAGGGTGCAGCAATATGGCGCGGCTCCTGATGATGTCAGTGTGACGAAGTGCGTAGGGTGGAGCTACAGCGTCATTATGTCACTTCAGGTTTTCAGGTCCGTGGAGCGAATTGCACCCCGTACTTCCTGGTTTTTACAACGCTGAATGTTTTCATTCCAAATGTAAGTGTTATACAGTTTTTCCAAATAAAATGTAATTTACGGTATCACGCTATGGAGCTTGTCTTTTGACATTTGCATGTACGTTTGAAACCGATGTGGAGAGTAAAAAAACACCAAGGAGGAATACCCTAGGGGTTGCCCTGGATATATTTATACAGCCAGGCGGAGCTGTGGAGGCTTTTGAGGGGGGATATCTCTGGTGAGGGAGGCAAAAAGAGGGGGGCATGTGTGGAGACACACTGGGCACTGTGCATGCTTCTGAGTAACTCTCTCCTGCTGCAACACCACCAGTTCCTGCCCTCAGAGGAGTACTTGCAGTACTGATATATGAAGGGTTGAATACTGTACTAATGGATGGACTATATTTTTTTCACGAAAGGACATATGATTGGTAGCACTGGTAACCTAATATTTAATAAGCACAATTGATATTTTAAGGCACAATTTATTTCATCAATATTTGTATTTATATTAATATTGATTATTTTCACTGGGCACTTGCTTTTTTGCACAAAATTCACTATATATATAATTCTATGCATTTTTGTATTTTTTATAGTTATATGTTTATCTAATCAAGTATTTTGGGCACGGTATGATATATGACAAATTCAGTCCAAAACTCTTAGGTAGAATAGAGCAGTGCCAATACCCACTCCTCTTTGCAAATTCACTTATTAGACACTATCACGGTAGATAGTCTAAGTGGGGGCAGCAGCTACATATTAACAACATCCATAGCGCAGAAGCACATAAACAAACATTTGTACTTCTACTGTGGATCACAGAAGTGCAGAATGAACCCCGAAGCCCGCTGTCGGCTGATGTTACAGAGCCAGCCCAGGCTGGGGAAAGATATGGACCTGGACCGACACCCGGCTCAGCCTCTCAGCGATCCACTGAGAACCAGCACTCTAGTGAGTGAGGGGGGGGGGGGGGCAGAGCAGACAGTGGTGATTGACAACCACCAGCTCTCTGCTCACGGAGCTTGAGACCTGAGCGATCAGTCTTAGAGCCAGCAGGGGACAGATGCAGAATCAGACCCGATTATGCATCCACCTAGGTAAGTATGATTTAACAAAAACAAACAAACCCCCCCCCCCCCCCCCAAAAAAAAACTTCTCTTTTACATAATAAAGTGATTCCAAAAGCAACAATTAAAAAAAAAAAACAAGCTTGTTATTCTTATCTGCTTTGTGCAATGGCTTTGCACAGAGCAACCCCAATGCTCCTCTTCTGGGATTCCCTGCTGCTGCTCCTGGCTCCTTTCCTCTGCTGAGTGCTCCCATGCCAAACCTCACAGAGGTACAGCCACCCCTCCCACCCCCCTTCTCATCTCACTGGCTGTGAGGAGGCTCTGCACAGAGCAGCCCCAATGCTCCTCTTCTGGGATTCCCCGCTGCTGCTCCTGGCTCCTTCCCTCTGCTGAGTGCCCCCATGCCAAACCTCACAGAGGTACAGCCACCCCTTCCACCCCCCTTCTCATCATACTGGCTGTGAGGAGGCTCCTGCTGCTGCTTCGCTGTCCAATGGGGAGAAAGAGAGCCAGGAGAGCCGTCGTTTTCAGGCACTGTACTAAATCGGGATCGGGTTTAGGTAATTAAAAGGGGGGGGGCTGGGGGAAACTGCTTGCAGAAGGTTTTTTACCTTGATGCATTTAAAGCATAAAATGCATTAAGGTTAAAAAAAACGAATTGTTTTAGAATCACTTAAATAATAAAATCTATTTTGTTAAAACCCTGTATTGTTCCTGTATCCTGTCCTGTTACAGGTGGTCAGAGGGACAGCACATGACGGAGGACACAAATGGAGGACACAAAAATAATGGAGGACACAAAAATAAAACCCTTTTTTTAGAACAGTGCTCAAGGGTTAAAACCTCTGTGAGGTTTTTTTTTTTTTTTTCTGTCTGTTCCTTCCTATCCCACTGATCCCCCGAACCCCTGACTATTTTTTTTTCCGGTGCTTTATCAAACCCCTGTGAACAAAAAAATGAACCCTGACATTACAGCACACAGAAAAGTGCACAGAGGGTACAGAATGGCCAATCCTCCGAAGAGAAAGGACCTCTAACTCTGAACCTCCTGGGACGCAAGGCTCCTGACAGAGGCAAGGTATGCCATGGTCTACCTAGCCAGGAGTCAGCTGGACCCCACTCCTGAGAGACCAACCATCAACCAAGTACTTGGTGAGGGGACCTCCCAAAGAGAGACCCTCTGGCATAGAGAGAGGCAAAAGACCCGAAGGCCCCAGAGCCTTCCCCTGACATCAGGCAGACCCCCGATGACCTGAACCCTCAGTTTCTGTGCAAAAGCACAAAGAAAAACGTGCAGCGCAAGTGCCCATGATCAAATGGTGACAAAACAAACGCAAAAAGTGCTGTGCAGTACACAGTGAGCCTTTCAGCCAGCTTAAAAATTTACCTGGCTAGCTAAAAGGCAACATCTGAAGGCGTAGTGCAAGAAAAGTGCCAGTGAAACACCAATGGAATAGTGCAACCCAAAAGTGCTTTTCTGTCACCCCTGGAGGGCACATCACTGGGAGCTCCATGCACCTCCCAGGCCAGAAAAATGCAGCCCCATTCAAATCAGGAAGGCATTAGAACTTAGGCAAAGCCCTGCCATCAAGCGGGGACAAGCTTGTGGGATGCAGGCCAGATTTAGCCAGGGAGGAAAAGGGCCCTCCCACTCATACCGCCTAATTACATCAGGCCGGATACTAGACAGCAGCCCCCTCTTTTCAAGGGGCACTCTGTTCTCTCTATCGATGACTGATAAGAACAGATACTACACTTGATCTTAGCTAACAGGCTGAGAAGCGATAATAAGTAGTAGGTAGTAACATGCAGTATGAAGTAGATGGCTTTTTGTATTTTGCCACGTGTAGGCTAGTTTCAGTTAGTGAAGCATTATGTATGTTAGAATGACCTATAGAGACCTGATAAAGTTAAGGAATGCTACATCCAACAGCTGATACTACTGTCGTGGCACATATATAATTGCTGATTTCAGTATTTGCACGGATGTGTTTGGCACACCTGCAGCTAACATATATATTTGTAACCTTTGTGGGTGATGTCCATAATAAATTCCTGGAAAAAACAACTAAATTGCATAATACACCAGATTTTTTTAACTGGTCCCCTGAATTTCTTCAAACTAAATAAAGGTTAAATAAAACAATATCAGATCATCTAAATGTCCTGCTATACAGCTGTGTTAAAAATTTTTGAAAAATTTCCTTAAAATGCTTTTTGGATTGCTTGAACCAGCTAATTGAGCTAGATCAAACTATTGCAATTGTCATAGAGGGGAAAGAAGGTGATGCCCTCTTGTGGTGGAATAAGGGCACAATTACTAACAGATACGGTACAATGCTTTACATTAGTAAAGCAGAATAGAGTAGTAAAATAAGTTGTCACTGATTACAGTTTTTACCAGGGGATGTCAACATATGAGGTATAGGGGACTACATATAATATTATACATAAGGTCCTGTTCACACCTGTATGCTATGGTTGTACTGTGGCATCACCTGGAAAGCCTTTTAAAATGGTGAATAAATTAGCAAAACAAAATGGTTGATTCTGACAATCCCTGTAGTACTACAAAGACAAAAACAGTCAAGCTGGGCAGTTTACACCCCCCTTCTCTCCCTCTCTTTCTCTCTGTTCTCCTGTAACTAACGAGAATACAGTTAAGTGTGAAACCGGGAATGGTAATTGCCATAGATAAGAAGTAACAGGGAACATCTGTATTGCTTGCCAAACTAGTTAGGAAAATATGTATCTGTGACGTAACTGCTGTTATATATGTGATGTACATTCTTATTTGGGCACTTGGCAAATTGACGAGTCGTTGCTAAGTCTTTTCGCTAGCGAATAAAAAGGTTTGTTTTCCTGAAGTTTGCGTCCAGACTCCATTTCTGGTTTTCAAAAACTGTTTGCTGTTACATTTCTTGGTGCATTGGCCAGGAATCCAGGTGAAAACCCCGAGACGGGTGGACGTTCCCCTGGGAGTCGTGGGGATCAGTCCAGAGTTGGCCCCTTGGATTACGCCTATGTCTCAGGCGCCACTGGACAAATTGTCTGGGAGACTACGCTACATCCAGGCCACCTGCTCCGATGCTGCCTTGAGGACGTCTTGAACCAGGACTCAGGAACCAACCAAACAGTTGGAGCTCCACTTCCGATAATAAAATTGCTGCGCTAAAGAAAAAATATATAAAAACTGTAAAAACAGCAAATGTAGTTGGGTCCAGCAGCCACACTAATCCGGATTGTAGCAGATTAAAAAGAAATAAAAACAAAACTGTAGCGCTAAAAACCCTTGGTTATGACAGTCCCACTTAAAGATGTGAACAAAGCAATATAATGACAGTCCATATAAATCCGACTCTTCATTCAAAAGATAATTTCTAGGATAGAAAACCGCCACCAGACAGCACTCCAACACCAGTAATTCTAACTTCTTACCAGAAGCTGTTGATCCCTATGACAGAGATCAAAAATTGCGCATAACCAGTGATAGGTGAAGGCTTCTCCAGTGTGTTCCTGATATGCTCATAGTAGAATATAATATGCAGAGAGAGAAGGAACATCTCATAGCGTAGACTGTTTTAAAAAATGCTTTATTCTAAAAGAGAGGTATGGTACTCACAAACATCAAGATGTAACTCGCATGTAGTAAGCATAGAGACCTCCGGGTGTCTTAAGGGCTCCGCCAGAAAAAAGAGGCGTCTTTAAAGGATGGAGGCCTCTTTAACCTTAGTTCCGCTGTAATCTCGAATGATGAAAAATGTGTCCTTAATAGGGGTTTAAAGTATGCACCCCCGAAACAACTGGATAAGTTTAACACATTTATCGACCTTCAAAAATTTATAAGAAAGGTCAATATTAAGAGACACTTCACGGTAAATCCTCCCACATCTAAAATTGAATATAATATGGGCATTAAAAGCACTAGCTTTTCTAATGCCTCTACGTTCAACCCCCCTGGCGCGGTGGCGCCAGCAGTGGCTGTATTTAGAGATCTAGTTGCAAAAGACATCGATCAGCTTCGGTTGAACAAATGTGGGATGCACTCCGCCTTCAATAGGGGACTGAAGTCTCTTAGAGAGCGTAGTGATATCGTAGTGAGGCCTGCGGATAAGGGCGGCGGAATCGTCATTATGGACACCGCCGCCTATGACGCAGAAATGATGAGATTACTTTCTGATAGGGACACTTATGTTCCCTTAAGAGGTGACCCTACTGCCAAATACAAAAAGGAACTGATTGCCCTGGTGAATGATGGCTTTGACAGGAAGCTTCTCACCAAGAAGGAGAAGGCTTTCCTAGTGCCCTCTGCCCCCAGGGTACCTGTTATGTATTTTTTGCCCAAGATACATAAGGATCCTGTTTGCCCTCCCGGGAGACCCATAGTTAGCGGTATTGATTCCGTTACCTCCCGGGTGGGCAAATATATCGATCATTTCCTACAGCCTGTGGTGGTAAAAATGCCCTCGTATTTACGAGACTCCATGCAGGTGATTAATGAACTGGGCAATATCACCTGGCAGGATAATTACATTTTGGTAACTGCGGATGTTTCATCCCTGTACACAATAATTTCCCACCAGCATGGCAGAGAGGCAGTGTCACATTATTTGAGGTCAGAAAGGTTGTTGAGTTTTCAGAGGGATTTTATTATTTCCCTTCTGGACTATGCAATGTCCCGAAATTATTTCTGGTATAATGGCATTCATTATCTACAGAACAGGGGTGTGGCCATGGGCGCGAAATTCGCGCCCAGTATGGCCAACCTGTTCATGGCCAAATGGGAAGAGGATGTCGTCTGGGGTGTGCCGAGGCCGGAGCTTGTGCTCTGGCGGCGGTACATCGACGACATCCTCTTCCTATGGGACGGCACGGGTGATTCCCTGATTGAGTTCATGGAAACCCTAAATAACAACAAAAGGGGCATCAGTCTGACTTATGAGTCAAGCGTCAGCGAGATTCACTTCCTGGACTTAAGAATTCGTATTGAGGAAGGTCAGATCGTTACCTCAACTTTCTTTAAGCCGACTGACAGGAACGGGTTCATAGACACCACGAGTTGCCATCATAAGAAGTGGTTGGAATCCGTTCCTGTCAGTCAGTTTTTGCGCCTGAAGCGCAATTGTTCGCGTCAGGAAGATTTCCTGCAGGAAGCCTCGATCCTCAAAGAAAGATTTCGTGAGAAGGGGTACGATGAATCTCTTTTGAATCAGGCCCTGTTAAAGGCTGATCCAAGAGTGAGAGAGGATCTTCTCCAACCTAAACAGAGGGATATTAAACGTCCCTTTGATTTAGCATTCCTCTCTTCGTACTCCACTCAACATTTTTCAGTTAAGACCATTCTTCGACGCCATTGGCATATTCTGAGGAATGATCCAGTATTGGGCCCCCTTTTACCTCCCCAGCCTCAGGTTATCTATAGGGGTGTCCCTCCCTTAAGGTTGCAGATTGCCCCCAACATTAGGGATCCTCCCAAAAAGGTCTCCTTTTTTCAGCAAATGGGAGGCTTTTACAAGTGTAGGAGGTGCACTATCTGCCACCTTAATGTGGAGAAAAAGAGACGTGTTGATACCTTTCAATCTGGCTCCACTGGACAGGATTATAAAATCAAACCATTTATATCCTGCACCACCAGGTACGTGGTTTACTTGGTGAGATGTCCTTGTGGCCTGGACTATGTTGGCCGCACTATCCGAGAGCTTCATGTGAGGCTCAAGGAGCATGTGGCCAACATAGTTAAGGGCTTTCCTAAACACAGCCTTTCTAGGCATTATGCTGAGTGCCACAACTGTGATCCCAGTGGCACCCTATTCTTAGGTATTGACAAATTTTCAGGACATTGGAGGGGAAGTAATTTAACAAGAGGGGTTTCCAAACTCGAAACGAGCTGGATTTATAGACTCAAATCCTACACCCCCCTGGGTTTGAATATTGAATGGGATTTAAACGCCCATATCAGTAATTCCTAGATTGCCCCTCTTCTTTTTCCTTTTTCCTTATCTCTTTTTGTTTGCTGTGCTATTTTTATGCGTATGAGTATATATGTTTTACATTACACTAATTCATTTTATTATGTAGCATTTTAAGTGTTTTCATGTGTTATTTTGTTACATATATTTTTTTGTATATGTATGTGCTTTTTGAGACCTCCTTGTGCTTGGGCTGCTCTGAACTTGGGGCACCACAAGATGGCGCTGTCTCCCCCGGAGTCGCGGCTTTACATATATATTCTCTATGTGCCTTTCGGTATATGGAGTATTTGCCCTCTTTTTGGTTTATTCCATGTAACGGGCTTTGTTTTTATTAAGGTAGCGGAGATTCAATATGGTGAGTTTTCTGTTGAAAGGTTTTTTCCTTTTTCCTTTCTCTTCTCATTGTGTGGTCCTCCCCTTCCTTCCTTCCGGTCTAAGCATCACTTCCGGTCGTGTGGAGCGCATACCTCACTTCCGGTTGCTCAGTTCCGGTGGGCGGCTCTCTCCTCCACTATAGAAGGCATTGGTGCACCCTGTAGCCACACCCCATGACGACGTCCAATCGGACGAAACGTACGTCGGGTGGCGTGCTGGGTAGCGCGTGCCGGAATCCCTGGAGGAGACAGGACGGCCATAGGTTTGGTGGTCCACGGACAGGACGCCCTTAAGACACCCGGAGGTCTCTATGCTTACTACATGCGAGTTACATCTTGATGTTTGTGAGTACCATACCTCTCTTTTAGAATAAAGCATTTTTTAAAACAGTCTACGCTATGAGATGTTCCTTCTCTCTCTGCATATTATATTCTACTATGAGCATATCAGGAACACACTGGAGAAGCCTTCACCTATCACTGGTTATGCGCAATTTTTGATCTCTGTCATAGGGATCAACAGCTTCTGGTAAGAAGTTAGAATTACTGGTGTTGGAGTGCTGTCTGGTGGCGGTTTTCTATCCTAGAAATTATCTTTTGAATGAAGAGTCGGATTTATATGGACTGTCATTATATTGCTTTGTTCACATCTTTAAGTGGGACTGTCATAACCAAGGGTTTTTAGCGCTACAGTTTTGTTTTTATTTCTTTTTAATCTGCTACAATCCGGATTAGTGTGGCTGCTGGACCCAACTACATTTGCTGTTTTTACAGTTTTTATATATTTTTTCTTTAGCGCAGCAATTTTATTGTTTTGTTTATCTTTGATTTGTCATAGGTGCTGCCGCTGTAAGATTAGATTTTAAGTCTATCTGTTGTAAAACAATCATGGATATATTTGAATATCGCACATCACACATTATAGACACAGTGGGAATCTTTTCTGCTGTAGATTCAACCTCGGATGATTTAGGGGGATTGTTCCTTAGGTTGAAAAATCTGATGACGGCCGAGCTCCATGCCAGATGGGATGTGGTCTTCTTTGAGAAGTATATCGCGGACGGCATGGTACCCAGGAGTCTCAGATGGGAGGTATTTCCCCAAAGTGATGTGGATGATCTTAGTGAATGGTCCTTGTATTTTAATAAGGCTGGACTTGGTCTTTTGAATTTTATGTTATCTAAGAAAAGGCTCAAAATGACCAAGTTAGATGAGGATATTAATATAATCAAAGAAAAATTGACCTCATTTAAAAACAAGGATGAATATAAAACTAGGTCAGAAGCCCTTAAGAGGCATCTGGAGAAGGTGGATGCAGAACAGAAGGCCAAGAAACGCAAAAAATTTGCCAGAGATCTGGGAGATTATAACTCCCAGAATATTTTTAAGTGGCAATCGGTTAAATTGGCCCCAACTTCTACCAATGATCCAGATAACGAGATGGAGGTATCATCTGTCCCTAATCTTGATACTAATTGCCTAGTAAGAACGGAGATGAGCCAACCCTACTCCCCTCTTCCCCAGCCCTCCCAATGGAGTTATCAGGCCAGAGGGAGAGGCAGGGGACGGGGGAGAGGTCGTGGTAGAGGTGGGGGACGTCCACCTCACCCACACCATCCCAATAATGTGCATACTAATAATAGGTTTGCGCCATTGGCTAATGAAATTAGGGAACCTGATCGTTACATGACGGTCCACCCACAGAGAGGAGGAGGTTCCTCCAATCGACAGAGTGGCCGGTCAGGTAACTCAGGGGATGAATACTTTGAACAGGCTTCTGGGGGCAGGGAAGGAAACTTCCAAAATGCACCGAATGCTAATCAACGTTTTTTTCCCGTGGTTACCCCCAAAGCAAAAAGGAGAAAAAACGGAAAAAAAGGGGGACAAGGGGGGGGAGGAGACTCCGCCAGAAAAAAGAGGCGTCTTTAAAGGATGGAGGCCTCTTTAACCTTAGTTCCGCTGTAATCTCGAATGATGAAAAATGTGTCCTTAATAGGGGTTTAAAGTATGCACCCCCGAAACAACTGGATAAGTTTAACACATTTATCGACCTTCAAAAATTTATAAGAAAGGTCAATATTAAGAGACACTTCACGGTAAATCCTCCCACATCTAAAATTGAATATAATATGGGCATTAAAAGCACTAGCTTTTCTAATGCCTCTACGTTCAACCCCCCTGGCGCGGTGGCGCCAGCAGTGGCTGTATTTAGAGATCTAGTTGCAAAAGACATCGATCAGCTTCGGTTGAACAAATGTGGGATGCACTCCGCCTTCAATAGGGGACTGAAGTCTCTTAGAGAGCGTAGTGATATCGTAGTGAGGCCTGCGGATAAGGGCGGCGGAATCGTCATTATGGACACCGCCGCCTATGACGCAGAAATGATGAGATTACTTTCTGATAGGGACACTTATGTTCCCTTAAGAGGTGACCCTACTGCCAAATACAAAAAGGAACTGATTGCCCTGGTGAATGATGGCTTTGACAGGAAGCTTCTCACCAAGAAGGAGAAGGCTTTCCTAGTGCCCTCTGCCCCCAGGGTACCTGTTATGTATTTTTTGCCCAAGATACATAAGGATCCTGTTTGCCCTCCCGGGAGACCCATAGTTAGCGGTATTGATTCCGTTACCTCCCGGGTGGGCAAATATATCGATCATTTCCTACAGCCTGTGGTGGTAAAAATGCCCTCGTATTTACGAGACTCCATGCAGGTGATTAATGAACTGGGCAATATCACCTGGCAGGATAATTACATTTTGGTAACTGCGGATGTTTCATCCCTGTACACAATAATTTCCCACCAGCATGGCAGAGAGGCAGTGTCACATTATTTGAGGTCAGAAAGGTTGTTGAGTTTTCAGAGGGATTTTATTATTTCCCTTCTGGACTATGCAATGTCCCGAAATTATTTCTGGTATAATGGCATTCATTATCTACAGAACAGGGGTGTGGCCATGGGCGCGAAATTCGCGCCCAGTATGGCCAACCTGTTCATGGCCAAATGGGAAGAGGATGTCGTCTGGGGTGTGCCGAGGCCGGAGCTTGTGATCTGGCGGCGGTACATCGACGACATCCTCTTCCTATGGGACGGCACGGGTGATTCCCTGATTGAGTTCATGGAAACCCTAAATAACAACAACAGGGGCATCAGTCTGACTTATGAGTCAAGCGTCAGCGAGATTCACTTCCTGGACTTAAGAATTCGTATTGAGGAAGGTCAGATCGTTACCTCAACTTTCTTTAAGCCGACTGACAGGAACGGGTTCATAGACACCACGAGTTGCCATCATAAGAAGTGGTTGGAATCCGTTCCTGTCAGTCAGTTTTTGCGCCTGAAGCGCAATTGTTCGTGTCAGGAAGATTTCCTGCAGGAAGCCTCGATCCTCAAAGAAAGATTTCGTGAGAAGGGGTACGATGAATCTCTTTTGAATCAGGCCCTGTTAAAGGCTGATTCAAGAGTGAGAGAGGATCTTCTCCAACCTAAACAGAGGGATATTAAACGTCCCTTTGATTTTGCATTCCTCTCTTCGTACTCCACTCAACATTTTTCAGTTAAGACCATTCTTCGACGCCATTGGCATATTCTGAGGAATGATCCAGTATTGGGCCCCCTTTTACCTCCCCAGCCTCAGGTTATCTATAGGGGTGTCCCTCCCTTAAGGTTGCAGATTGCCCCCAACATTAGGGATCCTCCCAAAAAGGTCTCCTTTTTTCAGCAAATGGGAGGCTTTTACAAGTGTAGGAGGTGCACTATCTGCCACCTTAATGTGGAGAAAAAGAGACGTGTTGATACCTTTCAATCTGGCTCCACTGGACAGGATTATAAAATCAAACCATTTATATCCTGCACCACCAGGTACGTGGTTTACTTGGTGAGATGTCCTTGTGGCCTGGACTATGTTGGCCGCACTATCCGAGAGCTTCATGTGAGGCTCAAGGAGCATGTGGCCAACATAGTTAAGGGCTTTCCTAAACACAGCCTTTCTAGGCATTATGCTGAGTGCCACAACTGTGATCCCAGTGGCACCCTATTCTTAGGTATTGACAAATTTTCAGGACATTGGAGGGGAAGTAATTTAACAAGAGGGGTTTCCAAACTCGAAACGAGCTGGATTTATAGACTCAAATCCTACACCCCCCTGGGTTTGAATATTGAATGGGATTTAAACGCCCATATCAGTAATTCCTAGATTGCCCCTCTTCTTTTTCCTTTTTCCTTATCTCTTTTTGTTTGCTGTGCTATTTTTATGCGTATGAGTATATATGTTTTACATTACACTAATTCATTTTATTATGTAGCATTTTAAGTGTTTTCATGTGTTATTTTGTTACATATATTTTTTTGTATATGTATGTGCTTTTTGAGACCTCCTTGTGCTTGGGCTGCTCTGAACTTGGGGCACCACAAGATGGCGCTGTCTCCCCCGGAGTCGCGGCTTTACATATATATTCTCTATGTGCCTTTCGGTATATGGAGTATTTGCCCTCTTTTTGGTTTATTCCATGTAACGGGCTTTGTTTTTATTAAGGTAGCGGAGATTCAATATGGTGAGTTTTCTGTTGAAAGGTTTTTTCCTTTTTCCTTTCTCTTCTCATCGTGTGGTCCTCCCCTTCCTTCCTTCCGGTCTAAGCATCACTTCCGGTCGTGTGGAGCGCATACCTCACTTCCGGTTGCTCAGTTCCGGTGGGCGGCTCTCTCCTCCACTGTAGAAGGCATTGGTGCACCCTGTAGCCACACCCCATGACGACGTCCAATCGGACGAAACGTACGTCGGGTGGCGTGCTGGGTAGCGCGTGCCGGAATCCCTGGAGGAGACAGGACGGCCATAGGTTTGGTGGTCCACGGACAGGACGCCCTTAAGACACCCGGAGGTCTCTATGCTTACTACATGCGAGTTACATCTTGATGTTTGTGAGTACCATACCTCTCTTTTAGAATAAAGCATTTTTTAAAACAGTCTACGCTATGAGATGTTCCTTCTCTCTCTGCATATTATATTCTACTATGAGCATATCAGGAACACACTGGAGAAGCCTTCACCTATCACTGGTTATGCGCAATTTTTGATCTCTGTCATAGGGATCAACAGCTTCTGGTAAGAAGTTAGAATTACTGGTGTTGGAGTGCTGTCTGGTGGCGGTTTTCTATCCTAGAAATTATCTTTTGAATGAAGAGTCGGATTTATATGGACTGTCATTATATTGCTTTGTTCACATCTTTAAGTGGGACTGTCATAACCAAGGGTTTTTAGCGCTACAGTTTTGTTTTTAATAAGTAATAAATATAAGTATAAAGAAAAAGAAAGAGAGCGGAGCAAATGACATAGGAGTTAAAAATAATTACATGTAAAGAGTATGTTATGAGAATCTCTCCCTGGTATACTTAATATGTAGACTAGATATGTTTTTTTCAGGGCCAATACCAATACTGATATTTTGGTCACAACAAATCGGTATTGGCCGTTATGGGCCGATATTTTGTACATTTAAAGTTTTGAAAAATAAATATAATTTTTGACACAAATCTGTTACTGAACATGTTAATTTTTGTTTAATGTTAAATGGCTGGCTTGCTGGCTGCCTGTGGTGGGTGGTTGGCTGGCTGGCCCCCTATAGTGGGTGGCTGACTGTCTGGCACCCTGTGGTGGGTGGCTGGCTGTCTGGCACCCTGTAGTTGGTGGGTGGCTGGCTGTCTGGCACCCTGTGATGAGTGGCTGACTGTCTGGCACCCTGTGGTGGGTGGGTAGCTGGCTGGCACCCTGTGGTGGGTGGATGGCTGGCACAGGGGCTGTGGGTGGCTGACTGTCTGGTACAGGGCATGTGGGCGGCTTGCAGGTACAGTGCCTGTGGCTGGCTGGTACAGGGCCTGTGGGTGGCTGGCTGGTACAGGGCCTGTGGGTGGCTGACTGTCTGACACCCTGTGGTGGGTGGCTGGCTGGCTGGCACTCTGTGGTGGCTGGGTGACTGGCAAAGGGGATGTGGGTGGCTGGCTGGTACAGGGTCTGTGGGTGGGTGGCTGGCTGGCTGGTACAGTGCCTGTGGGTGGCTGGCTTACTGGTACAGGGCCTGTGGGTGGCTGGGTGGCTAGCTGGTACAGTGCCTGTGGCTGGCTGCCTGGCAAAGGGCCTGTGGGTGGCTGGCTGGCACCGGGCTGCTGTGGGTGGGTGTCCGGCTGTGATACACTCCCGCAAGACTAGTCCCGACTCCAGACAAGTCTGTCCAAGGCGAGGGAGGCGGCCTAAGAAGGCAGA
Source organism: Pelophylax lessonae (assembly GCF_965119305.1). Classification (NCBI taxonomy): domain Eukaryota; kingdom Metazoa; phylum Chordata; class Amphibia; order Anura; family Ranidae; genus Pelophylax; species Pelophylax lessonae. The sequence goes on along the minus strand of NC_138769.1, from coordinate 120,493,829 downwards.
ATGATGTCACAAAAATATCAGTAATATCGGCCAGTTTTGGGGCCTATACTGATATATCGGGAAAATTTGATATCGGCCTTCCGATAATCGGCTTTGGCGATTAACTAATTGCACTAACTAGGGCATTACAACTTACTGAATGTTTATGTGGACTCAAAGTATGCCTTCCTGACTCTCCATGCTCACGGAGCCCTGTATAAGAAAAGAGGGCTCCATTACAACCATTACATCCAGAGGAAAGAGCATAAAATATGAGACAGAAATACTGGAACTCTTGGAAGCAGTATGGGCCCCCTCCCAGGTAGCTAGAGGCAACAGGATAGCAGACTGAGCGGCAAGTGATGCAGCCTACCAGCGGCCCCCACAACAGATAATGACCCCCTGTTCCCAGTACCACTCTCTGAATGGGATCCAATCTACACAAAGGCAGAACAAGAATGGATAGAGACTAAACCTGGAAAGTACCTGGAAAAACCGGTGGCACCAGCTGCAGGACAGAAGAATTGTCATCCCAGCTGCAGTAGCAACTGAGTTAGTGAACTATTACATAAAGTAGGGGAGAATATGCAGAACATAGGGAAATGGGTCCAGGAAAAACTCCTCATAAGTCTGTTAAACTCAGTCCATCCCCTTGTACCAGGAGATACAGTATGGGTGAAAGAGTGGAACACAATCACCTTAGGGCAAAAATGTAGGGTTCCTTATACTGTTTTACTTTCAACCCCCACAGCCATTAAGGTGGCCGAGGTGACCCCCTGGATACACCACTCCAAGGTAAAGCGAGCTGCTGACCACACAGACTCCTGGCTGAGTACAGCAGACCCTCAGGACCCGCTAAAGCTAAAACTGACCAGAGAGATCAAAGGGAAGAACTGCAGCCCTGCTCCTGACCTGACACACACCTGGAAGCTGTCAGCCTTCACACGGCAGAAGATAGTTGGACTGCAGCCCTGCTCCCAACACATACCTGAAAGCTGTTTGGTCAACGAACAGCAGAAGAAAAGGACATCTGATATCTGCTAGATCTGCTCCAGTCACACCCGGAAGCTGACTGGTCAACGCTCAGCGGAAGCTGGGAATATTCACTGATATGATGTTTGTTAAAAAAATGCTTTAATAAGTTTACTGGTAGCCAAAGTAATAATACTGACCATACCCGTAAGGGGGGAGAGTAAATCATGTGACCCGTGTATCAAAACTACTAAAGTAGGCCCCAAAGGAACTGAACTAAGCTACGTACTTCACAGAATAGGTTTGCTTTAGAGTAACTGCTAGCTGCAGAGGGAGGGGTGTGTGGTAAGTTTATTCTAAGTATTTGCTGCTTGAAGATCAATAATAATGGGAAAGCAATTGTAGGAGATTACTGACAGGATAAGAAAGCTAGCTCACTATCTCCTACAGACCTGGGATATGTTTAATGCTGGCAGTTGGTTTGGGGATTGGTTCCCAAATGCAAGTGGACTAAAATCCATGTTAGGGGTAGCAATGGCAATACTGGCCACCTGCATTTTCCTTCCTTGCCTAATTCCCCTTGTGACTAGGATGATCGGAGGTTTCATTGAGGCCACTGTAGAAAGGAAGGCAGCAGCTCATGTAATGGCCATGTGGAAGTACCAACCATTATCTCCCTGGGACAAACCAGAACTACCATAACTCCTTCCCACGTCTCAGAGGTTTCCCCTCTGAATTCAGTGTTTTGCAATGATGCTATGTGATGCTTAGTCTCAGCTCAAAATCTCACTACGATAGCATCAAAGGGGGGAATGTGGCATCACCTGGAAAGCCTTCTTAAATTGTGCTTAAATTAGCAAAACAAAATGGTTGATTCTGACGATCCCTGTAGTACTACAATGACAAAAACAGTCAAGCTGGGCAGTTTAGACCCCCCTTTTCTCCCTCTCTTTCTCTCTGTTCTCCTGTAACTAAGGAGAATACAGATAAGTGTGAAACCGGGAATGTTAATTTCCACAGATAAGAAGTAACAAGGAACATCTGTATTGCTTGCCAAACTAGTTAGGAAAATATGTATCTGTGATGTAACTGTTGTTACATATGCAATGTACATGCTTATTTGGGTACTTGGCGAATTGACTTGAGTCGTTGCTAAGTCTTCTTCGCTAGCTAATAAAAAGGTTTGTTTTCCTGAAGTTTTCGTCCGGACTTCATTTCTGGTTTCCGAAAACTGCTTACTGCTACAGAGCTAAGACACACCTTCCCAGCATGTCAAAAACGCATGAAAAATAGTGCCCATTAAATTCTATCTAACTGTTAAAATCTATGCACTGCAAGCAGTATGCTGCACGTTCCAAAAGTCCTGATTGCAGCATTTTAGGTGCCCTGTTTGAAAAAAGCACCAAAAATGCACCTTCCATTACAGTCTATGTCTATAGCCTAATTTTGTTTTTTGTGTCACATGTACATTTTCCCCAGATGACCAGGGATGAAAAGGAATGCAAAACACATGTAAAATGCATTATGTGTTTTAACGCAACGCATTAACGACATACCACATTTTACAATGCACAGATGTAAACGGATTTTCTACAATCTCTGATTGTGTCCTTTAGTATGTCCACAGTCTCAAATTATCTCCTGTAGTATTTCCATAGTCTCTGATTATCTCCCGTAGTATGTCCACAGTCTCTGAATATCTCTTCTAGTATGTCTACAGTCTCTGATTAACTCCTGTAGTATGTCCACAGTCTCTGATTAACTCTTGTAGTATGTCCACAGTCTCTTATTTTCTCCTGTAGTATGTCCACAGTTTTTTATTATCTCCTGTAGTATTATCTCTTATTATCTCTTCTAGTATGTCTACAGTCTCCGATTATCTCCTGTAGTGTGTCCACAGTCCCTGACTATCTCCTGTAGTATATCCACAGTCTATGATTATCTCCAGTAGTATGTCAACAGTCTCTGAATATCTCCTGTAGTATGTCCACAGTCTCTGATTATCTCTTCCAATATGTCTACAGTCTCCAATTATCTCCTGTAGTATGTCCACAGTTCCTGACTATCTCCTGTAGTATGTCCACAGTCTCTGAATATCTCCTGTAGTATGGCCACAGTTTCTGATTATCTCTTCTAGTATGTCTACAGTCTATGATTATCTCCTGTATTATGTCCACAGTCTCTGATTATCTCTCCTAGTCTGTCCACAGCAGTGGCGGCCGGTATGTTGGGGGCACAGGGGCGCCGCCCCCCCCTATCCATGCGTCCGGCCCCCTAATCTGCATGCGGGGCGCGGGAGGCATGGAGTTCAATGGGGCTTTTTTTTTTTTTTTTTTTTTAGTCACCTGATTAGAGCCAGAGGCTCTAATAGGTTTCAGCAAATGAAAATTCGCTATTGTCACACGGATTCTCCTCCTGGCCAATCAGGAAGCGGGTCCGATACGCGCTTCCTGATTGGCCGAAAGGCAAATCCCATGCCATTGGCCGAGGGAGGCGGGAGGACTGAGGACTCGAGGAGACGCCGGGGGACTGAGGAGAAGCCGCCGCTACAGGTAAGTGCACTGGTCTGGGGGGGGGGGGGCTTGGCAAGCTGTTCACTCTGCATTGAAAGGGTGCACGCTGGCATCTCTGCATTGAAAGGGGGCATGCTGGCATCTCTGCATTGAAAGGGGGCACGCTGGCATCTCTGCATTGAATAGGGGCACGCTGGCATCTCTGCATTGAATGGGGGTACGCTGGCATCTCTGCATTGAAAGGGGGCACGCTGGCATCTGTGCATTGAAAGGGGGCACGCTGGTCTCTGTGCATTGAAAGGGGGCACGCTGGTCTCTGTGCATTGAAAGGGGGCACGCTGGCATCTCTGCATTGAAAGGGGGCACGCTGGCATCTCTGCATTGAAAGGGGGCACGGTGATCTCTGTGCATTAAAAGGGGGCATGCTGGTTACTGCATTGAAAGGGGGCACGCTGATCTCTGTGCATTGAAAGGGGGCACGCTGGTCTCTGTGCATTGAAAGGGGGCACGCTGGTCCCTGTGCATTGAAAGGGGGCACGCAGGTCCCTGTGCATTGAAAGGGGGCACGCTGGTCCCTGTGCATTGAAAGGGGGCACGCTGGTCTCTGTGCATTGAAAGGGGGCACACTATGCCTTAATTACTGAAGGCCCCTTTCACACTTTTGTGACCTCAAAGTCACGCAATTGTTTACAGCGTTTTTTGCCGCAAAGCAATGCCTATTACATTTTTCTGTTTGCGCCCCCCCCCCCAAAAAAAATTTTGAGCACCACTGGTCCACAGTTTTTGATTATCTCCTGTAGAATGTCCACAATCCCTGACTATCTCCTGTTGTATGCCCACAGTCTATGATTATCTCCTGAAGTATGTCCACAGTCTCTGAATATCTTTTGTAGTATGTCCACAGTATCTGAATATCTCCTGTAGTATGTCCACAGTCCAGAGGCGTAACTAGATTTCTCAGGGCCCCGGTGCAAGAAATCATGAAGGGCTTGGGATCAGAGGCGGTAATGGTGGTGAGGGGGGTGGGTGGGATCAGCGGCGGTGGTGGGGTGGAATCAGTGGCGGCGGTGGTGGGGAGGGAAGTGGGATCAGAGGCGGTGATGGTGGGGAGGGGGCTGGGATCAGTGGCGGCAATGGTGGGGAGAGGCAAGGGATCAGTGGCTGCAATGGTGTGGAGGGGGTGGGATCAGTGACGGCGCCGTGGTGGGGAGGGGGGTGTGATCAGTGGTGGCGGTGGTGGGGAGGGGGGTGTGATCAGAGGTGGTGATGGTGGTGAAGTGGGGGGGGGGGTGAGATTAGTGGCGGCGATGGTGAGGGGGGTGGGATCAGTGGCGGTGGTGAGGGATAGTGGATGGTGCGGTGGGATCAATGGTGGTGGTGAGGGGGGTTATGATTGGGATGGGGGTGGGATCAATGGCGGTGGTGAAGGGGTGATGGTGGAGAGGGATCAGTGGGGGCGATGGTGGGGGGGTGGAGGAGGGGTGGGATGTGGTGTCATCCTCCCCCACCACCAGAACCTCTGTCTTACTGATCCCATCCCCCCATCACCGCAGATCTCATCCCTACACCCCCCCCCCCCAACACCTCTGTTATAGATAGGGATGAGATCTGTTCTGTGCCAGGCATGGGATCATTAAGAGGCAGCATTCCAGCAAGCCAGCAAGGGTGGAGTTTGGGATAAAAAAGTCAAGTCGGTCAGTCAGCGAGACGATTATTCCCCCTCACTCAGCAACTCCAGCCAGGCAGGCACACTTCTTCTAGCAGGCACAGCATGTGGTTTCTTCGCACTCGCAGAGGGGAGAACTCCTCCTCCACCTGCACTCTATTGGTGTCAGCTGGTCAGCTGAATTTCTTTCAGTGACTGTCCACCCCTGCTGCCTCACTGCATCAGCCATCTCTGATTGGAGGATCAGCAGGGCTGAGGGCATTGCAGGCAGCACAGCAGCAGATTGCTTTACACAGAAAACTGGCCGCTGTAGACACCCCCTCCCCCTGCACAACGATTGGGGAGGGCAGCAGCCGGCAGCCAGTTACAGACTCGTCTCTCAGCCACTAGCGAACAGTCAGGCGGACGGACGGGCCCCCTCACGCCGCCGCCGCCGCGGTAAGAGAACGGGGGCTGGCGGGCCCCCCCTATGGTAGCGGAACTCCAGGGTCCGGTCGCAAGCGCGACCGCTTCGACCCTGATAGTTCCGCTACTGCCACAGTCTCTGAATATCTCCTGTAGTATGTTCAAAGTCTCTGAATATTTCCTGTAGTATGTTCACAGTCTCTGAATATCTCTTGTAGTATGTCCACAGTCTCTGAATATCTGCTGTAGTATGTCCACAGTCTCTGATTATCTCCTGTAGTATGTTCACTGTCTCTGACCATATCCTGTAGTATGTCAACAGTCTCTGATAATCTGCTGTAGTATGTCCACAGTCTCTGACTATATCCTGTAGTATGCCCACAGTCTCTGAATATCTCCTGTAGTATGTCCACAGTCTCTGAATATCTCCTGTAGTATATCTGCAATCTCTGACTATATCCTGTAGTACAGGGGTGTCAAACTCAATTTAATCAAAGGGTCGCATAAGCAGTATAAACGCAGGTGCAGAGTTTAAGGGTTCACTATGCACAGTGTGCAACCCAACCCCCCTAAGCTTTCTTGCATCTCTCTCTCCTACCTGGCCTGGCTCTAGTACCTACCTGTGTAGGCGGCTCTGCCTCGCCTTTCAAAGAGGTCATTCTCTCTCTCAGCTTCTGGAGATCTGTCTCTGCCATTAGTGTGTGCAGGGATCTGTTACTTCTGGGAGCTGCTGTGTTTGCAAGTGACAGCGGGGAGTGAAGGGCAAGAGCTGGAGGTGGTAGAAAGGAGTTTCACCATGATCCGGCTGCAGAACTGGGTGCGAGGGCCACTTGAAAAGACCTGGAGGGCCAGATTTGGCCTGTGGGCCTTGTGTTTGACATGTGTGCTGTAGTATGTCAACAGTCTCGGAATATCTCCTTTAGTATGTCTAGTCTCTGAATATCTCCTGTGGTATATCTACACTCTTCAACTATATCCTGTAGTAGGTCCACAGTCTCTGAATATCTCCTGTAGTATGTCTACAGTCTCTGAATATCTCCTGCATTATGTCCACAGTCTCTGATTATCTCCTGTGGTATGTTCACAGTCTCTGAATATCTCCTGTAGTATGTCCACAGTCCCTGAATATCTACTGTAGTATGTCCACCGTCTCTGATTATCCCCAGTAGTATGTTCACTGTCTCTGACCATATCCTGTAGTATGTCCACAGTTTCTAAATATCTGCTGTAGTATGTCCACAGTCTCTGACTATATCTTGTAGTATGTCCACAGTCTCTGATTATCTCCTGTAGTATGTTCACAGTCTCTGACTATATCCTGTAGTATGCCCACAGTCTCTGATTATCTCCTGTAGTATGTTCACAGTCTCTGACGATATCCTGTAGTATGTCTACAGTGTCTGAATATCTGCTGTAGTATGTCCACAGTCTCTGAATATCTCCTGTAGTATGTCCACAGTCTCTGATTATCTCCTGTAATATGTCCACAGTCTCTGATAATCTCCTGTAATATGTTCACAGTCTCTGACTATCTCCTGTAGTATGTCCACAGTCTCTGAATATCTCCTGTAGTATATCTACAGTCTCTGAATGTTGGACTACATTGTTCAAGTATTTTGTGTAACACCTACATCAGCCAGTAAATAGGTTTACTGCAGTATACTGAAGTGCGTCAGTGCAGTTTAACTGCTGCATATTGTAGTGCGTCAGTGCAGTTTTACTGCAGTATATTGAAGTGTGTCAGTGCAGTTTTACTGCAGTATATTGTAGTCCGTCAGCGCAGTTTTACTGCAGAATATTGAAGTGACATTTCTGTCAGAGGCAACCCTCAAGTTCAAGTGCATCAAACACCATTTTCCATTGATTAGAGTGCATACAATTACACATTTCCCAATCTCTATTACATTTCAGTAATGACCCCCCCCCCCCATCATGTCTGGGAGGCCAGCAAGGATAGGCAGACGTTCCCATGGCACTGTGAGGGGGCCAGCAGCGTATGTGTCCACAGGCAAAGGTGGACATGGTCTGTCCTCAGGCAGGGCACCATTTTCTCCGTTTAGTGATGTTGCCTGTGCTATGCAGCCACAGCATGCAGAGAAGGTTCTGGCTTACAAAACCAAACCATCTTCGTGCTCCTCATCCTCTATCATCCAGGCAGAGACTAGTGCGCAGTCCAACACAGCTGCCAGAGCAGGTTATTCTTCATCCTTGCCCACAGCTATTCCTGCCATAGCCCCAGCTTAATGCATGGAGGAGTCAGCTGAGCTGTTTGAACACAGCGTTAGCCACTTTCTCCTTGATGATGCACAGGCATTACTTCATTCTGATGTTGGTTCTGACTCTGAGGTTGAACATGAGCCTACAGAGGGGGTAGAACACTGAACAACAAATAGGCAGTCATGTTCCCCCAGCCACAGTGGATTGCCAAGTTTTCTCCAGTGATGATGAGGATGGAAGGGATGATGATGATGATGAGATCACTGAGGTGACTTTGATGCCGAAAAGAGCAGAGGAGAAAAGTGAGGTTGAGGCACAACCCCAAGGAGGCAGGATATCCTCCAGAGGCATCCATCATGGAAGAGTAGAAAGCAGTCACCCTAGTGCATCAGATTGTGAAGCTTTTATGTCCCGGCCCACTTCCCATAGCTTAGCTGTCTGTGCCTTTTTTTTAGCACATGTGCAGCCAATCGCAGTGCTGCATATTGTAAACTTTGCCTCAAGCAGATCAAACGTGGCAAAAACACCAGCCATTTGGTACCACATGCTTGACAAGGTATTTAAGCTTCCGCCACTCAGTCTCTTGGAAAGAGCAACTGAAAGCCACACAAAAAAGGATGCAATTCTCCTCCTCCTCACTACCCCGGCTATATCTCATGACTTCTCAGCAGCCTCCCTTGACAGGGATGATGGAATAGCGAAGGGTGTCACAGGTTCTTGCAACACGTCTGCCAGCAGCACACCATCAGCTGTAGAGTATAACAGGCAAATATATCTGCCCCAGCTGCTGCAGGCTGCAGCAAAAATAAATAAAAAAATAAATTCCAGCTTGTCCAAGCTGCTTGCTTTACAACTCCTGCCTTCCTGTTTGGTGGATTCTGCACCCTTCTGTGAATTTGCAGAATAGGCTGTACCACAATGGCAGGTTCCTAGTCGCTACTTCTTTTCTTGTAAGGCTATTTCAGCTCTGTACTATGACATGAAGGCAATGTTGTGGCATCATTGGGCATAGCAGTCAGCCACAAGGTCCACCTTACTGCTGAGTCGTGGTTCAGCACACATGGTCAGTGATGATATATTTAGTTCACAGCACACTGGGTAACTCTGCTTGCAATTAGGAAGGATGCAGGACAGGGCTCAGTGCTGGAGCTTCTTTTGCCCCCACGTCTCCATACAGATGGTGGTGATGATGCGAGATTTGCCAGCTCTACCCCCTCCTATTCCTCCATGCCCTCCTCTGCTGAATTGTCCTAAGAAAAATCAGTACCCCTAAGTGTTCAAGGGGCTATTCAACAAGTCAGGCTAAAGATGCTATGCAGTTCTTCAGCTGGTCTATCTAGGGGACAGGAGCCACACCGGAGCAGAGATTCTTTCAGCTCTGCAGGGGCAGGCCCAGAGGTGGTTCACGCCACACCAGCTTGAGCCAGGAATGGTGGTGTGCGATAATGGCACTAACCTCCTGTTCACCCTTAGACAGGGAAAGTTAACACATGTGCCATACCTGTTTCTTAAACAGGTACCCAGGGTTGCAAGATCTTCTGAAATGGGCCAGAAGAGTCTGTAGCCATTTCAGGAGGTCATACACAGCCAGTGTTCAGTTGGCTGAAATTCAGCGGGAATTCCACCTGCCCGTAAACTGCCTGATTTGTGACATGCCCACCGGGTGGAACTCAACTTTGGCAATGCTGCAGCAGCTGCAAATGCAGCAGAGGGCCACCAACCAGTACCTGTATGAGTATGGCACAATGACAGGCGGCTCTGCTTTTTTTCCCCAAGCCAATTACTCCTGATAAAAGATGCATGCACTGTACTGTCACAATTTGAGGAGGCAACGAGGATGGTGAGCAGTGACAATGCATGCATCAGTGACACGATCCCTGTTGTATTCCTGCTGGAGCAGACTTTGCGTGGCATTATGGACAGGGCACTCGAGGCAGAGCAGCAGGAGGAATAGGAGGACTTCCTTTCCTCTCAAGGCCTGCTTTATGCAGACAACCTTCTTGCTACACCACAGAGCACACAAAAGAAGAGGGAGGAGGAAGAGTATTCTAGCAGTTTTCTCTGAGTGGTTTAGTCTCACACATCTGAGTGGTTTAGTCTCACACAACCGGAACCGGAAGCAGAACCTGTGTGAGAGCGTGCAGCGTGTACTGGGTGCAGAGAGAGGAGGAGGAGGAGAAGGTGCTGTGGGGGAGGCGGTGCGGGAGATCTCGGGGAACCACGGTGTCCGGCGACTGAAGGGGAGGATCATCTGAGCGGCGGCAGCAGCGGCAGAGGAAGACTAATAGGGACTGAAGGACTAAGTACCCCCCACCACCCCTCAGAAGAGCAGTGGCGTCCGGACTAGAACCCCCCCTCCCCCCCCTGAAAGGAAGCGGGCGGCGAGCGGACCGATAACCCCCCCCTTGTGCGGCGGCGGCGTCCGGTGCTAACACCCCCCCCCTGTTGCGGGCAGCGTGCGGTAAACCGTCTCTTGCGGTGCGAGAACCCCCCCCCCACAGAGAGGAGCAGAGGAGACTAGCTGACAGGGAGTGACGGGGTGCTGAGAGGAGACTGACCGACTCACGTTAGGAAGTGCTAGTGACAGGCTTAAAGGGACACACACTAGGTAAGAAGGACTGGTGACTTAGATTGGACAGTGACTGAAGGGGGTAGTGTAGTACCTGAGTATCTGTGAGTACCTAGTGCTACCTGAGTATCTGTGAGTACCGAGTGCTACCTGAGTATCTGTGAGTACCTAGTGCTACCTGAGTATCTGTGAGTACCTAGTGCTACCTGAGTATCTGTGAGTACCGAGTGCTACCTGAGTATCTGTGAGTACCGAGTGCTACCTGAGTATCTGTGAGTACCGAGTGCTACCTGAGTATCTGTGAGTACCGAATGCTACCTGAGTATCTGTGAGTACCGAGTGCTACCTAAGTATCTGTGAGTAGCGAGTGCTACCTGAGTATCTGTGAGTACCGAGTGCTACCTGAGTATCTGTGAGTACCTAGTGCTACCTGAGTATCTGTGAGTACCTAGTGCTACCTGAGTGTACTGTGAGTGTTGTGCGTCTGACCGGGCTGTGCGACTGAGTGTTGTGCGTCTGACCGGGCTGTGCGACTGAGTGTTGTGCGTCTGACCGGGCTGTGCAACTGAGTGTTGTGCGTCTGACCGGGCTGTGCGACTCAGTGTTGTGCGTCTGACCGGGCTGTGCGACTAAGTGTTGTGCGTCTGACCGGGCTGTGCGACTGAGTGTTGTGCGTCTGAACGGGCTGTGCGACTGAGTGTTGTGCGTCTGACCGGGCTGTGCGACTGAGTGTTGTGCGTCTGACCGGGCGGTGCGACTTATTGTTGTGCGACTGAGTGTTGTGCGTCTGACCGGGCTGTGCGACTGAGTGTTGTGCGTCTGACCGTGCTGTGCGACTGAGTGTTGTGCGTCTGACCGAGCTGTGCGACTAAGTGTTGTGCGTCTGACCGGGCTGTGCGACTGAGTGTTGTGCAACTGAGTGTCAAGCGAGGGTAGCGGAGTACCAGAGGGTAAGAAGGTAGCGTTAGGAAGCCAGGAAATAGCCACATAGGATAGACTTAAATCGCTGAATCCCCATTAGATAAGATTAGTAGGTACAATGCCCGGCGGGTGTGGGGATGCGACTCGGTGTACATCTTGTGATATGTATGCGTTCCTCGGACATGTGATCGAGGGCGAATACAAATGCGCAAAATGTAAGCACGTTGCTTCCCTGGAAGCTCAGGTCCTGAATCTAGGGAAGCAGCTGGCAACACTGAGACGAATGTCCATACCGGAGGAGAGCCAGGATCGTACCAGTCAGGTGCAGACAGGGGTCTGCACAGAGGTGGGCGGAGTATTGGAGGTGCAGGCATCAGAGCAGAGTAGAGGAGTGACAGTTAGGAGGGGTAGAAGGGGTCAAGGCAAGGAGGCTGATCCTGGGCTGGAGCACCCCAATAGATACGCCCCGTTGTGTGATGTTGGGGAAACCAGTCAGGGACCAGCATTGCTGGAGCAGAGTGACGCCCCTAGCTGCCAGGGGAAGAACTCCTCCAGTGAGGCCGGGAGAAAGGGAAAGGAAAGACAGGTGCTGGTGGTAGGGGACTCAATTATTAGAAGGGCAGATAGTATAATTTGTGACAAAGACCGGGTGCGCCGAACAGTCTGTTGTTTGCCGGGCGCTCGGGTTCGGCACATCGCGGATCGGGTGAACAGATTATTGGGTGGGGCTGGGGAAGACCCGGCTGTCATGGTACACGTGGGTACAAATGACATAGGCAGAGGAAGACGGAGAGTCCTAAACGATTTCAGGGACTTAGGCGCTAAGTTGAGGACTAGGACCTCCAAAGTAGTATTTTCCGAAATACTACCTGTACCTCGAGCCACACCAGAGAGGCAGCGGGAGATTAGGGAAGTTAACGAGTGGCTGAGGAGCTGGTGTAGTAAGGAGGGTTTCGGGTTCCTGGAGAACTGGGCCGACTTCTCAGTTGGCCACCGGCTCTTTGGTAGGGACGGATTGCACCTAAATGGGGTGGGTGCAGCCGTACTGGGTGAGAGGATGGCCAAAAAGTTAGAGGGGCTTTTAAACTAGGGAATGGGGGGAGGGTACAGATGTAGAATTAGCCAGTGGAAAGCAAGATTCAGAGGGCAGAAATGGGGGCATTAGCGGTAGGGTGTTCGGAGCTCCTATACCCAGGGTGGGTATGGGGAAAAATCAAGAGAGCAGCCTAAAAACATCAAAAGAGGATATAGGTAACCGGTCAAAATTAAGAGGTTTGTATACCAATGCCAGAAGCTTGGCCAACAAGATGGGAGAGCTGGAGCTGCTGATGTTTGAGGAGGACTTAGATTTTGTGGGGATAACTGAGACTTAGTTTGATAGCTCTCATGATTGGATGGCGACCATTCAGGGGTATTCCCTTTATCGCAGGGATAGAGAAGGTAAAAAAGGGGGAGGGGTATGTCTGTATATTAAGAACAGTGTACAGGTAAATATGAGGGATGATATTAATAATGGAGCTAAGGACGAGGCAAAATCCCTATGGGTAGAGCTACAAAGGGAAGGCACAGTGGGGAAGGTAATATTGGGCGTATGCTATAGGCCCCCCAACCAGAGGGAGGAGGGGGAGGCGGACCTCATGTTACAGATAGGACTGGCAGCAAGGATGGGAAATGTCATTATAATGGGGGACTTTAATTATCCAGATATAGACTGGGCTGAAGGAACCACGCACTCAGCCAAGGCTAGGCAGTTCCTAAATGTTGTGCAGGACAAATTCATGGGTCAGATGGTGAATGCACCGACAAGAAACAATGCGGTACTTGACCTACTGATTACCAACAATACAGACCTGCTCACGGATATAGAAATACGGGACAACTTAGGGAACAGTGACCATAGGTCAATTGGTTTCAGTATTAATTACAGTAATAGGAAACACAAGGGTAATATAAGGACATTGAATTTCAAAAGAGCCATTTTCCCAAAACTGCGCTCGCTGCTAGGAAATATCAAATGGGATAGAACCCTGGGAACAAAGAACACGGAGGAAAAATGGGAGTGCTTCAAGAGCATACTTAACAAGGGGATTGGCCAGTGCATTCCAAAGGGAAATAAATTTAAAAGAGCAAAACTTAACCCTGGGTGGCTAAACTCCAACATAAAAATGTATATTAGTGCTAAAAAAAGGCCTTCAAAAAATACAAGACTGAGGGGTCAGTGGCAGCATTTAAGCATTACAAAGAGTGTAATAAGAAATGTAAAGATGAAATCAGGGCGGCTAAAATAGAACACGAGAGACATATAGCGGAGGAGAGTAAAAAGAACCCCAAGAAGTTCTTTAAGTATATAAACAGTAGGAAAGCGAGGCCAGAACACATTGGTCCCATAAAAGATGATAAAGGAAAAATGGCCACTGAGGACAGAGAAAAGGCGGAAGTGCTAAATAATTTCTTCTCTTCAGTCTTCACAAAAGAATCGGGGTGCTACACTAACCCAGCTTGTAAGGCCGAACTAAATAACTCACCTCAGGAAATACCGCCATGGCTAACAGAAGATAGACTTAGAGCTAAACTAGAGAAACTTAACATAAATAAATCCCCGGGACCGGATGGCTTGCACCCGAGGGTTCTCAATGAGCTCAGCCAGGTGATTGCCAGACCATTATTCTTGATCTTTAAGGATAGTTTACAGATGGGTATGGTGCCAGCTGATTGGAAAAAAGCCAACGTGGTACCGATATTTAAAAAGGGGCCGAGATATATCCCGGGTAACTATAGGCCGGTCAGCCTAACATCAGTAGTCTGCAAAATTTTGGAGGGGATGTTAAGGGACCACATACAAGACTTTAGTAATGAAAACGGTATTATAAGTAGTAATCAGCATGGATTCATGAAAAATTGTTCTTGCCAAACCAATCTATTAACCTTCTACGATGAAGTGAGCTGCCATCTAGATAAAGGTAAGCCGGTGGATGTGGTTTATCTGGACTTTGCAAAGGCCTTTGACACCGTTCCCCACAAACGCTTACTGTACAAACTAAGGAAGGTAGGTATGGACCATAAGGTGAGTACCTGGATAGAGAACTGGCTGCAGGGGAGAGTCCAGAGGGTGGTGATTAATGGGGAGTACTCGGATTGGGCGGGTGTGGAAAGTGGGGTCCCCCAGGGTTCTGTCCTGGGACCAATCCTGTTTAATTTATTCATAAATGATCTAGAGGAGGGGATATCTAGTACAATCTCAGTATTTGCAGATGATACTAAACTAGGCATGCCAATATCTTCTATGCGGGATGTGGAAACCTTGCAAGCGGACCTGAACAAAATAACGGGATGGGCAACTACATGGCAGATGAGGTTTAATGTTGAAAAATGTAAAGTAATGCACTTGGGGGCCAGAAACCAGAAAGCAAGCTACTCACTAGGGGGGGAACCTCTGGGTGAGTCTAGGATGGAAAAGGACTTGGGGGTACTGGTAGACAACAAGCTTGGCAGTGGCATGCAATGCCAAGCCGCCGCAAGCAAAGCCAACAGAATACTGGGATGTATAAAAAAGGGGATTCACTCCAGAAATAAAGAGATTATTCTCCCTCTCTACAAGACTCTGGTCCGGCCACATCTGGAGTATGCTGTCCAGTTCTGGGCACCGGTCCTCAGGAAGGATGTGCTGGAACTGGAGAAAGTCCAGAGAAGGGCAACAAAAATAATTAGGGGAATGGAGGACATCAGCTATGAGGAAAGACTACAAGCACTGAACTTATTCTCTCTGTTGAAGAGACGATTGAAGGGGGATATGATATCAATGTACAAATACTGTACTGGTGACCCGAGCATAAGGAACAAACTATTCAGTGAAAGGAGATACAATAAGACACGTGGCCACTCACTAAAACTAGAGGAAAGGCGGTTTAACCTTAAAGTGCGTAAGGGGTTCTTCACTGTAAGAGCGGTAAGGATGTGGAATTCTCTTCCACAAGCAGTCGTATCAGCAGGGAGCATTGATAGTTTCAAAAAACTATTAGATGGACACCTTAAAGACCACAACATACAGGGGTATACAATGTACGGTTAAAATCAAACACACACACATCATAGGTTGAACTGGATGGACTGATGTCTTTTTTCAACCTCACTAACTATGTAACTATGTAACTATGTAACTAAGTTTGACATATGTCAAACCTTGAAAGATGATTTTCTGTCCCCAGACCCCTTGGGAGTAGTACGTGCCTGGGAGGAGGCAGTTCCAGATACTGTAATCCTCAGTGACCACGAAGACTCTGCTTCTCATGCCTCTGCAAAATTGCAGTGCATGGGCTCCCTTATTCTTCAAAGCCTGTGAAAGGACATGCAAATTCGTGGCATTAGGAAGAAGGATCAATATTGGTTGACCACCCTCATTGACCACCGTTACGAGGGGAAAGTCTTGGAACTCACCCTGTCCCCACAGAGGGAGCAGAGGATGAAATATCTTGAGTACACCTTAAAGAGGAGTTTATGTAACACCTTTCCAAATTCTGGTAGGTTACAGTCTCATGGAAAAGCTAGTTTTGAGGCTTCTGTTGGTCAAAGGAGAAGCGGTGGAGAAGGTAGCCGTCTCAGTGATGCATTTCAAAACTTATTAGTCCTCAGGCTGTCAACTTTCACATCACATCAGTTAGTGTCTGCATTATATGGTGGTAAATTATCTAGGGGTAAAAACAGACATGGAGAGCTTTCCAGTTAACGGATTACTGGGTTACTGGGTTAGGAGAATAGACCACTGGTCAGAACTTGCCCAGTATGCAATTGAGCTGCTGGGCTGCCCTGCATTCAGTGTGCTTTCAGAACAAAATTCAGTGCTGCCGGATGTTTTGTGACAGATAAAAGGGCGTGTCTGTCCACAGACTCCGTTGACTGGCCGACATTTCTTAAAAGTAATAATTCCTGGATTAGCAGCTGCTATTAAGCCCCTGATGCCAATATTGCTGATTAAGCGTTTTGGGATGTGGAATCTCTGCAAGACTGTCTAGACTGCCTAGCTTTGTGGGTGTTGATTTTATCTGGAAGAAATTTTTACTTAAAAGTTTCATGGGCACAATTAACACCCAAGGACCAATTTTTCCACACTGGTTCGACAGGTGCACATGATTTCAAATTTATATAGCAAGGCCAATTCCTGCTTCCATCAAGAGTGCCTGTAAAGGGTTACTGTGTGAAGGCACCTCCAACACCCAAAGCCCAAAGCATATCATTTTAATTTTTTACAGCAAGGTCAATTCTTGCTTTCAACAAGAGTACATCTACAGATTTACAGTGTAAAGGCACCAGCAACACCCAAAGCCCGATTTTCCACACCTATTACTTGTATCCAAAGTCTGCGAAACAGACACCAGAATTCATCCAAAAAATCTCTAATCTTGTTCTGAGTGCACTTAATTGTGGCCTCGTTTACAGACTGGCTCCCCAAGCCGTTGTTTACAAAATAAAGAAAGCTTGCAGAGAAAATTTCATTTTTTTTTCTTTATAAATGTAATTTTTGCTGCAGCAGGTTCTATACATGGTACAGATGCGCCACTTTACAGGCAGAGTACTATTGTGTTCAGCTGAGAGCGCTAATCCAGAGTCAGTGGGCTGCTGACTTTTCAGCATGCACGTCTGACAGAAGCTGGACAAACAACCGGCTTCTGTCGGACAGACCAACATACACACAGGCAAAATGTGGACCATTTTTTTTTTTTTTTTTGAACTGGCAAATGTCTCCCGACATTTGGCCCGTGTGTGCCTGACTTAAAGGAAACCCCCGGGCACTATATTTAAAGGGATTTTTCATTTTTATTGTTTTACTTTAAGCGTCATTAAATCACTGCTTATTTAAAATTATTTTTGAAAAACTTTTTTTGCATTGATACATGTCCCCCAGGGCAATACCCGGACCCTCACACCCTTTGTATGGCATATAACTAAGGCATATAAGCATTCAAAATGAGCACTTTTGATTTTTCCAGTTCAGGTCGCATAGACTTTAACGGGATTCATTGTTTGGCTCTGAACTTTTGCACACTGGCACGAACTGGTGGGTGTTTGGCCCATCTCTACTTACTAAACCAACAACAGTAAAATCAGTCTGTATATGCAGTAAAGCCTGCTTGTTATACTTACTGTGGAACCTAAGGGGTTAATCCTGCACATTGTGCAAAAAGGCTGTTTGATCTGGTCTTCTCTGATCCTCCCCTTCTTACACAGTCCTCAATCCATTTCCTGATAGTACAGAGTCTTGGGGGCACTCTGCACATGCTCAGTTTGGTGTGTATTTCTAGAGAGTTTTTTTTTTTTGGGAGAGTGCATGTGATCGGCACAGGGCCAATCAGCACTATCCAGACAGAGGGTCAGGGGTCCTACAACCTCATAGGACAATCAGGGGAGAATGAAAACTCCTGCAATCTTTAACAAGTGCTTGGCCAGACACTGATAAAAGTCACAAGACTGCTATATACTGCAGATGAGAAAAGGTTTTTAGCAGTTTATGTTTACTGAAATAATTGCATTTCCATGTTCAGTGTACTACTACGGGAGACCAGATATAGTGAATGCAGGGTCTTGGGTTTAGTAACACTTTAAACTCTATGTCCTTAATCTTTAATAAAGTTCCTGTTCTTGTTAGCAGTTAAAGTGGTTGTAAAGGCAAAAGGTTTTTTATCATAATGGATTCTATGTATTAAGATGAAAAAACCTTCTGTGTGCAGCAGCCCCCCTAATACTTACCTGAGCTCATCTTTAGCAAGCGATATTGCACGAGTCAAGGCTGTCCGGGACTCTCCCTCCTGATTGGCTGAGACAACAGTGGGTGCCATTGTCTCCCGCTGCTGTCAAAGTCAGTGAGCCAATGAAGAGAGATGGGGGGTGGGGCTCCATGTCTGAATGGACAAACAGAGCAGCAGCTTGGGTGCCCCTATGGCAAGCTGCTTGCTGTGGGGGCACCCAGCAGGAGGGAGGGGCCAGGAGCGCCTTAGAGGGTTCCTCTAGAAGAGAAGGATCTGGGCTGCCCTGTGCAAAACCACTGCAGAGGGTTTGTTAAGTATAACATGTTTGTATACCTCCAAATTCTTTGAAATGGAAACGAGGGACACCGATTATCAAAAGTATGTAGGCATAGGACACACCCCTTGCCACGCCCCTTAAAGGAGAATTATTTAAAAAAAAAAGATTAGTTAAAGGTAAACCCATGAGTGCTTTTTTTTTCTTTTTTATCACTACTATTCCTTTTTACTGGCTTTTGGAATTTACAAATGCAGCAATTTAGAACTTTTAGCACTTTTTTAGCACTGGGAAACACTTTTGCATTGACAAATGGTGCCTTTTATATAAAATTATATAGATCAGACCAAAAATGAGGGAAACATGAGGAGGAAAGAGGGACAGAGGGATTTTGTTCCAAATCAGGAACAGTCCCTCTAAATCAGGGACATTTGGAGGGTATGTGTTGTTATTTTTAGCTTAAAACCCCCCAAGATTTTAGTATCATTTTAACTTCTCAAATGTATTTGACATTTCTTTGCTTTGTTTTACTGAAGTTGTTTTTTGGGTGGTCTGATGCACATCACCCTGGTTGTAAAATAGGAAAAATAAAAAAATCTCCAAGTAAACTTTAATTATATTTATTAAATTAATGGTCTTCAGCTTGGAATATTTATAAGATATACCATATGGCCCCCTCACTGAAAACGTTGGAGACCTCTATAACAAGCCATACACTCAGTGTACTTAAAGAGGTTTTATATCACTGCGACCAGCAGGGGGAGCCTGAATTTCGTTGACAGTCTAATACTACAGAAAGCCGGAAGTGGGGCACAGATGGCCCGAACCGCATGTCATGTGAGTGAGTGAGGCCGGAAATGGGGCATGTGTTCCGGAAGTGATGGTCACCAAGTGAGTGGGACGGTTGCTAGGAGCAGGCAGGAAGTAGGGAGGTGGGGTGACAGAAGAGATGGTGGCAGGTGGTGAGTGTGTCTGGGGCAGAATGTCTAGTCTCGGCCGCTGTCTGTGGTTCCTCGCCCTGACCCTAGCGGTGTCCCCGCTCTTCGGGGCTTCTATAAAGAAGGAGATGGAGGACACCACGGAGAAGTATGATAGATACTACAGCCACGAGGATCTAACCACTCGCCTTCAAGCCCTCGCTCAAGCGTACCCGGAGCTGTGCCGGCTCTTCAGCATCGGCCTGTCGGTGGAGGGCCGGGAGTTGTGGGTGATGAGGATCACTGCTGACCTCCAGGGGGCCCCGCCAGACCGGCCGCAGTTCAAGTACGTGGGGAACATGCACGGCGACGAGACGGTGTCCCGGCAGGTGCTGATCTACCTCATCCAGGAGCTGCTGGGGGGCTACGGCCAGGATCCCCGCCTCTCCCGCCTTATCAACACCACCGACATCTACATCTTACCCTGCCTCAACCCGGACGGCTTCCACAGGGCCCAGGAGGGAGACTGCCGGGGGCAGAGCGGGGGCCGGGAGAACGCCAGAAACCTGGACCTTAACCGCAACTTCCCCGACCAATTCAGCTCCAACCGGGTACCGCCTGACCCCCAGCAACTGCCCGAGGTGCTGGCCATGATGACCTGGATCCGGAGCAACCGGTGAGACCACATTGTGCACCGGGAGGGTAGCAACTGCTGATCTGTCAGTGTGTATATGGAGGGGGGGGGGGAGCCCCCTCTGATCTGTCAGTGTGTATATGGAGGGGGGGGGGGAGCCCCCTCTGATCTGTCAGTGTGTATATGGGGGGGGGGGGAGCACCCTCTGATCTGTCAGTGTGTATATGGGGGGGGGGGGAGCACCCTCTGATCTGTCAGTGTGTATATGGGGGGGGGGGAGCACCCTCTGATCTGTCAGTGTGTATATGGGGGGGGGGGGGAGCACCCTCTGATCTGTCAGTGTGTGTATATATGGGGGGGGGGAGCACCCTCTGATCTGTCAGTGTGTATGAGAGAGGCGATTGACAGATTTCTTTTGGTGAGAGAAGTTCATGCCAGCTCCTAGATAAGTCAAGCTGCCTGTCAGTGGAGTGTCAGGGAAGCCCGCCCCGCCGCCTGTCAGTGGAGTGTCAGGGAAGCCCGCCCCGCCGCCTGTCAGTGGAGTGTCAGGGAAGCCCGCCCCGCCGCCTGTCAGTGGAGTGTCAGGGAAGCCCGCCCCGCCGCCTGTCAGTGGAGTGTCAGGGAAGCCCGCCCCGCCGCCTGTCAGTGGAGTGTCAGGGAAGCCCGCCCCGCCGCCTGTCAGTGGAGTGTCAGGGAAGCCCGCCCCGCCGCCTGTCAGTGGAGGGAGTGTCAGGGAAGCCCGCACCGCCTGTCAGTGGAGTGTCAGGGAATCCCGCACCGCTGCCTGTCAGTGGAGTGTCAGAGAAGCCCGCCCTGTCGGCTGTCAGTGGAGTGTCAGGGAAGCACACGCTGCCGCCTTTCAGTGGAGTGTCAGGGAAGGCCGCACTGCCAGCTATCAGTGGAGTGTCAGCACAAAAGAGCGCTTTGCTTGTTGTTACTTGTAGTTTTCAGGCCATGGCTGCCTGCATTGAACACTGGAAAGAGATGAGCACTGTGCTTTTCTTCTTAGTATATGAATGTTTTATGTTTAACCACTTACCCACTGGGCACTTAAACCCCCTTCCTAACCAGACCAATTTTCAGCTTTCAGTGCTCACATTTTGAATGACAATTACTCAGTCATGCAACACTGTACCCATATGAAATTTTCGTCCTTTTTTTCACACAAACAGAGCTTTCTTTTGGTGGTATTTAATCATAATTGGGTTTATTTTTTGCGCTATAAATGAAAAAAGGTAGAAAATTTTGTAAAAAAAAAATGCATTTTTCTTTGTTTCGTTTTTAAATTTAGCAAATTTAGTCATTTTTCCTCATAAATTTTGGCCAAAATTTATACTGCTATATATCTTTAGTAAAAATAACCCAAATAAGTATACATTTTTTGGTCTTTGTGAAGGTTATAGAGTCTACAAGCTAAGTTGCCAATCATTGAAAATTGATCACACCTGATGTACTGACGGCCTATCTCATTTCTTGAGACCCTAACAAGCCAGTAAAGTACAAATACCCCCCAAATTACCCCTTTTTGGAAAATAGACATTCCAAGGTATTTAGTAAGAGGCATGGTGAGTTTTTTGAAGTTGTAATTTTTTCCCACAATTTGAAATATTAAGATTTAAAAAAAAAAAAAAGAAAATAATCTTTCACAAAATGGTCATATTACGAAGTTATTTCTCACACACTGTACAGGCATACTTGCAACTACACCTCAAAATACATTCTGCTACTCCTCCTGAGTATGGCGATACCACATATGTGAGACTTTTCCACAGCCTGACCACATACAGAGGCCCAACATCCAAGGAGCACCGTCAGGCGTTCTAGAAGCAAAAATGACACACATAATTTCCTGACAACCAATCACATTTTTGAAGGTCCTGGAGCACCAGGACAATGGAAACGCCCAAAAAACCCCAACACATAATCTAGGAGGCATAATGAGTCGTTTGAAAATGTCATTTTTTTCCACAAGTTTTTGGAAAATGTGGAAAGAAAACCAACTCATTTTTTTTTTTTTTATACTCAAAGTTGTCCATTTATAAGACATTTCTAACATATAGCATGTACATGGCAAAAAATGACACCCCAAAATACATTCTGCTACTCCTCCTGAGTATAGCGATACCACATATGTGACACTTTTTCATAGCCTAGCCACATACAGAGGCCCAACATGCAGGGAGCACCGTCATTTCCTGACTTCCCATTACAATTTTGTGAGGTTAACCTGGCCTGTTAGTGGGCCCTGAGGACCAGGGTTGGGGACCAGGGCTCTAAGGCATGGGTGTCCAACCTTTTGGCTTCTCTGGGCCACATTGAGTGTAGAGAAATTTTCTCGGGCCGCATATTAAATATATACTATAATTAAGGCTTATAAGTAATAAAATGCCGCCGCGCCCTTCCCGCGCTGCCGCGCCCCCCGCGCTAATTTAACTCAACTAGAGGATGATCAAATGAAATGGAATCAGTATACAGAGGTTTACTTCTTCTGAGCGATAATAAAGGAACATTCTAACCACCATGACCACTTAAGTGATTTGAAGTGGTCATGGTGGTAAGAGTCACTCAGAAACACTGCACATGCTCCCCTCCCCCCTCTGAGACAGCATCTGCCTACCATTAGTTGGAAGCTGCTGTGGCCATGCCCTCGACCTGACTTCCTTCCTCCCCAGCAAAAAAAATATTGTCAGGGGGCAGTGGGCCGCATTGCCTGAGGTTCCGGGCCGCATGCGGCCCTCGGCCGCAGGTTGGACATGCCTGCTCTAAGGGCAAGGTGCAACGGCATAGACGGGGGCCTTCCTTCACTGCTCATAGGCGGATTTTTCATACCTCCGGGTTGCAAGAAAAAGGAAAGCCATTCAGTTCTTCCGGGGGTTCCAAGAAGCCATGGTCCAAAGATCGGCCAGTCCTGTTCTGCAGACAAGTCCTTGTCTGCATGAAGGGGCGCCCTCACCTGCTTCTGGGGTGGGGGGAGGGGACGTCTTCGCTTCTTTCTGGAACCATGGACTTCCTTGATTCAGGACAAATGGGTTCACAAACTGATCCGATCATGGTACAAGATCGAATTCCGGTCTCGACCATCGGACAGGTTCTTCCCGTCCAATCTTCATTTATCTCCAGACCCGTTAAGTGATCTACCAAGGGCGGTACAAGATCTGTTTGCACAAAGGGTGATTGTGCCGGTTCCCTCTCAGGAACGCTCTCAAGGGTTTTATTCAAACCTGTTTACTGTGCCCAGAAAAGAGTGCAAGGTGCGTCCAATCCTGGATCTCAAGGCTCTGAACCGCTTCGTGTGGATACAAAATTTTCGGATGGAATCCGTCTGCATGGTAGTGGCATCCCTACACCAGGGAGACTTCTTGGCCTCCATAGATATCAAGGACGCATATCTACACATCCCTATCTACGCTGGACATCAGCGGTTTCTTTGCTTTGCCGTAGCAGAGGAGCATTATCAATTTGTGGCATTACCCTTTGGTCTCTCCTCCGCCCCCAGGGTTTTTACCAAGGTACTGGCCCTGGTGTTGGCATTGCTGCGCCAAAGGGGGATTGTGGTACTGTGGTATCTGGACAATCTCCTATTGAGAGTGGACTCTCATTCAGCCCTGTTGGGCGATCTGTCGATCACTGTCAGAACCCTGCAAGAGTTCAGGTATCAATTTCAAGAAATTCGCCCTGATATCTTCATTGAGACTGGATTATCTGGGCCTGACTCTGGTTTCTGCTTTGGACAGGGTCTTACTTCCCCTGGACAAGCTGCAGAAGTTGCGGGGGGCGATTCGGTTGCTGTTGGGAAACAATCTGTCCTCTCTGCAGATTTGCATGCGGGCCTTGGGTCTGATGGCATCAACCTTCGAGGTGGTTCCATTTGCTCAGTTCCACACGAGACCTTTACAAAGGGAGATTCTTGTCAAATGAAACAAGGATCCGAAGTCCTTGGATAATTTGATTTGGTTGAGCCACAACACAAAGTCTGCTCTGTTGTGGTGGCTTCAGTTGCCAACACTATGCCAGGGCAAGTCTTTCCTGCCGTTGCTTTGGAAGGTGGTGACCACGGATGCTAGCCTTTCAGGCTGGGATGGGGTGCTGGGAAAGCTCTGTGCCCGGGGAACCTGGACAGTGGAAGAGTCAAAACTACCGATCAATGTTTTGGAGCTCAGAGCAATAAAGCTTTGTCTGAGCTAATAGATTGTCCGGTTCAGATTCAATCGGACAATGCCATGGCTGTGGCTTACGTCAATCATCAGGGGGGCACCAAGAGTGTCTTGGTGGCCAGGGAGGTGGTCGAGATTCTGACTTGGGTGGAAAGGTTTGTTCCAGCCCTCTCTGCTGTACACATCCCAGTTGTGGAGAACTGGCAAGCGGATTACCTGAGTTGTTAGGTGTTGGGTCACGGGGAATGGTCCCTACACCCAGAGGTGTTTCATCTCCTGTGTGTCCGGTGGGGGACTGCTGAGGTCGATCTGGTTGCTTCTCACCTCAACAGAAAGGTTCAGAGGTTCGTAGCCAGGTCTCGGGATCCTCTGGCCGACGCCACAGACGCACTGGTGGCTCCTTGGGTTCGGTATCAGCTGTTTTATGCCTTTCCTCCACTGAAACTCTGCCGAGGCTTCTACGCAGGATAGAGGTGGTGGGGATTCCAGTCATTCTGGTGGCCCCAGACTGGCCTCGCCGTTAAGGTAACCTGGTAAGGTTGGTTGCGGATGCTCCTTGGAGACTTCCTCTCTGGGAGGATCTGCTGTCTTAAGAGCTGATCTTCCATCCTGCTTTACAGTCGCTGGCTTTAACGGCATGGCTGTTGAAAGCCAGGTGTTGAGGGATAGAGGTCTTCTGTCTGTGATTCCTACACTATTGAAGGCCAGGAAGTCGACTTCCAGGAAGATCTATCATCGTACGTGGAAATCATACATTTCATGGTGTAAATTATTGAAGGTGCACCCTCGTTTGTTTTCAGTAGCTAGGGTTTTGGCCTTTCTGCCAAAATGGGTTGAACAGCGGTTGGCTTTAGGCACTATCAAAGGCCGTGTCGGCTTTGGCTATACTATTGCCAACACCCTTTAGCTAAGCATGCCTTAATTCACACTTTCATTCAGGGAGTGCGCCATATGGGTCCCCTGAGATGATCCCTGCTACCTCCGTGGGATCTGAATTTGATCATACAGCGGTGTTCCAGCCTCCCCCCTCCAAAAATTAAAAGTTAGCATACTGTAGCTGCTGACTTTTATTATTAGGACACTTAGCTGTCCTTGACTCCAGTGATGTCGGCACCGCAGGCGATGTTTCCATCGGCTGTCGGGTGCTGCCGCCACCATTGCAGGTAAGGGAACCCGGCAGTGAAGGCTTGCGGCTTCACGGCCGGGTCCCTACTGCGCATTCGTATTAGCTCGGTGGCGGGGGGAAGGAGGAGGGGTCCAAACTTCCGAGTAACAGCGGCGCCATCTCATGGAAGTGGGGAAGTGTCCCTGTCAAAAAACAGGTACCCATCCCCCCCCCCCCCCCCCAAGAAAGGTGCCAAATGTGGCACCTGAGGTGGGGGGGGGAAGCAAATGAGCGGTGGCACCCGGAGGGGGGGAGGAAGCAGTTGAGTGGAAGTTCCACTTTTGGGTGGAACTCCACTTTAACTGTTCTTAAAGCCTCCTTTTGAGAACATTCGGGAGATTTCTCTGCTTTCATTGTCTCTGAAGGTTGCCTTTTTGGTGGCTATCACTTCTGCCTGCAGAGTGTCTGAATTGGCGGCGTTGTCCTGCCGCGCACCTTATTTGGTGGTCCACAAAGATAAGGTGGTACTCCAACCAAATCAGTCTTTTCTTTCTAAGTTTGTTTCTGATTTTCATTCGAATGAATACATCGTGCTGCCTTCACTCTGTCCTAAGGCATCTTTGGATGCCTCTTCTGGCCGCAAGGTTTTGCAGGCTGCTGTGTAAAAGAAAACCTTTTTGCTTGTTCTCTTTAAGGGTGTCTTGTTTTCTAGGTGAGCTCCAGTTGTTCCTGGTTGAGCTCCATGTTATCTGTTTGGCTAATTTTTGCTTTTGGGGAGTTAGGTTTTTCTTTGCGTTTTTTTTTTTTTTTTCCCACCCCTCATGCATATACTGCTTTGGGACGTCCCAATGGTCTAAGAAGATATGGAGCTGCGTCTGTCAATGAGCGATAGAGAAAACTGGATTTTTGTACTTACCGTAAAATCCTTTTCTCTGAAGTTCATTGACAGGTGCAGCACCCACCCCTCTACTTGTGAGTGAAATGGGTTTCTTTGTCTTCTAAACACTGCTTGCAACTAAACTAATGGCTGTAGCAGAGTGTGTGGTTTTATGCCTGTAGGGACAGCCCCATAGGCCTGGTAAAGTAAAGCCTTTTCCTGCCTAGTGTCCTATTCCTTATGGGAGGAGCATAACCCAATGGTCTAAGAAGATATGGAGCTGCGTCTGTCAATGAACTTCAGAGAAAAGGATTTTACGGTAAGTACAAAAATCCAGTTTTTAATCACACTGGAACCTGATCACCTGAGTGTTTTATACCTATGTGATCCGGTTCAAGTGAACGCACTGCGTTTATGACCTGCTTTTGGGGTGTTTTTCACTTTCCATTGACACCTGCGGCAGATCACAGAACACACAATTGCAATGCAGTGTGGGAAACGCACAGGAATCGCTGCGTTTCATGCACCACATCCGTGTTAACTTGGGCTGTCTGCTGAGTACAAACACAAGTGCTGTGATTATATCACTAGAATCTCCGGATTTCTGAACAAATAACAATTATGTTCATGTGCATGTATTTGTTTCCACCATTTGGGTCTAAACTACTCACAGCTCACACCACTGCGCTGCGATACATAAAATGCAGCCTACGCTATTTTCACCCCCTTATGCCGCATTAGGCAGTACAAATTTAAAGTAGAGCTAAAGGCGAAACTTTTTTTTTTTGGGTAGAGTAACGGAACGTTATCCCCTGTAAGGTTTATTTTTGCTATTTGTTTTCCATTGGGAAGATTTTCCTTCTCTTCCTGTCTCATAGCCAAACCAGAAAGTGAAAGAAAATCCCTCTAAAAAGTGGGGGAATCCTTGATTGTCACCAGAACTAGAGTCCCCATTGAAAGATTTCTCCACTATTCCTGTTCTGGGGACAACTCAAAATTTGTAATATTCTTTTACTTTCAGCGATTGTTGTTGGTTGGTAGGTGTTAATAGTTCTTTGGGGCCTATTCACACCAGGGCCATTCACTGCAATGTGTTTAATGCATGCAGGGTATTTAAATGAGCTGGGTATTGCACCATAATAAACCAAAAACTCACACCTGCTGCATTTTTTGTAGCAAAGAGTGCAGAGGTGTTTTATTACAACTTGTGTGGAGTACTGCATGGCAGATGCAGTGTGTAAGTGAGTTAGGGTACTATACACAATGACTATGACAATGGCAATGTAGTTCACTAATGTTTTTAATGGGAATAACCTTGTGAATGTGCACGTTATTGCAATGCAGTGGTGTGAATGGGCCCAAAGTGCCTTGATAGAGATTTTACTAAGATAATACTTCTCTAGTTAACCCCTTGCTTACAGTCACCTACATCACATTGGTGTTATCATATGCTTTATTATGACAGTTATTTTGGCATAGGGTGAGATCATAATCACTTGTCACTATGTATTAGAGAGTGTATTAGATCAGAGGCGTAACTAGAACCTTCAGGGCCCCGGTGCAAAAAAACCTGAAGGGACCCCTGGCCGTGGCCCTTCCCACTAATCCTGGGGCCCTTTACTCCCGTTGCAGGGACCTTTATTGCGGCCCCGCAGCGGGACAGTTTCACAAGTTCTGCAGTGGGCCCCCTCCTGCCATCTTTGGGTCTTCCCACGGTGGTGAATTGCCAGGGCCCGGTCAAAGTGTTACCTTTGCGATCCTGGAAGTTCACCCATTAGTGTCAGTAGTTTTTATTTTTTGGTATTTTAATTGTATTATTTTTTTATCTTATTTTTTTACAATGACTGTCCATTCAGAAAAGGAAGGAGCTGGTAAATTACATATTTACCGACCCCTTCCTGGTTCTCTATTGTGACATATCCCGTGCAGCAGCTGGTAGAAGAGGGGAGGGAGCACAGTGGGGGGGGGGGGGGGAACCAGGGGAGCACACAGAGACAGCAGAACACAAGTGAACTGGGTAGGAGGAGTGGCGGGGGCAGCATACAGAGAAACCAATCTTCTCCATTTTCCTCCTGCAGCTACAGGAGGAAAAAGGACAGTGATTTCTCTACATGCTGCCCCCGCCGCCCCTCCTATCCAGGTGTACAGGGGAGCCGCCCCTGTATTAGATACATCGGCACCTCTAATGTATGAGAAAGTAAAGCATAGGTTGTGACCACCTACCTGTAGTATGTGTAAATATTTTAGCGTTGCACTGTTTGAGCTTTACTATTATAAGTTGCAGCTCCCTTGTGCAGCAGAGCAGCACCTGTTATTTTAGCCATAATTAAAATGCATGGGAAATAACAAGCTGTGGGCCTTGCATTCAACAGAGATTTTATATCCTTGTGAATATGCTTAGTAGGTCTTCTCCATGATGAGCCTCATCAAAGCGCCTAGAGGAAGAAAAGTCAGCATGGGGAATAAAAGTATGAAAACTGGTTGTAATGGGCAACATATCTCTCCATTAAGTCACTTTATTAACGCCTTGTTGCCTGCCATATGTAGATTGTGTTAATGGAAAGTTACATTTTCACAGTTAGGTGGCTGTAATACTGCATGATCTTAGCTGAGTGACCGCACTGTCACTGACAGCTCTCATCCTTTACTGAATTTCCATTCACATCTGTGTGCTGTGAAGTGTGCTTCCAGAAGAACTTTAACCCTTGACTCACAGATTTCCATATTATGCCGTTGTGCACATTCACATCTGAGCCAAGTTATGTTGTTTACTGTTCATAACAAAAAAAGTACACAGGCATGGAATGTACTTTTAATAACCCTAGCCCTGAAATCCATGCCGACGGGGAAGGCGCCTGGCCATGATAGCCTTATGCTGTTCCGTTACAAAAAGTTTCAATTCTGGTTGGCCTTCAGATTTGTGACCACATTCAACTCTATACTTCATGACCACCCTCTCCTGAAAGCCCATGCCTATATTATGATAATCCCAAAACCCGACAAGGATCCCTCACTCTAAGCCAGCTACACAGACTTCTTTTAAGGAGTACAGATTTGAAACTCTTTGCTAAGATTTTGGCACTGTGGTTGCTCCCTTACTTGACCAGAGCCATTCACCTGGATCAAACTCACTTTGTGTCTGGCGGGGAGGCAGGGGATGAATTTCAGAGCCCAAACCCCATTAATTTCTGTAACTTCAGCTCCCTCCAATCTTACTCTCTATGGATGCCAAAAAGCTGTTCAAAAGAGTGAGCTGGAGGCTCATAAAACGTCCCCATTCATCATATCAGAATAGGTGCCAGAATGGTGAAATGAATCCAAAGGTGGCAAGACCAGTGGGGTTCTCTCTTTCACCTTCACCCTAGCAAAAGGGACCTCCTCTCGCTCCTTATCTTCATATTTACCCTATAACCCCTGCTCTGACACATCAGACTGAATCCTGACATTAGGGGAATGCGTCACCAGGTTCTTATGTCGTTCTAATGTTGACACAAAGACCTGCTGGAAGGCGCTCACAATTTAAAAGGTGCAAATTGGTCCTTAGAGCCTGTTCATACCAGATTCGTTGCAGTGTGTCTAATTCATGCATATTTTTTGAATGGGCTGCCTAATACACCACAATGAACCCAAAACTAGACCTGCTGCATTTTTTAGCGCAATGCACAGTAGTGGATTACTATGCATTGCTGTGCGTTGTAAAGCTGCTTTTGGGTGCCATGAATGGCACCACAGCACTCCAGCGTAGAGAATTTGCATGCCCATGCTTTGTGTTAATGTTTGTATAATGCAGCTTAATGGTGTGAATGGGCTCAAAGGGCTTGTTTGTTACACCAGGTGTGTTGGGACTGTGCTGGCAGTCTTGCACAATGTAGTCTCAACACAAGACAGGGCATGCCTCCAAAGACGCCCAAAAAATGCCTGATAAATGCCAGCAACAAAAACGCCCAGGTGGAGAGGAGCAACTACCCTGCTCTATTAATAATTATAAGAAAAATTTCCAAAAAAAGTCATTCCTGCCTCCAAAAATGCCTGATAAATGCCTGCAACAAAAATGCCCAGGTGGAGAGGAGCCACTACCCTGCTCTATTAATAATTATAAGAAAAATTTCCAAAAAAAGTCATTCCTGCCTCCATAAATGCCTGCAACAAAAATGCCCAGGTGGAGAGGAGCCACTACCCTGCTCTATTAATAATTATAAGAAAAATTTCCAAAAAAAGTCATTCCTGCCTCCAAAAATGCCTGATAAATGCCTGCAACAAAAATGCCCAGGTGGAGAGGAGCCACTACCCTGCTCTATTAATAATTATAAGAAAAATTATCTTTTTTTTTTCTGGTTCTGGACATGCTACAGAGCTGAAACTTCACAGGTACACTTTTTAGACCCCCCAGACAATAAATCCAAAGAAATCTCTTTTTTTTTTTTCAATAATTGGCTCTCTTTTAAAAACGACAATTTTTAAGAACTTTTTTTGTGTGATTGAGCATGACCCAGAATCATCATATTCTGATTGGCCAAATACAAAGTCGTCTTCTCATACAAGTCGCGCTAAAAGTCGCGCTAACAAGTCGCGGCAGTGTGAACCGGCTCTAATAGTCTCCTTGTTTGGATTTCTGTAATATCTTCTGTTTTATACTATACTTGTACCATATGCTTTGTAAATGTTGTGAAGTAATATTAAACGGATTCTTTAGCCTACCGAAGTAATACCTAGTTTAAGTGATCTTTCATGTGATTATCAGGCAAATGTGCATGTCCAGCCTATGGAGGAAGGAAGTGAGAGCTCTTGGACACTGGCTTTGAAGGAGAAAACAATAGTGAATGTTGAGAGAATATCCAAATAGGCTAAATGCTCTGCGCAGAAAATTCTTGGGTAGTCAATAAATGCCAGGATTGGGAGAGCTAGAAATAGAAGAACATTGACTGACTGATTTTAACCACAGCCATGGCCAAAAGTTTTGAGAATGATACTACTATTAATTTTCACATAGATCTGCCTCAGTTTTTATGATGGCAATTTTCATACTCCAGAACGTTATGAAGAGTGATCAGATGAATTGCAATTAATTGCAAAGTCCCTCTTTGCTATGAAAATTAATTCTATTAAAAAATCCACTGCATTTGTGAAGAAGGCTTCAGGGTGCCCAAGAAAGTCCAGCAAGCGCCAGGACCGTCTTCTACAGTTGATTCAGCTGCAGGATCGGGGCACCACCAGTGCAAAGCTTGCTCAGGAATGGCAACAGGCAGGTGTGAGTGCATCTGCATGCACAGTTTGGCGAAGACTTTTGGAGGATTGCCTGGTGTCAAGAAGGGCAGCAAAGATGCCACTTCTCGCCGGGAAAAAACACAAGGTACAGGTATTGGACTGCTGAGAACTGGGGTAAAGTCATTTTCTCTAAAGAATACCCTTTCCGACTGTTTGGGGCATCCGGAAAAAACCTTGTCCAGGAAAGAAAAGGTGAGCTCTACCATTAGTCCTGTGTCATGACAACCGTAAAGCATCCTGAGAACATTCATGTGTGGGGTTGCTTCTCAGCCAAGGGAGTGGGCTCACTCACAATTTTGTGTAAGAACACCGCCATGAATAAAGAATGGTACAAAAACATCCTCCAAGAGCAATTTCTCCAACTATCCAAGAACAGTTTGGTGATGAACAATGCCTTTTCCAGCATGATGGAGCACCTTACCATAAAGCAAACGTGATAACTAAGTGGCTTTAGGAAAAAAACATCGAAATGTTGGGTCCTTGGCCAGGAAACTCCCCAGACCTTAATCCCATTGAGAACTTGTGGTCATTCCTTGGCTGGTGAACAAAAAACCCCACAAATTCTGACAAACTCCAAGCATTGATTATGCAAGAATTGGCTGCTATCAGTCAGGATGTGGCCCAGAAGTTGATTGACAGCATGCCAAGGCGAATTGCAGAGATCTAGAAAAAGAAGGGTCAACACTACAGATATTGACTCTTTGCATAAACTTAAAGCGGAGTTCCAGCCATTTACTCACCTGTCCAACGGTCCAGCGATGCGGCCGCCGGAAGCCTCGATCCTCTCCCACGGCGCCGGCATCACTGCTGTGGGCACCCGGCTGTTACAGTTTGCGGCTTCACAGCCGGGTGCCCACTGCGCATGCGCGAGTCGCGCTGCGCGCCGTGATTGGCCGGCAATCTTCTGGGACCTCTGACGTGTCCCAGAAGATTGCAGGGAGGGAGGGGGAGAGGAGAACTTCCGCTCAGGGCGCCGCGGCGCTCCGAGCGGAAGTGGGAGCGGGTACCTGTCAAAACTAGGTACCCGCTCCCCCCCCCAAAAAATGACATGCCAAATGTGGCATGTCGGGGGGTCAGGACTCCCTAAAGCGGAAGTTCCACTTTTGGGTGGAACTCCGCTTTAATGTGATTGTCACTAGCCTTTTACACTTATAGAATGCTTGTAATTCTACTTTAGTATACCATAGTAACATCTGATAAAAAGATCTGAAAACACTGAAGCAGTAGACTTTGAAAATTAATATTTGTGTAATTCTCAAAACTTTTGGCCACAGCTGTATACCCAGCATCTGTACACTTCATTACAATAATGGTATATGTCACTTTTGGACAACAAACTACTAAACTGTTGTTTTGGTTGGAAAAGTATCATTAAACTTTTTTTTATTTTAGAGATCCTGACCACTGCCACACTGAAATATAATGTCCTAAGTAAGATGTGACACTAAACATAGAAAAGAGAGCACTGAAAGAGAGATCTCGCTTGTAATCATATTTAGAGCCGGTTCACTTACTACTTCGGGGGCAACTTGTGCATTACATTGCACCACGACTTCGGAGCGACTTGCAGGGACTTCACATAATGGAAGTCTATGCAAGTCGCTCCGAGGTCACCCCGAAATAGTACAGGACCCTTTTTCTAAGTCGGAGCGACTTGTGCGCTCCTATTAGAACGGGTCCTGTAGCGGTCAATGGACCGCGAGGGAGCGCGACTTGTCAGGCTGACAAATCACCTGAGAACTCGCGCTAATGTGAACCGGCTCTAAAAAGTAACGTAACCTTGAAACTTGGGTTCCTAAAAAGCTAACGGGGGCGACATCAGAGGTAGACAAACTGCACGTGTACTGTGACTTGCAAAGCATTTTTTTGGCACAACTGTTTCCTATGTGTAGAAGGGCTGAGCTGAATAAAACTGTCAATTTAAGGGTTTTCCTTTTTAGTAGGTCATCTGAGGAAAGATGTAATGCGGATTTTATGCCGGCTTTTTGTTAGACAACTTATTAGTGTGAAGCACAGTAAAGCTTTCTTAGAACAGAAGGTATTCACATGTCTCATTCCATTACATGTCTTGAAAAAAAAAAAAAAAAAAAAGAGGATTATTTCTCGTTTTCGGACAATGAGAGGAACTATGCAAATCATTTATTATTACAGAGTAATCTTTTCAAAGCTGCATACAACTGTTTCGGTCTTCTTGACCATCATCACTGCAGTGTATGCAAACCATGGCTTGTATGGAGCTGGGCTTTGGAACCATTGACACATGGCTCCACACACAATGTCCTGCAATGTGGAAGCATCTTCTTATTGAATATATGATGAAATGAGAGATGTGAGTACCTTCTGTTCCTAGAAAGCTTTACTGTGCTATGCAGTGATTCAGTAGAAGGGCATTTTAATTGCTTTAGTCCCCTTACACTGTAACATGTATGAATATACTATGAGATTTCCTATAGAAAAATATAATATTGATAAAAGTATAACTAAATCTAAAACTTTTTTTTTCTTTTAGTTTTGGCAGGGCTCAACAAATCCCAGAGGTTAGGCTACCATGCCAACAATAAATTGCATTCTGGCGCCAAATGCTTCCCTACCTTCCACCGCTCACCCCTCATGTATCCTGGGCTCCATGCGTGCCCAGGATCATCCTAGCAGGCGACGCAGAGTAGAGAAGAGCAAACACACGTCGGCTCCCCTCCCCTTTTTTGTTGCTGACCCGGAAGTGGTGTGTATGACGTCACCTTCAAGTCCACGATGACAGATATCCGGCACCCCCACATATACGCACATACAGACGCCTGTGCCTCAAGGCATCTATTGCGATACACCTGTTACATATTGTCGCCCATGCCGGAATGATAGCAATAATTCTAGCACCAGACCTTCTTAGTAACACTAAACTGACCTTTAGGGGGCTTTTAAATCGTTGCTATAGAAAATATATGGTAGTGAAGTTTGTCGCCATTGCACAGGCACACACAAATTTAAGGTTTGACATGTTGGGTATCTATTTATATTTTCCCCAAAAATGTGGGTAATTTTATTTACCGTTTTTGTGCCCCCTAAAATTAATGTGTTAGTGCAGGGCTTGACAAATTTGCCTGAAATCTAGGAGCCAGCTAAAAAAGTTAGGAGCCAGTTTTTTTTTTTTTAAACTAAGTGCCGGTTCACACTCATGCGGCTGCGGCGATCGCATGTAATATCGGAGCGCACTGCTCCTTCATTACATGCGATCGGCTGTGCGGTGCGAGTTTAGCCATACACTTTGTATGGCTAAATTTGCACCGCACCCGCAGCAAAGACGCTCAGGACCCTTTTTTGCAGCCGCATCAGGATCGGATTACACAGCGGTTCACATTTGTGCGATCCGATCCTGTGCGAACTGCAAGATCGCACTGCGATATGCGATCAAACTGGGGGTGTCATTAAGATTACATTGACACCCCCAGCGTATCGCATATGGCAGTGTGAACTGCCAGGGGCGCGCTTGCGATGCGGGAACATGCTGCGAATTCGCAGCCTTCCCGCATCGCATAAGTGTGAACCGGGGCTTACAACCAAGCTTTATTTAATAAAACGGATACTAAATTTACAAATAAATACGACTAGAACTCCACTCTCTTCTATAGCGCAATTGGATGGAAACAGACTGTCTCTTTCCATCCGATGCCATCTGATCCGATCAACGGGATGGATAGAAAATAGAACCACCATCCGTCTGCTTTTGGCGGACAGGATCAGATGGCGGCAGATTACTGCTTCATAGAGGAGACTGAAGGGTCCGATCAGGTCTGCCTGAAAAACTGACAGGCGGACCTGATCAGACAGCCCGTGTGAAAGGGGCCTTCGGCTGTAGCACGGCGATGAGGAAAAAAAAAAAAGATAGATTATATATATATATATATATATATATATATATATATATATATATATATATATATATATATATATATATATATATATATATAATCTATCTCTCAATTTTTTTTTTTTTAATAAGAATTGGAAAAAAAAACTTTTTTTTAATAATTAAAAAAAAAAAAAGAAAAAATTATTTATTTTTTTTACATTTAAAAAATAAATTAATAATAATAACCATACTCCCTGTCCACTTACCTTTAAGCAAAGGTAACTGGACAGAGAGATGAAGCCTTAAAAAAACTTTCCTTTCATTTCCTCTTTGGAAGGAGATGGAAAGGCATTAAGAACATGCATTACTCACGGCCACCACAAGAGGGCGCCAGTTGCCCTAGCCTTTCTCATCTCACAGAAGAAGGCCGAAAAGCCGGGGCCTCAATTTTTGGACAGCGCGGAAGTCCGTGCACTCGAGGAGAAGGTGGGGGGCTCAAAAGGGACAGGACACCCTATGCAGGGCACCCCAGGCGCCAGGTCGCTAATTCTAGTCGCAAATGCGACCTGGCGCCCGGGTTTGTCGAGCCCTGTGTTAGTGTAATGTTTACTGAAATTTTGCATTTCCTAGACCTTTGAGGTAATATTGTGTGATATAAACAATTGGAACTGCCACTATTTTTTATTCTCTGGGGTGACTTCTTTCAGAAAATCTAACCTTTTTGTTTTTTTGTTTTTTTATGTAATCTTTAGACCTAAAATATATATATTTTTTAAACGTGTGCAAAAAAATGCAAAACTGGCTCTGGCAGAGAAGGGGTTAAAGGATAAGTTCACCTTTGGGAACATGTTACATGTTCTACCCATAAGCTTTGTTAGTTAAAAAAAACTGGCTCCTAAACTTTTTAGCTGGCTCCTAAATTCAAAGCAAATTTGTCAAGCCTTGAGTTTTGGTTAGTGTCTGTGCCCCCGTTAGGGGGATTCATCTTCTCTATTTGTCCTGTTTACCATTATCATTGAAAGTGAAAGTAAAAGAAAATCCCAAATTTTGGGTTGTTCCCTCGGAAAGTAATAGAGGGGAAATCTTCCAATAGGGACACTAGTTCTGGGGTTATAACCCTCCCTTACTCCTATCCAAAATTTAAAAAATAAGTTTTGCCTATCCTTTTACTTTAGGCTCCGTTTACACTATGGCGTTCTGGATTCTGAATCACCGCAACTCGCAGGACAGTGACCCTTGCGATCCCCGTTATTTTCAATGGCACTCAAATCGCCACAAATGTGAATCACGCAAACGGAATCGCGGAAAGCGTGGCCAAAAATAAGTTCTTCTTTTGGGGAACAGGCGTCTCGCAATTCTGTTTGCGCAATTTTACCGCAATTTGTCGGGTGAAAATCGCAGGAAAAATTGCACCGCGATTTGAGGGCCATTGAAAATCACTGGAATCGTAAGGGTATCCCGCGATTTGCGGAGATTCTGAATTGCGGGCAGAATTGTGGCAATTCGGACCGCTATAGTGTGAACGGAGTCTTAAAGTAGATTTTAGGCAGATGTTAACATAAAGCTATACTCCTCTTTGACTGGACTCCTTATCCCCCCAATAAATTTCCCTATGCTGCCAAGTCCTCAAAATTATTTGTCGGGTCCTGCTCCTCCTGTTTGTGGCATAATCTCTATTCATTGCAGTGGAGAGTTTGTATTCTGCTTTTACAGGTGTTCGGAATATTATTACTCCAGATATCCTTTGTGATGGAGGCTGGCATTATCTGACTCACCAGCTGCACGGTAAGTCCGGGGCAGTAAAGCACTTGTTCATTATCACTGATAGTTAGGTGACTGCCTTGGAACTAATTTGCAGCTTGTAAGTCAGACAGTGGTAGCTGTCAGAATACAAATGTTAAACTTCTTTTTTTTTTTTTTCCTGGAAAATTAATTTTTTTGCATTTAAAAAAAGTCCCTGATCCTTTCATGTGAACGTGTCCAATAGGAAACTGCATTAGACTGCAGTACATTTCTGCAAAAAGCAATATAAAACACAAAGGTGTGAACCTAGCTTAGAAACCAGTATTATCCTGCCAGGTAGTATGAAAGAACATTGCAAAACAACCTTCTTGAACCCCTTTCCTACCACCCTCGTGCAATACCCCTTTGGTGTAACAATTAAAACTGGAGATGCTACGTCTGTAGGTACCTGTAAAGGGCTATGGCTATGGAACAGTGGCATCACTAGGGTTGGTGTCACCCCCCCCCCCCCCCGCTCTGCCCCTTCCTACCTTATGCTGGCCATACACTATATGAAAAATCGTTCAAACTCATTTTCGAAAAAAGAACATTTGGCAATGAGAGCAGACGATTGTGCCAACATGCAATGACCGAATTTTGATCGAAAAATCGTTCAATGGACAATAATGAATAATTTCTTTCGTTCATTTTGTCACATATGCCTAGTGCAAACAGTTTGGGCGAGAAACACATTAACTTTTCAATTTAACATTCGTTTGGCAGAATTTTCCAAACTGTTCCTTCGATTTTTCAGCTCTAAAAGTTAAAACTGATTTTCTATTTGTTCCCATTAACTGGGCAAAAAACGAACCAACGGACCAAATGATTTTTTGGCTAGTGTATGGCCAGCATTACTCGGGGATGCACTGGTGCAATGTCACTAAACTCTAACAGATTTTCATAGCAGTGGCGTTGCTTTGGTAGTGCAGACTGCACCTGGGTGACACCTGCCAGAGGGGTGACACCCAGGGCCGGCCGCCGAATTGTCTCCCTCGCTCAATAACACAGAAGAGCGCACCTGGAGGCAGAATGAGAACACGGGAGAGACACAGCAGTGCTGAAAAGACAGCGGGAGCTGCTGGAGTTCATTTTTCACATTAGTAAGCTGCTGATTGGTTGCTAGGACCACCTACCAACCAATTACCTGCTTGTTAACTTGGAAAGTTAACTCTGGCAGCCCACACTGTCTCTCTCCCGTGTTCTCATTCTGCCTCCAGGTCCACTCTTCTGTGTTAGTGAGCGGCGGAGGCAATCTGGTGGCTGGCCCTGGTTGTCACCCCTGTGGCAGGTGTTACCCGGGTGTGGTCTGCACTCTCATAGCGACGCTACTGCTATGAAAATCTGTATAGAGTTTAGTGTCATTGCACCAGTGTTTAGGTAAAGCCACTCGAGCGAGGGGCTCAGGATGTGTGTGATGGAGCCAATGATCAAGGAATGAATTTATTCATTAGATCCACATCTGTTTCACATGGGAATTAGGAAAGGGACATCAACAAGTGTAGTAATGCAAGAAAGTCAACTATGCCAGACTTTCCCAAATGTTTTTGGACAGCCTCTGTTTAAATATGTGGTTTTATATAGTGGTAATACTTAAAAAAATAAAAAAATAAACCCTTTAAAGTGTTAAATCTGGGGCCTTAGTTTTTTTTTTCAAGAATAATAGTACCACCTTATGTGCAAAAAAAAAAAAAATAGCGAAACAGTGGGGAGCATTCCTTGTGCCCTGAGAGGTGTCACCTCCTCCACTAGCCCTAGTAGGCATACTGAGATTGTCTATGTCAGGGGTAGGGAACCTATGGCTCTTTTGATGGCTGCATCTGGCTCGCAGACAAATCTTTAATAAAGGGGGGGGGCGTGTCCGAACGTGAGCCGCGCTGGACGTGTAGTCCCAGAGCTCCGCCGTGTCTACCACTCAATCCAGTGCCATCCGCGTAGCTGTGCCTGGTGCCGAGGAGATTTATGCACCCATCGACGGTACACTTTGCGGGCTACCCACCGCTACCCTCAGTTCGTCTCTGTGACTGGATTGTAGCGCTACGGACCCCGCGGCCTACTCGCGGTCCCGCCGCCGGCTCGTGTGCTGTGCATCTGAGGGCCTTTGCAATCACCGCCCAGTAAGGAGACCTACCATCAGCTCCCTGTGCCCCGACAGACACAATCTCCTTCCCCTCTAAAAACCCGGGGACCCACGGGAGCTGCCTCTCGCATCCATTTCTGAGGCCTTCACCGGCCGGCCGCCATTTTCTCAGGTCCTATACTCACCTCCATCACTCGCAGGCCTGCAGGCGCTTCACCACTCTGGCCTCATTGCATACCTGCCTGCTTTCCTCTCTTCCCGACCGGACCCCAGGCACTTTCACACGGCTCCATCTACTCACTGTATAGCTGCGGCTCATGAATATGAATATTAAATAAAGGTTCCCGATCCTTGAAATACAGTGTATGGCTCTCACGGAATTACATTTGAAAATATGTGGTGTTCATGGCTCTCTCAGCCAAAAAGGTTCCAGACCCCTGGTCTATGTCTTAGGAACCAGGAGGGCCGTAACCTCATTAACATTTGTCAGGGGCGACACATACTCTTAAACTTAAAGGAGAACTAAACCCAAAAACGTATTATATTGCAGCTTGCTGTCTTTAAATGTGGTGGCTGCAATATTTCTCTCTCCTTTTTTTTTTCCAAGCCAAAAACATTTTCAGCAAATACTGAAAATACCTGTTGATCTTGCTAGAAATGCAGTGCCCTTGTCACTTGCTGTGAGCTGCACAGAGGTATATCTTCCTTCTTAACTATCTTCTGTAATCTACCAATTAACCTGCCCCTGTGTAATGGAGATAAAGAGATATGGACATGTTTGCAGTCCATATCAGAAATTTGCTAGATGTCTGCTGAAATGTGGAAAGAGTGCCCACATCCCTGACTACAAGAGTGGCTGTACAGATACCCCCACAAATGGGATTTTTTAGGGCATATACCAAGAGTCAATTTTAAAAAGTATACATTTTATTACAAATATCTGTAGAAAATTCACAATATACAAATATTTAAAACCAATTCGTTAGAGCACTTAGTTGTACCACCATAGCCCCTTGTGACTGTGGGTACTGGAGACAAACACCCAATGCGTTTCAGAAATTCAAGATTTTTCTTCCTTCATCAGGGGTATTGAACTATAAGTTACAATCATTCCATTGGAGGTGTACACCGAAGAAACCGCATAGATAAAAAGTTATAATGCTGATTATTGTCCACACCGTGCACTCTGCAGAGTCACCCCAGGGATAGGAGCCCAGTCTGGGAGTACATCTGACCCACATGGGTAAAAAAAGGGACCCGGGTCTCTAGATCTTCCGAGTTGTTGTAGGTGGTCAATAATGTTACATGCCTACTATGGGATGACCATAGCTGGTTCAATTGGTCACACCAGGGAGCGTAGCAGTGCTGTAGCACTGACTGTGCCAAACTGACTGTGGAGAGGGACTCCAGCACTTCTGCTAGGAGATTACAGCACTGCTATGCTCCCTGGTCTGACCAATTGAACCAGCTATGGTCATCCCATAGTAGGCATGTAACATCAATAACCACCTAACATCAATGACCACCTACAACAAGTGGGATATGCCTATCCCCCCTCTGATGACTGCTTGGAAGATCTAGAGACCCGGGTCCCTTTTTTGTACCCTTGTGGCTCGGTTGTACTCCTGGACTGGGCTCCTATCCCTGGGGTGACTCTGCAGGGTGCACGGTGTGGCCAATAATCAGCATTATAACTTTTTATCTATGCGGTTTCTTCAGTGTACACCTCCAATCGAATGATTGTAACTTATAGTTCAATATCCCTGATGAAGGAAGAAAAATCTTGAATTTCTGAAACGCATTTGACGTTTGTCTCTGGTACTCATAGTCACAACGGATTATGGTGGTACAACGGAGTGCTCTTCCGCATTGGTTTTAAATGTTTGTATATTGTAAATGTTCTGCAGTACAGATATTTGTAATAAAATGTATACTTTTTAAAATTGACTCTTGGTATATGCCCTAAAAAATCCCATTTGTTGGGGGTATCTGTACAGCCACTCTTGCAATCCATATCTGAAGAGCAGCCTAAGGCAGACCATAGACGGTTCAAATTTCTTTCCTGCAACTATGGGTTTCAGGAAACAAGATCGCATGATTTCCCCATCAACACAGACAGTGTTGACAGGGGCATCCCTCCTGCCGAGCATTTGCAGAGCAGCCACTAGCGGTAATCGCTAGTAAATCCAGCAGGCTGGTTGTCCCGAAAATGATCGATCAATTAATCAACTTGGTACATTCAGCCTGCCCACACCCGGTTTGAATCTCGGCTGCTTCATGCTGAACCGGCTGAGATTCGAATGGTGTATGGCTGGTCGAAGGTGACAACCATGACTTCCTCCAAAGATGCATGGAGGAGTGACATAGCCACCCAGAGACAAGAATTGTGCTATATTCAGGATTACAAGGTGATAAGAAGCTTACGAGTATAGTATAGACTGGCTAGGTTGAATGAATCATTCCAGTTAATCAGTGGGGTTTTCCCTTGAAGTCAGTCAGTGTGCCTTCTCCCAAGGCTTAACCATGCACGCTCGACCAGTCTCAACAATATGCTCTACATTTCTGGAAGGTTCTTTTGTATTAAAGGATAACTCCACCTTTCATGGGGAAAAAATAGCAAATGAAAAAATAAAGCTTATACATTTGCTTCACAATCCATATTGTAATTGAATGTTAGTAAAAGCTAACCTTCCTTTTCAATCTGCAGCTGCTGTAATTTTCTGAAAAATTCAATGCAATTTGCCAACCAGGAGTTCTGCACACAGTTGACGTACAGTATACTCCATGAAATGTAATTTCCTGCTTGTTTGATTGGCTCACTGATTTTGCAGGAAGTCTGCACATTGATACAACACACATTTTAGGCATCATCTGCAACAAAAATGTAATTTGTGGTGAGATACTCCTAAAGGGTTAATCATTTCCTACAAGGGATTCAGACACCAAAATTTTCCTTATTAGAACACTGCCAGTGCATCAGCTGATTGAGTATGAAAGTTGCTCCTATTCAGATTTGCTCTGCACATTGACATAACCAAATAAACAGCTGTTTCTATAAACCAACAAAAGGTAGGGACCTGCAACAAAGTTTAAAATCCCTGTAATGTACATTGATCACCTAGAGGTGTTTTTTTTTATTTTTCTCTCAACAAAAGTGGAATTACTCTTTAAGGGCCCTTTCACACGGGCGTTCCGCATGTCCGTATATCATCCTATTTTTTTGCGGGTGATATACGTACATAATGTATGTCAATGGCATTGCAAATGTCAGCGGATGACCATCTGCTGACATCCGATTTTCGTCCTTTCAGTTCTGTTCCGTTTTTTTGGAACGGAACAGAACCCTATTTTTGTTCCGTTTAAAAAACGGAACGGATGCAAAATCGGATGTCAGCGATGTCATCCGCTGACACCCGCAATGCCCATAGACATACATTATGTCCGTATTTCATCCGCAATTGGATAGGACAGGGATTCCCAAACTACGGCCCTACAGTTATTCAGGAACTACAATTCCCATCATGCCTAGTCATGTATGTGAATGTCAGAGTTTTACAATGCATCATGGGATGTGTAGTTCTGCAACAGCTGCAGGGCTGTAGTTTTGGAATCCCTGGGATAGGATGATATGCGGACATACCGAGCGGATGACACAAGTGTCATCCGCTCCGTGAAAAAAAAAAAAAAAAGTGCTGGAGCGGATCGCAATGCGGTCCGCTCCGTGTGAAAGAGCCCTAAAGGTCTTCTGTTGGTTAAATTATGCCCTCCCATCCAAACACCATCTGATGTCTGTAAGCAGCTAAAGTCTAGACAGGAAGGTTTCAGGTATATTACATATAATTGCAGTTATATTACAAAACAAATATGTTCAGGTAACCTATGTGTTTTTTTAATTAGAAAGACTTGATTTTTTTTTAAAGCTTAATCCATATAACACAAGATAGCTTTATGGAAACATGGTTTAAATAGAGCATAATGTAACCCAGGCCAGTCAGATAATTAACATTGATCTGTCTAGTTCATTTCAAGTTCGGGATTAGCATGGACTGTTAATGTTTGATAGCTGCGGGCTGTGATAAATTTTTAGGATTTTTAAACCATATAAATAAATAACATCTTTGCAGATGCTATAGGCCCTCAATGGATACCCATTATGCAGTAGAACTACATGTTGTAAAATTCACAAATAACCTTCACCAGACCTTATTTGGGTACTGTGTATGTCTATAGACTGACAGCTTTGGTTGGTATCAGGTGCATTATAGACAGTCTATAGGGACACTTGAGACTATTGCAGTACCTATTATCTTTTTTTACTATCCTTATTACGTTTAGCACCCATATAGTCAACACGTTTATCGGTGGGACTGCTTCTTCAGGCCTGAGTAGATGATGTTTCACATAAAACTTTCTCAGCTGGTCTGTCTGAATTAGACATATAAAAATATATAATATCCAATTTATTCATTAAAACTATACACCAATTAGCCATACCCACTGATAGGTAAAGTATGCTGATAAACGGAATGACATCTGAAAGTGGGTGGGATATATTGGGCAGCAAGCATGTTGTAAAAACAGTATCTCCCCTGCGCTCAAGTGGTATGCGGGAAGATGAATGTTCTGAATGGTCTTTTTAGCACAGAAATGGTGGTCTTGCTGCCCCCTCAGGACCCAGGGTATCTAAAAACACTGTAGGAAAACAAGAAGAGAAGGACGCACCGACCTTGTGCATTACCACTAAGAAGTTTATCAAAATCGAAATTGGTAGCGTACATTATACTCACAA
The DNA here is from genome assembly GCF_965119305.1 of Pelophylax lessonae. Taxonomy (NCBI): domain Eukaryota; kingdom Metazoa; phylum Chordata; class Amphibia; order Anura; family Ranidae; genus Pelophylax; species Pelophylax lessonae. The sequence goes on along the minus strand of NC_138769.1, from coordinate 120,450,126 downwards.
ACATAGGATGTGTACATGCATGTAGGCAATGGGAACCACTCGCCTCCAGAACACTGAGTGGCAATTTTGGCTCTGAGGAAGAGGGTTCTCCCTCGAAACACGTAAGCCAAACCAGGTCTTTGTCGACGCCATCACGCTATCCAGCAGTAAAGAAGTGTTCTGGTGGCAAGTGGTTCCCATTTCCTACATGTATGTACACATCCTATGTTTGTGAGTATAATGTATGCTAGCCATTTCGATTTTAATAAACTTTAGTGGTAATGCACAAGGTCAGTGCGCCCTTCTCTTCCCGTCTTCTTACAGCAAGCATGTTGTCCCTGAAGTTGATGTGTTGAAAGGCATCACAGATTGTTGTGTATGGGGCTGCATAAACTGGTCTGGGCGCCCTTGCTGACCTGTGTCCACAGCCAAAAGCGCCTACACTAGGCACCTGATCTTTAGAACTGGACCATGGGGCAATAGAAGGTGGCCTGGTCTGATGAATCATGTTTTCTTTTACACCGTGGATGACTGGATGTGTGTGCATTGCTTACCTGGGGAAGAGATGGCACCAGGATGCAGTATGGCTGGTGGGGTCAGTGTGTACTTTGGACACTGTTCCGCTTGGTAGACTTTGGGTCCTGCCATTCATGTGGATGTTACTTTGACCTACTAGAGCAGCACATTTCTTTATAAAATGAGAATTGCAATTTTTTTGCTTAGAATAAAGATCACGATTGTCTCATGATTTTCAGCGTAACATCTTTTACATTATACAAAAAAATTGGGCTAAATTTACTGTTTTTTTTAATTCATTAAAGTGTATTTTTTTCCCAAAAAACTATGTTTGAAAGACTTCTGCGCAAGTACAGTGTGACATAAAAGATTGCAATGATCGACATTTTATTCTCTAGGGTCTCTGCTAAAAAATATAAATATATAATGTTTGGGGGTTCTAAGTAGCACAAAAATACAGATTTTAACTTGTAAGCAACAAGTGTCAGAAAAAGGCTTAGCCTTTAGGGCTCTTTCACACGGCCGCTCCGCTGTTTTTCTCCGCTGCGGGGCTTTTTTTTTTTCACGGAGCGGACGACATTTGTGTCATCCGCTCCGTATGTCCGCATATCATCCCATCCGTTTGCGGATGATATGCGGACATAATGTAATTCTATGGGCATTGCGGATGTCAGCGGATGACACCGCTGACATCCGATTTTCCTTCCTTTCCGTTTTTTGAACGGAGGAAAAATAGGGTTCTGTTCCGTTCCAAAAAACGGATCAGAACTGAAAGGAAGAAAATCGGATGTCAGTGGATGGTATTCCGCTGACATCCGCAATGCCATAGACTTACATTATGTCTGCAAATCATCCGCAAAAAAATAGGATGATTTGCGGACATACGGAGCGCCCGTGTGAAAGGGCCCTTAAGAGGTTAAAGTGCACTCATTTACAGACTGAGTTCCATTTCTTTGATCTAAAAGAATGAAATGATACATTGTAAAACATGTGCTGAGGCTCTTTTTTTTTTTTTTTGACAGTTGGTTTACACACATGGATGCAGGAACCCTGCGAACCCACTGCGGGTTCCTGCATCGCATTCAACTTGCAGGCAGTTCACACTGCCATATGCGAATCGCTGGGGGTGTCAATGCAAATTAAACGACACCCCCAGGTCAGTTCCCATATCGCAGTGCGAACTGTAAGTTTGGACATGAATTGGATTGCATAGGTGTGAACACATGCGATCTGATTCTGGTGCGGACCAAAAAAATGGTCCTGTGAGACTTTGGTTCCGAATGCTATGCAAATTCAGCCTTACAATTCTTAAGGCTGAATTCGCAACGCACAGACATTGCATGTGATTTGCAGAGCAGTACGCTGCGGATCCCATGTGATGTCTGACATTGCATATGTGTGAACCGGGACTGAGTGAGCAGAGAACAGCTCTGTATGAATCAAAGAAATGCCATTTGAAGATCGTGAGGGGGAGGGGGGGTTAATCGAGATTTTTTTTTTTAATGATTAATCGTGCAGCTCTACCACCTACCCAAAGTTACTGACCTAGTACAACCTTTCATGTAAACTATATTCCCTCCTGGCTGTGACTTCTTTCATCAGAATAATGCACACTGCTACACTGCAAAAATGGTTCAAGAATGATTTGAGTAACACGACGACGATTGTGAATTGTTGACTCAAATTTTCCAGATCTCAATCCATTAAGCATCTGTGGGATGTCCTGGAAAAACAAGTCCGATCTATAAAGTCCCCACCTCCCAACTCACAAGACTTAGTGCCCTTCATAGCACAAAAACATCCTCCAGATCCATTCCAGATGCTTTTCTGCATCTGCGTTTTTGATGCGTTCCGGTGCATTTTTTATGCTTTTTTACTGCGTTTCAGTGCAGTTCTGGGCAGGAAAAAAAGCAGAATTGTATGTATGTATGTTCTATATAATATATGTATGTGTGTGTTTTTTTTGTTTTTTTTAACTGGAACGCACTGCACTGGTGTGAACTTTGCCATTGGTACCCATTGAACCTACTGTCTATGTGTTTTTAATGCAGAAAAAAAGTACTGCACTGCATGTGGTGTGAACGGGCCCTTAAAGGATCTATTACTGGCGGCTTGCTGAAAGATATTAGAGTATATCTTCAGAGGGGTGGTGACATCCAAGCCTCAACAGGTCAAGGTTGTTAAAGCAGCAAAAGGGGGACATACTCAATATTGGATACGTGGTGTTATGGCTAATTGTTGTATATATTTCCTTGTTTGCCATTACTTGCGTATAAGCCCCCGTTCACACTTAGGCGACCTGGTCGCCTCACAGGTCGCCGTAGGTCGCCTCCCATAGGGAAGCTGCGGACCCGTTCTAATAGGAGCGACACAAGTCGCTCCGACTTAGAAAAAGGGTCCGGAGCTTCTTTGGGGCGACCAGGAGGCGACCGCCATAGACTTCAATGTTATGAAGTCCATGGCGGCCGCTCCGAGGTCGTGGCGCGCTGCTCGCACCGCGACCTCGGAGGTCGCGGTGCGAAGTAGCGTCGCTTGCATGTGAACGGGGGCTTACATAAATTACATATTACATAAATAACAAGCAGGTACAGTGGGGAAAAAACGATTTGATCCCCTGCAGATTTTGTTAGTTTGCCTACTTACAAAGAAATGAAGGGTCTATAACGTTTATCATAGGTGGATTCTCAATGGTAGAGACAGAATATCATTCAAAAATCCAGAAAAAACACACGATACAAATGTTCTAAATTTGGTTTGCAGTTCAGTGAGTAAAAATAAATATTTGATTCCCAAGCAAAACATAAATTCGTACTTGGTGGTGGTAAGATATTTCTTGTAGTTGGTTACCAGGTTTGCACACATCTCAGGAGGGATTTTGGTCCACTCTTTACAGATATTCTCTAAACCTTTAGACCTCGTTCACACTGGGGCGACGCTACTTGCCGGGGCGACCTCACAGTTCGCGGTGCGCAGCTCGCACCGCGACCTCGGAGCGGCCGGCACGGACTTCATATCATTGAAGTCTATGCAGGTCGCTCCGGGTCGCCCCAAAGAAGCTCCAGACCCTTTTTCTAAGTTGGAGCGACTTGTGTCGCTCCTATTAGAACGGGTCCACAGCTTCTCTATGGCAGGCGACCAGGTCGCCTGACAGGTCGCCCCAGTGTGAACGGGGTCTTAAGATCATTTGGCAGAATGGCGGTCTGCCTATGTGAACAAGGCCAGACGACTGTTCTGTCCCAGAGGAAGAGAGAGATCTAGTGTTTCAGCTAAGCATCAGGCATCTGCAATCTAAGACTAGCCTTTTTAGCCCTGTAAAGAAGAAATCGCTATACGTACCTTTTTCTGAAGCTTTTTTGAAGCCGGCCCGGTTTCCAGCTGACAACTGAGAAATGAATGGGAAGTGACGCCACTCATAGAATTACTATGTGGCTTCTGTTGTCAGCCGCATCCTCTGCACCCGCCTCCACAGAGAAGCCGCCGCTAACAGCTCAGCGTGGGACCGGAGCGGTAAAGGTATGTATAGCGATTTCTTCTTTACAGGGTTAGGTAGGTTAGCCTTAGATAGTGGATGCCTGTATATTTACAGATTTTAGTGTTAGTGTGGACTTCTACTTTAACCACTTGCTGACCGCCCACAGCAGATTTACTGTGGCAGGCTGGCTCGGCTGTGCGAACCACGGTACCTGTACTCGGGAGCACTCCTAGGGGCGCGTGTCCGCTCCCATTTGGAAGCCGATCCACGGGGCCAGCAGCCGCAATTGCCGTTGGGCGGCTGCGAACATTCCCTATGGAGAGAGAACGATGGTCTGCTGTTGTAAACACAGCAGACCGTTCTCTCTGGAATGAACAGTGTGCCTGTGATTCTCCTATTTAGGATCACAGGTCTCTGTGTTGATTCCACAAGTCCCTCCCCCATACAGTAAGAAAACACTCCCCTAGGCTTAACCCTTTGATCACCCCTGAGTTAATCCCTTCCCTGCCAGTGTCATTATTAGAGTAACAGTGCATATTTTTAGCACTAATTACTGTAGTAATGTCACTGGTCCCCCCAAAAATGTCAGGGGTCCGATCTGTCCGCCGCAATGTTGCAGTTCAGCTTAAAATCGCAGATCACCGCCATTACAAGTAAAAAAAATAAATAAATAAATAAAAATGACATAAATATTTTCCCTAGTTTGTATAACTTTTGTGCAAACCAATCAAAAATACACTTATTGGGATTTTTTTTACCAAAAATATGTAGCAGAATACAAATTGGCCTGAAAGGAGGAAAAATTAGATTTTTAAATTATTTTATTTTTTTTGGGAGTGTTATATAGCAGAAACTGAAAAATATATATATATTTTTTTTCAGATTTGTCACTCTTTTTTTATTTATAGTGCAAAAATTAAAAATCGCAGAGGTGATCAAGTATCAAGTACCACCTAAAGAAATCTCTATTTGTTGGAAAAAAAGGACATCAATTGTATTTGGGTGCAGCGTCGCACGATCGTGCAATTGTCAGTTAAAGTAACGTAGTGCCGAATCGCAAAAAAAATGGCCTGGTTATTAAGGGGGAAAATCCTTTTGGTCCAGAAGTAGTTAATCGTTTCTTTGATCCCCAGTGAGCAATGTGTTACATTTTTTATTCTAACTTGTTGAAATGTTACTTGATTGCATGCAAAATTCTGTCTTTTGGTCGTACTGATGGCACACTATTTGAGTTGTGGGTGATGAGGTTGCTGTTTGTTGGAAACTGGGACTCACACATGGTGCTTGCCTAGATTCAGGGGCCCCCAGGGTGTACAGAAGCATATTCACACTCAGAACTACACGTGTATATTATTTCTAATTTTTTTTTTTTTTGTGCTCAGGGCAGTAAGGTGCTGCTGTTGATCATCTTCTGAATTATGACATTGGCTGAGAGTCTAGACACGTTCAATGCTTGAATGTACTTGCATTACATTTCTTTAACCTGCAGTTATAATAACTTGGCTTGTAATTATTAATCAAATGGCATGTCTGTTTAGGTCAAGTACAGTTTAGAAATAATTTGAGGTTCTTCTGCCTTACAATGGAGTGCGGAAATGAAATGGTTGTTTAGGATTTTCAGAAAATCTGTGCCTCTTCTTTTTCTCATATACTGTGTCAAAGTAGTTTTAGCCCTCAGCAAATGCCATTTTATAATTCGGAAGGCTGAAGAACCTGTTGATTCAGTTTCATGTTTATTTTACAACAAAGAAATGTTACTTTTCTTCAGCCTGCAATATAATTTAAAGGCAGTTTTATTTGTAACATTTAACAAAAATATGTAAAAAAAAAAAAAAAAAAAAAAAGGCACCCCTCAAGGGTACCTGATACTGCACCGTTCTTCTGACTGCCTGCCACTGGAACAATGCCATGACACATAGGCACCTAGGGCTATACAGCAAAAAATTTAGACATCTGTGGATGTAAGCCGGTATATGTTGGTACTTGTGATATGTACATGTGTACTGACTAGGAATCTACCGATTATTTTTTTCAGGGCCAATACCAATTTTCTGGTCACCCTTCAGGCCGATATTAGGTGCCGATATTCTGTACATTTAAAGTTTTAAAAAATCAACACAAGCTTTGACACAAATTTGGTACTGAACAGGTTAATGTTTATTAAAATGTTTAACATTAGGGGGTTGTTCTTCACATCTTGCCTGCATGAAAACTGATGGAAAAACCACACAGATTTCACTTGCAGAGACATCAGTTTCACGTCAGTTTTCATGGATGTTGACATGACACATCAGTTTTCCAATGTGCGGAAGTTATGTGCCCTATATTCACGCAATGGGTGCACCGATCCGACTTTTCTAGTCCCGATACCGATGCCTGGCTTTGTGTATTTGCCTATACTGATCCCGAACTATTGTTTTGTTATAACAATTGTGCATTCAAAATCTAAAATATATGTAATCAAATTCAAAATTAAAAAGAAAATTGTAGCCACAAGAAAAAAAAAACTCTTTTTCTCTTACGTCCTCTGACAGTCGCCGCCCACTCATTTCTTCATTTCTTCACCAATGGGTATTGACCTCTTATCCATAGGAGCAAGCTAGGCATAAGACTTGTTAAAAACAAAGTAATCTACATAGACACACCTATGGGGGCTGTTCCACTGGTCCAATACCCCCCTGCTATCAGCCATCCCAACTCAGTTTGTCTTCTGCCTAGTTAGGAGTAAGCTAGGCTCTCCCTGTGCTGGGGCTACAGTCTCAGCCTTCTTCTAATTTTATTACTTTTATTTTATGCTAAGTGTTTTTTTCTTGCACTACTAGCTTTTTATTTGTTCCTGCGCTTAGTTAGTCGGATCTTCAGAAGACTATGGTGTTTGCGGAGCTGGGAGTCGGACTGGTCGTCCTGGTGCTCCGGGACAGAGGGCCTTATGGAATCCCAGCCCACCATCAAGCGTTTAGCAGGCTATGCGTACGCCCTGGCCTCGCAAACTACCTGTCCCTGTCCTCAGGGACGAAAGCCCGCGAGGTGGCCACCTCGCTTGGACGTCTCAACCACGGTTCCGTGCGTTGCTAGCGTCCTGCGTTTTTGGCTGACCGCACCCCCACCATCTGGGGTGGGAGGCTTCCCTTCGATGAGAGGCGCCCATGCCATCTGGTATGGTAAGTACATTCTGTGTGGGGCCTCTGTCTGGGGATGGCAGTCTGCTGGGTCTGTGGTATCCCCTCATGTCTGTGTGTCTGGGTCTCACCGTCCTCCCGATCCCTGCGGGGGTCCTGCCCTGTCTAGAACACTATGTGGGGGGTTGTGAGGGTCCCTTCCCGGGGTGACACTGTTGTGATGTGTTTTGGGTGCAGACATGCTCAACCGCGGGTCCGCCATTTTTAGTGTGGGCAGCTGCTTGGCTTCACTATGGGCACTTCTGCAGCTCTCTATGTAGTGTGTTTTGGCGCCTTCAGACAGTGAATGAACAATGGCGCAATTTGAAGTGCAATTTTGTGGTGCCAAAACGGTTTCAACTCTGTTACCCCTTTGTGTCTCCTACGGATTCGCGCTGGTCTGTGGCTCCTAAGGTGGACCACACGGTGTCCAGATTGAACAGGGCCACTCTGGTACCCACCGAGAACCACTATCAGTTTGTGGCGTTGCCTTTCGGTCTCACTTCGGCTCCAAGGGTGTTTACCAAAGTGCTGGCTCCGGTCTTGGCCCTGTTATGGGCGCAGGGAATTGCGATCTTGGGATATCTGGACGATCTCCTGTTAAGGTCGAATGCCAGTCAGAGCCTGCTGCGCGATCTGTCCACTACGGTTCAGACGCTCCAGGAGTTCGGGTGGACCATCAACGTTCAGAAGTCGACCTTGTCTCCTTCGGTTCATCTCCCCTACTTGGGGATCGTCCTGGACTCCGCCCAGGCAAAGGTGTTTCTGCCGGAGGACAAGCTCCGGACTCTGCAGGACGAGGTCAGGTCCCTCAGGGACAACGAGTCCTCGTCGCTCAGGACCTGTATGCGGTCCCTGGGGTTGATGGTGTCCGCCTTCGAGGCGATACCGTTTGCACAGTTTCACACACGGTCTCTCCAGGCAGAGATCCTGGCTAGGTGGGAAAGACTTCCTCAGTCCTTGGACCTGAGGGTGTCTTTGAGTCGCCTGACCAGAGAGAATCTTCTGTGGTGGCTCCAGTCTCCGGCCGTAGCAGAGGGTAAGTCCTTCCGGCCGTTGTTGTGGACTGTGATCACCACAGATGCCAGCCTGTCGGGCTGGGGTGGCGTTCTGGGCACTCTGTCTGCCCAGGGCACTTGGTCGGTGGAGGAATCCTCCCTACCGATAAACATCTTGGAATTGCGAGCGATCAGGCTGTGCCTGCTCCATTGGTCGGATCATCTTCGGGGCCGCCCTGTCCGGGTACAGACGGACAATGCCACTGCGGTGGCCTACATGAATCACCAAGGGGGCACCAGGAGTGCCCAGGCGTCCCAGGAAGTGACCAGAATTCTGTCTTGGGCCAAGACTCATGTCCCGGCAATTTCGGCAGTTCACATTCCGGGTGTGGAGAATTGGCAGGCCGATTATCTGAGCCGCCAGATCCTGGACCAGGGGGAATGGTCCCTACACCCGGAGGTGTTTCAAATGCTGTGTGCGAGATGGGGATCCCCAGATGTGGATCTGTTCGCGTCCCGGCTAAACAACAAGGTGGGAAGGTTCGTGGCAAGAACACGCGATCCTCTGGCAGACGCCTCGGATGCGCTGGTGGTGCCTTGGAATCAGTATCGTCTGCTTTATTCCTTCCCCCCCCCCCCGATCCAGTTGTTGTTCAGGTTCCTTCGCAGGTTGGTCTCGGAACCGAAGTTGGTGATTCTGGTGGCCCCCGGATTGGCCGCGCCGGTCTTGGCACGCGGACATCATGCAACTGGTGGTCGAGCCTCCCTGGCGGCTCCCGTTACAAGACGATCTGCTGTCTCAGGGGCCGATATTGCATCCTGCTTTACAGTCGCTGGCTTTAACGGCGTGACTGTTGAAAGCCAGATCCTGAGAGATCGAGGTCTCTCTGCAGCGGTCATTCCCACCCTACTTAAGGCTAGGAAGGCTTTGTCCGGTAAGATCTATTACCGTACCTGTAAGGCTTATTTTGCCTGGTGATAGTCCAGGGGTTTCCATCCTCGCTCCTTTTCGGTGGCGAGGGTGCTGGCCTTCCTGCAAACTGGTGTGGACCAGCGTCTTGCGCTGACCGCGATCAAGGGTCAGTTGTCGGCACTGGCCATTCTTTTCCAACGCCCTTTGGCGTCGAACTCTTTGATACGCACCTTTATTCAAGGGGTGCGTCATTTGGCTCCTCCTAGGAGGGCACCTTTACCTCCTTGGGACCTGAACTTGGTCCTGTCTGTTTTGCAACGTCCTCCCTTTGAGAACATCAGGGAGATTCCTCTGCCTGTGCTGTCACGAAAGGTTGCCTTTCTGGTGGCAATCACATCTGCTCGCAGAGTGTCGGAGTTGGCAGCCCTGTCCTGCCACTCCCCTTACCTGGTGGTTCATAGGGATAAGGTGGTCTTGCGACCTAACCAATCTTTTCTTCCCAAGGGTGTTTCGGATTTTCACCTTAGCGAAGATATTGTCTTTCCTTCGCTGTGTGCGAATCCTAAGCATCCTAAGGAGTTTGCTCTGCACTCCCTGGATGTGGTCCGGGCGATCAGGGTGTACCTGTCGTCCACTGAATACTTCAGGAAGTCGAGTTCTTTTTTATCTTTCCCGAGGGCCCTCGGAAAGGTATGGCTGCGTCTGCGGCGACCATTTCAAAATTGATCAGACAGACTATTGTACAGGCCTATTCAATTAAGGAAGGGGTTCCGCCATTCCCTGTCAAGGCGCACTCTACCAGGGCGGTGAGTGCGTCCTGGGCTTTCCGGCATCAGGCTTCGGTGGCCCAGGTGTGCAAGGCTGCGACTCGGTCGTCCGTGCACACCTTCTCAAAATTCTACAAACTTGATGTTTTGGCATCAGCATATGCCTCCTTTGGCCGCAAAGTTCTGTGTTGCCTGTCCCTATCTGTTGGGGGTTGTTTTTTCTCCCCCTTTGGTTATTTGTTTCCTGGGTTGTTTGCTCCAGTTGAGCTTTTTGTTCCCAGGGTTTTTTACCTTTTCTGCTCAGATAAGGTTCCTTTCTCTGACCTGGGTGCTGCGTTGCCTTTGTGATGGTTGCGCTTCCCACCCCTCATGTCTACACTACTTTGGGACATCCCATTGGTGAAGACTGAATGAGTGGGCGGCGACTGTCATAGGACGTAAGAGAAAACTGAATTTTTGTAAAATCTTACCGTAAAATTCCTTTCTCTGAGTCCTCTGGCAGTCGCCGCCTCGCCCCTCTATTTGGGGTTCTTGTGGACTTTAACTGCTTGCTACCAAACTGAGTTGGGAATGCTGATAGCAGGGGGGTATTGGACCAGTGGGACAGCCCCCATAGGTGTGTCTATGTAGATTACTTTGTTTTTAACAAGTCTTATGCCTAGCTTGCTCCTACGGATAAGAGGTCAATACCCATTGGTGAAGACTGAATGAGTGGGCGGCGACTGTCAGAGGACTCAGAGAAAGGAATTTTACAGTAAGATTTTACAAAAATTCCGTTATTGCTTGAACATACAATAGTAATCAAACAGTACACATGTAAAAAATATAAAGTGCAAAATCCTGCAAACAGGAATTTAAAGTGCAACATACAACATAGCAGCAACATAGCAGCTGAACCTGAGAAATTCTCAGTAAGAATAAACTAAAAAGTTGGTTGAACAACAACTTGATCACACATACAAATAGCATTGTAGTTTGTAACATGTAGTCCTATGTCACACCACCATCACAATTTGATGGTGTCGTGTGACAATGACACTGGACTACCTGTTTACATTACAGTGACACACACGTGAGTCTGATGAATGACGTACCGTATTTTTAGCTCCATAGTTTTTAGAGGAGGAAAACTAGAAAAAAAATATTCTGACCTAAATTATACACACACTATAATATATGTATGTATGTGTGTGTGTGTGTGTGTATATATATATATATATATATATATATATATATATATGTGTATATGTATATGTGTGTATGTATATATGTGTGTGTGTATGTATGTATGTGTGTGTATGTATATATATATATATATATGTATGTATATATATATATATATATATATATATATATATATATATATATATATATATATATATATATATATATATGTATGTATATATATATATATATATAAACACACATACATACATACATACATACACACACACACAGTATACAGTAATAGCAATAAGGGTACTTGCAGGGATTTGCTTGTAGGCACTATCTGTCTGTCTGGCTGAGCCCGGAAAGCAAGCGGCTGCAGTACAGAGCAAAGCCACTGTTTCCTGTGTATGGCTCGGAGCCCTCCATTCACAGGCGGAGTGCATCCGATATCACTCCGCCGGACCTATACAGAAAGTAGCGGCTTCGTGCAAGTAAGTGACGGCTGAGCTGGGACTCAGCAGATACCGCGGTAGGTTCTGCTGCGACGAAACCGGATCGGCCCGTGGATCTGTTAATTTTACCGATCCCCGGTCCAGCTATTTTGGCAGTATTGAGCCCGATATCCAATCCTAATATCGGATCGGTGCACCGCTAATTCACACCGATGTTGATGTCCTATAATTCATTTTTTTCTTGTGCAGAAAACTGCATAGACGACACGGTGACGATGACAACGACACGTTGAACATTTCTGCACAGAAAAAAACCTGCATGTTGTGGTGTGAACAGGGCACATAGAGAAAAAGTGTAAAGAGAAGAACCATTTTTTTAAATTTTTGTTTGTGCACTTGCAGAACGTGTGCACGTGAGAACTGACGTCTCTGCCTATACCATGGTGTGACTATGAACGAACCAGGCCTAGAAGTAGACCATTGTGAAAAATAAAGTGCTTGAAAAATAATAACTAAAGGCTTTCCAAAACATAGAAAAATTGCATAAACTGCTGCAGTAGTGCACTTACTGCAATGATTCAATTTAAATCCCTACTGCAGTGCAAAAGATAGACAGTGGATACTACGCTTTTTAATACTCCCAGTTAAGTAGAACAATATTATAGTGCAGAAAATATAACATTTCAGCATATACCTGTTAAATGGCTTCTGTTTTTTTCATATATTGCTGCCACTTCACTAAAAACATGCTCACTTAGTACAGAGGATGGAGGAGCAGAGAGGTATCTTCTAGCATGAGAGGCAAGTCTTTTGTAGCGTGCCTCATTTTCTTTCCATCACTGAAGAGGATCACCACTTCTTCTGTCCATTACTGGTTCCTTCAAATAGAGATTAAGTTCATAATCCAGGCTGATTATTGAAGATTCGGAAGAATCCTCTGCATGAAGCCCTAATAAAACACTTAACATGGCATCAATTCAACCACTATGAAGAAGATTCTCTTCTGTCCATTGTCTTTTATGGACATCTGTCGGTTTTTGCAGCATCCTGCTCTTCCAGATTAGAAACCTGCTTTTCCTGACTTGACATTTGAGCAGGAATCTCCCACACCTCCTGTTGAATATCTTCTGTCAGCCATTGTTTTGCCTTGGCCAATACATCATTTGAAGAGAAAGCATGATTCTTGTATCGAGTATCCAAAAGACATGCCAGCACAACATTTTTATTCTCTTTATGCTTCTCAAAACATTTGAGGCTGTCCCTCATGACCTGCCTACATGTTTTAATGCCACCTGTGTTGGGTCCTTCATTCTCTTGAAGAAGATTCTTCAGCACTCTCACACATGGGATGACAGATGAGTCGTAATGACCCACCTCTAGTGTCACTTCCTCTATGGGGAGGAGGGTCTCAATGACATTGGCGACAATGTTCCACTAATCAGCAGTAGGACAAGAATATCCTCCATATTCACCTGAATATATGGTAAGAACTCGCTCCTGTTCCAGCATTCCTTGCAGCAAGTGTTGAGTTCCATTGTGTTGGAACAGCCTGAACTAAGTTGTTTTTAGGTAGGCAAGGTCTTCCTGAATGCATCTCAGTCGCTGCTTTGCAAGAATTGTGGAAATGGCCTGCGCACCAATTCAGCATGTGAATTAGATCAGTCAAAGCTTTCTGGCTTGACGGACCATCATTTACCGCAAGTTGCAAGGTGTGCGCCATGCAACTGAGGTCTGACACCTCAGCAAGCCTCATTCCTTTCACCATGTTTGCTCCGCTGTCTCGAAGCACAAGCATCACTCGGCCTTTGTTTATTCCCCAGTCTTCAAGCATGCCTAGAAACATTTCTCTAATGTAATCCCCAGTGTGGGATCCTTGCATCACTTTTATATTCAACACCAGTTGCCTTTTTGTCCATCCGCTGTCAATGAAACAGCATGTTAGACTCCTTAGTGACTCTGTCCTGACCAGCAGTCAGTCGTGAATGAGAGTGAGTTGTCAGCAATCTCCAGGTTGCAGCATAGTCTTTACTTTCTCAACTACATTTAGATGAATCTTTCCCAGCATTTTGGTTTGATAATACTTTTCACTCTTCAGTGTATAGCTCTGTCCAGCAGTTGGGATCTTCCATCTAAATGTAGCCACCTGTTTTTTTTTTTTTTTTTCTGAAACATATTTGTTATTGTCTGGGATAGTGGAGGTATTTCAATTTGTGATTCAGTTTTTCTCTGTGCTGCATTATATAATTCAACATGATGAACACACTGCTGCTTTTCCTGGGGATGGTTGAGACGAGAAATAGTCCCAGACCACACTTTTACTTTTTCTGTCTGCATCCATCTCCATTGCAATTTGAAAGAGAGTTTACTTTATACTAAATACAGATAAGGTTAAAAAAAAAAACTGTCTGGCTGGCATCCTGCTGTGGCTAGCTGGCTGGCACCCTGCTCCTGTAGGTGGCTGGCTGGCACCCTGCTGTGGTGGGTGGCTAGCTGGCTGGCACTCTGCTGTGGTGGGTGGCTGGCTGGCACCCTACTGCTGTAGGTGGCTGGCTGGCACCCTGCTGTGGTGGGTGGCTAGCTGGCTGGCACTCTGCTGTGGCTGGCAGGCACCCTGCTGTGGGTGGGTGGCTGGCTGGCATTGAGGCTGTGGGTGGGTGGCTGCTGGCTGGCTGACGTGTCCTCTGTGGTGTGCACTGTCCGAGGCGAGGGAGGCAGCCTAAGTAGCCAGAACGTGCACGCCCAGTGCGCTGAGCCGCGTGGTGCAACATACGCAATGAGGTGTGCTCCGCGCACAATATTAGCCATCGGCAAGTTTCATGACCGATAATCACCACGATAATCGGTCGATCCCTAGTACAATCGTAGAGTCTTGTCCAGGATTGTATGTTTGTATGCATGCACGTGTGCACGCAAGTACCAGCATGCAGCCTTGTAAAGCTATTAATTTCTATGGGCGGCTGTAGCTAGCACCTGTGGTTCATGAGCACAGTACAGCCCCAGGCACATCTGTGTAGGGCTGCAACTAACGATTATTTTAATAATCGATTAGTTGCCGATTATTTTTTCGATTAATCGGATAAAATAATAAAAAAAACTCAATATGCCTTTTTTTTTCATTTATTTAAAATAATAATGAGCAAACAGAGTGTAAGTGCCGGTTCACACTTGTGCGATGCTGGAAGGCTGCGTATTCGCAGCCTGTTCCCGCATCGCATCTGCACAAGAGGCAGTTCACACTGCCATATGCGATACGCAGGGGTGTCAATTAAATGTTAACGACACCCCCAGTTTGATCGCATATCGCAGTGCGATCTGACAGTTCGCACAGGATTGGATCACACAAGTGTGAACCACTGTGCGATCCGATCCTGATGCGGCTGAAAAAAAGGGTCATGTGCGACTTTTGTGCGGGTGCAGTGCGAATCAGCGCACCCGCAGTAGTGTGAACCAGCACTTGGTGCTGGTTCACACTTGTGCGGTTTGCGAGATCGCATGTAATTCGGAGCGCACTGCTCCTAAATTACATGCGATCTCATGTGCGGATGCGAGTTCAGCCATACACTTTGTATGGCTGAATTTGCAGCGCATCCGCAGCAAACTCGCACATGAGGCATTTTTTGAGCCGCCTCAGGATCGGATCGCACAGTGGTTCACACTTGTGTGATCCGATCCTGTGCGAACTGTCAGATCGCACTGCGATATGCGATCTAACTGGGGGTGTCGTTAACATTTAATTGACACCCCCTGCGTATCGCATATGGCAGTGTGAACTGCCTCTTGTGCGGATGCGATGCGGGAACACGCTGCATATTCGCAGCCTTCCCGCATCGCACAAATGTGAACTGAGCCTTATACCAAAACTTTCTTTTTTTTTCTTAATTAAGCTCCTATATACTGTAAATAATATAATAAATGCTTATCCAGATAAAAGAGTTAATATTCCTTATAAGGTGCAATATTATAATAGAAAAATAAGTGAATAAAAACATCCATGTCAGCCATAGATATGAATAGGGAGCATAGAAAGACCCCCTATATGTGCTATATGGACGTTTTTAATCACTTATTTTTCTATTAGAATATTGCACTTTATAAGGAATATTAACTGTTAACTGGAGAAGCTTTTATTATATTTTTGGCGGGACAGTGCATGGACAGTCACAGGACACTGTAGCTCTAATCTCGGCACTCACGTTAACTTCTACTGCTTCTGTCCTCTTTTCTGCCTCCCCTCGATCTGACTCACTCCCTCACTGACATCAGCAAGAGGGCGGAGGGGGGAGGAGGGGGGAAGTCACGGAAGTGCAGAGCTGTGAGAGAGAGAGAGACAGTGAATGCAGCTGTCGGCTTCACACTGCAGACAGCTCGCTGACAAGCGGGGAAAGTTCACAAAGCAGCACAACTAATCGACGGAGCAACTAATCGATAATGACAATCGTTGACAACGATTGTAATTATCGATTATTATCGATTTAGTCGATTAGTTGTTTCAGCCCTACATCTGTGCATGAAGCCTAAGGTCCCTTTCAGACGGGCACACTCCGGCAGCAAATCCGCCTGCTCAGAGGAGAATCTGTCCGCTGATCCCTGCTAAGCAGACAGATGACAGGTGGACACAAAAACAGCCCAATTTCCTCTATGGGTGGTTGGATTTAAATGGACTGCCTGTTTGTTTCCATCAGACTATCATCTGATCTGCCAGATTGGTGGGGAAAGGTTCCCATATCTGTCTGTTTTAAGCAGACAGCATTGGATCGGACACATGTGCGTTGACATCCACCGCTCCATAGAGCGCAATGGATGGGCTGATTCGGTCCATCTGAAAAACTGACAGGTGGACCCGATTGGTTCGTCTGTGAGAAAGGAACCTAAAGCGTACCTTGCATCACTTTAGCATACTTTATAAAAAAATCTCCATGTCTGAGCTACAGATTGTTATGTAGGGAAGAAAAGAAAGTCAACTCTATCCAAAACTGATTCAGTTGTATTGCTGGCAAGTTCAAAGACGATTTGATAAATAAGTCCTGCCGAACAGCAGGCACCATAATATTTCCACTATTATATTTGTTAACCACAATCCTTTTCTGTGTGGTTTTTAGTAACCTAGGGCTTTTCATCCTTGACTTTAGGACTACAGAGACATTAGGCGACAAATTCCCATCTGGTTGGATTGGATGACAATCTCGTGTACATAATGGCACGCAGATGCCTGTCAGCTCTTACAGGCAACATCATTCGGGGTTGTCCCAGTCATTTTCCAGTAAACAAGCTGCACTAAAAATGCATAGAATGCTCTAAAGGTGCTGAATCATGGCTACAGGTCTGATCACCTTCTAATATCTATGGGCAGACCAAGCTCTGTCAAGGGTCCATACCCCTAAACTTGGCCTTTAGTAACAAATAGAAGCCCTTCCAAGGGTGTACACAGAGAAGGGTTACCTGATGGCTTGGCTGCTGGGCTCATAAAACCTTTTTTTTTTTTCTTCGCATAAACATGCTTATAATACTAACTTGCAATTGAATTTACCGTAGAAACTTATTTTTAAATTTTTCCCTTTTTCCTATCCAGGTTTGTGCTCTCCGGGAACCTGCATGGTGGCTCAGTGGTGGCTAGTTATCCCTTTGATGATTCCAGCACTCATCAGGAGACTGGTTTCTATAGCAGATCCACAGATGACAAAGTGTTTCAGTATCTGGCCAAAGCCTATGCTTCAAACCACCCTATCATGAAGACTGGTCACCCAAAGTGTAAGGATGAGGAAGATGAGGTTTTCCCCGATGGAATCACTAATGGAGCCCACTGGTATGATGTTCAAGGTACGTCACAGCAAGATCCTGTGCACTGAATGTTGCCTGTTGCATCATAATCTAAATACAGTTCTAAAATATAGTGAATATATCTCTAAATGACTGATTTTTTTTCTTAGGTTATTACATATTTGTAGACACGAGAGATGAACAGATTTATGAATTGTGCTTATATCACAAACCTGGACAATTCCATTTTTTTAAAAAATAGTTGGAAATAGTTATGCAGGCTCGAGGGTCACCCGGATACTAATTCTAGCAGTTTGTGTCATCCTGTGTAGTCACTATTATTTGATTATCCAAACGGACAATGGATCATGTGGATCAGGTTTTTTGATAATCCTATTTACTTTCCTGTGCAAATCCATGGTTATCTGATCTACAATTACAATGCAGTAATTCATTTTGTACTACAGTTTACATGACCTATCTCATTTTTATCATTCATTTGTACAATTTACAGACTGTGGTCTATGAGCATTTGAAAGGTACAGCCCAGTCAAACCTAATACATAATTTATTAAAGCAGGTATGCACACCCATAATCAAACATATACATAGATAAGCATATGGATGCTAAGCACAAAGACTCTCTCAAAGCCCCAAATACACAGGATAAATCAAAATGGTAAGCTAGCACATAACACGAGTGGGTATTTCAATAGCTGTATTTTTTTTTTTTTTTAATCCTTTATTTTTAAGGCACACACGGATAGTACAGATATCGAACGAAAATGGTATATGTACATGGAAAGGTCAGCGCAACAAAACAAACCATTGGATGCAGATCAATATGTGAGATACTGTAGTGACACAGAATTTCGGGTACAAGGGAGTCTCTGTACTCCGCGGGACATTTTACACGGTTACCGGTAATATGTAAAAAAAATAAACACAGGGTCGTATCAATTAAAAGAAACTAAAAAAAAAAAGAGGGGAGGGGTAGAAAAGGGAACCTGCCGTACCACCAAACCAACAGAACCAGGAGACCCGCCAGAGCACACGCCAAGTGAGGGGGTTTAATTCAACAGAATTGTATATTCTTCAGAATAGACAAACTCATGCAAGTAGAACCACTTTTTAAGAAGTTTTTTCTGGAGGCCCTTCTCAGTGGCCACCAGGTCTTCGATCCCATTGATTTTAACTACTTTTTTCAGCCAAACTGTTATCGACAGTGCCTGCGTCTGCTTCCAAAACAGTGGAATACAGCCCTTTGATGCTGTAATCAGGAGGGGTAAAATGGAACATCTGTAAGCCTTACTCGAGAACCGGTGGTGGTTCAAAAGGAAGAGCGCAGGATCCCTTGTTAGCTCACGATCAGTGAATTTCTGGATTATATGATGGACCGCTGTGAAGTAAGGCTAAAGTAAGCGGCATGACCAGAAAATGTGGGGAAGAGAACCAGATTCCTCTCCGCTCCTCTAACAAAGATCATTGGGTCATCGCTTTAAACCCGGTTACCTGGTGCTTGGCACATATAGAGGTTTTGTATGAGAACAGGAGAATTCGCTCTACCTGTTTAGCCGTGAAAGTCATCCGTAATTCTCGTTCCCACTTGTCAATATACGGAAGTTTGAAATTCAGCGGCAGAGTTACTAACAAGCGATAGGTCTGGTAAACTACATGGAGCAAAGAGCATTTCTCCACACATAGAAGCTCAAATGTGGTAAGGCGTCTGTTGAAGGTACCTGGGGGAGGTAAGGAGCCAATAAAATGGGCAAGCTGAAGTTTTTGCCAAAAAAGAAAGTCCCTCAAACCTCGGGTCATCCATGATTCTTTGTCTGGTAACCTATCAACCATTAATCATAAAGTGCTGGGCCGAAAACATCCCAGCAGTTTTCAAATCCTTGGAATCTGGAATCACGCAGGCCAGGGCTGAAAGCAGGATTGCCTGCTATAGGGGTAAGTGGGGGTGGCCATTTTGGCACGACGTGAGGTACTTCTTGATTGCCGCCGATAAAAGAGGAAAATTGAGAGGGAAGATATTTTTCACTTTACTAGGTAGAGAGATGCGCAAGTATTTTATGTGGGAGGTAGCCCATTTCAAGGGAAAATCGATCCAAAGCAGAGTAGTCAGCGAGATCGGTATAGATACAGTCACTGCCTCTGACTTCTGATAGTTGATATGGAAAAAAGAGAGTTCCCTGTAAGTCTTTGAGTTAAGAGAGCAGGTCCGGGAGGGAGGGGATTTGACCGAATAATAAATCATTGGCTGCTAATAGCTGTATTTTTAATTCAGTGGTAATATACATAGATTCATATAGGCAATTATAATGCAATTCCAGGCTGCATAGCTAAACAAGACATGCAATGATTAACGCAAGCTACAAGAAAAAAAAATGCAGTCTAACAGAGCAACTGAGGGGGGAGGACATACTGTACAGACAGGCAGAAATGGTGACAATGTTTCAGGGTAAGAAACCCTTTGCCAAGTCAAGCTTCAACTAATGGAGTACGCAAACACTTAAGGTGTATATTGCAAGGTGTAAGTGTACACATACTGCAAATAGTTGAAGCTTTAAGCCAGTCCACATATCTTTCCCTGGCTGGCTATAGTGATGTCAAGCCAGGTGTTTTACCTGGTGGTTGTCTGATGTCACTTCCAGTCCACCTATCTACATATCCATTGACCTAAGAATGTTTGCATTGAAATGCCTATGCCTGCTTACTATTTTGTTTTATGTAAAAATGAATGTTAGGCTTTGAAATGCTCCTCCTGCTCTGGATATTTAGTTTTCTCTATCGTTCATCGACAGACGCAGCTCCATCCAGTCACAGACTATAGGGTTATACTCCTCCTATCAGCAATAGGCACTAGGCAGGAAAAAAAGCTTAACCACACCTATGGGGTCTGTCCCTGCAGGCACAACCCCACACACCCTGCTATCATCAAACAGTTTGTTTCTGTATTGTTTAAGGAATAGGACCTAGCTATTATAGGAAAGTTGTTAGTACACAGGTGTGGAGAACTGGCAAGCCGATTACCTGAGTCTTCAGGTGTTGGATCAAGGGGAGTGGTCCCTGCACCCGGAGGTGTTTCATCTCCTGTGTATTCGGTGGGGGACTCCTGAGGTAGATCTGTTTTGCTTCTCACCTCAACAAGAAGGTTCTGAGATTTGTAGCCAGGTCTCGAGATCCTCTTGACTGATGCCACAGATGCTTTGGTGGCTCCTTGGGGTCAGTATCGGCTAATTTATGCCTTTCCTCCTTTGAAACTCCTGCCGAGGCTTCTGCGCAGGATAGAGGTGGAAGGGATTCCGGCCATTCTGGTGGCTCCAGACTGGCCTCACCGGTCTTGGTACGCAGACCTAGTAAGGTTGGTTGCCGATGCTCCTTGGAGACTTCCTCTCGGGGAAGATCTGTTGTCTCAAGGTCCAATCTTCCATCCTGCTTTTTAGTCACTGGTTTTAACGGCATGGCTGTTGAAAGCCAGTTGTTGAGAGATAGAGGTCTTTCTAACTCTGTGATTCCTACGCTGTTGAAGGCTAGGAAGTCGACTTCTAGGAAGATATATCATCGTACCTGGAAATCCTATATTTCATGGTGTGAATCACTGAAGGTGCACCCTCCCTTGTTTTCGATAGCTAGGGTCTTGGCCTTTCTGCAGAAAGGAGTTGAACAGCGGTTGGCTTTGGGCACTATCAAAGGCCAAGTGTCGGATTTGACTATATATTTCCAACGCCCGTTAGCTACGCATGCTTTGATTCATACCTTTATACAGGGAGTGCGCCATATTGCTCCTCTGAGAAGGTCCCCGCTACCTCCGTGGGACCTCAATCTGGTATTATCTGCTCTTCAAAAGCCTCCTTTTGAGAACATTCGGGAGATTTCTCTGCTTTCGTTGTCCCAGAAGGTTGCCTTCTTGGTGGCTATCCCTTCCGCTCGTAGAGTATCTGAACTGGTGGTGTTGTCGTCCTTTCGCTCACCTTATCTGGTGATACACAGGGATAAAGTGGTACTTTGACCTAATCAGTGGTTTCTTCCTAAGGTTGTTTCTGGTTTTCATCTGAATGAAGACATTGTATTGCCATCACTCTGCCCTAAGCCCAAACATTCTAAGGGATTTGCATTGCACTCTTTGAATGTGGTTCAGGTGATTAGGGTCTATCTGGAGACAACTTAGTCTTTTAGAAAATCAGACAATCAGACGCTCTTTTTATCCTTATTGAAGGATCTCATAAAGGATTGGCTGCGTCTGCGGCGACCATATCCAGGTGGATCAGGCAGACGGTAGTTCAGGCTTATTCACTGAAGGGTCAGGTTCCTCCTTTACCAGTGAAGGCACATTCTACAAGACCACTGAGTGCCTCTTGGGCTTTTTGCCATCAGGCGTCGGTGCTGCAAGGCGGCAAATATGTCCTCTGTGCATACGTTTACATAATTCTACAAAGTAGATGTGTTGGCATCTTTGGATGCTTTCTTTGGTCGCAAGGTTTTGCAGGCTGCTGTTTCAAGAGAACTGTTTTTTTTTTTTTTTTGTTTTGTTTCTCTTTGAGGGTGTATTGTGTTTTCAGGGTGAGCACCAGTTGTTCCTGATTGAGCTCCATGTTACCTGGTTGGTTAAGTTTAGCCTTTGGAGAGTTACGTTTCTGTTTGTGCTGTGTTCTCACCCATCATGAATATACTGATTTGGGACATCCCTATAGTCTCTGACTAGATGGAGCTGCGCCTGTCGAACGATAGAGAGAACTGGATTTTTGTAAGAACTTACCGTAAAATCTTTTTCTCTAAAGTTCATCGACAGACGCAGCACCTGCCCCTCTACGTCTGAGTAAATGGAGTTTTTTCTATTCTAAACACTGCGTGCAACTAAATTGTTTGGTAGCAGGGTGTGTGGGGTTATGTCTGCAGGGACAGCCCCCATAGGTGTGGTTAAGCTTTTTTTCCTGCCTAATGCCTATTCCCGATAGTAGGAGCATAACCCTATAGTCTCTGACTAGATGGAGCTGCATCTGTCGGTGAACTTCAGAGAAAAGGATTTTATGGTAAGTTCTTACAAAAATCCAGTTTTTCAGCCTTGCATACTTATAGTGCACCAGTCCTCCCCAGCCTTATAATATCAAATAATGATCTGGGAACCCTTTTTCATTTCTTGTTTGTAGTGCAGGAGTGCTACTCTGAAGCCTATGGAAAGCTTGGTGTTTCAGGTTAAACCCTCAATTCGAATTTTAAATCCTTTTTATACAAGCACAGAGACACATGGTTCACAAATCAGACCCATCCAATGCTCCCCGGATTTTAGATGTAGTGGATTGCACAGTTGCATTATTTCTTTGAAAGTTTTTTTTTTTTTTTTTTTATGTTTAGCGGAAAGGAAAAGGTAGGCAGTGTTGGTAAAGTAGCATAGAAGATTGTTGAGGCTTTCTGTAGTTTGATGGCATCTCCCAGTCCTAACATACATATTAGTCCCGCCTGAATGCTAGCTAAAAGAAAACTAACTTCAAGATCTGAAATGAAAAGAATCTCAAAATAAATATTCAAATGACATATATGCATATGGGAAGCATCTTTTTTTTTTTTTAAATGAATAAGTGTGGGCACTTAAACCTAAAGGGGTTTTTTTTTTTTTTTTTGTGCATTCTATTTTATTAGGTTTTACATAAGTTTTACAAAACCAGTGTAATAGCACTTCCTTAACTTAACTTAAAAGTCATTTGTGCTCCATACCTTCTAATACAGTCTATCAAATCACTGTCACTAATAGAGGTAAGAGGACAAAGTTCAATATTTAAGATTAGCGCAAAGCTTGCATCAACTTACCGACACTCGTACAAAAACCAGGTAAACTTGGACCATTCTACAGTCTCCGTTTGACTGTTTGGATGGATACCCTTTGGACTTTGCGATGGGCTGGCCCACACAGGTTTCTTCTCTCTCCCCCCCCCCCCCCCACTCTTTTCATCCTCTTTGCTGCCCACCGCAGATTCTGGGCGGTTATTCTGCTCCCTCTACCCCTCGCTCTCCTTCACCATTTTTCTGGGTTCTAGAGTACACTATTCCTTCTACTGCCCTCATCAAGGCATACTTCCTTGTAGGTAGTGTTTACCGCATTACAGTTGAATATATACAGTTATCGGTGCCTTGTGATGTTATCTGTTACCTGTGCTCTATTCGGTGGACCTATCTATACAGTTTTTACTGTCCTCTGTAAACTCACCATTGTTGCATTCTTTTCTTTATGTGACTGTCTTACATACCTTGTACTATACGGTAATTAAATACCTCAACAAAGGTTTTGTGAAATGGGTAAAAGCTCAGGCCTACTGTTCAAATGAAACGTAAAAGGTCAAACTTTTTTTCTAAAGCCTTACAACAGCAAAGGATGAGCCCAGCATATAATATAACCATTAAATCAAGATTAGGGCTGACCTACAGCAGAGAGGTAAAGTCCTCACATCATGAAGTGCGAATTAGGATATTCACAGGCTTAAACTACTGTATTGGGGCTCTCCAGCCATGGGTACCAATTTTTTTTAAATTTGGAGGCACATCCTTTGTTGTAAGTAGCCTTGTACAGAGGAAGGACAGAATAAAGCAAAGTTATCCAGCTAGTTAAGGTTGGTGATGCAGGAGCTTTTCAGTGTAAAACAATTGTTTTTCTTGCATAGCATAGTAGTATACCAAATAATGTTTTAGTCGCCTTTCTTGGGGCCAGAGATTCCATAAGACTAACAAGCCGAATGCTATATCTTGGTATCTATGAACTAGTGATCGACTAATATCGTTTTTTCATTGCGGATACCGATATTTTGCTGATCGTATATCGGTATCGGCCGATATTTTCACACATGTAAAAACTACCCAAAAAAAACACAGATTTTGACACAAATCTCTTAACAAACATGTTAATCTTTATTTATTAACATTTAAGTGCTCGTTCTTCACACCTTAACTGCATACAAACTGATAGGAAAACTTGCAGGGAGTTGGACATTAGCATTTCACATCATCTGATGGTGCATTAATGTATAATAAAGTGCTGCCGTAGTGGACTCATTCACTGCAATATAAAAATTTTAATTCACTACTGCAGTGCAGTCAGCGCAAAACTGCTAGGAAATAAACTAGGCAACAGCTACACAATAAAATACACATACGCACTGCACAACTGCTATAAAAAGAGCAAGGCAACAGCTACACATGTCACAGTGGATTGGACTGGACTCTGAGTCAGTGGAGGACTATCTGCACTGCAGTATGGCACTCACTGCAACTACTGCAGTCAGTGCAATACTACTAGAAGAAAAGCAAGGCAACAGCTACACAGTGGATTGGACTGTGTGTACTACCGCTGCAGTAGGGCACTCACTCATTGGAATAATTTTAAATCACTACTGCAGAAGTGATTTAAAATTTTTGCAGCAGTGAGTGGCGTTCTACTGCAGCAGTAGTCCACTGGCACTGACTCCAATCCACTGTCTATGTCTATTTTTGTTTCTATCACTTTTGCACTGACCGCAGCGCAGTCAGTGCAAAACTGTTAGAAAAAAAAAATAGATAGACACAAGCTAGACAGTGGATTGGAAAGACTGGTGGCGCGTTGTGGACTGGTGGACAGACACTACTATAAACTAGCTACACTTTCAAATCAATACTCCCAGTTAAGTAGAACAATATTATAGTGCAGAAAGCATAACATTTCAGCATGTTTACCAGTTAAACGGCTTCTTTTCTTTTCATAAATTGCTGCCACTTCACTAAAAACACGCTCACTTGGTACTGAGGAAGGAGGAGCAGAAAGGTATCTTCTAGCACGAGAAGCAAGTCTTTTGTAGTGTGCCTCATTTTCATTCCACCACTGAAGAGGATCACTTCTTCTGTCAACTACTGGTTCCTTCAAATAGAGATGAAGTTCATCATCCAGGCTCATTATTACCGATTCTGATGAATCCTCTGCATGAGGCCCCAATAAAACCCTGAACATTGCATCTATTTGACCACAATTAATTTTCTCTTCTGTCCATTGTCTTTTGGGACATTCTTCTCCTGCATCCTGTTTTTCCACATCAGAAACCTTCTCTTCTTGTTCTTGACTTTTCTTTTCGTCAGGAGGAACCTCCTGCACCTTCTGTTGAATATCTTCCGTCAGCCATTGCTTTGCCTTGGCCAATACATCATCAGAGGAGAAAGGATGGTTCTTGTATCGAGGATCCAAAAGACATGAAAGCACAACAGTTTTATTCTCCTCATGCTTCTCAAACTTTTTTTGCGAGGCTGTCCCTCATGGCCTGCCTACATGTTTTGATGCCATGTGTGTTGGGTCCTTCATTCTGTTGAAGAAGCATCTTCAGGACTCATGGGATCACAGAGGAAACCGATGAGTTGTAATGATACACCTCCAGTGTCACTTCCTCAATGGGTACGAGTGTCTCTATAATGTTACCTACTATGTCCCACTGATCTGCAGTAGGGCAAGAATGTCCTTAAAGTCCATATTCACCAGAATATGTAGGGAGAGCTCGCTTCTGCTCCAGCATTCTCTGTAACATGTGTAGCATTGAGTTCCATTGTGTTGGAACAGCCTGTATCAGGTTGTTTTTGGGTAGGCCAAGGTCTTCCTCAATGCACCCCAGTCGTTGCTTGGCAAAAACAGAATTGTGGAAATGGCCTGCGTACTTATTCAGCATGGTAATAATGTCCAGCAAAGCTTTCTGGTGTGACAGACCATCATTTACCACCTGTTGGAGGGTGTGTGCCATGCAACTGAGGTCTAACACTTCAGCAAGTCTCATACCTTTAACCATGTTCGCTCCACTGTCTCGCAACACGAGCATCACTCGGTCATTGCTGATTCCCCATTCTTCTATCATGCCTAGAAACATTTCTTTAATGTACTCCCCAGTGTGGGATCCTTGCTTCACTTTTGTATTCAACACCAAATGCCTTCTTGTCCATCCGCTGTCAATGTAGTGGCATGTAAGACTCATTAGTGATTCTGTTTGTCCTGACCAGCAGTCCGTCGTGAATGAGAGTGAGTTGCCAGCATTCCCTGGTTTCAGCATAGTCTTAACTTTGTCAATGACCTTTTGTTGAATCTTTTGCAGCATTTTAGTTCGATAAAACTTGTGTCACTCTTCAGTGTGTATCTTGGCTCAACTATGGACATCAACCGCTTAAATACAGAGTCAGGCACTATTGTAAATGGCTGTTATCAGTGACCATCATATCTGTCCAGCAGTTGTGATCTTCCATCAGATTTTTGCCACCTGTTTTTTTTTCTGAAACATATCTGTTATTGTTGCCTGGGATAGGGATGATTCACCTTGTGATTCATTTTGTTTTTTCTGTCCTGCATGATACAATTCAAGATGATGAACTCTTAGATGGGCCCAAAGATTAGACCTATTTTTGGTTTCTGCAGTTATTGATCCCATGCTCACATTGTTTTTGCATGTTTTGCACAGTGCTACTGATTTTCCTGGTGATGGAGAAGAGAAATACTCCCAGACCACACTTTTTCTATCTCCATCCATCTCCATTGAAACAAGAAAGAGTCACTCAGAGTCAGAGACTAATATTGGCTTACACAAAATGGCTGGCTGGCACCCTGTGGTGGTGGTTGGCTGTCTGGCTGGCAGGCACTGTGTGGTGGGTGGCTGGCACCCTGTGGTGGCTGGCATCCTGTTGTGGTGGGTGGCTGTCTAGCTGGCAGGCACCGTGTGGTGGGTGGGTGGCTGGCTGGCACCCTGTTGTGGTGGGTGGCTCTCTGGCTGGCAGGCACCGTGTGGTGGGTAGGTGGCTGGCAGGCACCGTGTGGTGGGTGGGTGGGTGGCTGGCACCCTGTTGTGGTAAGTGGCTGTCTGTGTTCAATGATGGTCGTTCACATCTATGCTTTACGATCGCTATACGAGTGTAAAGCGGCAACAAAAAGGATCTTGTGCGAGTTTACTGTGTTGCGGTGCAATTTCCCTCTCCATAGACATCAAGGAAACCAACATGAAATTGCTTCTTGTATTCAGATGTGTGCGAATACGGCCTTTTCTGTGTAGATTTTTACATATTTCCCTCCCCAGCACAAATCGCAACCCAAAATCACACTGAACTCCAGCAAAAATTTTGCATGAGAATCGCACCCATTCGCATCACATAAATGTGTACCTAGACTAAGGCGTCAAGCTGTTTAAACGGACAGAGGAATCCAGACAAGGACATTTCTAAGAGCACATAGGAAGGCAGAAAGTAGCATCATTTTGATTAGGTTGGTCTTGCCAAAGAGAAATGGGGGCAAGGACTTCCAAGTGTTGAACTTTTTTAGAGTTGCAAGAGGGTTAAAAAGCTGCACACTGAAGGTTTTTTACCTTCATACATAAAGTACATGAATGTAAAAAGCCTTCGGTTTTTACAACCACTTTTACTTCTGTTGCAAAAAATTACCACCAACAGTTTCTCATTGACGCTACTAATCATAGGTTGCTTTGATCCTTTTTATCAGCAAATGTATCTTTAGCAAAAATGCTTTCTTCAAGTCTGATCTACAGTGCATGCATTTTTCTTGCATATCCTCAGATGAGGCAAATAGAATGTCAGGTGCACAGTCTTCAGACTCGGCAAGTCAAATGAAGTCTGCTTTTCTATTGCCTCGACTTGATTCTGAGCTTTATGGGATTTGCTTGAGTTGCTTTTGATGAGTGTGTGTTGTTGCGCCTAATGCCCCTAGTAGTGTCAGTAAAAGAATTGTGTTTAATTATAAAGTGCAAACAAAGTCTAAAATCTTTCTCTCTCGTACGCACTATAAGAATATCAGGCGAGAATTTTCGTCCAAAGAACTTTCATACGATTTTCATATAGTGTGTACACAACTTTGGACAGCCGATTCCGACTTTTTGTACGAAAATTCCTGAAGGGACAAACTCCAAAATTGCTCTCGTATGTGAACAGAAGGAATGCTTTTTGTTTAATGTGTACCATTCTCGTACAAGACAAATCAGAAAAGAAAGACTGCGCATGATCAGAAACAATAAACAACCACAAAAAGAGACTCTTTGGTATGAGAATTTTTGTACAAATTTTTGTTCTTTGGTTTTGATTTGCTGTGAAACGAAGAAAATCGGACAATCGTTTGCCTGATTTTCTTATAGTGTGTAACCCACTTTAGTGTCCTTGGTAAATAGTATTGGTGAATACACAAATATAAGTGGGTCATTTATAAATATCAATATCATAAAATCAAACACTGGTTCCTAGGTAAACTCTCTTCCACAAGCAGTGGTATCAGCGTGGAGCATCGATACAGTAAACCCCCGCTCCATCGCGGTTCAGTTTTTGCGGTCCCGGTATATCGCGTTTTTTTTTGTAATGTTATTTTACTATATAAATCATTAAAAATGAAATATTTTTGTGTTTTCCATAGCTCTTGCTATGTCTCTCAGTATCTTTTATGTGTTTAAATCAGTTTCTATTGTTTTAAAAGTGTGTTTAAAGACCTTTAAAATGCTTTTACACGTACAGTGACAGTAAAAAAAACATGGCTACAATGCATTTTAATAGAGTTTTTCTATTTCGCGGATTTTCACTTTTTGCGGCTGGGTCCAGAACGTAACCCCCGCAATGGAGGGGGGTTTACTGTAGTTTCAAAAAGCTATTAGATGGGCACCTTACAGACCACAACATAAAGATGTATACAATGTTTAACAGAAAACAAACGCACACATCATAGGTTGATCTGGATGGACTGATTTCTGGACTGTATTTTTTCAACCTCACTAACTATGTAACAGTGATTATAAATGTGAAACACAAATATGTACTATGAAAAAAATCGCAGCTGAATGCAGTAATTGCAGAATCACAATCCGCAGTATAATCGCATAAACTAAAAAAATTTCTTAAAAATGCAACATGCATATGCAATTCATAAGGGAATCCATATTATTACCAAGCACAAGTGCAAACAAATTCTGAATCCTCCCTACTTAATGTCCTTTATAAATAGTATTGGTGAATACACAAATATAAGTGGATCATATATCGATATAAATTCAAACCCTGGTTCCTAGGTATACTCTAATACAGTGATTAACAGTGCAAATAAATGTGAAACATAATGTGTAATGTGAAAAAAAAAAAAAAGCAAAACCACAATATCGCAGTATAATCGCATGAACTGAAAGAGTCCTTAAAAGTGCAACATGGATATATACAATTCACAAGTGAGTCCAAAAAAAATCGTTATTAGAAAAGTGCTGGTGCTTCAGGGATCCCCACCCCTCTCAACTAAGGCACCTCTCTGTTTGACCTCTCTTGCTAGGTCAAAATTTGCCTTCACCTATATGCTGGGGTATGCACGGTGGGCTCCTCTTGTATCATCCTCTTGTTTGTTCCACTGTATATCCAGATACCCTTTCTTTAGTGGGGTGTATGGCCCTTTAAAACTCTGTTTGTTTTTTCCTCCATATAAAGATTCATGCAAAAAAAAAAAGGGGGGGGGGGGAATCCTCATGATGTAGGTATTTAAGGCCCCGTTTACATAGGGGCGACGCTACCTCGCACCGCGACCTTGGAGCGGCCGCCACGGACTTCATAACATTGAAGTCTATGGCGGTCGCCTCCTGGTTGCCCCAAAGAAGCTCCGGACCCTTTTTCTAAGTCGGAGCGACTTGTGTCGCTCCTATTAGAACGGGTCCGCAGCTTCCCTATGGGAGGCAACCTACGACGACCTGTGAGGCGACCAGGTTGCCTCACAGGTCGCCCTAGTGTGAACGGGGACTAAAAGTAATAACTTATATTTCATTTTAAAACAAACATATCCTGTAATGGACAGCGGTATACAAAGATTCCTAAATCACTTCCTCTGTGCAGCAGTACATATTTGTATTTCACATTTATAATCACTGGATTAAGGTTTACCTAGGAACCAGTGTGTGAATTTATGATATGGATATTTATGTATGACCCATTTATATTTGTGTATTCACCAATACGGTTAACAAGGACACTAAGGAGGAAGATTTTAGACTGCACTTTATAATTAAGCAGCCACCCATCACAAGACAAGCCGTATAATATTACCTATACGGTAGTGGGGGATATCCTACACTTTTTGTCATACTGAGTTGCTTTGGAGTCATCTGTCCTTAGCTTACCTGTGTGGGTGAAGCTGTTGGTGATACTTGGGAGCTTTTTTAAAGGGATTATAAAGTCTTGTTTTAAAAAAATAAATAACAAACCTGTTATACTTAGGCTCCGTTCACATGTAGGCGTTTTGGGGCGTTTTTGGGGAGTTTTTCTGCTCTAGGATCAGCTCTCAAAACGCCCAACAAGACAAATCTTGTCCCGGTTCACATCTGAGCGTTTTGACGCTGTGAGCAAAACGCCCAACGCTCAAAAAAGTACATGAGCTTCTTTTTGGGCAGATTACAGGTGTTTTCCATCTATTCAATCAAAAAACGCCTGTAAATCGCGGTAAAAATCACGGTAAAGTCGCGGGAAAACGCTACGCTCAGGTGTGAATGTAGCCTTAAGCCTCGTACACACGTGTCAAAAATCGGCAGGGAATTTTCGTCCAACGACCGATCTGCCGATTTCCGGCTTGTTAGTATGATGCTTCTGACAACCGACTCCGACTTTTCGGCCGAAAAAAAATCTGGTGTGCAGGCTATAAAATTTTTGTTGGCCGTCAAAACACGTCCGATTTTCGTGCAGTCAGTACAGATTTCGACAGGGAAAAATCTAATGAGCAAGTCTGGGCATGCTCAGAGAAGAAAGAACACAAAGAAAGCAAACCAACACATGACATCACTTCTGAAGAAGAATTTTGTCGGGCGAGAAAATTCGTGTGCAGTCTAGGCACATTCCAACCAACAAAACACCACTCTGGACAAAAGACGGACGATCGGTCGGCCGATAATCGTTGCGTGTACTAGGCTTTACCTCCTCTGTGCAGTTGGTTTTGCACAGGGCAGCCTGGATCCTGCTCTTCTCTCTGGTCCCTCTTCGCTGGCTCTCTTGGCCCCTCCCTCCTGCCGAGTGCCCCCACATCAAGCAGCTTGCTATGGGGGCACCCGAGCCGAGCTGCAGCTCCGTGTGTCGATTCAGACATGGAGCTGCCATTCGGGTCGCCCCTTCTCCTAATTGGCTAACTGACTTTGACAGCCACAGGAGCCAGTGGCACCCACTGCTTTGTCTCAGCCAATCAGGAAGGAGAGTCACGGGCGGCTAAAGGACTTGACATCGCTGGATAGAGATAGACCTCAGGTTAGTATGAGGGGGGCTGCTGCACAGAGAAGGCTTTCTATCTTAATGCATGGAATGCAAAGAGATAAACCTTCTGCCTTTACAACTCCTTTAAGAAATATTTGTTGTAATGATTGCTTCGGTATTTTACTGACACTCATTCGAACTAAAGAAATGGTTATGAAAAGCTACAAAACCTCTCCCGTATTTTGTAGAGCAAGTGCAGGTAAATGTGATTAACTTCTAGTACTGTAGATAAACCATGACCTGGATAAATGAGGACCTTTACAGACATCACTGCTGTTTGCACCCATTAATCCCAGTGTCAAGGACAAGTCTTTATATGTATTAGAGTTAAATATAATGAGCATTCAGAAGACCGAAGAAGAGAAAGGAACATTTTAATATACTTTCACTGGCCACTTTATTAGGTACACCTCTCTTCAATTGCTTGGTAACACAAATTGCTAATCAGCCAATCACATGGCAAAAACTGAAGACAACTTGCTGAAGTTCAAACCGAGCATCAGAATGGGGAAGAAAGGGGATTTATGTGACTTTGAACGTTGCATGGTTGTTGGTGCCAGATGTGCTGGTCTGAGTATTTCAAAAACTGCTGATCTACTGGGATATTCACTCACAACCATCTCTCGGTTTTGCAGAGAATGCTCCAAAAAAGAGAAAATATCCTGTGAGCAGCAGTTGTGTGAACGAAAATGCCTTGTTGATGTCAGAGGAGAATGGATACACTGGTTTGAGATGATAGAAAGGCAACAGTAACTCAAATAACCACTCGCTACAACCAAGGTATGCAGCATACCATCTCTGAACGCACAACACATTGAACCTTGAAGCGGATGGCCTACAGCAGCAGAAGACCACACAGGGTGCCACTGTCAGCTAAGAACAGGAAACTGAGGCTACAATTCGCACAGGTTCCCCGAAATTGGACAATAGAAGATTGGAAAAACGTTGCCTGGTCTGATGAGTCTCGATTTCAGATAGGGTCAGAATTTGGTGTGAACCTGAAACCATGGATCCATCCTGCCTTTTAATAATGGTTCAGACTGGTTGTGGTGGTGTAATGGTGTGGGGATATTTTCTTGGCACACTTGGCACATCGCTGTAATGCCAGGGCCTACAAAGGAGTGTTGCATACAAAGGAAAGAGATACACTGCTCAAGGTAATGGGAAGCTTGTTGACCAACAGCGGTGCTCGCCCCGACTCGCCTCCGTTGACGGTCAATAATGAAAAGAAATGGCTGCACTCAGATGTGGTCAAAATCCAGGTTTATTGGACATCCCAATGTGGCAAAAAAGTGGCAAGGTAGACGCGTTTCACACACTAATATGTGTGCTTAATCATTATATAGTAATGATTAAGCACACCTATTAGTATATGAAACGTGTCTACCTTGCCACTTTTTTGCCACACTGGGATGTCCAATAAACCTGGATTTTGACCACATCTGAGTGCAGCCATTTCTTTTCATTATTACCTGAGTGTTGTTGCTGACCATGTCGATCCCTTTATGACTACAGTGTACCCATCTTCTGATGGATACTTCCAGCAGGATAATGCACCAGGTCACAAAGCTCAAATCATCTCACCACTGTTTTTTTGCACATGACAATGAGTTCACTGTACTCCAATGGCCTCCACAGGCACCAGATCTCAGTCCAATAGAACACCTTTGGGATGTGGTGGAACAGGAGATTTGCGTCATAGATGTGCAGCTGACAAATCTGCAGCAACTGCATGATGCTATCATGTCAATATGGACCAAAATCTGAGGATTGTTTCCAACACCTTGTCGAATCTATGCCACGAGAATTAAGGCAGTTCTGAAGGCAAAAGCGGGTCCAACCGGGTACTAGCAAGGTGTACCTATAAAGTGGCCATTGATGCATGAATCTCCACTGGCAACAAAGAAAAACATTAAAAAAGTAGTTGTATTTTTTGGGACACTGGCTACCTGGCTGTCGGAGCTTTACCCAATTCTGGTGTAATACAGAAAACCTAACTACTATTCTAATGCTGCTCATTAGTCTGCATTGTTCTATTAGGGCGATTAGATTGCATGTCTGCCATAGTTTGGTTTACATGAGCCGTTTATTTGTCCTCAAATTATTTCTTGTCTCTATTTGTCTTTAAATGACTGGGTGGGATGATAAAATTGTATGACTCAAATGAAGCAGGATATCCTGGAGAGAGCTATGACGACACTCATTGGCTAATCTTAAGTAAATAATGTGTTCTGTAACTTCCTTGGCTAAGTGTCTTCTGCTGATGAGGCCAACACAGCACTGTTTTGCTATGAAAAGTAATCCCTAACATGTATAGAGGTGACCCAGCCATGAATATACTCATGCTTATGTGCATGCATACAGTATACTATATATCCTAATTCTACAGTACCGGACACAGGACTTGTATTCATGGACCATGGGTTTTATGCAGCTAGCTTTTTAGGTGATTTAACAATGGCAACATTTTTGCTAGGATTGCCCCAGCACACATTCATAGAACTCTGCCCTCTCCGTGAGACTCGAGTTTTCTTGCTAGTGTCCATAGGTGATGAGCATGTTCTCCTCTGCAAAAGCATATACAGTATCTCAAAAAAGTGAGTACACCCCTCACATTTTTTGTAATTATTTTGTTATATCTTTTCATGTGACAACACTGAAGAAATTACACTTTGCTACAATGTAAAGTAGTGAGTGTACAGCTTGTATAACAGTGTAAATTTGCTGTCCCTTCAAAATAACTCACACAGCCATTTAATGTCCAAACTGCTGGCAACAAAAGTGAGTACACCCCTAGGGGAAAATGTTGGAATTAGGCCCAATTAGCCATTTTCCCTCCCTGGTGTCATGTATTAAATTTGGTGTTATCGCTCTCACTCTCTCATACTGGTCACTGGAAGTTCAACATGGCACCTCATGGCAAAGAACTCTCTGGGGATCTAAAAAAAAAGAATTGTTGCTCTACATCATGGGTGTCCAACCTTTTGGCTACTCTGGGCCACATTGAGTGTAGAGAAATTTTCTCGGGCCGCATATAAAATATTAACTATAGTTAAGGTATATAAGTAATAAAACGCCGCCGTGCCCTTCCCGCGCTGCTGCCCCCCCTCCCCCCCAGCACTAATTTAACACAACTAGAGGATGATCCCTTCCGAGGCAGCCTCTGCCTACAGTTCGTTGGAAGCCGCTGTGGCCGTGCCCCCGGCCCGACCTCCTTCTTCGCCATCAAAAATAAA
This sequence comes from Pelophylax lessonae, assembly GCF_965119305.1. NCBI lineage: Eukaryota > Metazoa > Chordata > Amphibia > Anura > Ranidae > Pelophylax > Pelophylax lessonae. The sequence continues at coordinate 120,415,458 of NC_138769.1, read as the reverse complement.
TAAATTGTCAGGGGGCAGTGGGCCGCATTGCCTGGGGCTCTGGGCCGCATGCGGCCCCTGGCACGCAGGTTGGACATGCCTGCTCTACATAAAGATGGCCTAGGCTATAAGAAGATTGCCAAGACCCTGAAACTGAGCTGCAGCATTGTGGCAAAAGACCATAGAGTGGTTTAACAGAACAGGTTCCACTCACAACAGGCTTCACCATGGTCGACCAAAGAAGTTGAATGCATGTGCTCAGCATCATATCCAGAGGTTATCTTTGAGAAATAGACGTATGAGTGCTGCCAGCATTGCTGCAGAGGTTGAAGGGGTGGGGGCTCAGTCTTTCAGTGCTCAGACCATACGCTGCACACTGCAACAAATTGGTCTGCATGGCTGTCGTCCTAGAAGGAAGCCTCTTCTAAAGATGATGCACAAGAAAGCCCACAAACAGTTTGCTGAAGACAGACTAAGGACATGGATTACAGGAACCATGTCCTGTGGTCTGAGACCAAGATAAACTTATTTGGTTCAGATGGTGTCAAGCGTGTGTTGCGGAACCAGGTGAGGAGTACAAAGACAAGTGTGTCTTGCCTACAGTCAAGCATGGTGGTGGGAGTGTCATGGTCTGGGGCTGCATGAGTGCTGCCGGCACTGGGGAGCTACAGTTCAGTGAGGGAACCATGAATGCCAGCATGTACTGTGACATACTGAAGCAGAGCATGATCCCCTCCTTTCAGAGACTGGGCCACAGGGCAGTATTCCAACATAACGACTCCAAACACACCTCCAAGATGACCACTGCCTTGCTAAAGAAGCTGAGGGTAAAGGTGATGGACTGGCCAAGCATGTCTCCAGACCTAAACCCTATTGGAGGTTAAATATTCCTAATGGGGGCACAGTAGAGCTGCACGATTCTGAATAAAATGAGAATCACAATTTTTTTGCTTAGAATAAAGATCACGATTCTCGGTGTAACATCGTCTTTTACATTATATAAAAAATTGGGCTAACTTTACTGTTTAGTTTTTTTTTTTTTTTTTTTTAATTCATTAAAATGTATTTTTTCCCAAAAAACTGCATTTGAAAGACTTCTGCACAAAAACTGTGACATAAAAGATTGTAACAATCGCCATTTTATTCTCTAGGATCTCTACTAAACAAAATATATAGGTTTGGGGGTTCTAAGAAATTTAAAGCAGGGTTAGGTTATAAAAAAAAAAAAATCACTAGCTTTGAACATCTCATGGAGCACTGTTCAATCCATCATCCGAAAATGCATAGAGTATGGCACAACTGAAAACCTACCAAGACATGGCCGTCCACATAAACTGACAGGCCATGCAAGAAGATCATTAATCAGAGAAGTAGCCAAGATGCCCATGGTAACTCTCGAGGAGCTGCACAGATCCACAGCTCAGGTGGAACAATCTGTCCACAGGACAACTATTAGTCGCACTCCACAAATCTGGCCTTTATGGAAGAGTGAAAAGAAGAAAGCCATTGTTGAAATGAAAGTCATAAGAAGTCCTGTTTGCAGTTTGCAAAAAGCCATGTGGGGGACACAGCAAACATGTGGAAGAAGGTGCTCTGGTCAGATGAGACCAAATTTTAACTTTTTGGCCTAAAAGCAAAACGCTATGTGTGGCGGAAAACTAACACTGAACACACCATCCCCACCATGAAAGATGGTGGTGGCAGCATCATGTTGTGGGGATGCTTTTCTTCAGCAGGGAAAGGGAAGCTGCTCAGAGTTGATGGGAAGATGGATGGAGCCAAATACAGGGCAATCTTATAAGAAAACCTGTGAGAGTCTGCAGAAGACTTGAGACTGGGGCGGAGGTTCACCTTCCAGCAGGAAAACAACCCTAAACATACAGCCACAGTTACAATGGAACGGTTTAGATCAAAGCCTATTCCTGTGTAGGAATGGCCCAGTCAAAGTCCAGACTTCAATCCAATTGATAATCTCTGGCAAGACTTGAAAATTGCTGTTCACAGACGCTCTACATCCAATCTGACAGAGTTTGAGCTATTTCGCAAAGAAGAATGGGCAAACTTTTCAGATATTTATTTGTTAAAAAGTTTGAAAACAATTTTTCATTTTCCTTCCACTTCACAATTGTGTGCCACTTTTTGTTGGTCTATCACATAAAATCCCAATAAAATACATTTACATTTTTGGTTGTAACATGACAAAATGTGGAAAATTTCAAGGGTTATGAATACTGTTTTAATACACTGTATTTATAATAATGTACCCATCCCAGCAATTGGATTAGGGGCTCGCTTTTCTAGTCCAATTTAATTGATTATATGTGATTTATATCTGTAATTTTATGAAGCCACTGCCTGTGATATATGATCTTCCCATACATGTAATAAGAATACTATAAAATTCCATTGTTGGCTGGCCTTTGAAATGTTGAAATACAATGACCTATTCATACAAAAAAATTCTCAGATTCAAAGACGCTGAACTCAATATGTGACTGAAACTAGAGAAGTGATTTTAATTAAAAGAGGTTTTAGCTATCTTTATACTTCGTTTTGGCTGGGAGATTTGATATTTCCTGAAGTCTGTTGCCTAGCATCTATTTTGCAGTATGAGGAATGTATCACCAAGAAGGCAGTCAAAATTGTAGTACAGCAATTTTATTTTAACTGTACTTTTTTTTTTAACAGTCATGTTGGCGTGAACAGATAAAGCAATTATATTATCGCTGGTAGGCTTCTTTCACACGGCCGCTCCGCTGCTTTAGTCCGCTGCGGGACTTTTTTTTTTTTTTCACGGAGCGGATGACATTTGTGTGCCCGCATATCATCCCATCCATTTGCGGATGATATGCGGACATAATGTAAGTATATGGCATTGCGTATGTCAGCGGATGACACCGCTGACATCCGATTTTCCTTCCTTTCCGTTTTTTACACGGATGAAAAAATAGGGTTCTGTTCCATTCCAAAAAACGGAACAGAACTGAAAGGAGGAAAATCGGATGTCAGCGGATGGTATTCCGCTGACATCCGCAGTGCCATTCACTTACATTATGTCCGCAAATCATCCGCAAAAAAATAGGATGATTTGCGGACACACGGAGTGGCCGTGTGAAAGGACCCATACAGTGCAAAATGCAAAACAAACAACCAATGCGTTACCAATGAAGTGGATGTGGTAATAAAATATAGTGATAATATGAAAAGGAATAAAAGTAGAAAGAAGCTGCCAATTTTAAAGTGTCCCCACTATAAGAAAAGCAAAAATATAAAAATAAATTTGCGCAAATTTCCAGTGAGTGGATATTCAAAAAAAGTGAAGATATATCAAAATGCCATGAATCGCATACTACACTTCTCAAAGTGTGATGCAAATCCCAAGGGAGGGATAAATCCTAAACGAATGTGGATGTCGATGATCAAATGTAATAGAATATTAATACATGATGATTCGCATACTGCAACAAGGATCAAGAAAACATGCAATTCATGCAGCAGATCAAGAATAAATAATGTAATATATATATACAATTAGTGTAACAAATCAAAGCATGAATAACGTGATATAAGTGCAAATATCACAAAAAGGTGCTGACATAGTGTAATACCATCAAAATGGAATACATATATAAATGCAATTCATGCATACATGGTGCAAAAAGCAGTAAAGTGTGTGAAAGAATATTAAATAATGCACTAGGAAATAGGTGAATATAAATAATCAAAAATGTCCATGTGTAAAGTAGTGCAGCAAGCAATGTGCTTCAAAGAATAAACTGTGACTCTTTTGACTCTTCTCAATGATAAAGTGACTCTTGTGATTCTCCACTGTTGTTGGTAGGGACAGCGTGTCACCAAAGTGAGCTAATCCTTAAACAAGTGCAATGGCCGCTCACCTCCTTAAACAAGTGTAAAGGCCGCTCACCTCCATATACACTCATAAGAGCGTTTAGTGATATATATCACCAGATTAGAAGATAACACCAGGTCTTCCTCCACAGATGAGGCTTTACTGGGATCGGTGGGGGATCCCGCTCTCCTTTGGAATACACTGCCAGTAATGTGCTCTCACCTGAAGAATTGGACCCTACATATACTGTACATGTTTGGTCAAATAGGTTTGTGTCCTCTATAGGACAGATAATGGACCTCCAAGTTCCTTGAATTATAGGGATCTCCACTGGCCTAAGCTACGATTCCAAAAGATGGTACTTCCCCCTTTTAAGATGCATTCATCTCTACTTTTCCACTCGATAATATGGAAAAGGAAACTAGAATAGTGCTTTACTGTTTTAAACCATAAATATCTTTGCTTTACTGTATGCCAGTACTCACATTTTGTAATCATTTGTAAGCAGTTAGACATAAAGATAGATATAAATATCTAGGGGGGGTGTTTCTGGCTAAAAAATTTGCTAAATTGTGATGTAAATAATAAAATAAGGAAAGCGGCTAACACAAAATCAACCAACCGTGATCAATAATACAATAATATCAAAGTGTAGCGCTAAAAATGACACGGTAAATATGAAAACTGATGAAAAAAAATCATCCACAAACAGCAATATAGAAAATAATCCAAGGGAAATTATGGTGAGTAAAGTCTCAAAAATAATAGTGCACAAGTATTAAGAGCAGCTTACCAGAACGCCATGGCTACTCAAATGAATTAGAGAGCCTCGCCCAGCAAGAAGATATATATCAATACATTCGATGAATCCAAGAAAAGTAGGTGACACCTCTTAATCACTCTTAATCACTCCCTTTTGGTCAAATAAATATATGGAGGGAAATGAAACAAAGGACCATAGTGTAATCCCGTAAAACACATATATATTAGATTTATTAAAAATACTACTCACAATGTAGAGGACATATGCAGGCACATAAAATTGGCAGCTGAAGTTTCGACCGCGGCGTCCCGCGTGTATCCAATCAGCATAAACACAGCAGCAAAAAGGCCGGCTCCGTAAGGGGGCGTGTGGACGTTACGTCTGGAGTCGCCAACGTTTCGTCATCAAAAGACGTCGCCCAAACAGAGTGATTAAGAGGTGTCGCCTACTTTTCTTGGATTCATCGAATGTATTGATATATATCTTCTTGCTGGGCGAAGCTCTCTCATTCATTTGAGTAGCCATGGCGTTCTGGTAAGCTGCTCTTAATACTTGTGCACTGAGGTGTCCCCATCTTACACTTTCCCTGGGTGTCACGGGAAGGAGCGTCTCTCACAGTATTTTTCACCTGGATTCATTTGAACTTGCACTATTATTTTTGGGACTTTACTCACCATAATTTCCTTTGGATTCTTTTCTATATTGCTGTTTGTGGATGATTTTTTTCATCAGTTTTCATAAAGATAGATATAAGCTGTGACTTTTTATGCTTTTTTCACTACCACCACCACCACCTGTACAACTGCACCCCCTTCAGATGTGCTCTCACCTGGTTAAATGGTCAAAATCTTTATTAAAGCATAGTTCCGGCCTCGGGGGGTCAATTTGAGCTAAAAATATCCTCCTCCTCCGTGAGGTTGGAGTCCCACAATGCACTACACTGGCCCTGCTCGTCAATTCCGGTGCAGGCGCGGCATCCCTGCACTGCTTCTGGGCATGCCCAGAAGCTGTTTAGCAGTTAATGCCACGCCTGCACCGGAAGTGACGAGCGGGGCCGGTGCAGGCGCATTGATTCCTGGGAGTGATGACGTTCAGCTCCCAGGAATGATCGCAAACCGGAAGTGACAGCACAGTAAGGTAAGTGTCCAAAAAAAATCGCCAGTATCCATTTCTTTTTCAGGTTGCCCTCAGCAAGCAGATGGCCCAAAATCGATTTTATCGATTTTGAGGCCGGAACTCTGCTTTAAAGAGGAAGTAAAGCTTCCTCTGTAACTTGTACCTGTAGATAAGCATATGAAAAGACTTATCTATAGGTACTGTAACTATCTTCTAAACATGCACCATTTAGGAGATATTTACTTTGCATGCAGCCAGTGACATCACTGGTGCATGCACTCTGAAGGAACGGCTTCCTGTGCCATTCCTTCAGAGCCCTGTGCTGTAATCATGGCTCTGGCCAATCCGATGGCCAGAGGAAGCGAACCTGGAAGGAAGACGGGTGAACATGTTGGCTGTGTCAGCTGTGAGCGGGCGGCGCTGTGGGGGCTTCGTTCTAAGGTAAGAATTTCATAATGAGGTAGAATGTGTTACATACTAGCTCAATATGCCTTTGTTTTTCACTGAGTGAAATGCTGAGATGGGCAATCTTTTAAAGGTGAAGGAGCTACATACACTGCAAATCTTGATGTAAGCTGCTGAATTTTTTCTGGTTTTCATTCTTTAAATTAGCATTTACTATCACTTTAACGTGCCTGGTGAAAAGGCTGCCCTTTAGTGTGTGTTTGTGTGTATATGGAGCACCTACCATGATGTGCAACAAGTTAGGTTGAAAAAGACTCCTGTCCATGGTAAACCAATATACGGAAAAAAAAAATGAATTAAAGTGGTAGTAAACTCTTACCTACAGGTAAGCCTATAATAAGGGTTGCCTGTAGGCACTGTGAATATCTCCTAAACATTCACAATTAAGGAGATATTCAGAGGGTATGCAGCCGGTAACCTCACCGGCTCATGCGCTCTGAAGGTCCAGATTACAGTGTGAGACCTTCAGAGCCCATGCCGTAAATGGCGATTCATGTAGCCAGAGGCTGCGAACCCAGAAGAAATACCAGAGGAAGATTTCAGCCCTCTCAGTGGTGACATTGTGGTACTGGAGAGCTTCGTTCTAAGGCAAGTGTCTCATAATGTACTAGTATGTGATGCATACTAGCACATTATGCCATTGCCTTGCAGGGAATTTTTTTTTTTTTTTTGTCGAGCAGCTGCGGGGTTACTACTGCTTTTAACGGCATTGAGAGAAACCTACAGATGGTATGAAAAGAAGGCACTTCCACATTTCCCAGAGGATGCTATTCAGCAAAACACGTCAGGGTGGAGCTTGGGCAATGACGTCATCGCGCACGACTGTGGTTCTGAGGGTCGTGCAATTTCTGTACTGTTTATTAAATGCTTGTTATTGGATCCCAATTGTAAGTGCGCTGTTTCATTGTGAATACATTTTATATGGGTTCATGCACTGAGTTTCTATTTTTACATAAGCGTGTCTTACGTTGGACAATAACTGGTATTAGAGGCACTCAATCTGCATTTTAGAGTGTATCTTTGAGTATTTTGGAACCTGCTTGAGCTGTGTGGCATTGTCAGTGGATTAACAATGAACGTGTATGGGCCTATATTGTGTGGCAGCAACCTTTTGGTGTGCTCACTGGTCTGGTGGATGTGCACTGCAGTAGCTGAAAATAGATGGTGGGAGATCCACATTCTTTTTCTATCTCTATAAACTTTTTGAACAGAGCGGCCCAGAGCTTTCTCTTCTTGGGTCCCTCGCCGGCACTCCTGGCCCCTCCCTCCTGCCGGATGCCCCCACTGCAAGCAGCTTGTTATGGTGGCACCCACACTGCTCTGTGTGTCCATTCAGGCACGGAGCCCTGGTTTGGCCCTGCCCCCTCTCTTTCCTCATTGGCCCACTGACTTATTGACAGCAGCGGGAGCCAGTGGCCAAGGGGAAGGTCCCGGGTGAGCCAAGGCTCTCGTGCAACATCACTGGATCGAGATGGGGCTGCTACAAAGAAGGTTTTTTATCTTGAAGCATAGAATGCATTAAGACAAAAAAATGTTTGCCTTTTGAACCACTTTAAAGTGTTTCTAAAGCCTTAAGGTTTTACATAATGCATTCTTTTCATTGAGGTAAAAACCTTATGTGCTGCAGCTGCCCCACAGCCCCTCCTTTTTTCTTACCTGAGCCCATCCGATCCAGTGACATGCATGAGCACCGCGGCTCCCGCCGCTGTCTCTCTTCTCATTGGACAGATTGATGGCAACATTGGCTCCAGCTGATTGCAATCAAATCTTGTGACGTGGGGGTGGGGCAGAGTCTCGCGGTCTGTATCAATGGGCACAGCAGCGAGGCTCGGGAACAAGTATGCAAGCAGCTTTCCATGGGGGCACCCAATGAAGAGCAGGTAAGTACTGTACAGATATGTTTGTTATATGAATTCAAATTAAAGGAAAAAAAAAGCTTTAGAATCACTTTAATAGTTTTTGTATCTTCCTGTGCAATAAAATTAAATCTCAAACAATGTAATTAGTTTTCCTAACTATTGTAATATCTCCACTGGGGAGGTTTTTTTTTTTTTTATAGTTCAGATCAGCAGAGCAGCCTAGGACGAAAATGCTGTTTTTTGATACATACAGTATAGTAAGTGAGTGTTGTCAGTGTTGTCAACGTAGGACAAGAAGTGTGTTACTAGTTTAATCAGCAGGCGAAAATTAAGCAAAAAGCCAAAGAAAAGAAACCTAATGCAGCCACACATTCTAAGAACTGGTGAGCTGTGGTATAGAACGGTTTTGTTGTTGGGCTAGATATGCTTAAAAATTAACAACTTAGAACCAAGTTTACTGTGTGGAACATGTCTGTCTGTATATGTTGGGTTATTTGTATCCCCTCTTATTTATGCAAACCAGTATTTATTAAAGAGTTAAATTTAAAGAATTGGAGCCGGTTCACACTGAGGCGATCTGACTTCGGGGGGCGACCTGTGAAGTCGTGTGCACCGCTGTGCACCGCGACTTCGGCGCGACTTGCGGGGACTTCACATAATGGAAGTCTATGCAAATCGCTCCCAGGTCGCCCCAAAGTAGTACAGGACCCTTTTTCTAAGTCGGAGCGACTTGTGTTGCTCCTATTAGAGCGGGTCCTATACTACTCAATGGACCGCAAACCGACCGCGACTTGTCGGGCTGACAAGTCGCCTGACAAGTCGCGCTAGTCTGAATGGGCTCTTACAGGTCATGTCATGTAGTGGTCTCGACAACATAACATTTTGAAAAGTAGTAGATTGCAAATGACATGGCTTCTTAAACAACTTCTCTCAAGGGAGTATACGTACAGTTCACTAGACATTAAATTGTATAATTTACACCAAGCTATACAGTTAATTTTTAATGCATTGTTTAGAATCTCTGCAGGGAACTGTGGGAACTTGATGACACATTACTACACAGTGAAGAAAAATGCATTTGGAAAAAAGTGAGGCGGGAACAGCTTGCTGCTTCTTCCCGGGAGAGTCCTTGATAGCAGAATGAGTTGCATAAATTATACAATCTGATTGTACAGTTGCATGTAGGTCTACCCAAACTATGTAATATGTGCTAAAATCAAAACAATCCATTTGATTTGCATAAAACCACACAGGCCTTTGCATTAAATAGTTGATGGTAGAGCTAAAAAATGTTGTAAAGTGTATGGCCACCTTTAGAACTTGGTAAATGTTCCTTTTCTCCTGTAGTTTGGGGTCCCAAGGCCACTGTCTCCAGGTCTCTATTTTCAGGTTTTCCTATAGCTCACTGTGTCCTACGGAGACACTTGTGCACAATTCTTCCCTGATCTGATCTCTTTCAGTAAATAGGCGCACACAAATCTGAGCTTTTTCTGTAAATAGAGTGCCGGCAAGCCCCCCTTTCCCTGCAATCTTCTCCCAGCAGTTTAATTTATGGCACAGGAGCCTATCGCTTTGCTGTACTCCAGTGCCTCCTGAGGATACAGGAGGTTCAGGAATCGGCACCGATGGATCCTGGACCTGATGGCAGTGGTGTATTTTGTTTTTGTGCTGCCCTAGGCAAGACTAAAATTGGGCGCCCCACCCCTCCCCCACCTATGTAACTTTGCCCCACTCCTTTTTTTAATGGATGTGGCTCCCTCCAAAATTGAAGGACTACAAGTCCCAGCATGAACCCCTGATATCTCGAGAGAGAGAGGCGGTGGGTGAGGGGGGATAAGAGAGAGAGGGGGGGGTTGAGAGGGGGGGATGAGAGAGCGATAAAAAGGGGGGATGAGAGAGACAGAGAGAGGGGGGATGAGAGAGAGCAAGAGGGGGGGATGAGGGTGAGAGAGAGGGAGAAGAGGGGTGAGAGAGAGGGAGAAGAGGGGTGAGAGAGAGGGAGAAGAGGGGTCAGAGAGAGGAGGGATGAGAGAGAGAGAGAGAGAGAGGGGGGGGTGAGAGAGAGAGAGGGGGGATGGAGAGAGATAGAGGGGTGAGAGAGAGAGGGGGAAATGAGAGAGAAGGCTCTAGCAACCAGTGGCCAATAGAAACTCAGGTGGGGGGGGGCGGCTTCTTTGCTGCCCCCCTGCAAAGTGCCGCCCTGGGCCTTGTTGGCCTAGGCCAAAATACAGCACTGCCTGATGGCGATAACAAGGGCAGCAAGTGTTTGGGGACGGAGTAATAAAAGTATTGGAGCTGTTAAAAAAAAAAAAAAAAAAAACTTAATGCCATGAATGCATTAAGGTAAAAAAAAATTGTAGACTTTAGAAATACTTATGCAAACACTTGAATGTCATTATTGACACAGCACATACATCTCTAAGGATTTCACACAACTGTATCAACCACTATACCTTTGGGGTAAATGATAAAAGTACTAATGGTGGTCTCCTCTTCTTTTAACCCCACCCATGTTTTCGGTTTCTTTGTAGCACCAGAAGGCTTTTCGGTAGAAATTCTTAGCACAGGAACACAATTGTGGCTAAAGGGGATTGAGAAACAATGAGATGAATAGGCTTTACAAAAAGCAAAAGCTTTGTTTAGCTTCCTTGATGCTTGAAACGGGCTGGGATCTAATAAGAGAGTCTTTGAGGAGCCAACCATAACCTCTAATTTGTCTAGGAGATTTACAACAATTAAACCTTTTTCATAAAAGTAGCTTGCATTTTTCCTACTGCGTTTAGTAACACAATACATACACCAGTGATATTATCTCAGGTGCCCTTTACATGAATTGAAACTAGCCCCCCTGTGAGCTTTATTGAAAATCTCATTAAAGCTGAACTCCAGGTAGACATAAAAAAACATTAATTCCGCTCTGCATTAATTTAGAAATGAATTATTGTAGTTTCGATTACAAATTGTTTATCTGAATTTTGGATGAAATCAGACAGTCTGCTGTGCAACAGAAATAAGACTGGGAGAGGGAGGGGCAGCACTGAGAGCCAATCGGGTATGCTTTATGAAGATATGCTGACAAGGAAAATGCTGACAGGAAGAGAGAGCAGAGTGAGTGGAAAGATGTCTTCATTAGTCTTCTACTGTCCAGTCAGCAGGTTGGGGGTAGTACCATTGTGTTCCATAACAGAAAATGTGTCATCTGCCTGGCTGTGGTGTATACATTGTGGGACACTGCTGTTTACCAGGTTAACACCTTTGAGAAGAGACTACACATTGGTATGATATCTCTTCACTGGCCCATGTATGAATGGTATATCTAATAGAAGATGAAATAATCACTTGAATTACCATTTGTAGTAGGAACAATGCAGCATGATGTGAAGGACGTAATATTGTTGGCCGATTTATGTAGGATATTCTATCTATATACACAGTATCTTACAAAAGTGAGTACACCCCTCCCATTTTTGTAAATATTTTATTATATCTTTTCATGTGACAACACTGAAGAAATGACACTTTGCTACAATGTAAAGTAGTGAGTGTTCAGCTTGTATAACAGTGTAAATTTGCTGTCCCCTCAACATAACTTAATAAACCGCTGGAAACAAAAGTGAGTACGGCCCAAAGTGTCAATATTTTGTGTGGCCACCATTATTTTCCAGCACTGCCTTAACCCTCTTGGGTATGGATTTCACCAGAGCTTCACAGGTTGCCACTGGAGTCCTCTTCCAATCCTCCATGACGTCATCATGGAGCTGGTGGATGTTAGAGACCTTGCGCTCCTCCACATTCTGTTTGAGGATGCCCCTCTGATGCTCAATAGGGTTTAGGTCTGGAGACATGCTTGGCCAGTCAATTACCTTTACCCTCAGCTTCTTTAGCAAGGCATTCGTCGTCTTGGAGGTGTGTTTGGGGTCATTTTCATGTTGGAATACTGCCCTGTGTCCCAGTCTCCGAAAGGAGGGGATCATGCTCTGCTTCAGTATGTCACAGTACATGTTGGCATTCATGGTTCCCTTAAAGAACTGTAGTTCCCCTGTTTTGGCAGCACTCATTCAGCCCCAGACCATGACATTTCCACCACCATGCTTGACTGTAGGCAAGACACACTTATCTTTTGTACTCCTCACCTGGTTGCCGCCACACACGTTAGACATCATCTGAACCAAATAAATTTATCTTGGTCTCATCAGACCACAGGACATGGCTCCAGCAATCCATGTCCTTTAGTCTGCTTGTATTCAGCAAACTATTTGCGGACTTTCTTGTGCATCATCTTTAGAAGAGGCTTCCTTCTGGGATGACAGCCATGCAGACTAATTTGATGCAGTTTGTGGCGTATGGTCTGAGCACTGACAGGCTGACCCCCCCCCCCCCCACCCCTTCAACCTCTTCAGCAATGCTGGCAGCACTCATACGTCTGTTTCCCAAAGACAACCTTTGGCTATGATGCTGAGCATGTGCACTCAACTTCTTTGGTCGACCATGGCGAGGGCCTGTTCTGAGTGGAACCTGTCCTGTTAAACCGCTGTATGGTCTTGGCCACCATGTTGCAGCTCCATTTCAGGGTCTTGGCAATCATCTTATAGCCTAGGCCATCTTTATGTAGAGCAACAATTCTTTTTTTCAGATCCTCGGATAGTTGTTTGCCATGAGGTGCCATGTTGAACTTCCAGTGACCAGTATGAGAGAGTGAGAGCGATGACACCAAATTCAATACACCTTCTTCCCATTAACACCTGAGACCTTTTAACACTAACGAGTCACATGACACAGGGGAGGGAAAATGGATAATTGGGCCCAATTTGGAAATTTTCATTTAGGGGTGTACTCACTTTTGTTGCCAGCAATTTAGACATTAATGGCTGTGTGTTGAGTTATTTTGAGGGGACAGCAAATTTACACTGTTATACAAGCTGTACACTCACTGCTTTACATTGTAGCAAAGTGTCATTTCTTCAGTGTTGTCACATGAAAAGATATAATAAAATATTTACAAACGTGAGGGCTGTACTCAATTTTGTGAGATACTGTATGTATGTGTATGTATATGTAAGTACTCGCATATTGACAAGCCAGAATTTGTCCAAGTCTACTATATTTTACATAACAAACGGAGCTGATGACTCTTTGCTATGTTAATCAGAAACAACCCCCCCCCCCCCCAAAAAAAAAAAAAGTTTGTACTTCCTGCTGGGTGATCAGTTTAAAGTTGCATTGTCCCGTATACAAATGGTAATCTAAGTGATTATTTTTACCTCTTGTAGATCTAACGTTCATAGATGGGCCAGCGAAAATATATATCATACCAATGTGTAGTCTCTTCTCGATTCCATTTTACTCAATGATCTTCATTCCTGTAATATAATTCCACTGTGTAGCAAGGCTGTATTTGGCTGCCCTTTTATCTTTAATTTTCGATATTCTGAAAGTCTGTGTTAACCTAGTAAACAGCAGTGTAACAAGTTTTGTTTGATCACGATGTAGCCATGCAGTATTACAGAGCCAGATGCTACCTGGGGTGTACATAGTGGGTGGATGTGTTGTGTTTAAAGGTCACCTTTCTGTGCTGCCTGATCGCAGTGTTTCTTTCCTTGTATATATTTGTTCTAGCATTAAAGTTATTTGCTTGGCTGAATGCTTGTCTTCTGAATGCTGTGTTCTTAATACCAGTGACTACTTGTGAAGGATTAAATTAATATTGTGGGAGGACTGTTTCTAAACTATTTGCTGGTTTATAAAAACCATGTTCAGAACTCCCAATAATGTGTTGCATCAATTTAATAGACTCATGTCACCGTTTTCTTTGAGGTACTGACACCCCCCCCCCCCCCAAAAAAAAAGGTTTTCAATTTCTTTATTTTGCAAGAGTATACTCTTTTTAAATCATAATGACAACAGAAAATACCCAAATGATCTTGATCAAAAGTTTACATACCCCAGTTCTTAATACTGTGTATTGCTCCCCCCCCCCCCCCCCCAACATCAATGACAGCTTGAAGTTTTTTGTGGTATTTGTGGATGAGGCTCTTTATCTTCTCAGATGGTAAAGCTGCCCATTCTTCCTGGCAAAAAGCCTCCAGTTCCTGTAAATTCTCGGGCTGTCTTGCATGAACTGCACGTTTGAGATCTCCCCAGAGTGGCTCAATGATATTGAGGTCAGGAGACTGAGATGGCCACTCCAGAACCTTCACTTTATTCTGCTGTAGCCAATTACAGGTCGACTTGGCCTTGTGTTTAGTATCATTGTCCTGTTGGAATGTCCAAGTACGTCCCGTGTGCAGCTTCTGGACTTGTGAATGCAAATTTTCCTCCAGTATTTTTTGCTAACATACTGCATTCATCATGCCATCAATTCTGACCAAATTTCCTGTGCCTTTTGTAGCTCATACATCCCCCAAAACATCAGTGATCCACCTCCGTGTTTCACAGTAGGAATGGTATACCTTTTATCATAGGCCTTGTTGTCTCCTCTCCAAATGTAGCGTTTATGGTTGTGAACAAAAAGCTAAATTTTAGTCTCATCACTCCAAATGGCTTTGTGGCAGAAGGTTTGAGGCTTGTCTCTGTGCTGTTTGGCATTTTGTAAGCGGAATACTTTGTGGCATTTGCATAGTAATGGCTTTCTTCTGGCAACTCTGCCATGCAGCCCATCTTTCTTCAAGTGCCGCTTTATTGTGCATCTTGAAACAGCCACACCACATGTTTTTATAGTCCTGTATTTCACCTGAAGTTATTTGTGGGTTTTCCTTTGCATCCCGAACAATTTTCCTGGCAGTTGTGGCTGAAATTTCAGTTGGTCTACCTGACCGTGGTTTGGTTTTAACACAACCCCTCATTTTCCACTTCTTGATTTGAGTTTGAACACTGCTGCTTGGCATTCTCAATTCCTTGGATATCTTTTTATATCCCTTTCCTGTTTTATACAGTTCAACTACCTTTTCCTGCAGATCCTTTGACAATGCTTTTTCTTTCCCCGTGACTCAGAATCTAGAAACGTCAGTGCAGCACTGGATGAAAGATGCAAGGGTCTGTCGGGAGTCCAGAAACTCATTGACCCTTTAAACACGCACACTAATTACAAGCAAACAGATCACAGGTGAGGATGGTTACCTTATAGCCATTCAAACCCCTTTGTGTCAACTTGTGTGCATGTTATCAGGCCAAAATCACCAGGGTATGTAAACTTTTGATCAGGGTCATTTGGGTAGTTTCTGTTGTCATTATGATTTAAAGAGTAAACACAGTTGACTGATAATAAATGGCTTCAGCCAAACACTAACCATCAGTGAAAGAAAAGTGTTTGTGTTTTCATTTATATTCTCTGAAAAATGGCCAAGAAATCATAAATTTTGCCAGGGTATGTACATTTATAAGCACAACTGTATATACACATTGCTCAAAAATATTAAAGGAATATATTAGATCTCAATGGGGAAAGATATCATGCTGGATATCTATACTGATATGGACTGGGTAATTTGTTAGGAACAAAAGGAAAGGATGCCACATCGTTTGATGGAAATGAAAAATATCAACCTACAGAGGGCTGAATTCAAAGACACCCTGAAAATCAAAGTGAAAAAATGATGCAGAAGGCTAGTCAATTTTGCTTAAATTTCATTGCAGCAACTCAAAACGGTACTCAGTAATTTGACCCGCGTTTGCTTATATGAACGCCTGATCATCTGACTGTCGGGCATCAATGACATAAATTCCTTCATCCTTCACGAACTGGCCAAATACTCTCGCTACATTAGGTCAGGCATTGTGCACCAGGTGGGGTCCAGGACCCCACTGCACCAGCGTAGGGTCTAACAATGGCTTCAAGGAGTTATTCCCGATACCTAATGGCAGTCAGGGTGCCATTGTCTAGCCTGTAGAGATCTGTGTGTCCCTCCATGGATATGCCTCCCCAGACCATCACTGACCCACAACTACACCTGTCATGCGATGTTAGAGGTAGCATAACGTTCTCCACGGCTTCTCCAGACCCTTTCATGCTCTGGGGGACATGAAAGTGGGGGGGGTGTCATGGCGCTCTCTAGTATCCCAAGGTGGCACAAGGAGAGTGGGTGGGTGGGAGGAAGGGGTGTAGGGCTGCGTAGAGGGGGAATCCAGTTAGTGGTGTAGGGAGGCAATTAGACAGATGCCCCCCAGACAGATGTCCTTGCAATTAGTCCGGTAACAGGGTATAAATTCCCTGCCCCATCTGAGACACTCCCATCGCCTGACGAAGGAGCACGGATGCTCCAAACGCGTGCAACCCCTATTCTTCTCCTACCAGGAAGTGACGTCATCAGGGATCGGAAGTCGGCAGCCGGAGCCCTGTTGTGAATGCTCCGCCGCGGCCAGTAACAACTAGCAGCCCCACAGCGGCTCGGCTACACCATCGGAACCTTACCACCTTCCTCTACGACCACTACCCTGGGAGAGTAAGATGGATGACCCCAACAGACTTATTGTACCTGTCTCACCCAATCTCAGAAAGTGAGTCATCAATTTTAACAGTGCTAAATAAATTTATGCTATACCAAGCTGGCGCCGCTCTCTCCTCTCTTTCATGCTCTGGGGGAACCTGCTCTCATCTGTGAAAAGCACAGGGTGCCAGTGGCGGACCTGCCAATTCTGGTGTTCAATGGCAAATGCTAATCAAGCTCCAGAGGAGGACGTCAGGCCACCCTCATGAAATCTGTTTCTGATTGTTTGTTCAGAGACATTCACACCAGTGGCCTGCTGGAGGTCATTTTGTAGGGCTCTGGCAGTGCTCATCCTGTAAAGGAGCAGATACCGGTCCTGCTAATGGGTTAAGGACCTTCTACAGCCCTGTCCAGCTCTCCTAGAGTAACTGCCTGTCTCCTGGAATCTCCTCCATGTGATGGGAGACACAGCAAACCTTCTGACAATGGCACATATTGATGTGCCATCCTGGAGCAGTTGGACTGCCTGTGCAACCTCTATAGTATCCAGGTATATAAATCAAAGACTGAGGTATAAATATTCCAAATATGCAAAAAGATATCTCAATCACCCCGCGCTTAGGAGATGGTCACAATGTGACACATAAATAAATGTAAATAAATAAAGCTGCTACTCCATAAAATACAACATAAAAAACAATGTGTCAAACTTTTCAAAATAGTACCCTGGAAAGTCCCACACATGAGCAGGGCTAAAAAAAGAGAGTGTGTGACCCCCTTTAGAAAACAGTCTGTGTAATGAGCAAAGTCCTGCAAATAGAATCACTGTTCACTATAATCAGATGAAGGCTTCCACCACACCATGTGATCCCTTAGGCAATGCTCACTCACCAGACATCAATGATATAAATGCCTTCAAACATCAGATCCGACCGGGTAAAGAGCGAGTCCAAACTGTAGAACTTCCAGTACCCAAACAGGACATCTCCCCATTCACAGATAGGACAAAAGAGGCTCCTACACGAAATCCCGGCTCATCCAATGTGTCGGTCACACAGAGCACCGACCCAACTTCTTTCCCGGCTGGAGCCGTGTGTACAATGTTATGATGAAGTGACCGACACATTGGATGAGCCGGAATTTCGTGTAGGAGCCTCTTTTGTCCTATCTGTGAATGGGGAGATGTTCTGTTTGGGTACTGGAAGTTCTACAGTTTGGATTCGCTCTTTACCCGGTCGGATCTGATGTTTGAAGGCATTTATATCATTGATGTCTGGTGAGTGAGCATTGCCTAAGGGATCACGTGGTGTGGTGGAAGAATAGAGATGGGAAGAAACTTTTTTGAGGGGGTGGAGGTGCATACTGTACATAGTGCACATGTAAACCCAAGAACTCTGTACTTGGCGCACCCTCTGCACTCTGTACGTAACCCACTCCTGAACCCTGCATTCTGTACATAGCGCACCCCTATACTGTACATCGCAAACTCCTGAACTCTGTACAGTACGTAGTGCACCCCTGAGCTCTGTACGTAGCATAATCCTGAACTCTGCATTCTGTACGTAACACACTCCTGAACCCCGTACATAGCATACCTTTCATACAACCGGCCCTTTGGGGACAACCATACTGCTGATGCGTCCCGCGGTGAAATTGAGTTCGACACCCATTACTTACATATAGCAAAATCCTGTTTTATAAGTTGCGAATGTAGCAGCTGACTTTTAAAAAGCAGCCACTCACCTGTTCCCCGATCCAGCGGTGTTCTCACCCTAGCCATTTTCATCTTCTGTCGCCCGTCCCCGACAACCTGTTGCGGCTTCACATTGTAAATGGTCCTATAGTCTCCTGGGACGTTTCACATGTCCCCTGAAGACTGTGGGGAGGGAAGGGAGAGGAGAACTTCTGATGGCTTAGGCCAGGGGTGGGGAACCTTTTTTCTGCCAAGGGCCATTTGGATTTTTGTAACATCATTCGGGGGCCGTACAAAATTATAAACTTAAAAATCAGCCTGTTATATTTGACCACAGCGTGCCCCCTTTCAATGCAGAGAGACCACAGCGTGCCCCCTTTCAATGCAGGGAGACCACAGCGTGCCCCCTTTCAATGCAGAGAGACCACAGCGTGCCCCCTTTCAATGCAGAGAGACCACAGCGTGCCCCCTTTCAATGCAGAGAGACCACAGCGTGCCCCCTTTCAATGCAGAGAGACCACAGCGTGCCCCCTTTCAATGCAGAGAGACCACAGCGTGCCCCCTTTCAATGCAGAGAGACCACAGCGTGCCCCCTTTCAATGCAGACTGACCACAGTCATTTGGCTATGTTTAGCCTTGGGGATTTTTTTTTTCCTGCTGTTCCCACCCCTCATGTTTGACACTGCTTTGAGATGTCCCTACGGTCAAGAAGATGAAGAGCTTTGTCAATGAACGAAAGAGAAAAAGAGAAAATTGGATTTTTGTCTTACCATAAAATCCATTTCTCTGATGTTCATTGATGGACACAGCACCCGCCCCTCTATGGAGTTGGGTTTTTTCCCTCCTTACACTGCTTGTTACAAAACAAAATACCTATAGCAGGAAGTGCGTATATACCCCCAGGGACTGCCCCATAGGCGTGGTCAAGCTTTTTCTCAGCCTAGTGTCCTACTCCTGTAGGGGGCAGTATAACCCTACAGTCAAGAAGATGAAGATCTGTGTCCGTCAATGAACATCAGAGAAATGGATTTTACGGTAAGACAAATCCCATTTTTCCCAGTCCCTGACTCTAAATGAGTATTCAGATCAAGACTTCTGACTACTCCTATCTGCATGCTTGTTCTAGGTCAGTGTCTCCTATAGTATTCAAACCAAGCAAACAATAGGAGGTCAGCAATGGCAGCCCTGTTTTTATCTTGGCAAATGTTTTTTAGTTTTTTTTTTAAACTGAAAAATGCAATGGCATTTTGTTCTTTTCTCTTCACCCACTGAGCAAAAGTTCAGTCTCAGGGTGGCTGTACATACTTTGATAAATGAGCAATTTCTTTTAAAGTAATTGTTATGCCACACATGGGGAAGTGGATTTTGAGCAATAGTTGGCAGAAACGATTGTAATTTATCGGTCCTATCTGTGTTTTGACTATGTAATCTCATAATTCCATCAATCCAAATACGATTGAATTAATGACCAAATCATCTTAGTGCTGCAGTTCAATGCAAAATAATCATTCATTTTCCACCCTGGATAATCAGCATTGTTTGATTGAAACTACTCTAAATTGACCAGATGGGATGTCAATCAGTTTCCAATTTAATTTTGATCGAATCACACATTGATCAGATAGTAAGGTTTGCCATATATACTGAACGAAATTATGCTTATTTTTGCCCCCGTCTAAGAAAACCGGGATTCATCCGTGAAGAGAACATCTCCCCAAAGTGCCAGACGCCATTGAATGTGAGAATTTTCCCACTTCAGTCGTTTACGGCGACGAACTGCAGTCGGGTCGAGACCCCGATGAGGACGACGAGCATGCAGATGAACTTCCCTGAGACGGTTTCTGACAGTTCGTGCAGAAATTCTTTGGCTGTGTAAACCGATTGTTGCAGCAGTTGTCCGGGTGGCTGGTCTCAGACGATCTTGGAGGTGAAGATGCTGTATGTGGAGGTCCTGGGCTGATGTGGTTACATGTGGTCTGCGGTTGTGAGGCTGGTTGAATGTACTGCCAAATTCTCTGAAACGCCTTTGGAGACCGCTTATGGTAGAGAAATGAACATTTCAATTAATGGGCAACAGCTCTGGTGGACATTCCTGCAGTTAGCATACCAATTTCATGCTCCCTGAAAACTTGCGACATCTGTGGCATTGTGCTGTGTTATAAAACTGCACATTTTAGAGTGGCCTTTTGTCGCCAGCCTAAGGCCCCTTTGAAATGGCTACGTTCCTTGCTGAGCAGGTGGATGACAGATTCGTCTCCGCTCTGTGTACGGGGGCGGAGGTGTCAGATCCCCACTGTTCTCTATGGGGTAATCGGATGAGAACAGACTACCTGTCCGTTCTCATCCGATCTGATCCGCCAGATGGATGGAAAATAGGGTTTCCATCCGTCCGCATTTGACAGTCAGGGTCAGATCGGATGTCAGTTGACATGTCTCCGCTGACATCTGCTGCCCCATAGAGATGCATGGGGCCTCCGTTCAGATCTGCCTGAAAAACTGACAGGCGGATCTGTGTGAAAGGGGCCTAAGGCAAACATGTGCAATAATCGTGCTGTCTAATCAGCATCTTGATATGCCACACCTGTGAGCTGGATGGATTATCTTGGCAAATGAGAAGTGCTCACTAAGGGTCCTTTCACATGGGGCGGGCCATATTTTCCTCCGCTCAGGCACTTTTTTTTTTTTTTTTTTTTTACACGGACACGGATGACACTCTGGAGTGTACGTTCCATATGTCTGTTTATCATCCCATCCGTTTGCGGATGAGAAACTGAGATAATGTATGTCAATGGGATTGCGGATGTCAGCAGATGACACCGCTGACATCCGTTTTGCGTCCATTCTGTTTTTTTAAACGGAAGAAAAATAGGGTTCTCTTCTGTTCCAAAAAATGGAACTGATCGGAAAGGATGCAAATCGGACGTCAATGGATGGTCATCCACAATCCCATTGACATGCATTATGTCCGTTTTTTCATCTGCAATCGGATGGGATAAAAAACGGACATACCGACCACCCGTGTGAAAGGACCCTAACACAGATTTAGACAGATTTGTGAACAATATTTGAGAGAAATAGGCCTTTTGTGCACATAGAAAAAGTCTTTGATCTTAGTTCAGCTCATGAAAAATGGGGGCAAAAACAAAAGTGTTGCGTTTATAATTTTGTTCAGTATATGATACAATTTTCTTATTCAATTTCCTTTAGATTTACCTTTCACTATATAGTGCAGGGGCCTGCTTGATTGCATGCAAATTGAAAGTGTTTAGGTTTGAGCTCCTATTATATGGTTTCGGTAAATCTAAAGGAAACTTGAATAGGAAAAATGTATATTGTATGGCCAGTCTATATCAAAGCATGTTTGACCACTGTTTGTCTTCTCGCTTCTCAGTGGACAGTTTAGGTCATGGGTAATCAAAAGCTTCTGCCTTTCTCCATAGGGGAACAGAGGTTCGGCAGTATGCTGAAAGAGATAAATATATAATGTAATAAAAGCACCCCCAAGTCTCAAAATCACTTCCTGTTATGATACAGTTTTGAATTTGGCAAACTTAAATAGGGCGCTTCATTACACAGGTTACATTTCCTTCCAAAATGAGCATAACTGGTTTTGACAAAAGGAAGGAAGAAGGGCAGAAAGTGGTGCAGGTGTATAGGGGAGACCTGGAGAATTGCTCATTTTAAAATGGTTCTGAAGCCTTAGGCCTCATGCACACTTGACTTTCTCAAAACGCCAGTAGAAAGCTGTAGGAGTTTTCAGCTTTTTTGCAGCAGCGTTTTTCAGCGTTGTTTTTTTTTTATTCAGTTGTAGGGGGGTTTTTTTTAGCTTTTTTTTTTTTTTTTTTTTTTTTTTTTTTTAGCAAAACTATAATCCCACAAAAGCTTATGGCTCAAAACATTGATAAAAGATGAATAGCCACATTTTTCAGCTTTTTTTTATGTTTTTCAGCTTTTAGCAGAGTTAGAGCATCAGGATGAATTCTGAAGTGTTTCAGGCAATATGCACCAAGCAGGGTCCTTCTTTTAAACCTAACCGGGGGTCCTTTCGTGCCTTCGGGGCACAGGACAAAGGGAAGTCTTTCAAGGCCTCTAGTGGCCAGAAGAAGCCTTGGGCGGGTAAGTCCAAAGTCGGCCACGCTGGCACAGCGACTCAGTCCGCCTCGTCCTGAAGGGACGCCCTCAGCCGTCATCCTAGGGAGTTTGCCTTGCATTCCTTGGATGTGGTCCGGGCGATCAGGGTCTACCTGTCGTCTACAGAATCCTTCAGGAAGTCGGATTGTCTTTTTGTCCTTCCAGAGGGACTCCGGAAGGGTACGGCTGCGGCAGCCATTTCAAAATCGATCAGGCAGATGATTGTGCAGGCCTGTTCGATTAGGGATCGGGTTCCGCCTTTCCCTGCCAAAGCGCACTCTACCAGAGTGATTAGTGCATCTTGGGCCTTCCGCCATCAGGCGTCGGTGACTCAGGTGTGCAAGGCGGCAACCTGGTCGTCCGTGCATACCTTTACAAGGTTTTACAAACTTGATGTGTTGGCATCGGCGGATGCCTCTTTTGGGCGCTAAGTTTTGAGTTTGGCAGTGCTTTAGGGGACACAGGGTAGTTTTTGTCTGTCTCCTCCTGTTGGGGTTTATTTCTTGTTTGTTTTCCTGGGTTTGCTCCTGTTGAGCTTTTTTGTTGCCGAGTTTTCTGGCTCAGAAAAGATTATTTTCTCTGACCTGGGTGCTGCGTTGCCTCTTTGACAGTTGCGTTTTCCCACCCCTCACATCTACACTGCTTTGGGACATCCCAGACATGCAGAATGAATAAGTGGGCGGCGACTGTCAGAGGACGTTAGAGAAAATAGAATTTTTGTAAGAACTTACCGTAAAATTCTTTTCTCCGAGTCCTCTGACAGTCGCCGCCCCCGCCCCTCTTTTGGGGTTCATTGATCTCTGTACGGCTTGCTACCAAACTGAATTGGGAATGAGGCTAGCTGGGGGTATTGACCAGAAGGACAGCCCCCTGTAGGTGTGTCTATACAAGGTTTTGTGATTATTCTAACAAAATGTTCTGCCTAGCTTACTCCTGCGGAGAAGGACAATACCCAGACGTGCAGAATGAATGAGTGGGCGGCGACTGTCAGAGGACACAGAGAAAAGAATTTTACGGTAAGTTCTTATAAAAATTCTATTTTTTCAATCCCCAAATATGTGGAATGGAGGTGTAGAGTGATTCAATGTCAATCCCTACCAAGCATATGTCAGATTAAATTTTAAGACTGGAGATTTTTACTAGTACATCTCTCGTGTTTTGTACATAGGACTTCAAACACGTTACCGTCTCCTTCAAGAGAGCGTCAAGGTATTTTCCAATTCTTTCCATCGGTCCGTTAATTGCGGAGACTATCGGTCTTCACGGTGGATTTTCCATGGACTTGTGTACTTTTGTAATGATATAAAAATTAGGGATGTTATAATCCTTGATGTTCAGGTATTCATACATTCATAAATTTGCAGTCCCCTCAAAATAACTCAACACACAGCCATTATTGTCAAAACTGCTGGCAACAAAAGTGAGTACACCCCTAAGTGAAAATGACCAAATTGGGCCATATTAGCCATTTTCCTTCCCCGGTGTCATGTGACTTGTTAGTGTTACAAGGTCTCAGGTGTGTTAAATTTGGTGTTATCGCTCTCACTCTGTTATACTGGTCACTGAAAGTTCAACATGGCACCTCATGGCAAAGAACTCTGAGGATCTGAAAAAAAGAATTGTTGCTCTACATAAAGATGGCCTAGGCTATAAGAAGATTGCCAAGACCCTGAAACTGAGCTGCAGCATGGTGACCAAGACCATACATGGGTTTAACAAGACAGGTTCCACTCACCATAGGCCTTGCCATGGTCGACCAAAGAAGTTAAGTGCACGTGCTCAGCGCCATATCCAGAGGTTGTCTTTGGGAAATAGACCTTTGAGTGCTGCCAGCATTGCTGCAGAGGTTGAAGGGCTGGGGGGTCAGCCTGTCAGTGCTCAGAACATACGCCGCACACTGCATCAAATTGGTCTGCATTGCTGCCGTCTCAAAAGGAAGTCTTTTCTAAAGATGATGCAGAAGAAAGCCCCCAAACAGTTTGCTGAAGACAAGGAGATGGATTACTGGAACCATTGTAAATGATGAACGGGGTGAGATTCAAACCTTATGTATAATATGCTAAGACACTATCCCTCATTTGTGACAGAAAAGTGGGGAACATTCACCCTCTTACTCCATAGGAGATAAGGGATGAGTGAAGAGGGATTTCAATGGTGTCCGGCATAGAAAGACATTACAACTCTCATAAAAATTTGTATTTATTAGTATCAAAAAAGTTATGTAAAAAGTACAACCAATAACTATAATATGGAGTACATCATATCATATAGTGTATCTCACAGATAGGTTAGGGGGAAAATCTGTATGTAGAACTATGGCTGCATTATTGATAATATTTATCTTGGCCAATCTGTACTCTACACTCAAGTTTTCTTCTGCAACATCGAAAAGATATAACATTCCATTGTTCACTGGCCTGAATAATGTTTGCCATTGCAGCCCGGTCCTGATTAATGTTGGCAGAAAGTTTAAACTTTTGTTAACCTGTTTTACTGTACAGGGCAGACACTTGCTTTATTAAACGATAACACATTGATTTACTACCTTGTTGCGCTTTATTTGTGGCTCAGCATAGGTCTTACAATTTAGATCTAATTTTTTTATCCATCATCATTTGTGTCTCTTTTTCTGCTTCCCATGATCACTTATGGGTGGTTGTGCCAGCATTAATACCAACGTGCTTACAATTCCCAAATTCCTGTCAACAATTGTTCTTTATCAGTTTAAACAATGCAGTACTATGTGCTGAACATCTGTATAAATCACAATTTGCCTGCTGTATAATACTGAAATAAAGGGCTGTGGGGGTTTTCTCTTGACCAACCAGATCAGATCTGACCTTTCTTTTTCTTGGTGAATGCTTAAAAAGAATGTAATACAGCACCCGATTGTTAGCTGTTTGTAACCAATCCTTTTTTCTTTTGCTTCACTTTGGTATGTGGTATGGAACAAAGATCTTCAACATAATTGTTAGATCTTCTATTATTTTGTTGTAGAAGTCACAATGAATTAGATTTAATTTTCACGAGATGCTTCACTAATTCTCGAAGGCAAGTCCACAGATCAGGTACATCAAACACTAATCAGAGAGTCAATATGAATAAGTTGAACTAAGGGGCCTTCTGAGTTCAGGTAGTGCTGGTTCACACTAGTAGGACTTTGAGGCAAATTGAGTTCCATGATAAAGGAAAACACGTTACATTCAATGATGGTCTTTTCAATGCAACTCAGCATGGTATGGTTTTGGATAAGGTTCCTGTCCTACTTTGGTGTGATTTACATTGGGATTTGGCCCCATACAATATGCAAAGTCACACTACATAATCACACTGAAAATCACTTCAAAATCGTATTGCAGTAGTATGAACCAAGCCTGAAGTGCTGCATCCTTGCAAAATATTATATTTTTGTAACATACTAAAGATCAACTTTTTGCAAGTAGAATGACCTTCTAATCAGTGGCGGAAGCACTGCAACTGCACTAAAGCTGAAATATCTGAAAGTGGTCTTAAGGAAGAAGGTTTTTTAACATTAAAGTGTTCCTAAACACAGGACACTGTATTCACTATATCTGGTCTCCCACAGTACACAGAACATGGAAATGCAATAGTTTTATTAAATATAAACTGCTAAATACCTTTTCGCAGCAGTATACAGTAA
This sequence comes from Pelophylax lessonae, assembly GCF_965119305.1. NCBI lineage: Eukaryota > Metazoa > Chordata > Amphibia > Anura > Ranidae > Pelophylax > Pelophylax lessonae. The sequence continues at coordinate 120,389,518 of NC_138769.1, read as the reverse complement.
ACCCCCCTCCATTGCGGGGGTTACGTTCCGGACCCAGCCGCGAAAAGTGAAATTCCGCGAAATAGAAAAACCCTATTAAAATGCATTGTAGGCATGATTTTTTTACTGTCACTGTACGTGTAAAAGCATTTTAAGGTCTTTAAACACACTTTTAAAACAATAGAAACTCATTTAAACACATAAAAGATACTAAGAGACAGAGCAAGAGCTATGAAAAACACAAAAATCTTTCATTTTTAATGATTTATATAGTAAAATAACATTACAAAAAAAAACGCGAATTACCGGGACCGCAAAAACTGAACCGCGATGTAGCGGGGGATTACTGTATAGCAGTCTTGTAACTTCTATCAACGTCTTAGTAAAACTTGTAGGAGGAGTTTTCATTCTCCCCCGATTGTCCTAAGAGGCTTCAGGACCCCTGACCCTTTGTCTGAACAATGCTGATTGGTCGAGTGCTGATTACATGCACTCTCACAAGAAAAATGAAAAACCCTTTAGCAATACACACGAAACTGAGCACATACAGCTTGCCCCAAGGCTCTGTTCTATCAGGAGATGGTTTGGGGACAGTGGAAGAAGGGGAGGATCAGAGAAGCCAGAATCAAACAGCCTTTTTATACAATGCGCAGGATTAACCCCCTAGGTTGCACAGTGGGTATAACAAGCATGCTTTACTGCATATACAGACTGATTTTACTGTTCTGGGTTTAGTGACACTAATGCATTCTCTACATAAAACCTTTTGTGTGCTGCTCCCAGACTGGATGTTATGATGCCACCCCTGCAGATTATGCAGATTCCACTGAGGTACAGCCTGCCCTAGCCTGCTTTTCCTAGAGCAACTGCTAGTGGAGATAGGTTTCACTGTGTGCTGGTATCAGGTTGTACGCCTCAGGATCACCCCACCAAGGGGCTGAGCATGGACAAGGACAGCTACACTGTTGATATCCGCAAGAGAATAGGCAGGCCAAGGCAGACTGCAAACAAGTAGTTGTGTCAGTCTTGTCAGCAGCAGTCAGGCCATCTCACGAGTGAGTATTATATCTCATTGAAACAAGGGGTAGCTGTTAAGAGAGGACACGGCACCAGCTACTTCCAGGACTGATAACTTATATACACCTCTGGGTCAATGGACAAGCCCAGTGGCCTTTCAGGGAGCAAACTGGAACTCCTGGCATGGATTCTGTGGGCACCATTGAAAGTACTTATAGAAATTCTGTTTGTGCCATCGGAAGCCCTTTCAGTGATCCAATAGGCAGTACTGAGAATTATGGCAAGGCTTAAGGTGGGAAGCATTAAAAGTACAGGCAGGGATTTTGGTAGTCCTGAGAGAGGTCAGTCCTGGAAAGACAGAGATGGGAGATGAAAGAGTTTCCTGGAAATACAGAGATGGGCAGCTCCTAACTTTGAAAGGGTAGGAAGAGAACTTTCAGCCAATCAAAGCTCTGTTGCTTTATACACTGCTTTTGGTCTTGGACAGTTCATCAGGAACCAGTTTATCTGTTTGGAAACTTATTGGTTGGCCTTTTCAAACACCCCCTACCAACATCCTTCTATTGTAAAATGAATGGAGTTGGGCAGAAAACTTGTCAGTCAAGCAGTGTCTGTATCCAGTCAGATGTATCCATCATTCAGGTATTTATACAGTTGGCAGAGCTTGCTGTCCAAAATTCACTATTCACATCAGGAAAATTAGCTTTCCACACTGTATAGTGTAGGCCAGCTTAACAAGGTTAACACATTTACAGGAGTCAAGAACACAGGGTCATTGTGTCCTTTTTTTCCCCTCCTTTTTTTGCCCAGTAAGTCAGCTAGGTGAGAATAGGTGACTAAGAGCAGAAGTTCAGATGCCATTTTTACTGGGATCACAATTAAGATAGTTAAGTGTAATTTCTATTTTAAGTTGGGGGAAATTCCAACTGTGCATATGGAAGATGTCTGCATGCTAATATATAGTAGAACATACTTTAAGTTGTTGCCTACATCCTAAGATAAACACTGCTTTTGAATCCAGACTTGGAAAAAAATCAAGTTTTTCTTGTAGATCACAAATCTTCTTCAATTAAAGTGTTACTAAAGATACAACCGTAAAATCAGTCTGTATTTGCAGTAAGGCATGCTTGTTTTACTTACCTGAGAACCAAAGAGGTTAATCCTCTGCATTGTGTAAAAAGGCTACTTGATCTTGTATGCACAGATCATCCTCTTTTTCCATGGACTCCAAAACATGTCCAGAGTAAGACGGAACCTTTGGCGTCAGGCTGCACATGCCCAGTTTGGTGTGTATTGTGAGAGTTTTTTTTTCTTCTTCTTGGGAGAGTGCATGTGATCAGCACAGGGCCAATCAGCACTGTCAAGACAGGGCCTGGAGCCCTGCAGCCTCATAGGACAGCTCAGATCACTATGGCATCTCCTCCTCCTACAAGCTTCACCAGGAACAGATAGAAGTCACATGGCTGCTATATACTGTCGATGAGCAAAGGTATTTAGCAGTTTATATTTACTAAAATAATTGCATTTGGATGTTCTGTGTTCTGTGGGAGACCAGATATAGTGAATGCAGGGTTTAGTAATAATTTAAGCTTAAAGTGATTGTAAATGATCACCTTGTAAAACAACACATTCAGTTTAAAATCGAAATTAAATGCAAAACATTTGTGAAAAGATATTCAAAAAAAAACAAAAACATAAATACCTTTTTTTCCCCTTTTTTTTTTTTTAAATCACATTCCCTCTGTTCTGCATAAGAGCTGAGGGGAGAAGAAGCTGCAGCACACGGAGCTTGCCAGTGAATGGCTGTTAAAAGGGGGCGTGTCAGAACAAGTCTGATCTTTGGAGGAGAGTACAGAGTTCCCAGCATAGCTAGAGAACTGACCACGATGTACTCTTCAGCTTAATATGGTCAGTTTTTAATGGAGAAGTACAGCCAAAGCTTGTTTGGCTGTATTTCTCCTGTGGATCAAAGGAGTGCAGTTCGTTCTGCACTCCTGTTACCCATTTTCAGCAGATAGTGAGCTGAAATCTGTCTGCTGACGTCACAAAGACGGCTTGGGCAAAGTAGCAAAACTGGCTGAATTCACATCACATTCGCTCCAAAATGGTACAGGACCATTTTTTTATTTCACACCCATGCAATCTGATTCCTGCACCATTTGGCAGTTCGCACTGCGATCTGCCAGCCAATCTGGGGTTGTCATTAACTTTGTATTAACACCCACAGCGGTTCACATAGGGCAGTGTGAACTGCCTGCCAGAGACATGCGATGCGGGAACCCGTACTGGAATTGTGCTGGTTCCCGCATCACAATATTGTGAACCGAACCATCATAAGAAAGCAGAGGGACTGGCAGGATCATCAGGGAGTCCACACAAAGGAAGCATATAAAGAGAACAGAATACTTTCTCAGTACATGGTACAGCAGGCACATATCAGGGATATAAAGTGTTGGGGTAACAAACGCTTTAAGGTTTTGAGGACAACATTTCTGATAGTTGTCTTTTTCACTGTTAGTAACTGTACCAGCAATTTAGTTGTATGTGGTCAACATTAAAAAGTAATTGATATAATGGGACAGTAATGTTGGTATCTCCAAGGTTCTGTTTGCTTACATAGCATGATAGAAGTCCCTATCCCATGTGTGTGTTGGTGGATTTGTTCTTTGTATACAAGCTTAGATAGGCTGGCTTGCAATATGCTTACTGTTTGAATAAATGTCTAAGGCAAGTCACTAAAACTGGCATCGTCTTGTCTCCTTTTTTGTATTGTAATTGTGTACTCTGCAGCCAATATGCTGATGTGTCAAAGTGTAGGGCCATACACAACTAAGAATGAGTGTATTTGTGTGGGAGGGTAGCAAAAGTGGATCCAATCACGATGTACAATTCAATGACCGGCTGAAAGGTGGTCAGAGCTGTGTGTATGTAATTGCACGTAGTGCAGTTACATGTGTTTAGGGACAGCTAAACGACCCTGGACTTGCTTATATATGTACTAACTAGTGATCGACCGACATCGGTTTTTCGTTGCCGATACCGATATTTTGGCCATTGCATATCAGTTTCGGCCAATATTGGTCGATATTTTCGTACATTTAAAAATATATATATTTTTTTTCTTGAAATATAGTAATCAGAGATAAGTGATTACCTATAGCGCTTGCTAAAGTGTATCAACCAAAATAGTGAGGAAATAAGTGACAATATAAAAACACAATATAAAAACTTGCTGTAGATATTAGAATATAGTGCTAATTAGATAAATAAAATATAAAATATAAAATTAATACTGTGCTCCGTAATGTGACAAATGACGATATCTGAAAAAATTATTAATCAATAGTAACTAAAGTTCATGTGCACAAAAACAGTTGATGAATTATAACAAACAGTCCATAGTAAGGTATCATCCACCAAAATGTGACTTCTAAGTGAAAAAAACAGTCCAAAGATTATTAAAGTGCAGGTGCTTCTTTCTTTATTTCCCAGGTATCCCTTCACCGTGGAAAATAGATACATTTCAAACTCACCAGAAAATGTGGGTCCTACATGCCTTACGGCATTAAGACCAATCGTGCTTAAAAGACCCTCTCCAGGTCCGGATGCGTTCCCTCCTGGCGAATAGAGTTATCCCTCTGCAGTACCACTTACTGCTAGTAGTCTCCAAAGCGGGTATATTTCCTTCAAACACAATTGCTCCTTCTTGGAATGATAATCCTCCTGTTGGGTCACCTCCAATCACAGGTGTATAATAAAAGGAATAAAAAAAACGGATAGTGCAGTACTGTTTGGAAATGGTTTAATATTGCACACAACCCCGGTCACTCCAACAAATACAATCCCAGTGAGGTGATAAAAAACAGGTAAAATATCAGGAAGGTTCAATAAAAACAAATGGTATCAAACGGTGAGGAAAACGTGAATATTACTCCATAAAAACAAGCAAAAACCGCCGTCATACACGTGAGCTGCAAGTGGAGAGCGGTAGTTCTGGCTTGTGTTCCACTAAGCCCGTATGACGTCACCTAACGCGTTTCGTCATTGGCTAGACGTCTTCAGAGGTGAGCGGCTTCTCAGCCGCATCGGTTGTCATTACAAGACAGCCGACCATCGGCAATGGACGCCGGTACTGAGGTGATGCCTCTAGCTGCAGACATCACTCCGATACAAGCACTTTCCTAAAATATCGGCAATATCGGTCATCTTGGTGGGCGATTCCGATATATCGGGGAAAGTGCATATCAGCCCTCGATATATCGGCTTTGCCGATAATCGGTCGATTACTAGTCCTAACCGCATGTAACCGCTTGATGTGCGATTACATGCGAACTGCTGTGACCACCGTTCAGTCTACCAATGATTTCTATAGGCTTGCTGGCCACAGCTTAACACATCCACCTGTGCTACCCTTTGCACAAATGCCCTCATTCTTGCCAGTGTATGGCCTTACACAGCTTTGTCAATGCCTTTGCTTTGCAGCAGTAAAGGAATAGACGGCCTTACAATACCATACATAATCATTTGTATTTTCTTTATGGACTCTGTGATTTTTGTTCTGTAGGTGGAATGCAAGACTACAATTATATCTATGGAAACTGCTTGGAAGTGACGTTTGAACTGTCATGCTGCAAGTACCCACGTGCATCTGAACTTGCACAGGAGTGGAATAATAACAGAGAGTCTCTTTTAGCATTTATGGAAATGGTAATGTGATATTTTGTTTTTTGCGCACCGTGGTTACAAATAGACATTTTAATGTGATTTTTCATTGTGATTTAAATTTGGAAAACACAATAAATTTGGAAAACGCAATGAAAACACAAAGACAGGTTGATGTCTCCCTAAGAACAATTGGAGGAAAGACAGTTGACAGTCTGTAGGACCAGGGCTCCCTAATCTAATTCGTGCATCTCACTCGACGAACTATACAGGAGTATTAAAAGTTGCTCTCTAAGCATGATCTAAATCTACCTCCCAAACTTTCCTTTGACCACTAAAGCTGTTATAACTCTATGTGACATCATCCCTGGGTGCGTAAAGATTTTGCCGGGGTTTAGCAGAGTATCTTAAATTAGGTGCATCTAAACCTAAAAATAAAAATTTTGTATGTTGTAGCCTACCACTCCTTAGATAAGGTGGCTGCATATGTTTTCTTTTTTATGCTTTTTTTTTTTTTTTTTTAAGTGGCATTCTTGTGAATAATATACTTCTTTTGCTTAAGTGGCTACAGAACTATGGAGGTAGTCTTGTTTGTCAAAAGGCAGTTTTTTTTCTAAATTTGGATCACTAACACTTCCTTCTCTCCTTCTCCATTATATATTGAATGGGGGAATTTGTAGTTACAGAATAACATTGTGATTTCAGTTCACTTCACATGAACTGCATTTCTCACAAATCAACGCGTACAGTATATTCTAATTGTACAGTACAGAACATGGGTAAAGTATTCATATACCTTGGGTTGTAGTCTCAAACCCTCAGGTGATTGGACACTGTCAAAGCTTTCCCTATAACCTTGGACTATTGGCGCTTCCCCTAAAACCCTGCCTAGTCAGGGAGTCCTCATATTTCTCTATCGTTCATTGACGGACGCAGTCTCTGATCTTCGTATCAGTAGGGTTATGCTGCCCCCTACAGGAGTAGGACACTAGGCAGAAAAAAGTTCTGGCTACGCCTATGGGCAGTCCCAGAGGATATACCCTCTTCCTGCTATAGGATGTCAGTTTTAATCTGCCTAGTCAGGAGTAAGGACCTAGTTGTTTGCTGGGATCTCTGGTCCTAGCAACGTTTTTTCTAGATCATTTTTTTTTTTTTTTTTTCTAGTTGGCTTTCTCTTGATTTTTTCCTGTGAGATCTACAAGTAACTATGCTAGATTTGGGCAGCGGGCTGGATGTATAGATCCAGTGGACACCCCAGGGGCTGCAATTTGTTTGCGATGCTGCCCTGGATACTGCCTCCTGTATTGGGCCGACTGTCGGTTTCGGCGGTAGTCCTCTGGCGTATACTTTGGCTAAAGTGTTGGTCTGCGGATCAGACTTCAAAAAGGACTTGACGAATCTACCTTTTCAAGGAGATCGCCTTTTTGGGGCTATCCTGGATGACATTATCAAAGGTCTCACAGGGGGTAAGAGTACCTCTCTCCCGCAGGCTATCAAGGGTAAGGATCCGTGTTGCAGACGGGGTCCCTCCTTTTCAGCTCACAAAAGGTTTTTTTTCGCCCCCCAGGGTCAGTAGATAAGGCAAAGCCCCTCAAGACTCCCTCGGGTGGGTTTAAGCGGCCCTGGTCTGGCAAACACAAATCTAGTTTCTCTAGACCTGAGGACAAGGCCCCTTCGGCCTGAAGGTGCGCCCTCACCTGTATCTGGGGTGGGGGGGACGTCTTTGCCGGTTTCCGGACCTTTGCCTCTCCTGGATACAAGACAAATGGGTTCAAGAGGTCATACAGTCCGGTTACAAGATCGAGTTTCGATCCGTCCCGCCGGTAAGGTTTTTCCCTTCCACTGTGCAACTGTCCCCGGATTGCTTGCAGGCTCTCTTTGGGGCAGTTCAAGACCTGGTACAACAGGGAGTAATAGTTCTGGTTCCGTGTGCGGAACGTTTTCAGGGCTTATATTCAAACCTGTTTACGGTCCCCTGGAAGGAGGGCAAGGTGCGTCCAATCCTGGACCTGAAGGCACTAAATTGCTTTGTGAGAATTCAAAAATTCAAGATGGAATCAGTTTGCACAGTGGTGGCTTCCCTACATCAGGGGGATTTCCTGGCCTCCATAGACATATGTGCAGGTCACCAACGGTTTCTCCATTTTGCCATGGGAGAGGATCACTATCAGTTTGTGGCGTTACCCTTTGGTCTCGCCTCTGCTTCTCGGGTCTTCACCAAGGCGTTTGCTCCGGTCCTGGCGCTGTTGCAACAGTGGGGGGATATTGGTCCTGGGTTACTTGGATGATCTGCTTCTCCGTGCGAAGTCTCCCTCAGTGCTGGTGACACATTTGGAGATCACCATGAGAACTCTGGAGGAGTTTGGGTGGATTCTGAATCTTCAGAAGTTGTCTCTGGTCCCTTCAATGAGATTGGACTATCTGGGCCTGACGTTGGACTCGTTCTCCGCCAGGGTATTTCTTCCTCTGGAAAAGCTCCAAAAACTCCAGACCGCGGTTCAGCTGTTGATGTCCAGCAAATGGTCGTCCCTTCAGACCTGTATGAGAGTTCTGGGACCGATGGTGTCATCCTTCGAGGCGGTCCCCTTCGCTCAATTCCACACGAGGATCCTCCAGAAGGAAATCCTTCTCAAATGGAACAAGAATCCAACTTCCCTGGACAATTCGATCCAGCTGTGCCAGGTGACCAGAGGGTCCCTGATTTGGTAACTTCGGTCCCCGATGCTCAAGCAAGGGAAATCCTTCCTCCCTGTATATTGGACAATAGTCACCATGAATGCCAGCCTGTCTGGATGGAGAGGGGTTCTCGGCAGGTTTTCTGCTCAAGGAGTCTGGTCTCTGGAAGAACCCAGGTTAACGATCAATGTTCTGGAGCTGAGAGCAATCAGGCTTTGCCTAGTCCACTGGACCGAGCACCTGCAGGGTTGTCCAGTGCGCATTCAATCAGACAATGCCACGCCCATGGCTTATGTTAGTCACCAAGTGGGCACCAAAAATGTCCTTGCGGCCTTAGAGGTGGCAGGCATCCTTCGATGGGTGGAGTGCTTTGTTCCAGCTCTCTCCGCTGTTCACATTCCGGGAGTGGAAAATTGGCAGGCGGATTACCTCAGTCTACAGGCCTTGGATGCAGGGGAATGGTCTCTCTATCCGGAGGTTTTCCAGCAGTTGTGCATTCCTTGGAGCATTCCAGATCTAGATCTGTTGGCGTCTCAGATCAACAGGAAAGTGCAGAGGTTTGTGGCCTGCTCCCGGGACCCTCTTGCGGACGCCGCAGACGCGCTGGTGGCCCCGTGGGTTCAATATCCGCTGATGTATGCCTTTCCTCCTCTCAAGTTGCTGCCAAGACTTCTTCACAGGGTCGAGGCGGAAGGGATTCTGGTCATTCTTGTGGCTCCGGACTAGCCTCGCCGAACTTGGTACGCCGACCTAGGCAGGCTAGTTGCAGACACTCCTTGGAGACTTATTCTCAGAGAAGATCTACTTTCTCAGGGGCCAATCTTCCATCCTGCTTAATGGTTGCTGGCTTTGACGGCTTGGCTGTTGAAAGCCAGGTGCTGAAGGACAGGGGGGTTGTCTGCTTTAGTGATCCCCACTTTGCTTAAAGCGAGGAAAGCGACTTCTAGGAAGAGCTATCATCCTACGTGGAAAGCGTATATTGCGTGGTGCCTTGCGGCTCCCCCTCGCTCTTACTCTATGGCTCAGGTCTTGGCCTTCCTTGATCAAAGGTTGGCCTTGAGTACTATCAAGGGACAGGTTTTGGTCTTGGCAATTTTCTTCCAAAGGCAACTGGCCACCCATTCCCTGGTGCTGAGACACTTGGTACCTCCGGTGCGACCTTCATTGCCACCTTAATTAATTTGGTGCTGTCGGTTCTCCAGAACCCTCCTTTTAACAGTGTTTGGGAGATTCCCCTTATCCCAGAAGGTGGCCTTCCCAGTGGCTATTACTTCTGCATGCAGGGTGATGTAACTGGCAGCATTGTCCTGTTCTCCCTGTCTGGTGGTTCACAGGGATAAAGTGGTATTTCGTCCGGATCCGTCCTTCCTTTCGAAGGTGGTTTCTAGTTTTCATTTGAATGAGGACATCGTGTTACCCTGCTTGTGCCCTAAGCCGAAACATCCTAAGGAATTTGCACTGCATACTCTGGATGTGGTTTGTGGCAATCAGGGTGTATTTGGTGACTACTGAGTCTTTTTGGAAGTCAGATTCGCTCTTTGTACTCACGGGTGGCCCTAAGAAAGGGCTGCCTGCGTCTGCTGCGACTATTTCCAGATCGATCCGACAGACTGTGGTGCAGGCTTATTAAATTAAGGGTCATGTTCCTCCTTACCCTGGGCTTAGTGCTTCCTGGGCTTTTCGCCATCAGGCATCTGTGCTTCAGGTTTGCAAGGCGGCTACCTGGTCGTCTGTTCACATCTTCACAAAATTTGATAAGGTCAATGTGCTGGCATCTGCAGATGCCTCTTTTGGCCGCAAAGTTTTGCAGGCTGCTGTTTAAGGGGGTTCGGGGGTTCTTAGTCTCCCTTGAGTGTGTTTAATGTTTTTTTCAGATGGGTCTCATCTTGTTTTTCTGATGAATCCTATGTTGTCTGGTTGGCTATGTTGAGCCTTGGGGAGACTTATTTTCCTGCTGTTCCCACCCCTCATTTTATGGCACTGCTTTGGAACGTCCCTACTGATATGAAAATCAGAGACTGCGTCCGTCAATGAACGATGGAGAAAATTGGATTTTTGTCTTACCGTAAAATCCTTTTCTCTGAAGTTCATTGACGGACGCAGTAACCGTCCCTCTATTTTGAGTTGGGTTGGTATTTTCTCTGACACTGCTTTGATACAAAACTCACATCCTATAGCAGGAAGAGAGAGAGGGTATACCCCCTGGGACTGCCCATAGGCGTAGCCAGAACTTTTTTCTGCCTAGTGTCCTACTCCTGTAGGGGACAGCATAACCCTACTGATATGAAAATCAGAGACTGCGTCCATCAATGAACTTCAGAGAAAAGGATTTTACGGGATAGACAAAAATCGAATTTTCTCTTACGTCCTCCGACAGTCGCTGCCCACTCATACAGTCTTCACCAATGGGGTATTGACTTCCTCTCCACAGGAGTAGCTAGGCATAAGACTTGTTAAAAAACAAAGCATTTACATAGACACACCCATGGGGGCTGTCCCACTGGTCCAATACCCCCTGCAATCAGCCATCCCAACTCAGTTTGTCTTCTGCCTACTTAAGGAGTAGATAGGCTTCCCTGTGCTGGGGCTACAGTCTCAGCCTTCTTCTTCTATTTTATGATTTTTATTTTCTGCAAATGTTATTTTTTCTTTGCATTACTAGCTTTTTATTTTGTCAGCGTTAGTTAGTCGGATCTTTGAATGAAGACGGCGTTTGCGGAGCTGGGAGTCGGACTGGTCGTCCTGGTTCTCCAGGACAGCGGGTCAGATGAAATCCCAGCCCGGCATCGTGCATGTGTTCGCCCCGGCCTCGCAAACGACCCATCCCTGTCCTTGAGGGTGCAGCCGGTGAGGTGGCTACCTCATCCGGACGCCTCATCCACGGTTATCCGTGCATTATTTGGCGTCCTGCGTTTATGGCTGACAGCACCCCTGCCATCTGAGGGCGGGCGGTTTCCCGTCGATGAGAGGCACCCCACGCCATCGGGTACAGGTAAGTACATTCTGTGTGGGGCCTCTGTCTGGGGCTGGCAGTCCTGTGTGTCTGTGTTATCCCCTCATGTCTGTGCTTTTTTGGGCTCCCTGATCCCGATCCCTGCGGGAGTTTTCTGTCACAGTCAGTGCGCTGCGTGGTTTTCTGGGGTCCCTCTCCTGTGTCACTTTAGGGTGCTTTGGAGGTAGACGCATGTGTGGCGACCGCTGCGGGGTTAAAACACCGCCGGTCCGCCATTGTAGGTGTGGGCAGCATGTCTGGCTTCACTATGGGCGCTTATACAGCATGTATATGGTGTGTCTTTGGCGCCTTGCCGCGCCATCTTGTGTGTGGCAAAACGTTAGTTCCGAGCACATGTCGGCGGCCATTTTACCGAAGCCTCCTGTTACTTTCTATTGGCAACCATTTTTCTTTAGCCTAAAGTCTCAGTTCAGTCTATTGCGGTGACATCACTTCCTCCTTTCTCTCAGAAGAACTTGGCTGCGGTGGTAACACTCCTGTGGGGTCTGTCTGCTGTCCTTTTTTCCTTGTGCAATCCTTTTGGCTGTGTCAGTTTATCCTGCTTAGGGGTCTGTGATCACAGTTAGTGTAGCGGTGCGCTGTGGGGGTCCGCGGCGCGCATAAAGGGCCAGTACTTTAAAAAAAAAAAAAAAAAAACTTTTTCTTTTGACATGGAATCTCAGGACAGCAAATTCCCTCCAGCCTTGGTGGGTGATTCAGGTTCCTCTGAATATTTTACCCTGACTACTTTGTCTGCTGCAGTGGCGGCTTTGGTGTCAAACGTGGATATTCTGATGACTGAACGTGCGGATAGAAAAAGGCCTAGGATTTCCTTTTCTTCTGATTCTGAATCTGACTTGGTTGCCGTGGGTGGCGTGCCCCTTTCAGGGTCTCGCTCTTCTCTGTGGAGGCGGAGGTTGCATGGGTGGATGATTCCCCCCCTGGGACGCCCGAGGAACGCCCAGCTAATGGATGCGCTGATTTCTGCCATTAAAGAAACACTCCATTTAGAGGATGAGCCCAATCCTCCGGGCATTGTGTCCTCTTTTGGTACACACAGGACTCGCAAGGCGGCGCAGGTCTTCCCTTGCCCCGCTGAGTTCCATGCTACAGTGAATGAGCAAAGGCGCAGTTTAAAACGCACTTTTGTGGTGCCGAAGAGGTTTCGACTTCTTTACCCTTTCGCGTCCCCTACGGATTTGCGCTGGTGTGTGGCTCCTCAAGTGGATCACACTGTGGCCAGATTGAACAAGGCTACTCTGGTTCCCACCAAAGATCACCCGGTATTTAGGGATCCTACGGATAGGAGGATGGAATCACTTGCCCGTCATGCTTACATGCTGGCGGGTTCCATGCTGAAACCTATTTTTGCCTCTGTCATGGCAGCTCAGGCTGTGGCGGATTGGACCAAGGTGCTAAGATGCACCCTCGTGGCTGATTCTGCTCCCCCTACTACCGTGGCGATGGTGGACCAGATTTATCAGGGGGTCATGTATTTGTGCGATGCGGCCTTGAATGAGGCCTCATTAGCTGCGCGCCTGTCTAGTATCGCGGTGCTTAACCGTCGCCTGATATGGTTAAAAAGCTGGGCGGCTGACCAGACTTCAAGGAAAACGGTGGCTGACATCCCCTATGCGGGGTCTTGCCTTTTTGGTGACTCCCTGGATGAATTGGTGAAAGGGGTCACTGGGGGCAAGAGCACTCTGTTGCCCCAGAACCCTAAGGGTAAGTTTTTCCGCGGTAAGCGGGGCCCTTCCTTTAAACCAAATCAGGGGTCCTTTTGTGCCTTCAAGACACAGAACAAGGGGAAACCTTTCAAGAGCCAAAGTGGCCAGAGAAAGCCCTGGGTGGGCAAACCTAGATCCGGCCACGCCGGTGCGGCAGCTCAGTCCGCCTCTGTCCGCCTCTGCCTTAAGGGGCGCCCTCACCCATTTCAGGGGTGGGGGGACGTTTGCGCGGTTTCCTCCAACCTTGGCTGCTCCGAATTCCCGGACAGGTGGGTTCAGGAAATCATTCGATCAGGATACAAGATCGAATTCCTTTCACGGCCGGCGGACAGATTCTTTCCCTCAAATCTTAATTTGACCCCAGGGCGGTTACAAGACCTGCATCAAGCGGTACAGGATCTCCTTTCCCAGGGGGTAATCGTCCCGGTGCCTCATCCGGACAGATTTTGGGGGTTTTACTGTGTCCCAGGAAGGAGGGCAAGGAGCATCCGATTCTGGACTTAAAAGCTCTGAACCGCTTTGTGCGCGTTCGAAAGTTCCGCATGGAATCGATCCGCTCGGTGGTGGCCTCCCTGAGTCCGGGAGAATTCCTGGCCTCTATCGATCTGAAGGATGCGTTTCTACACGTACCCATTTTCGAGGGCCATCAGAGGTGCATCCGGTTCGCTATCGCGGAGGAACATTATCAGTTTGTGACGTTGCCTTTCGGTCTAGCTTCGGCTCCAAGAATCTTTACCTAAGTGTTGGCGCCTGTTCTGGGCCTGTTGCGGGCACAGGGCATTGCGGTCTTGGGATATCTGGACGATCTCCTGTTAAGATCGAGTGCCAGTTAGAGCCTGTTGCGCGATCTGTCCACTACGGTCCAGGCGCTACAGGAGTTTGGATGGTCCATCAACGTTCAGAAGTCGACCTTGTCTCCTACGGTTCGTCTCCCGTATTTGGGGATGGTTCTGGACTCTGCTCAAGCAAAGGTGTTCTTGCTGGAGGACAAGCTCCGGACCCTGCAGTCCGAGGTCAGGTCCCTCAGGGACAACGAATCCTCGTCACTCAGGACCTGTATGCGGTCCCTGGGGTTGATGGTGTCAGCCTTCGAGGCGATACCATTTGCACAGTTTCACACGCGATCTCTCCAGGCGGAGATCCTGGCCAGGTGGGACAGACTACCTCAGTCCTTGGACCTGAGAGTGTCTGAGTCGCCAAACCAGAATGGATATCTTGTGGTGGCTTCAGTCCCCGGCTGTGTCGGAAGGGAAATCCTTCCGGCCGTTACTGTGGACGGTGATTACCACGGATGCCAGCCTGTCGGGCTGGGGTGGCGTCCTGGGCAACCTGTCTGCCCAGGGCACTTGGTCGGAGGAGGAATCCTCCCTTCCAATCAACATATTGGAAATGAGAATGATCAGGCTGTGCCTGTTCCTTTGGTCGGATCGTCTTCAGGGCCGTCCTGTACGGGTGCAGATGGACAACGCCACTGCGGTGGCTTAAATCAACTGCCAAGGGGGCACCAGGAGTGCCCGTGCGGCCCAGGAAGTGACCAGAATTCTGTCTTGGGCCGAGACTCATGTCCCAGCGATTTCGGCAGTTCACATTCCAGGTGTAGAGAATTGGCAGGCTGATTATCTGAGCCGCCAAACCCAGGACCAGGGGACATGGTCCCTGCACCTGGAGGTGTTTCAAATGCTGTGTGCAAAATGGGGATCCCGGATGTGGATCTGTTCGCGTCTCGGCTAAACAAAAAAGTGGAAAGGTTTGTGGCAAGAACGCGCAATCCTCTGGCAGACTCCTCGGATGCGCTGGTGGTGCCTTGGCGTCAGTATCACCTGATATATGCCTTTCCTCCGATTCAGTTGTTGTCCAGGTTCCTTCACAGGTTGGTCTCGGAACTAACATTGGTGATTCTGGTGGCGCCGGACTGGCCGCGCCGGTCCTGGTACGGGGATATCGTTCATCTGGTGGTCGAGCCTCCATGGCGGCTTCCAACGCGGGAAGATCTTCTGTCTCAGGGACCGATCTTCCATCCTGCTTTACAGTCGCTGGCTTTAACGGCATGACTGTTGAAAGCCAGGTCCTGAGATACAGGGGTCTCTCCTCAGAGGTCATTCCTACTTTAATCAAGGCTAGAAAAGCCTCCTCTGGTAAGATTTATTACCGTACATGGAAAGCTTATTTTGCCTGGTGTGAGTCCAGGGGCTTCTCTCCTCGTTCGTACTCGATGGCGAGAGTGTTGGCTTTCCTTCAGTCTGGTGTGGACCAGCGCCTTTCGTTGGCCACGATTTAAGGGCCAGGTATCTGCATCCTTTTCCAGCGCCCTGTGGCGTCTAATTCCTTGATTCGCACCTTCATTCAAGGTGTGCGTCACTTGGCCCCTCCTAGAAGGGAGCCCTTACCTCCATGGGACTTGAACTTGGTTCTGTCCGTGTTACAACGTTCCCCGTTTGAAAACATCAGGGAAATCTCGTTACCTCTGCTATCAAAAAAGGTTGCCTTTCTGCTGGCAATCACTTCTGCTCGCAGAGTGTCGGAGTTGGCGGTGTTGTCTTGCCGCTCCCCTTACCGCTCCCCTTACCTGGTGGTTCATAGGGATAAGGTGGTCTTGCGACCTAACCCATCCTTTCTTCCAAAGGTGGTTTCGGATTTTCACCTTAATGAGGACATTGTTTTACCTTCGCTCTGTGCGAATCCTAAGCATCCTAAGGAGGTTGCCTTGCATTCTTTGGATGTTGTCAGGGCGATCAGGGTTTACCTGTCGTCGACTGAATCCTTTCGAAAATCGGATTCTCTCTTTGTCCTTCCTGAGGGACCTCGGAAGGGTATGGCTGCGTCTGCGGTGACCATTTCAAAATGGATCAGACAGACAATTGTACACGCCTATTCGTTGAAGGAATGGGTACCGCCCTTTCCTGTTAAGGCTCACTCTACCAGAGCGGTGAGTGCGTCCTGGGCCTTCCGGCTTCAGGCCTCGGTGGCCCAGGTGTGCAAGGCTGCTTGGTCGTCAGTGCACACCTTTTCCAAATTCTACAAAATTGATGTTCTGGCATCAGCTGATGCCTCCTTTTGGCCGCAAAGTTCTCTGTGCGGCAGTACCGTAGGGGACCCTGGTTTTGTTGCGGGTCCCTGGCTGTTGGGGTTTTTTTACCCCCTTGGTTATTTGTGCTCATGTTGAGCCTTTTTGTTACCCAGAAGGTTACCTTGCTGTTCATGTAAGGTTCCTTTCTCTCATGTGGGTACTGCGTGCCTTTTCTGACGGTTGCGTTTCCCACCCCTCATGTCTACACTGCTTTGGGACATCCCCATTGGTGAAGACTGTATGAGTGGGCGGCGACTGTCGGAGGACGTAAGCGAAAACTGAATTTTTGTAAAATCTTACCGTAAAATTCCTTTCTCTGAGTCCTCCGACAGTCACCGCCCCTGCCCCTCTTTTGGGTTTCTTATACACTTAACTGCTTGCTACCAAACTGAGTTGGGATGGCTGATTGCAGGGGGTATTGGACCAGTGGGACAGCCCCCATGGGTGTGTCTATGTAAATGCTTTGTTTTTTAACAAGTCTTATGCCTAGCTACTCCTGTGGAGAGGAAGTCAATACCCCATTGGTGAAGACTGTATGAGTGGGCGGCGACTGTCGGAGGACTCAGAGAAAGGAATTTTACGGTAAGATTTTACAAAAACTCAGTTTTTTGCTAGTGTCCTGAGTTTGGACACCCCTGCCATAGATATAAACATTTCTGGCAAGATCATCATGTATTTTCTGGAATTTCTGAAAATGTTTATCTCAAAAATTAAAACTGGGGCAGCCACTGTATCTATGAACTAGTGCTGCAATTTTCAGTGCTGGGTTTAGATATCCTTTAAAAGAGAAGTATGGCTCTTTTTTTTTAAATAAAAAGAGCAAACATTACATTCGTCCTAGGTGGATGCAGCATTGATCCAATGCTGAATCTGTCCCCTGCTGGCTTAGAACCTCTGAAACTTTCCGATTTAAACCAAAAACCCTGTTCTAGAAAACCTGCAACCTCGTACACTCCCACTAGATATGATACGTACTTCCAAGTGCTTGGGATCCTCAGAAACACAGGGGCGACTAAGATGGATAAAGCCTCGATAACAGAAGAGGGAGCATGTACCATTGAGTCAAAACCTTACAAAGTAACATAGTAGTTAAGGTTGAATAAAGACAATAGTTCATCCAGTTCAACCTGTGTAGGTGCGTGTGTGTGTCAGTGATGATCTTGATGTTAGCCTTCACAAGGGATATGTTTATCATGCCCTTGAAAGCCACATGGAAGGACGAGGGCAAATGGTCAACATCCTTGTCAGAAGCCAGATCTGAGTCCCTCTCCTTTTATGTAGAGAATTTTTTTGTTTACTTCCTCTTTAAGTATTTTGGTTATTGTACCAATGTTTGTAAAGTCTGAATAATGTTTTTTTTCTTTTTGGCTACCTGCTAAATGAATGCATAATGTGCTAGTATGACACCTGCAAACCAAGCCTGCGTCATTCCCGCTTTAGGCCGCATCCATCTTTACCCGTCTTCTTTCCCGGTCTGCGGACTCTGGCTGTGCTACTGGCTTGAGCCGCCGATCATGGCACAGGGCTCTGAAGAAACAGCATGGACGGCTATTCCTTCAGAGCGCATGAGCGGTTGACGTCATCGGCTGCATGCAGTGTAAATATCTCCTAAATGGTGCAAGTTTAGAAGAGATTTCAGTACCTATAGGTAAGCTTTATTATAGGCTTACCTATAGGTACAACAATATTTGGGGGTTTACAACCACTTTAACATGAGCATAAGAAGAGGATAATTCCATATCAAATGTATAGTATAACATAACAGTCCTGATAAATGTAATTAACAAAATATCCTCTCTCAAGGCAAAAGACAGTCAAATAATGATTATACATATTGTAGTCAAAAATACATTACCATGGATTTAATTACCTAGTAAATTTATCAGATCTCTCAAGTATTGGTGATGGTGAGAGTAGAAGGGCACGATGCATCTCACACCTTATTGAATTTGATAATGTATTAATTTATTAATGAGAAATTTATCAGGGGAGTCAATCAGCAGCCTGTAAATAATAGAAATGCCTCCCCTATGCTCAGCCTCCTGAGTACACCATGTCTCATAGGGAATTACTTTGGGATCTTGAGTCACTAACAGGCCTAAAAAGTTAAAAAAATTAGAGCTTTGGTGAAAGCAAAACATTTCAGATGTAGGCATATTAAGCATAGAACGACAGTGGGCCAATGTGAACGGGCCCCTAGGGGTCACAAAGTATCCAATTCTATGAGGGCCTTTATTCAGCCACCAGCGAAAGGTCTCAAGATCCTGGCCAGAGGGAATGAAGGATTGTTAAAGAGATGATTCAGTGGATGAAAAGGTGAGACTAAATTTGGGTTGCTACGCACTCTGTCCCCAGGCAGCCAAAGAATTGGATAGAGTCGGGGCTAAAATTGGCACACTACGCTTTTGCGGTTGCCATTTACCAAAATTGAATGGCACCTGATTTACTGCCTTCCTCTCAATCGATATCTGATCTGGCTTTTCTGATCAGACATACACCGCGGACAGCTGAGCAACCTGTGCAGCATGATCGGAACAGGCCAAATGGGGATAGACCCAGACCCCCCCCCGCCATTTTATGGGCATATAACACGTTTGGAGAGCCTAAAACCCTTCCCACCCTACACATAACAGGCAACTTTGGACTGAAATTTAGACAAATCTGATTGTACAATGGTTATGGGTAGGGAAGGAGTGTAATTTTTGTGGAATGGACTCCATGCCCAGCCAAGAAAGATCATGTCCCACCTAACTCTGGATGTCCTCCTCTAGTTTTCTATATAGGGGAGGATAGTTCGCTTTATAGAGAGACGACATCGAGGTCGATGGGCGAAGGGTGATGTGACAAAAAGCATTCCACCCCATGGATGTTTGAATCCAATTTGATTGCAGTCGTCAGAGTTTCGATTGTGATAGCAAATATATGAGGTGGAGGGGGCACCCCTGCCTAGTGCCTCTGGCGATTGGAATAGGTTCAAAGTGAAAGCCCTAAAGCCTCACCTTTGGCACCAGGGTCGCATAGAGTGCTCGCAGGAGAGTAAGAAGGTTATTTCCAAGCCTCCAGGAGCACAAAGAGGTATGGCCAAGAAACCAAGAGTCGAAGGCTTTTTGGAGATAACGGATTGAAGCATACCAGTTTAAGCTTGAGCCCCCTCCCACCCCAACTGCAGTATGTAAATCAGATTAAGCGCCGGTGTATTTGGGCAGGCCCCTGTCTTCCTGGGACAAACCCTAAGGCTGCATTCACACTTGAGCGTAGCGTTTTTTTACCGCGTTTTTACCGTGATTTTACAGCGATTTTTACCGCAATTTTTTTCAGGCGTTTTTCATTGACATCTATCAAAAACGCTGGTAATCAGCCCAAAAAGAAGCTCATGTACTTTTTTCAGCTACAGGCGTTTTGCAAAATGCTCAGATGTGAACAGGGGCCATTTAAATGAATGGGGTTTTACTTGTTGGGCGTTTTGGAACGTTTTTTTTTTAGCGTTTTTGGAGCTGAAAAGCACTCAAAAACGCCCAGGTGTGAATGGAGCCTAACTGTTCTTTTGTGGATATAGGTATTTATGAATGACGCCAGTCTATTAGCTACAATTTTAGTAAGTAGCTTGAGGTCATAAATCAGAAAATTAGCCTATAGTTTTCAACTTCACCAGAGTCTTTCCCGGGTTTAGCGATTTACGGAGATGAATGTCGTATTCATGTCCGAATCAAGGAAGTGGCCTGCCCGCAGGGAATTAAAGAACCTCCCTGGATGAGGGGAGAGTGTTAGGGAATTTTTGATATTACTTTTTTTCTTAAGTTTCGGGGCCCACCATCCGTTTCAGCACAGTGCAGGTGTTCTAAATGTGGTCTGAGCGGCTCATGTGCAGCTCAGATTACCACTTTAATTGCCTGATAAACTATTTTTGACCACTATAAGCCAGCTCTGCCACTGGCAGTTAGGCCTGAAATGGTAACTTTATGATGTGTAAGCAGGGTTTCTGAGGCTTTACAGACTCTGGCCAAAACATGTTTATTTCTCTTAAGCTGCTTAAGAAAAACTTGACTTAATAGGTTTTATAACCCAGGCTTGTGTAAACATGCTGTGATTTATAATACGTTTCATTCAGAGATCTCTGGTTATTAGCGGTCTTCTAAGTAACCTTAAAGTAATTCTAACTTTTAGTTTTTAAAAAATATGTTCTACTCCCCTGGTCTGTGCAATGGTTATGCACAAAGCAGCTCCGATCCTCTCTTTTCTGGGATCCCCTACCTGTGCTCTTGGTTCCTCCTCTTCGATGAGTTCCCTCATAGAAGCCACTTGTATCAGTTAAAGCGGAGTTCCACCCTCAAAAAGAACTTTTCCCCATCCGCTTGCTCTAAATTACCTGAAAAAGAATTGGTTAATTAAAAATTTTTTTTGATTCACTTACCTTGTTTTTAAAGAAAATATACTTACCTTCCTTCCTCTTCCTCCCTCTGCGGACACGGCCGCTGCCGTTACTTCCTGCTTACATTGACTGCTGGGAGATGAGCGTCATTGATCACTCGAGTCAATGCGCCTGCACGGGCGCTGCTCGTCACTTCGGGTGCAGGCGCGTCATCCCTGCACAGCTTCTGGGCATGCCCAGAAGCTGTGCAGGGATGACGCGCCTGCACCGGAAGTGACGAGCAGGGCCGGTGCAGGGCGTTCTGGGACTCCGACATCACAGAAGAGGACGCTACGGATCAGCTGCCCACACCTGAGATGGCAGCGCTGGACAAGACATTTTCAAGGTAAGTATTTCTTCTAAAAGGTAAGTGAAACGGGACAGTTCAGAGGCTATCATTGCTTAAATGCACTAGCCCTGACTGTCCCGGGAGTATTTTTATCTAAAAAAAAAATTTCAGGCTGAAACTCCGCTTTAAGAATGTTGAGACAAACCATTTACCACTGATAGGGGGTGCTTACAATCATCAGCTTTTATTTATGTATGTAAGACCTTTATCCCAAAAGAAAAAAAACTGTTGTAACTGCATCTGGAGTTTGGCTTCCATTTGTTTAATGTATTTAAATTTGCTACTACTGTAAATCTAACACTCACCTCCCCCAAATTCACAGTGCTGCTGTCCAAATGTGCCCCTGTGCTTAATCATCCAGAGTGGGGGCACTCTAATATAGGAGGTGTGTTTCTTGCCAGATCACCAGGTAAAAACAGAGGGGAAAAGCCTTAAAGTGATTTTAAAATCTTGTTTAAAAAAAAAAAAAAAAACATACATGTTATACTTATCTGCTTTGTGCAGTTGGTTTTGCACAGGGCAGCCCGGATCCTCCTCTTCTCAGGTCCCTCGTTGCTGCTCCTGGCCCCCCCCCACCCCCCAATTATATCAAGTGCCCCCCCCCCCCAGCAAGTAGCTCCATGTGTCCATTCAGACATGGATCTGCTGTTTTGGCCCCACCCCCTCTCTCTCGTCATTGGCTCACTGACTTTTTATTGACAGTCTCGGGAGCCAGTCCCAGACAACCGAGGGTACTCGTGGACATCGCTGGACAGAGATGGGGCTCGGGTGTGTATTAGGGGCTGCCGGGGAGGCTGCTATACACAGAAGGCTTTTTATCTTAATGCATAGAATGCAGTTGGATAAAAAACCTTCCTGTCTTTACAACTTCTTTAAAATAAAACAAAAAAAAAAAACAAAAACAAATGTAGTCACTACATCTAAGGATTGGTAAACCAAATTTTTTGGTTTTGGATCTAATACTGCTTTAACTAAATCCAATTCTCGCAGTATATAGTTATTTGTACATTTTTTGATTAAAGGTTAAACAGAATTCGAAGGTGTGTGTGTGTGTGTGGCCAGCATACCAGGAATGTATGAATGTGAATACACTATATCCATTCCAGCTCTAAATTTTCAATGCTGAATTAAATTTGTTTTTTTTTTTTTTTTTTAAATGCAGTTCTTCTTTAAGTCCTATAGGATAATCTCCTGTGGCACATACAAAATAATTTTCTGAAATGCTCATTATGGATCCACAGTGAAAATCTCTGAAAATGAACAGATTTACTGTGCTCTAATTTACAGTATTATTCACTGATCTCACAGACTTAATTGTATAGCTTTTTTTTTATTACTACAGCGGCTGTATCTACTGCAGCCTGAAGAAGTGAGCTCTTCTGAGAGCCGCTTCCGGTGACTTTTTCTGAGAATGTTAAGACATATAGTTTTTGCAAAAAGATACAGGAAGTAAAATTAGGTTTTTGTTTTCCTTTGTTTAATGTTGAAATGCAGATTTCAGGTTCATAATAATATAGGAAAGCACTTGATTAGTTGGTTAGAGACAGATAATGTTTAGTTGAAAAGGCTTCATCCCCTTGATGTTCTCCAAGATAGTGCCTGGTTCGCATCACTTCTATATTTTAGCAATATGGTGGTCATGCATGCTTAGTAATGTACAGTCAGGTCCATAAATATTGGGACATCAACACAATTCTAATCTTTTTGGCTCTATAAACCACCACAATAGATTTGAAATGAAACAAACAATATGTGCTTTAACTGTAGACTTTCAGCTTTAATTTGAGGGTATTTACATCCAAATCAAGTGAAAGGTGTAGGAATTACAACAGTTTGTATATGTGCCTCCCACTTTTTAAGGGACCAAAAGTAATGGGACAGATTAACAATCATAAATCAAACTTTCACTTTTTAATACTTGGATGCAAATGCTTTGCAGTCAATTACAGCCTGAAGTCTGGAACGCATAGACATCACCAGACGCTGGGTTTCATCCCTGGTGATGCTCTGCCAGGCCTCTATTGTCTTCAGTTCCTGCTTGTTCTTGGGGCATTTTCCCTTCAGTTTTGTCTTCAGCAAGTGAAATGCATAATCAATCAGATTCAGGTCAGGTGAAGTAGAAGAAGTAGACTGTGCCACCTACGGTGGACCCTCCGGTCTCAAGACTGAATAAAGATACCCAGTGGAGGATTCCCCGTCCCCCGGCAAGGTGATTGGCTGTTTGGGGCTACCCTGGATGACATTATCAAAGGTCTCACAGGGGGTAAGAGTACTTTTCTCCCACAGGATAACAAGGGTAGGGACCCGCGTCGCAGACGGGGCCCTTCCTTTTCAGCACATAAGATGTTTTTTCGCCCCCCAGGGTCAGTCAATAAGGCAAAGTCCTTCAAGGGCCCCTCGGCTGGTTCCAAGCGACCCTGGTCTGGCAAACAAAAATCGAGTATCTCCAGACCTGAGGACAAGGCGCCTCTCACCCTTATCTGGGGTAGGGGGATGTCTTTTCCGGTTCCCGGACCTGTGGTTATCTCGGATACAAGACAAATGGATTCACAAGGTAATACGGTCTGGGTACAGATCGAGTTTCGATCCCTTCCACCGGTAAGGTTCTGCCCTTCCAATGTGAGACTGTCCCCGGATTGCTTACAGGGGCGGTACAGGACCTGGTACAACAGGGAGTAATAGTTCTGGTTCCGTGTGCAGAATGTTTTCAAGGCTTTTCTTTAAACCTGTTTACAGTCCCCAAGAAGGAAGGCAAGGTGCATCCCAATCCATTCGCACGGTGGTGACTTCCCTACATCAGGAAGATTTCCTGGCCTCCATAGACAGACAAGATGCCTACCTTCATGTCCCAATATGTGCATGACCTCAACGGTTTCTCCATTTTGCCATGGGAGAGGATCATTATCAGTTTGTGGCATTACCATTTGGTCTCGCCTCTGCTCCTCTGGTCTTCACAAAGGTGTTGGCTCTGGTCCTGGCGCTGTTACGACAGCGGGGGATATCGGTCCTGGTTTACCTGGACGATCTGCTTTTCCATGCGGAGTTTCCCACGATGCTGGTGACAAATGTGGAGATCACCATGAGAACGCAGAAGTTCAGGTGGCTTTCGAACCTTCAGAAGTCGTCCCTGGTCCCTTCCATGAGACTGGACTATCTGGTTCTGACTTTGGACTTGTCCGCAGCCAGGGTGTTTCTTCCTCCGGAAAAACTTAAAAAACTCCAGACTTCGATTCAGCTGTTGCTGTCCAGCAAATGGTCATCCCTTCGGACCTGTATGACAGTTCTGGGACTG
Source organism: Pelophylax lessonae (assembly GCF_965119305.1). Classification (NCBI taxonomy): domain Eukaryota; kingdom Metazoa; phylum Chordata; class Amphibia; order Anura; family Ranidae; genus Pelophylax; species Pelophylax lessonae. Next base: position 120,365,349 of record NC_138769.1, on the reverse strand, counting down.
CTGGTGTCCTTCGAAGTGGTCCCCTTCGCCTAATTCCACACGAGCATCCTCCAGAAGGAAATCCTTCTCAAATGGAACACGAATCCAAATTCCCTGGACAATCCGATCCAGCTGAGCCAGGTGACTGAGGAGTTCCTGATGTGGAGACTTCGGCCCTTGATACTCACCCAAGGGAAACCCTTCCTTTCTATATATTGGACTATTGTCACCACGAATGCCAGTCTGTCCAGGTCGGGAAGGGTCCTCGGCAGGTTTTCTGCTCAAGAAGTCTGGTCCCTGGAAGAATCCAGGTTACTGAATAATGTACTGGAACTGAGAGCGATCATGCTTTGCCTAGACCATTGGACCGAGTATCTTCAGGGTTGTCCATTGCGTATTCTATCGGACAATGCCACGCCCGTGGCTTATGTCAATCACCAAGGGGGCACCAAAAGTCCAGGAGTGGAAAATTGGCAGGTGGATTTCCACAGACCTTGGATCAATGTGCTGGTGGCCCCTTGGGGTCAGTATCAGCTGATGTATGCCTTTCCTCCTCTCAAGTTGCTGCCAAGACTTCTTCGCAGGATCGAGGCAGAAGGGATTCCGGTCATTCTTGTGGCTCTGGACTGGCCTCACTGAGCTTGGTACGCCGACCTTGTCAGGCTAGTCGCGGACGCTCCTTCGAGACTTCCTCTCAGGGAGAGTCTACTGTCTCAAGGGCCAATCTGCCATCCTGCTTTACAGTGGCTGGCTTTGACGGCTTGGCTGTTGAAAGCCAGATGCTGAAGGACAGGGGTTTGTCTACTTCAGTGATTCCTACTCTGCTTAAAGCGAGGAAAGCGACTTCTAGGAAGATCTAGCGTACTTGCAAGTCTTATATTGCGTGGTGTAAGTCTCTTGGGGTTCCCCCCTCGCTCTTACTCGGTGGCTTGGATCTTGGCTTTCCTAAACGGCGAGTTGATCAAAAGTTGGCCTTGAGTACTATCAAGGGTCAGGTTTTGGTCTTGGCAATTTTCTTCCAAAGGTCACTGGCCGCCCATTCCCTGGTGCTTAGCTTTATCCAGGGGGTGAGATACTTGGCACCTCGGGTGCGACCTTCGTTGTCACCTTGGGACCTTAATTTGGTGCTGTCGGTTCTCCAGAAACCTTCCTTTGACAGTATTCGGGAGATTCCTCTACTTACCCTATCCCAGAAGGTGGCCTTCTTGGTGGCTATTACTTCTGCGCGCAGGGTGTCAGAACTGGCGGGGTTGTCCTGTCGTTCTCCCTATCTGGTAATTCACAGGGATAAAGTGGTAATTCGTCCGTATCCGTCTTTACTTCCGAGGGTGGTTTCCAGTTTGCTGCCTGCGTCTCCTGTGACTATTTCCAATTGGATCAGACAGACAGTTGTGCAGGCTTATTCAATTAAGGGTCAGGTTCCACCTTTCCCTGTTAAGGCGCATTCTACTCAAGCGCTTAGTGCTTCCTGGGCTTTTCGCCATCAGGCATCTGTGCTTCAGGTTTTCAAGGTGGCTACCTGGTCGTCTGGTCATACTTTCACAAAGTTTTACAAGATGGATGTGCTGGCATCTGCAGATGCCTCTTTTGGCCGCATAGATTGGTAGGCTGCCGTTTTAAGGGTGTTTTAGTCTCCCTTGAGGGCGTTTAATGTTTTTTTCAGGTTTGTCCCATCCTATTGTTCTGATGAGTCCTATGTTGCCTGGTTGGCTATGGTATAGCCTTGGGGAATTATTTTTCTGCTGTTCCCACCCCTCATTTTTATGGCACTGCTTTGGGACATCCCTACTGATATGAAGATTAGAGACTGTGTACGTCAATGAACAATAGAGAAAATTGGATTTTTGTCTTACCGTAAAATTTTCTCTGAGTTAATTGACGCACGCAGTACCCGCCCCTCTATTGAGTTGGCGTTGTTTTCTCTGACACTGCTTTGATACAAAACTGACATCCTATAGCAGGGAGAGAGGGTATACCCCCTGGGACTGCCCATAGGTGTAGCCAGAACTTTTTACTGCCTAGTGTCCTACTCCTTTAGGGGGCAAAATAACCCTACTGATATGAAGATCAGAGACGGTGTCCGTCAATGAACAGAGAAAAGGATTTTACTGTAAGACAAAAATCCAATTGTTCCACCTAGTACGAAGTCCTGTTTTGCGAAGGGGTCAAATACTTATTTTACTCATTAAAATGGAAATGAGTTTATAACTTTTTTGAAATCTGTTTTTCTGGATATTTCTGTTGTTTTTCTGTCTCTCACTGTTACAATTTTAACAGTAAAACATTTCTTTGTCAGTGGGCAAACGTACAAAATCAGCAGGGGATCAAATACTTTTTTCCCCTCAATGTTCTGTATACCACATATAACACGACAATGAAACTCCACACTGCAGCCTACATTTTACCCCCGCACCCAATCATTAGGTGGTGTGGTCTAAAGCATGTGGTTTCCCTTTAAAGTATACCTAAAGGAGGAACTCCCTTTTTTTTTTGGATAGAATGGAAAGGGATTAGAACACCTTATCAGGTTTTATTGCTGTCTGTGCAAAATCACAAATTCTGGGCTGTCCCCAGAAAAGGAAAAGAGGGAAAATCTTCCAATGGGGACACTAGTTCTGGTGGTCCTTTTGGCAGCCAGGGATTACCTCACTTTGGAGGGATTTCTTCTCACTTCCTTTTTTGGCTATGGGACAGGAGTGAAGGCAAATCTCCATAATGGGACTCAGATGGCAAAAAATTGACGGGTTGCAACCCTTCCTTACTTACTCTAGCTAAAAGTAAAAAATAAATAAAAGTTATGCCTTTAGTTTAAAGCGGAGTTCCAGCCTTTTCACTCACCTGTCCCACGGTCCAGCTATGCGGCGCCCGAAGCCTCGATACTCTTCCCTCTGGTCTTGGCGGCCCTGGCATCACTGGTGTGGGCACCCGGCTGTGACAGTTTGCGGCTTCACAGCCGGGTACGCACTGCGCATGCACGAGTTGCGCTGCACGTCTTGATTGGCAAGTCCCAGAAGATTGCAGGGAGGGAAGGGGAGCGGAGAACTTCCGTTCAGGGCGCCACGGCGCTCCGAGCGGAAGTGAGAGTGGGTACCTGTTAAAACTAGGTACCCGTTCCCCCAACCCCCCCCCCAAAAAAATGACATGCCAAATGTGGCATGTCAGGAGTTATTACTACCTAAAACGGAAGTTCCACTTTTGGGTGGAACTCCGCTTTAACTTTAACAGAGCAGACGAAACTTCACAATTGGAAGTGGTCTGTCCCACAACTTTGACAGGTCAGGTGATCTGGCTCTTCTCCCATCTTTAACCCCCTTCACATTAATTCAGAAGAATAGTGCTCCGCTGTTTTTTTTTTTTTAATTGAAAAACATTGACAGTTAGGGCTGAAACAACTAATCGATTAATCGATTATAATCGTCAACTAATCGATTATGAAAATAGTTGTCAACTATTTTCATAATCGATTAATCGGTCAGCGGCTTAGTTGTCCTGCATACAGAATGCATTATTTGTTTACATATGAGAAAATACAGTGCAGCACACATACAGCTCAGTAAACCATCCATACATGTCAGTAGATGACAGAGAACTTGTGAATGTGTGAGGAGCAATGCCTCATGGGAAATGTAGTCCTGGGCAAGAGAAGGAACCAAGTGATTCTAAAGGCAGAGGTTTTTTAACCTTGCTATAGGGACACTCTGTACAGTACTATATTTGCTGCTTCCTATAGGGGCACTTTGAAGGCAGGAGAAGCCAGAAGTGCCGTGGGGGGGGGGGGGGGGGTTGCAGGGGGGGCGCAGAAGAGGAGAATCAGTGCTGCTCTGTGAAAAATCATTACACAGAGAGGATAAGTATGACAAGATTTTTGTTAAAAAAAAAAAAAAATCCAACGTTTACAATCACTTTAAGGGCTCTGTGCAGGGAAGATCAGCATCTGAACCCAGAGAAGGTGGAGGCCAATAGACTAGAGGTGATATAAGGCATTACATTTACATTTTAAAGCAAAAGTTTACTAGTATTGTGCATTATATTTAAAATGATTATATCCATGAAAAAAAAAGAAAGTCTCAGCTTTTAGTAATACTTTAATATAAAAATGTTATTTCTCCCCTCCACCCTTCATATAGCTTCATGTCTGACTCCCAGTTAAAATATCCTGCATATCCGACTTCTGAGCATATTTTTTTCATATATATACACATGGAAAAAAAAAAGCATGCTGCTGCTACTAAAGGTCTTCTGCTGCCCATACATGGATTGGATTTTTGGACAAAAATATTTGCATCTATATTTGTTCAAAAATGATTTGTATATTCGTTGAATGGACGTGAGTTGTTTGAAAATTCCACTTGCTTTTAACAATAAATTTTAAAATGAATATAACTTCTGAGCAAAAACCACATACACTATTTGAAGATTTGTTTGATCGAGAAGTTTTCTATTCTGTTCCTTCAAATTTTCCTGTCACTGTGGTTGACACCGGACACCAAATACACTAATGGTTAGAAAAATCGGATGAATGTTTTTAAAAATGTTCTAAAAAAAATTTAGTTTGTGTATAGACCAGCATAAGTGACAGCAGGGGCAGGGAGCTTGTATCCAGCTACCTGCCTATTAATAAGGGAGTCTATCATAAATATTATATACCAATCCGGTCTGAAAATTTGCAAAACAATGTTTTAGGTCTTTTAAAAATATTGATCTCGGAGTCTGATATGTACCACCTTTAAACCTCTAATAATACATATATCTGTTTTCAGAGTGGATTAAATATCCAACTATATAGCTGGCTAGTTATATTTACCACTACATATAGATATTCAACAATATTAACTAAATTATACACTTTTTTTTTTTTTTTAGGTTTTTATCCGATTAGTCGATTAATCGAAGCAATAATCGGCCAACTAATCGATTATGAAAATAATCGTTAGTTGCAGCCCTATTGACAGTAGTAGGGATCACACTAGCAGTTGTACATACCATGCTCTGCTTTCCAAGTCTTGATCTTGTATACACTGTAATTGTTCAGCCTTAATGTGTATGAAGACAATACATGTCTTTGGTTTTGATTTAGGTACACATAGGAGCACAAGGATATGTAAAAGATGTTGTTACTCTGAAAGGAATTGAGAATGCTACAATTTCTGTGTCGGGGATTGACCATAACATCACAACTGGGAAACTAGGGGACTTTCAGAGATTGCTAGCTCCTGGGACATACAATATCACTGCTTCAGTTATAGGGTAAGTGGTCATATTCATCCTTATTGATTGTTGAGAGCATTCTTGTGATTCTGTTTGCTTCTTTGTTATTTACTTAGACCTTCTCATCCAGTGCTCTGTGGTAAAGAGGGTCTGCCTGAAAAAGACACTTGGTACAGCAGTTCACTAAATAAACAGTGTTTTGTTTAATCTGTGTCCGGACCAACATTATGATAAAAAATAAATTCCCTTTGGACACTTTGAATTATTCTCTGTTGCATCTATTCTGTTTATGAAAGTCATTATTTGTTTAGAGTCAAAGATGCTCCTTTTGTTATGATATCAGTGTAGGTACACTTTAGCACAAGGTGTGGCTCAACATTTGAAGAGTGAGGGCTACTTAAGTAATTTTGTAACCTGTTGTGGGCCACAATGAACTGCCAAAATGCAAATGTAAACAAGCCCTTTCTGTAATGGGCCCCCTATAAGGCTGCTTTCACATTGGTGCTCTGCGGTTTACCCATACTGTGTGTGCAGCACAATGCTCCTGCGGCCTAACTGCACTGACCCATAGGGGTTGATTTACTAAAGGCAAATAGACTGCACTTTGCAAGTGCAGTTGCTACAGAGTTTAGTTATAAGGTAAAGCGTCAGTTTACAAAGAATACCCAATTACGTGCAAGGCAAATAAAAAAACATTATTGCTTACACATGATTAGATGATGGAAGTCAACAAAGCTTCTGCTCATTTACTAAGCTCTGGAGCAACTGCTCTTGCAGAGTGCAACTGTATTTTTGCAAAGTGCACAGTCCATTTGCCTTTAGTAAATCAACTCCAAAGACTTATATTTCATCTTGTTGGTGTGGTGCACTTTCAGAAAGTACACCAAACTTGCAGGATATAATAGAAGTCTATGGCTCTGTGCAACTAACCGGCAGGAAATCAGCAGGTTCCCTACGTTGCACCTGCAGTTCAGTGTAAAAGCAGCCTAATAACCCTAATAGGGGTATTGGATTGATACCCTTTTTCGATATCAATCCGACTGGGACAGGAGCCAGCGCTACAGAGGAAGCATTGGCTTATCCAGCTCTTGCTCCCTTCACGCTTACCTGCTTCGTCCGCTGCCGTCTTCATGCACTCTGATGATCTGGAATGGCTGGTTAGCAACCCCTTGACCGCGATCTGGTTTTAATGACCTGCCATCTCAGAGCATGACCATGTACTACCCTGGTTTGAGGTCGTGGGCCACATCAGAGGCCTCAGTGGGCCACGGGTTGAACACCGCTACTATAGCATTTTTGACATTGGGTAAAACCAGGACCGCAGCAGCTAAGGCAAAATAATTTCTACTTCCAATAACAATACAAATCAGTGCAGCGCTATCAAACATATAGTGTGAACCATACAAATGTAAAATCAACAACAAGGTGTTAAATAAAATAACACTTAGTGATAAAGTTAGCAAAAAAGTCCATAAATTGATAATCGTGACTCCAAATAAAAAAGTCCCCAGAAAGGTGATGTCAGAGCGGAAGGCTTGAATCCCAAGGAGAGATAGGAATACACCCGTGGTATATATGTCAAAGTGGCCGCTTACCAGAGATTAAGGCCTCCAACCTAATGGAATGGCCATACACACTTTAGATGTCAAACCAGATAAGTTGTATCCTTCATAGTCCAGGTGTCTGGGAGACAGAGTGGAGTGCTTTACAAGCTGTGAGCAAATGTGAACTCTTTTGGCAATTGAAACATTTGTTGCTGAACCCCTGTGGCCTTTATGGCACCCTGAAACAAGTGGGGCTTTCGAGAACCAGATCTGAGAAAGGACAGCACGAAGTTGGTACATGATATAGTGGAATATATCTGGTTTCCCTGGACTATGAAAGTGTGTAGGCCATTCCATTAGGTTGGAGGCCTTAATCTCTGGTAAGCGGCCACTTCGACATATATACCACGGGTGTATTCCTATCTCGATTCGAAGTGGACTCGAAGTCACGATTATCAATTTATGGACTTTTTTGCTCACTTTATCACGAAGTGTTATTTTATTTAACACCTTATTGTTGATTTTACATTTGTATGGTTCACACTATATGTTTGATAGCGCGCTGCACTAATTTGTGTCTTATATTGTTTGATTTACTATAATCAAGTGTTTCCAGCTGCTTTCACCAATTCCTCATTTACATCATTCATTCAGTCACTCAATTTTTAGCGCAGGATCTTTTTTGATTTTATTCCAATAACAATAACCTAGCCCTATCAATGTTTGACATGTATTGATTTCCTCTGACCTTTGTTTATACCTTCCCTTTCCTAGGTACTTACCACAAACTATATCTAATGTCGAAGTTAAAGATGGACCAGCAACTGTGCTTGATTTCCAGCTTCATCCATCTGTTTCTGTTCCTTCCCCCAACAACCTGCCAGAGAGTACTGGTACCCCTGCTCCTGCCAGAGAGCCACCAGTCACTGTGAAACCTGAGGACCACCATCCTGTTCAGAAATCCTTACAACCTGAGGACTTTCGCCACCACCACTATTCTGACATGGAGATCTTCCTGAGAAAGTACAACAGTGAATATGCCAACATTACTTATCTGTACTCAGCTGGCAAATCTGTGAAGTCAAAGGAGCTGTATGTGATGGCAATATCAGATAACCCAAATGTCCATGAGCCAGGTAACTTCTTTTTTTTTTTTTTTCTAAAGTCATGCCAGAAACTAAGTCCAAAATACACTCACCAGAGAATTTTCCATTCTCTGAACAATGTGTAATGAATCCCTTGCCTTTGTTCATACTGCTTGTTGTAGCCTGTATCAGTGAGCAAGTGGTACATTTTGTATTTAATCCATTTTTTCTGTACTGCGGAGAGTACAATCGTCTGCAAGATTTGTGAATTGGATCATTAGTATCCTACTTTATGCTTCAAAATAAGGATGTTTGGGGTTTTCTATAGCAATTTTGAAGTTAAGTTTGGAACTACTCCTTGTAGTTAAAGGAGTAAAATGTTCAGTTTTAAATGTTACAGCCAACCTTGCTAAACATGAAAGGTTTAGTTGGGAAGAATTTGCACAATAGCTACCTGCCCACCACACATCATGAAAGGTGTTGTCTTTAGCAGTTTGGAATGCAACCTTTCTGAGTTGGCCTTTTGTAGCCAGCCATGTGGCAGGTTTAAGTTTGAAATGTTTTGTTTATTTCAGACACTTCCTTCCTTCACTTCCTTGTAAGTAGTTTTCCATGAAATACCCTACAGGCAGAAAACTAAGCATATAACTTTTTGACTGAAATCTGTTTTTAAGCCAGCTCTACAGTGGCTAAAATATTTTTTGAACACGTCACCATTTTTCTAGGTAAATATATTTATAAAGGTGGTATTGACATAAAAATTTTCACCACACATGTCGGTATCAACCCATGCAATCCATACATATAAAGAAACCAAAACAAATAAGTTCTGAAATTAAGTTATGTGTAATAAAATTAAATGACACTGAAAAAACGTATTGAACACATGAAGAAATGGAGGTTCATAAAGGCGTTGCAAGCCAAGACACCAGCTGAAATCTTTCAGTAATTCTAAAGCAATCTTACCCCTTGTCAGTGCAAATTATTATCAGCTGGTTCATTGTCAACTGATGGCCTATAAAAAGATGTCTCATTACCAAGGTGTCACACAAACATGTCATGATGGGTAAAAGCAAAGAGCTCTCTCAAGACCTTCACAACCTTATTGTTGCAAAACACACTGATAGCATTAGTTACAGAAGGATTTCTAAAGTTCTGAGTCCCCATTCACACTAGCGCGACAAGTCGCAGTGGGTCGCTCGCCATTGATTAGCACAGGACCCTTTCTAATAGGAGCGACACAAGTCGCTCCGACTTAGAAAAAGGGTCCTGTACTACTTTGGGGCGACCTGGAGGCGACTTGCATTGACTTCAATGATATGAAGTCCGTGCAAGTCGCGCCGACTGCACCGCGTGCACCGCGACTTCACAGGTCGCCCCACCAAGTCATGGTGGCCCTGTCTGAACGGGGTCTAAATGTTCCAGGTAATACTGTTGAAGCCCTAATCTGGAAGTGGAAAAAGCATAATTTCACCATAAACCAGCCACGACTAGGTGCTCCTCGCAAGATTTCGATCAGAGGAGTAAAAATTATCAAAAAAGTTGTCCAAGAGTCAAGGACCACTTGTGGAGAGCTTCAGAAAGACCTGGAATTAGCAGGAACAATTATTTCAAATAAAACAACAAGTAATACACTCAACCGCCATGGCCTCTGTGCACGCTCACCATGCAACACCCCATTGCTGAGGAAAAAGCATGTTGAAGCTCCTTTAAAGTTTGCTGCACAATATTTAGACAAGCCTGTGAAGTACTGAAAGAATATAGTCAGGTCAGATGAGACCAAAATTGAACTCTTTGGATTGCCATAATACACACCATGTTTGGTGGTCAAATGGCACTTCACATCACCCCAAAAACACCATACCAACTGTGAAGTTTGGAGGTGGGAACATTATGGTGTGGGGCTGTTTTTCAGCATATGGTACTGGCAAACTTAATATCGTTGAAGGAAGGATGAATGGAAAAATGGACCAAGACATTTTTGATAAAAATCTGCTATCTACCAGGATGATGAAGATGAAAAGAGGGTGGGCATTTTAGCAAGACAATGATTTAAAACACAAATCCAAGAAAACTCTCGGTTTCAAAGAAAGCGAAAATAAAGCTGCTACAATTGCCTTGCCAATCACTTGACTTGAATTCAATAGAAAATCTATGGAAAGAACTAAAGATCAAAGTTCATAAGACTGAAGACTGTTTGTGTGGAAGAATGGGCCAAAATCACACCTGAACAATGCATACAACTAGTTTCTCCATACAGGAGGTGTCTTGAAGCGGTCATTACCAACAAAGGATTTTGTACGAAGTAATAAATACATTTCAGTTAGTGTGTTCAATACTTTTTCCCTGTGTCATTTTATTTTATTACACATAACTTAATTTCTGAACTTATTTGTTTTTGTTTCTTTGTATGTATAGATTGCATGGGTTGTTACCGACATGTGAAAATCTCATGTCAATAGCACCTGTAGAAATATATTTACCTAGAAAAATGGTGACATGTTCAATACCTATTTTACCTGCTGTATGTTTATAAATGAGAACTTTTGAAGATTGTATGCAGTCCCTATAGGTAATGATATGTTTGTGCTAGCTCATCTTTGCTCAAAGGAGAAGTTAATCTTTTAGAACATGTTACACCCATGTTTAGGGGTATTACATGTAATATGTTCGAACCTTCCCTTCGCAGCAGCTGTCATATTTAACATCGGTGTGGCAGTATGGGACTCTGCTTCCTCAGCTGCATCATTCATTCACAGAGATCTGCCCTTTCTGTTACTACAGAGAATGGCTTGTAGTTCTCAATGGATTATGCACACATTGATTAGCGCGCTTGTAGTCCATTGACGCTTCCTCCAGCTTTCTAACTGAAAGCTCATATAGAGATACCGGCAAAAAGCTATAGGGGGAGGGTGCAATAGCCTAACATTGCACCTTCGATTCACTGATCTCAGGTGCAATGCTTTGCAGGCTCCTCTGGGAAACTATGCACATTTTTTTTTCCTGCAAAAACCTGTGCATTTGTTATTTTTCCCTTAAAATGGTTGTAATCTTTAGACATTAAATATGAAGAAAGCACATCTCTCTGTTGTGTGTACTTGTCTCAAACCAGAGCACAAAGCGTCATTCTCTCTGCTGCTTTGTTCCTTTACTATCAGCATGGGTAATTTCTGACAAGTTTTCCTGACACCAAGAGAAAAAGGGTGACGGGGGGGGGGGGGGGATCTCCAGCACATCAGTGTTAATTTTGGCAGCAAATTTCAATTTAGTTTTAGTCTTAGTCTTAGGTCTAAAATGGCATTTTAGTTTTAGTCCCATTTTAGTCTTCTGCCAGTGTTTTAGTTTTAGTCGTATTTAGTCGACTAACACTCTAGTACATTTTAGTCGACTAAAACGTCCTACATTTTAGTCGACTATAACTCATTTTAGTCATCTATATGGGTGTAGTTCAATTGTAATTTGTTTTTTTTTTTAAATTTCTTTATTAATTTTTTCAGGTAAAAAAGGAAAAAGCATTACAACACTCCAATCGCTGGAGAACATATCAATAGAATTTGTCTAACATGCTACCCTTTATTCTTTTGGCCCTCCTCCCTCCCTTATCCCACCCCTACTCAATCCCCCCCAACCTCCCAGCCCATTGCGGAAATCCCTCAATTAGTCCTTATATACTCCTGCCATGCATCCCACATCTCTACTCTATTTTCATACTCCTGGTCCTGTTCTCCCCAGGGCCTTAGTAGTTCTAGTGTTCTTGTTTTCTCCACCCATGCCACCCATTCTTTATATGTCGGAGCTTCTGTTTTTTTCCAGTTTAATGGTATTAAACTTTTTGCTGAATTTAACAAATGGGGAATTAAAGTTTTTTTATACTGTTTAACTGACATAGGCGTCCCATGGAAAAGGCATATCCATGGGTCTTCTTTTATCTCTATGTTAGTGATTCTTTTAATTGCTGGTAGTACCTCATTCCAATATTTCTTGATTTTTGGGCAGTCCCACCACAGGTGCGTCATAGATCCCGCTACCTCACATCCTCTCCAACAGAATTTTGAGGTCTCCAGCTGTTATCTCCCCACCCTATCCGGGGTTTTATACCACCTGGAGATCAGTTTATAGTTCATTTCTGCTGTACTATTGTCTATCGCGGAGTTGTGGACTAGCCTTAGACATTTATCCCACTGGATTCCCTCTCTTTGATCGCCCAATTCTTTCTCCCATTTCTCCAACATTGACTGGGCTACCTGCTCATCCTCATTTAATATTTTATAAATATTTGAAATATTGTTCTTCTTCTTTTCGGATGTACATATTTGTTCATATGGGTTAAACTCGTTAGTTTCTCTAATTGGCTGGGGTAGGGAAGCTACAAAGTGCCTAAGTTGGCGGTATCTCCACTCGTCTAAACTCCAAATGATTTCCTTATTTTTGAGTTCAAAAAACGTATATATTTTACCCTTCTCCATTATGTCTTTTAGTCTAATGTCTCCTTCTCCTAACCAGTTTCCGTGTACTTTCCCATCCCCGGGTGTAAAAAATTTTGTATCCTGAAGTGGAATTAGTGGTGAATTATACTCCCCTTTTCCTCTGGTATATATTGAATCCCATATTTTTAGTGCCTGTCGTGTAATAATGTGTGTATCTTTCTTCAACTCTCTATATTTTGGTGGGATCCAAATGATCCTTCCTAACTTTATACCACTTATTGTATTTTCAATTTTAACCCAATTTTTTCTACTTTCTTTTTTTCCCCATTCCATCACCCGTGTAAGAATTGAGGCTTGATGATATTTTTTTATGTCTGGTAGTGCAAGTCCCCCCTCGTTTTTACTTCTACTTAATATTGTATATTTTATCCTTGGTTTTTTATTTTTCCAAACAAACTTAGTAATTAGTGCCTTAAGTGTCCTAAAAAATACATCTGGTATCTGTATAGGTATCATTTGGAACTTATATGAGATTTTTGGAAGAATCGCCATTTTTATTATATTTATTCTGCCCATCCATGATATAGCTCTTGGATTTAATCTGTTTATTTCTGTTTTCATTTCGTTCAATAATGGAATAAAGTTGGTTATATATAATTTTTCTGGTGTAGATGTTAACCTAATTCCTAAATATTTTAAATCCTCCTCTCTCCAGACTAAAGGAAATTCCATTTTTAGCCCATCTCTCTCCTGGGTGCTCATTTTAATACTCAATATTTCAGACTTTGTTTGATTAATTTTTAAATTTGAAAGTTCTCCATATTGCTTGAAGATTTTAATTATATTTGGCAGGGAGATCCTTGGGTTGGAGACGTACAGCAACAAGTCGTCGGCAAATGCCGCCACCTTATGCTCCACACCTCCAACTTCCACTCCCTTGATATCTGGGCAATCTCTAATTGTTGCTAACAGGGGCTCCAGGGATATCACAAACAGCATTGGTGATAGGGGGCATCCCTGTCTCGTTCCGTTGTACATATCGAACTATTCGGACATTGTCCCGTTTATTTTTATTCTTGCCGATGGTTGACTATACAGCGTACCGATCCAAGCCATCATTCTGGGGCCCATGCCCATTTCCTCTAAGGTTCTCAACATGAACTCCCAGTTGACCCTGTCGAATGCTTTTTCAGCATCTATCGACAGTATCAGACTTGAGTCCCTGTTTTTACGCATTTGGTCTATCAATAGGATTGATCTAATTCCGTTATCTTTCCCCTGTCTACCGGGTGTAAAGCCTGCCTGGTCCTCGTGAATCCACTCTTCCAGCAGCCCTTTCATCCTAGTTGCCAAAATTTTCGTGAATAATTTTGTATCTGCATTCAGCAGAGAGATAGGCCTATAACTTGAGCACAATGACGGGTCTTTCCCCTCTTTCAAGATGACTGTTATTGAGGCTTGAAGAGCCTCTTTACTCATATCAAATTGGGGACCTAGACCATTCATGTAGCCCCTTAATCTTGGGATCAGTAGATTTTTATATTTTTTATAGTAACTGATGGTAAAACCATCAGGTCCCGGACTTTTTCCTACAGGGGTATCTTTAATAGCTTTTTCTATTTCTTGATCCGTAATTGGTGCCTCGAGGAATGTTGTTTTTTCCTTCTCTATTTTTTTCATTCTAGCCTTCCCCAGGTAGTTCTTAATCTTCTCCTCTCTTTCAGGGTTATTTTCTTGTTTATTTACCCCCCTTACTGCGTATAGATTTCCATAATATTTTTGAAACTCCCCTGCTATCTCCGTGGATGAGTGGACCAAGTCCCCCCCTTTATTTCTAATCTTATCTATGAAGTTTATTGATTTCTTTTTTTTTAGAATTCTTGCCAAGTTTTTTCCTATCTTATTGCCCTCCACATATTTCTCTCTTGCTACTTTGTTAAATTCTTGTCTCGTTTCTTGTTCTAATAATTCTTTTAGATCTTCTCTTTTCCTTTCTATCTGGGATAGGTCTTTTTTATTTGATGGTATTGTTGTTCTTTTTTGTTTTTGTTCCATTTCATATATTTCTCTCATTAAACTGTCCTTTATCTCTTTTCTCTCTTTTTCCCTTTGTGCTCCTTTTGAAATTAATATACCTCGCATATATGCTTTTTGTGCTTCCCATATAATATTTTTGGGTGTTTCTTCGATGTCGTTATTTTGGAAATACAAGTCCAGTTCTTTTTCTATTTCCTTTCCCCATTTTTTGTCTCTAATCAAATCTTCATTAAGTCTCCAATTTGGTCTTCTAGAGAGATCTTTACCCATTTTTATTTTAACCGAGATGGGGGAATGGTCTGACCAGGTCCTAATCCCAACCCTGGCCTCGGATGCTTTCTCGATCCATTGGTGCTCTATTAAAAGATAATCAATTCTTGAATATGTCTTGTGTACATTTGAATAGTATGTATAATCTCTCTCTTTTGGGTTAAGTATTCTCCAAATATCTGCTAATTGATTCTGATATAATTTTGTCATAAGATTCTTAATCTGATGTTTCTAGCACCTTTGAAATCGAGATGTATTATCCATCTTTGGATCTAGGCTAAGGTTGAGATCCCCCGCCAAGACCACTCCTCCCCTCTTAAAATTCATTAATTTCCCTAGTATCCTCCCCAAGAAGGCTATTTGTCCCTCATTGGGACTATAGATATTTACCAGTGTCACCTCTTCTCCATTAAGCGTCCCCTTCAGGAAGAGAAATCTGCCCTCCGGGTCGGCCAGCCTGTCCTCTAGGACAAATCTGATCCCTCTGGCGAGGCCTATCGCCACTCCACTTGATTTTTTTTTTAATGTATCTGCATAAAACCAAGTGGGGTGGCTTGGGGAATACAATCTAATATTTGACTCGTATCTAATATGGGTCTCCTGTAGGAATACTACATCTGCTTTTAGGTATTTAATTTCCCCTAAAATTTTTTGTCTCTTTATGGGTGAGTTCATCCCGCGTACATTATATGATAAATAGTTTACTGTACTCATTTTCTTTTATTAGGTTTTCCTGGGGTTTTCTTTCTCAGAGTATGTTCACTTGTTAGATGCAGATATTTGATTTTATGGGTAGAGTTCATTCTTAGTTTTATTTTTCCTAGTTCCGCACTCCCTCTTCCCCCCCTCCCTCCCCCCCTACCCTCCCCCCTACTCCCCCCCCCCTTTCCCTCCACCCTCTTGGGCCCCTAGTTCTCTCCTCCCCTCTTGCTAGGGTAGTCGATTCACCTCCTCTCCCTCTCGATCGACATTCTCCCAGGGTTGAGCTCTGCCCCTGCTCGCCCTTCCCTCCCCTCCCTCCCATGGTTGGGTAGAGGGGTTACCACCTGCTATCTCACCGTGTAGCCGCCCATTTTTTTTT
This sequence comes from Pelophylax lessonae, assembly GCF_965119305.1. Lineage (NCBI taxonomy): Eukaryota > Metazoa > Chordata > Amphibia > Anura > Ranidae > Pelophylax > Pelophylax lessonae. Next base: position 120,349,718 of record NC_138769.1, on the reverse strand, counting down.
GTTTTTTTTTTAATTCATCGCTATTTCCCCTCCTATCTCCTCCGCCCTCCTCCCCCCCTCCGCTCACTCCCCCCAATCAGGTCTCTTATTCTTAATTTCTTTTTTCTTTAGTTTTCACGTCCTTCTTTTTTTTTTTCTCCTTCCACTGGGTTTCTTCTTCTGAGTCTTCCTCTAGGTTGCCTTGTTCTGTCCAACCCGGGACCTTTATTTCTGGTATCTTTAAAGTCTCGCAGAATGTTGTAATATCTTCCGGGAACCTCAGGGTAACCGACTTCCCCTCTCTTCGTGCTCCCAGTCCCGGCGGGTGACTCCAAAAATACTGTATATTTTGCTTTTTTAATTCCTCCACTACTGGTTTTAGGATCCGCTTTCTGTTCAATGTTGCCTGTGAGAGATCTGGGAAAATTTGTAGATCTTCTTCTTCATATCGTAAAGTTGGCCTTTCTCTCATTTTTTCCCAGATTTGGGCTCTTCGTATTTGTGAAATCTCACTATCACGTCTCTTGGCTTTTCCTTTGGAGCATTAGGAGGTTTCCGTACTCTGTGTACCCTTTCGAATTCTATTTTATCTATCGGGGGATTCCCAAGAAGTGGGTTGAGTACACTTTCAAGCATTTGTTGTAATTTTTCTTCTTTATCTTTTTCCGGAAGTCCTCTAATCCGCAAGTACTTCCTTCTATTTCTATTCTCCTGGTCCTCCATCTTATAGAGAGTATTCCTCTGTTCTAGCTGCAGTTTCTTCACTTGTTTAGTTAATTTTGATAACTTTTTCCCGTGGTTGTTAATCTTCCTTTCCGTTTCCTCTACTCTTGTCAATGTATGCCCCAGATCTTTGTATAGGGCGGCCATCTCGGTTTTAATTGATCTATCCAGATTCGAGAACATTTCCATCATTTCTGATTTTGTAGGGGGGAGGTCGATCGTCCTTAGATCATCTCCCTTCCCAGAGATCAAGTCTTCTACTATTAATGAGCTTTCTCTGGATAGATCTAGGCTCTCCTCTCCTGTTCCGCCTGATGCTTTTGTTCCCTTTGTCTTTCTATTTCCTTCACTGATTTGCTTTGATCTTACAACTGGTTGAGTTTCGGCACTTACATTTTGGCCTTTCCCTGGGTCATATACATTTTGATAGTCCCCGGGCTAGCCGAAATTTTTGCTGGTTTCCCTGTTGTCTCCTTTGTTTTATTCTTAATTTTAGACATGTTTTTTCCCTTTAGTGGGGGGCCATTGGTAATGTCTGTGCTCTTGCTACAGGGGGGCTTCTGCCTATTTTTTAGGTTTTTATACTAGGCAAGTCCAGCTCTATAGGTATTTCCCTCTCCTTTATTCCTTGCAGGTGTACCACTCTTACAACCCTCACTGGGTTTTTGTCCAGGATCTCAGACTCTCAGAGTAGATATGAAAGGAAATGTTTATACATGTGACCCTTTAATTTCATACAGTCTTTACATGGTGGCCAGATGAGCAAAAAAAAAAAAAAAGGTCTCCAAGCGTGTAGAATACAGGAGGATATACAGATCTAATCGTGTGTGCTCAATACGTTGACCCTTATGTGGTGGTCCCGTATGGGCCTTATATATCTCCCTCCTTTAGCCCTCACGCCTCCTTCCCGAGAAGGAATAAAGCAAAGTCCCAAATGGATCTTTTGGCCCGGATTATACGTCCTGAGATTTCTCAATTATCCTAGCAGCTTCTCCCTAGAGTACTACAGTTTGGCCTTTTCAGCTCCACCGATACGTGGAGGGCTGAGGGTCATTCCATCCTTGTGTAAGATGTAAGATGCCCTGTAATAGCCTCTTCGGATGGAGTTTTCTGATTACCCAGCACTTTAGCCAACTATATGGACCTGAGGGTCAAGCGAGGAGCGAGATTGAGGGAGTCCTATCTCCTCCTATTTCCGTCCATCCATCCCTCTCCCCATGGTATAATCTCGGTGGTAATACTGTCTATGTAATATAAGGGGAGGGCTGGGAGGTTCATCAGAGTAGGGGGTCCTTCATTCTCTTATCCGTCCTTTACCTAACAGTTTAGCCGCACTCTGGTTTGCTCACCTCCTTTGTATTCCCCCAGCCAGCCCACCGCCCCACAGCCTGATTGGCTGTATTATTATTTTTGCAGTCCCTTCAGTCACTTATTCGGACATTGCACATTTTCCTAGACAGTCCAGCTAGTGCTTTAAACTGCACACAGATGAAAAAGTACTTAGGGGTTGCACATAGGTTCATAAAACAGTCAAACTGAAAATAGAATAAATCAGGGGGGATTTCCCCCTCTCACCGATCCACCTCGATTCTGTCTTGGGCGCTTCTTATGTTGAGTTGTAAGGGGGGTGTTCCACCTGCCGGTATCCCGACTTTTTCTCCAGGTCAGGTCCCTGCAGAAAAGTCTACCGAGCTATTTGCAGGAGACCGGAGGGATTGAAGCGCTCTCCCCTTCCGCTCCTGCTCTCACCAGGGCGGCGGCGTCTGCCTCGTTCAGCTGGAACCTCCCGGAATGGGGCCAGTCTCTATCGAGTCCCTCATCTCCCGCCGTCTGCCGGGTTCTCCCTGAGATTTCGCTGGGGCTGATACGAGCGGAGAGGGGCGGCGGGGGTCCGATCAGGCGTGCATGGAGGCTGGAGGATCGAGCGTCTCACTCGTTCCCCTGGGCGGCGGTCCGGCGCTCTAGCAAGCGGTCAGAGCTGGCGCCATTGACAGGCTCCTCCCCCGACTCGCAATTGTAATTTGTAATGCATTATTTAAGCATTTCTCTACAAATTCCAAACTCATTATATACTACTGCTGGTCCTGGAGTGAAAAATCTATGATGTTATTATTTATGGTATTAAGCTTTGAGCATGCACCAGTGTTAATTTTGGCAGCAAATTTCGATTTAGTTTTAGTTATAGTCTTTTGACTAAAATGCCATTTTAGTTTTAGTTGTATTTTAGTCATCTGAATTGTTTTAGTTTTAGTCGTATTTTAGTTGACTAAAATTGTGTTAATTTAGTCGACGAAAACGTTTTAGTCGGTTTTAGTCGACGAAATTAACACTGCAGCACATAGCCTGTGATTGACAGTTTCAGCTCTGTTGCTGTGTAAAGGGGGTAAATCACTTTCCTCCAGTCAGTTCTCACTGAGCTCTGCAGAGTGTAATTTTAGCTCCCTGCTCCCAACTTTCTAAATCTCAGAAAAGCTGTATAAATTCAGCACTTTAAACAGCCATAGAGGAGAGAAGACTGCAGATAAATAGGTATAATTTATGTAGGAGGATGTGTTTTACCTGAGGCCAGTTGCTTCACTTGGTATATGTGAGGGTTTACGACCACTTTAAAGGTGAACTTGGCCTTTAAAGATGTTGTAAACCTCAGGAAAAAAAAAATAAAACCTGAAAGACTGACAGGAATAATGAGAATATGAATTATGAAATACTTAACTTCGAATGTAGCCACCCACTCACTGGTGACATGACCGACATGTTCAGCCGCCTTCCTTCCTGTTTGTCACTCCCGCATATGCGCGCGGAAGCCGCCGTTGACGGCACAGGGCTCTGAAGGAACGTTGCTGGAGAGTGCATGCGCCAGTGATTTCACTGGTTGCATGCAAAGTAAATATCTCCTAAACGGTGCATGCTTAGGAAATATTTACAGTGCCTGTAGGTAAGCCTTATTACAGGGCTTACCTATAGGTACAAGTTACAGAGGAAGCTTTACTTCCTCTTTAAGGGCTGAGAGCAGTGGTGAACTGAACAGAATTTTTCTTCATACGTGTCTTTTCTTTATGTTTTATGATTGTATTTTGTTTTTTCTTATGCTATACCAGTGATGACAAACCTTGGCACCCAAGATGTTTTGGAACTACATTTCCTATTGTGCTCAACTACACTGCAGAGTGCATGAGCATCATGGGAAATGTAGTTCCAAAACATCTGGGCTGCCAAGGTTCGCAATCACTGCCCTATACCTAGACTTTGTGGTCTCTGTTTATTAAAAAAACCCATGGTTAAAGGAAGATAAAATGGTAATGGATTTTATTTTTATCAGTGTTATAGGGATCCAATGTAACCTATACCTAATGTGCCACCAAATGTGTCTTCTGTTGCACCGTTACATGAAATGTCATAATACTGTCTTAAAATAAACTTTTAATATGTATACTGAAGTCTGTGACTTTCATGTTGCAGGTGAGCCTGAGTTTAAGTACATTGGCAACATGCATGGTAATGAAGTTGTAGGACGGGAGCTGTTACTAAACCTTATTGAATATCTCTGCAAAAACTATGGGACTGACCCTGAGGTCACTCATCTGATCCGTACTACCAGGATTCACATTATGCCCTCCATGAACCCTGATGGCTATGAGAGAGCCCATGAAGGTAATTCTTTAAATTCTTTCAGATATTTCAAACTTTATAACTACTAATGTTTTTATTTTAAATTGCTTACAAAGTGTTTTTTTTTTTTTTTTTTTTTTATTGCTGGTGCAGTGATTTTGGAAGGACAGCTATATGCCTTTAGTCACCCTTATGCTACCACTATTACTTTGATACCACCTAGAACCTATACAGGGCACATCAGTACAAGCTGAATGTATGGTAACCTAATTTCACAAATCAACCTTTTTCATACCGACAAGACACTAGGACCTGATACAGTTCAGTTTGCAAATGGTAGAGATCTGCACATACCTCTTGATCTAACACTTGATCTGCTTCTGATATCTCACTATTTAAAGCTGAGCCACAGAATAAGAAAATATTGTCTAAATACAATATGCATGTGTATTTTTTTTTGCTGTGTTTTGGTGTGCTTTACCCATTTCTTTCAGATCTGTGCAGTAATCCAGTATGACACTTTGCCTCTGTCTGTATAGGAGCTTAATAATGTAATAAAGATTGGTAACTGTGGCTTTCTCTCCCTGTACAGGGAAACCCAGGTAGGATTTTTAAGCAAGTAAAAATGGAAGCAGCAATTTTTTTTTTTTTTTTACTTTATGTGCATAGAAACGTGAAACAAAAATATTAAGTAGGTGTTATCCTAATTTGGCTGCAAAAGTAGAAATACGCTTTAAGCCAGTTACCTCACACCTTTTTCCAGCAGAACTTGGATTGAAACACCTCACCGCACAGATCAGCCAGACAGGAAGCGATCAGAAGCTTTCCATTAGCCGCCGGGAGCGCACAGAGCACGCGTGCGCTCCCGGCGGCTAATGGAAAGCTTCTGATCACTACTTGCAATCGGGAGCTTTCCAATCATGTGACCGCCATGACAGCCAATCACCGCAGTCACATAATCAAACTTCATCCCGCCTCCTGCCATCCTAAACCCCTTATAGGGCTGGGCCTGGGAGGTGCCGGCTCCAAGGGGTTAAAAGTGACATATTCCTGTCTGGCTGATCTGTGCGGTGAGGTGTTTCAATCCAAGTTCTCGGCACAGCTGTATTTACACTAATGCATGCAAATATGTGGCCATTGTTAGCAAGCCGTTGTGTTGCATTGGACAACATTCTTTCAGACACATTTGCTAACTTACAGTGAGGGGAATTCACTATGACTGGAGCAGACAGAATCTGGAGCAGCTGTGCATGGCAACCAGTCAGCTTCTATCTTTTTTATTTTCAAAGCTTAAGGGCTCTTTCACACAGTCCGCCTCCGTAGGCAGATCCGTGCTGCTCAGCGGGGATCGATTCGCGATCCCTGCTGAGCCGGCGGATGACAGCGCCGTCTCCGCTTGCAGTGCGGAGAGGGAGGTGTCACTGCTCCTGCTGCTCTCTATGGGGGATCGGATGATAGCGGACTGTCTGTCCGCTCTCATCCGATCCGATCCCTGAACGGATGGAAAAATAGGGTTTCCATCCGTCCAGATTTCATGGACAGGATCGGATACGGATGTCAGCTGGTGTCAGCGGAGGTGTCTCCGCTGACATCCGCTGCCCTATAGAGCTGCATGGTGGATCCGATCAGATCCGCCTAAAAAACTGACAGGCGGATCTGATCGGATCGTCCGTGTGAAAGAGCCCTAACTATACAAGTTGAAGATGGAAACTGATTGGATACTATGTACAGCTGCTCCAGATTATGTCTGCTCTACTCTTAGTAAAGTCCCCCTAGTGTTTTTTTAGAGGTGAAACTATTTTTTTTATTGTGTACTTTTTTTTAACAAAGAAAAAGATAGAACACATCAATATGGTTACAAGTGAGCAGCAATGGCTATCGCCCAAAGCATGACATGTAAGTCAAGACAAATCAGTCTGAACTGGAGGTTGTGTCTATCAATAAAAAACAGGGTTAACATGAACTTCATATCCGCAAGAAACGTACTAGTGGATATGAACAAAACAAAAAAAAAAAAAAGAAAACCGGCATATCCGTATCGGAATGCATATAAGTATCCATTGTCTGAGCCACAATGGAGATGACCCACATACAGTCTGGTGTGCATAGTGTTCAAAAAATGAATAAACAATGAAAGCGAATAGAGGGGAAGAAGAAAGAGGGATGTAGGGTCTAAGGCCTAGTCGATCGAGAGACGTTTTATTTGAGTAGCCATAAAATATGGTGAAAAAAAGAAAGAAAAAAATATATATATTTATATATAAACAAGGGGAAGTGAGGATAGGGAAATCGTGACGCGAAATTATATCATAGTGGGCCCAAGTTATGGTAAAAGTGAGGATGCACCCCCAGGGGTGGAGAGCATTTCTGTGCGAGAAGTAGAAGAAGAGAAATGGATCCAATGGATACACCATAAGATCTCAAACGAGTCATTATCAAGCACCAACATTTCTCTTTTCACGTAATGTTGTTCACAGTGTAAACCCACAGAGATAATAGAGTGGCGGCTGTTTTCCAGAATAGGGGGAAGATCTGTCATGCTGCAGTTAGAAAAAAAATATTAGAGGTTCTGCTTTTGTGAGGATATAGAGCCAGGAAGCATGGATAGAAGAGCAATCTCGGGTGTAGGTGTCAATGAGTTTTCATAAATTTTGTTAAAAACTTTAAAAACCTGGTCCCAGAAAGTTCATATCCCTACACATTGCCACCAGATGTGTAAGTACTAACCCATGTTCAATCCACAATGCCAGCAAGTAGCAGGCAGTAGATGGAAATATTTTGTATAAGGTAGATGGGTTCCTGTACCATCGAACAAGGATCTTGAAATTCTTTTCTTGGGAATAGCAGGAGATGGAAGACTTGTGCGTGAAATGAAAGGTCGTCTGCCAATCTGCCCTAGAGAGCTCCTTTCCCAGTTCCGTGACCCATACCAATCATGTGTTAATGTGTGAATTCGGTGGTAGAGGGTGGAAAGTAGAGGTCTGGGCAATTCATGGAGAGAGCACAGCCGTTCAAATTCATATATAAGAGCGATGTATTTGGGCGGAGAGGGATAACTGTTTACAAAAAGAGGACAAATGAAGACAAGTTCCAAGTTGGGGATGCACCAACACGTCTGCTCTCGGTTAAGTAGAACGGGAGAAAGAGCCCACTGTGGAGGCTCCTATCCTTTGGGAGAAATCAGGATTATCAAATAGCAGAGTGAGGGGGGAGGGATCAGAGGAAAGAACGGAACATAGGCCTTTCTTATCCCATAAACGAAGAGCAGCCAATGTCAGGGGAGATGAAGAGTGAAGGAAGTGGAAGTTATGATTTTAGCCCCACAGAAGAGCTCTAAGGTCAACCAGGGTCAGATCTTGCTCAATTATGGTAGAGGCTTTAGTAAAGGGGCGAGAGAACCATTCAAGTATGCATGCCATTATAGCTGCCTTATAGTAGAGTGCACGAGATCTGGTGCACGAGATGCCCTTAAATTGCCACTGAAAATAAAAGTTGGCACGGTGTTGTGACATCATACCCACCAACATAGACACATTGAGACCCTCTGTTTTGTAAATATTAAGTTTGAAATTGTGAAGAACCCCGAATCTATGAAATTCCTGAAAAAGTGAGGGGAGGGAGGTATGTGAATTCTGGACATAGACCAAGAGGTCATCGGCATAAAGGGATATTTTATTGTGGGGGGACAGGGTTTGGATACCTTGGATGGAATCATTTTGACAAATGGCACACGGCAGTTGTTCTATGACGATGACAAATAAGAGCAGGGAAAGGGGGCACCCCTGCCGTGTGCCATTAGATATGTCAAACGACTCTGACAAGGAGTCATTCACTAGGATTGACGTGGAAGGTCGAGAGTAAAGAGACATAACCTTGGAATTAAATGCATCTCCCAATCCTAGTTGCACTAAAGAAAGGCGTAAAAATTGCCAATCAACCCTATCAAACGCCTGTTCGGTGTCGAAGGATAAAAGGCATGACTTAAAATTATGTCTTTGAATATAAGAAATGAGAAGTATCGTTTTGGTCATGTTGTTCTGTGCCCTCTGCCCGGGACAAAGCCTACCTGGTCCTTGTGGATAATAGCTGGTAAGAGTTGGCAAGTACTTTCGCAAAGAGTTTGATATCAATATTTAAGTGAGAGATAGGTCTATAGCTACTATATTGTGAGGGGTCTTGACTCGGTTTCGGAATGATAGATATATTGGCCGATAAAAGATCTTAAGAGGGTCAGGAGGAGGCGTCAATAGATTTAAATGCTTTTAGATAAAATAGGGTTCAAGTGGGGCACAAAGGTTTTGTAGAGTCTAGGGGTAAAGCCATCTGGGCCAGGGCATTTGCCCATTTTCAAATCCTTGATGGCACCTAAAAATTCAGGTTCGACCAAGGGTTTATCTAGGTCTGAAGCATCCTGAGTATTGATCCAGCTTTTTTGTCAAGCCCTGTCAATGGGGGTGATCCCCACGCTCACCACAGAGGAATCCCCTGATCCCCCTGCTCACCATGGGGGACTCCGCTGATCCCTGCCTCATCATGTGAGTTTCCATTGATCCCCACGCTCGCCATGGGGATTCTGCTGATCCCTGCTCTCACCATAGGGATTCTGCTGATCCCTGCTCTCACCATAGGGATTCTGCTGATCCCTGCTGTCACCATAGGGATTCTGCTGATCCCTGCTCTCACCATAGGGATTCTGCTGATCCCTGCTCTCACCATAGGGATTCTGCTGATCCCTGCACTCACCATAGGGATTCTGCTGATCCCTGCACTCACCATAGGGATTCTGCTGATCCCTGCACTCACCATAGGGATTCTGCTGATCCCTGCACTCACCATAGGGATTCTGCTGATCCCTGCACTCACCATAGGGATTCTGCTGATCTCTGCTCTCACCATAAGGATTCTGCTGATCCCTGCACTCAGTATGGGGGTTCTGCTAAACCCAGCATTCACCATGGGGGCTCCGCTGATCCCCACGCTCATCATGGGGGTTGAGGGGGATTATCCTGAACACACCTTTTTCCCGCATTCCCGCGTAGACCTGCCTACAGCATATTCTATCAGTACAGTTTTATGTGTGTGGGGGGGGGGGATGACGGAGCAGCTGGGGCCACTGAGCACTACTGTACACTCCCCACCCAGACCTCTGTAGTTTTATGGTGTGAATGGGCCCCAGCAGAGGATGGGAGAGATGAGCAGAGGGCTCAGCCCTGAATACATGCAGTACAAGGCAGAGACTGAAGGAAGGAGCTCCCCACACCTCATAAAACGGGGGCTGAACTGGGCTAGCCTCACCTCACCCAGGGCCCCCACACTGAATAGCTACCCACGTGTGTCTGCGACTCTGCTACACTCTATACAGGAGACAGGTCACTATACCAGCAGATGCTGGCTGCCTCTTCCCGCTCTCTTCCTCTGCTGTCTTCCCGAAACCCCCCTTTCTGTCTCCGCTTGCGGGAGTGACAGGCTAGAAGTCTGGCTCTGGAACCGAACAGCCTTGCTAGCTGCACCCGGGATTGATGTCCGACAGACCCCGTCCAGAAAAAAAAAATGGGGCGTTGCCTGCAATAAACGGGAGTAAGATAAGAAGACATTCCGTGCTTTTGGCCTGTGGGTGGAGAGATAATGGGCGTTACATTCATGGTGCTGGCATGCGATAGGCTGAGGGATACGGCTTTAGAAATTACTTGTGCCTGGTGCAAACAAATTAATGGGGTGACAAAAGATTAGGTGCCAGGAGGCAATTTCTAGTTGCAATTGCAACCTGGCGTATGGGATTTGTCGAGCCCTGCATTAGCTGTCTAAGGGGATAAATTATAGAACTGGGAATAATATTGATGGAAAGAGGAAGAGATGCCCTGCGCGTTAAAAACCTTCCCGGTATCAGGGCGACTGATAAATGGAATGGGGTGACAAGGGGGTCTCGAATGCAAAGTTCTCCACACTTATTAGCCAGGAATTAATAGCGATTACAGGCTTTGTCACGCGCTATAAGGGAGTGAGAGACTAACAGTTGGATCAGGTCATGCCAGGAATTGGATAAGGTAACGTAGACTGAAAGTTCCAAATTCTGCTTATGGCAGGTTTCAAGATCGGTTATAGTAATGAGTAAATGATCAATTTTTACTGCTCTAATCTTTTTCAGACAGGAACCATCTTGGATTAGGACACTACATTTTTAAGCTTCCCGTAGCGTGAGAGGGGAGGTAGTATCCGAAGCATGGTCGGAAACAAAGTTCCAGATGGTCTTGGGCACTTCTGTCTCACAGAGGCAATCCTTAAGAAAGTTGTCATTTAGATGCCGGAATGTTCCATGTTGAGGGGTAGGAGGTCACGCTACTGTCATGTGTACTGGCGCATGGTCAGACCAGAGAAGATGACCCATGAAGGCCTGAAGCGAGGAATCCGATAAGGATTGAGATATTATAAAGTAGTCCAATCTACTGTAGGTATTGTGAGCTACCGAATAATAGCTGTAGTCCCTCTCCATGGGTAGTTGGATGCGTCAGACATCTACCAATTGGGTGGAATGCAGGAGAGTTGTAATGTGTGCAATTGTGGAGGTGGAAACTGAGGACTTAGCAGAGGAGGTGTCCGCGGATGGTGAAAGGGCAACGTTGATATCACCGCCTATGATGAAACCGGGACCACCGAAAGAAGTTATTCTTGTGAGAATCATGTAGAGAAGCCAAACCTGGTCCTGGTTAGGAGCGTAAACATTGGTCACTGTAAAAAAATAAAAATAAATAATAATTCTGGAATTTCAGTTTTAGAAAGATGTATCGACAACCATAATCTTTGAGAGAATCGAGAACCTCAGGGTGGAAGGACTTATGGAAGGCAATAAAAACCCCCTTAGATTTAGACTGTGGGTTGGAACTGTGAAACCAAGTGGTGTCATAGCGGTTATGCAGAACTAGTATGGAGTCTGTGCGAAAATGCGTTTCCTGTAGGAGTAAAATGCTAGGAGGAGTCTTATGAAAATGATGTAGGATTTGGCTCAGTTTCTCTGAAGTATTAATATCTCGACCGTTATTAGTAGCTAAACTTACTGGACATCTGACTTCCATGGTAGGTTAAAAAAGATCACAGGAGGGGAGGAAGAGGAAGCATACAAATTTGAACCTCTCTCTAGCCCATAGATCCCATTAGGACAAGGATAGGAAAGGGCGCAACAAGGAGGGAGCAAGGAGATATGAAGTAGAAAAAGAATAGACAAAAAGATGAGGAAAAAGGAAAAAAGAGAAACGCCATTCCTGACGCCAAACCCTCAGGAGGATGGAAAAATAATGCACGTCATAAGAGGGCCAAAGGAGACAGGAACAGAAAATACATTGGCCACTAGTGGCTCCAAAACACAGAAAATTAATAAAAATGCATAACCAAAAGCATAGAAATTGTCTAATCAAAAAACGGTGTATTCGTTGGCACTGAACGGCCTAGGTGGGGAACGAGTGAGACACATTGGGTAACACCCAGCCCTCACAATCCACAGGACAGAAAAAAAAAAAGAAATAGTATCAGGAAAGGGTATTTAAAGAAACCCATGCATAACTAGGCATTAGGGAAGAATATAGACATGGGGAAACAAGCACATCCTAAAGCACATAATGTCAGTGAATAATGCATGCATCAGAAAAATTACCAAGATGTAGGTATAATGCAAAAAAAAAAAAAGGGAAAAAAAGGTCACTAAAACATAGTAACTGAGTCTATAAAAAAGCCTGTAAAATTGATCAGAAATATCAGTCAGTGCGACTTTTCTGATTGACAGGCAAAATTAAGAGGAAAAAAAAAGTAAAAAATCTGAAGAGGAACAATGACGCATTGACTTAGGAGTCAGGTGGAACAAACTTCAGAGGCAGGGTGTGACGAACCTCGAAAAAGAACAAGGAAATTTCTGTAATGGGAAAGCAAATGAAAGATCCCCCAGGGAGTAGATCAATATTTTGGGGTCTTTTGTGAAGAGTACCTTGGTCTCTTCTTATGGCCTTGCTTATGCCACTGTGAAGCAAAGGGCAGACCTGGTGTGGTTGGAGAAAAGGGCCAATCTGGCAAGAAAACCTGAGGGATCTCCAACGTGCTGAGGAAGGTTGGGAAATCTCCAAGCTTGGGAAACAACGCCATCTTGCCCTAATGATGGACTGATTAGGGCTGGAAGGGAAAACGCCACTGGTATTTAATTCTGCGCTCTTTCAAAAGCTGTGTCAGAGGCTTCAATGCTCTCCGCATAGCCAGGGTCTGGTGGGAGAGGTCTGGGAAGAGCATTACAGGAGTATCCTGGTCCTGCCACCGTTTCTATACCCTGGGAGATAAACCCTCCACCCTTTTGGCAAGAAAGTTTAACCCTCGTCCATATAATCCTGTGCTTCCTTGCTTGCGTCTTCGTTCAGGTAAACTGTCCCAAAATCCTGACCTAATTGTGCGTGAATTTCATGCTTTCTACTATAACCTATATGCTTTTCCAGGACCGCTACGCTCCACATAAAGACCATGTGGCATTCCTTGACACAGAATTCATAGAGGGGGAGGTGAGAGCGCCCATTAAATCCTTGAATCCCTCCAGGGCACCTGGCCCGGATGGGTTCACGGGTCATTCTTACAAAAAATATATCGACCTACGATCGCCCGATTTCCCTTATTAACGTGGACTTTAAGTTGATGACCAAAATATTGGCCACCCGACTGCACTCCTTCCTGGCCAGGTATATACACCCGGACCAGGTAGGTTTCGTGTCTCAGGAACAGGCCCCCGACCAAACCCGTCGTTTAATCGATATTATAGCTCCACTCTGACTGGGATGGGGGGGGGGGGGGCCTCCGCAAGGGCATGCTCTTGTCGCTAGATTTATGCAAAGCTTTTGACTCCCTTTCATGGGAGTACATGTTTTTCATACTGCAAAGCTATGGTTTTGGGCCCCTGCTTTCTGACAGTATTGACTGCCTTTTATGCCACACCCACTGCTCAGGTGGTAGTCAAGGGTTTTTGATCCTCCAGACTGAATGTTTGGAGAGGCACGAGGCAGGGTTGCCCTCTTTCTGGCTTAATATTTATATTGGCCCTCGAACCTCTAGACATTAAACTTCGGCAACACCCAGACATTAAGGGAATCCATTGTGGGGGGGTGGAACACAATTGTGCCATGTTAGGAGATGATATCATTAGGAGGATATCGTCTGCAATCACGACCTTGCCGAATCTTTACTGCATCCTCAAGGATTTCACACTTAAATCGGGTCTCTGGGTCAATCATTCCAAATCTGAAGCGCTAAATCTGAATCTGGGCACTGCCACTCTAAGGCTCTTACAGAGCAATTTTTTTTTTTCAAATGGCGGAGCAGGGCTCTCCCTTACCTGGGAATTTATTTAACTCCAACGATAGACACACTATACCAAGCCAATTATACTCCTTTGTTTAGAACTATGCTACAGGACATTCAGAGGTGGTAAAGGAATCCTCTTCCTGGTTTGGCAGACTACACGTTAAAAATTAATCTGTTGCAGAGATTGCTTTACTTGTTCCGAACCCTTCCTATTGCAGTCAGGCTGTCTGACTTGCGGGCCTTTCAATCTAAACTGTTACGCTTTATGTGGGGGAAAAAGAGACCAAGGGTGAACAGGAGCACGTTGTTCACGCCTAAATTTAGAGGTGGCCTGGGAGCACCCGATTTGGTGAAATATTATTATGCAGCACAACTAGCCCAATTGATTTGTTTCCATTTTTCTCATTGGTCCACGTGGATGCACATTGAGTCGGCACCGAACCAGTCTACGCCCATTAGCCATCTGATTTGGCTTAAGCAGGATAGGCCGCCTATGCTGTGCCCCACCACTTCCTTTTCCCTGAGTCTATGGGATAGGCTAACAAAAATCCAGGGCTTCAAATCACCCCATACCCCTTTGGCTCCTATAACGGGTAATCCTGCTTTCGCCCCTGGTCTCCTGGTCTCCAACCCAATAATTTTGCTTGGTGGACTAATAAAGGACTTCATATTGCTGATTGCTGTGACAACAGGGGCATCATGCCTAAGGCTTGTTTGCAGGAAAAATACCATCTTCCTAACTCTGAATTGTATCGCTATGTACAGCGTACGCATTATCTACAATCTTTACAAGCAGTCTCTGATCTTGCCACGTCTACTCCCATGGAATTTCTATGCAGATCCTTTGACAAACACACAGGGCATATGTCGGAAAAATATGGTATACTCCCCTCCTCTTCGACCAAATTGTTCTATATGCGGAAGTGGGAACATGACCTCCTTTCCGATCATGATCTTGAGGATTGGTATCAGATGGCCCAGTGTGCTTCCAGGTCATAAAGTAATACATCATTGATCAAAGCCAACTATAAGGTTTTGGTGAGATGATATATGGTGCCAACGAGAATAGCAGCTTATGTTCAGGGGGCTCCAGCTACTTGTTTTCGGGGTTGTGGCATGCAGGGCACAATGTTGCATACGTGGTGGTCTTGCCCCAAGGTTAAGAGATTCTGGATCCGGGTTTATAATTTTATTTATTCCCTCGCACAAGTCAACCTACCTAAATCCCCTGAATAACCCTTACTAGGGCATTCTTCGGTGAAGGTCCCGCTTAGGGCCAGGATCATGGTAGGGTTTATATTCACAGCGGCTAGGCTACCCGTGGCTAGGTCTTGGAGGTCCCCGACCATCCCGTTTGAGCTCGTAACATAAACTTACCTGGATTATGATTAACGAACGCCTCTCGGCTACTCTCTTGACAAAACATGGGAACCTTGGCTCCAATATCTGTCTGCTTCATTGTAGTCTAGATGTGTCTGAGCCCCCTTAACATAGCAAGGCTTGAATAGAGGTGCTCACTCCTGGACTTCTATCTTTTCTGTCTCTACTTCTCTCTCTCTGCTCTGCTGTGTCTTCTCTCTCTTACTTTCCTTTTTGTTATGACTTTGTGATTTAGCCATATTGGGGTCAGGGGTCGTTGACCCCACGGTAGCTCTGGCTGTGGTGTTCACCCTTCTGCCCTGTGACCCTGAAGGGATTGAGCTCGGGTGGGGGGGCGACACACACCTTTCTGAGGTGCCTGGGCGTAGATCGCCATGTTAGTGACTGGGCGCTCTGAGCTTTGTGGGGAACTATGGGTGGGGTTTGGTTTTCATGATTAATCTTCTGAAACTGATTCTGATGTGTACTCCTTTACATGATTTTCCTCTCCTGAGTTCCATGTCCTACATATTCTTTTTTGTGAATAATATTGTTGTACTGTTTGACTCCTTCTGTTTCATTTGTTCATGTTTGATTTGCTTTGCAAACAAAAATTCAATAAAAATTATTGGAAATGAAAAGTATGGTATCCTGAGTGTTAGCTGCACGCACGATGTCCTCCCTAATTCTGTAGAAATGGATTCTGCAGAGGGTGTCGCGTACAAAAGAAGGATCAGGATTTCTCAGGCCTGAGGTGCGTTGGACCCGGTCCAGTTCAATTGGGTCATCTTTGGGTTTTTGCAACAGTTGATTAAAGATTGCAGTCACTGCCATAGGCAGGTCTTTCCCTTACACAGATTGAGGCAGTCCATGGATTCTTATGTGATTCCAACGGTTCCTATTTTCTATGACGTCTTGTTGGTATGAGAGCTGCTGCAGAATGACAATGTGGGTGTTAAGGATTTCTTCATGAGACTGTAGGGCATTACATAGGCCATCTGTAGTGTTTTCTATGTCCTCAAAGCAAACCCCTTTGTCTTTTTTAAGGTCCGATATCTCCTGCCTATAGGTTTTCTCCATTCTCTTCACATAATGCTCAAAGTCATTTTTGGTGGGCAGGGATCTAATGTAGCTGTGAAGTGACTTGAGTTGGGATTCCATGTCCCATCCATCCCCTGAGCCCAGTGAGGCATGTGAGTGGCTTCTGGCGCATCTAGAGGGTCTTTCAGGCCCCTCTGGAGATGTTCTCTGGGTGCGAGAGCTCACCTGGAGGTCTAATGTAGGCTCAGAGCAGGCCGGGGAGGAAGACGCTGGCGCCGTCTTGGATCCTTGCTGTCGCTGAGCTGAGGCAGACAATCGGGTGAAGAAATGTCCGAGATCGCCACCGGAACGGCCACCACCTGTCCCTTTAGGGTCCTTGAGTTGATTCCTCCCCATTTGAGCTATTCGGGTGTGTTTTTAAATGTAGCAGAGCCCTGTGGAAGCTGTGAGGACCGGGAGCTGCAAGGAAGCACATCTTACAGCTCCATGCGTCAAGCCACACCCCCCCCCCCTTGTTATTTTAGATATGTTGAAGAAAGTGTGAAAAAGGCTAAGTTGATCTTTTGCACCATGTTACCCCCATAATTAGGTGTAACATGTTGAAGATTCCTCACACCCCCAACCCAATCCCCCTTACTGCGTTTGAAGGTTCTTCTTCCCTGCAGCTGCTGTCACTTTTAATTTTGCGCGACTCCATAGCCGACGGCCACATCATTCATTCACAGAAATCTGTGAATGAAGGAACTACACGTTCCACCTTCCACCACGGCAGATGGGCTTGTAGTCCTCAATGGACTGGAAGTGCGGTATTTGGCGCATTGATTTTTCTTCCAGCTTTGTAACTAAAAGCCTATACAGAGGTAGGGGCAGAGAGCTGGAGAAGTGTTTGCAGTACCCTGACTTTGCATCTACATTACACTGATTGTGGACTCAATACTCTGCAGGCTCCTTTAAAAAAAAGAATAATAATAAATGCACATTTTATTTTTTCCTGCAAAACTATGTGCATTTATTTTATTTATTTTTTTAAGGTGGACTTCGCCTTTAATCCTTCTTGTGCATACAGATTTATCCTGAAAAACCATGAACAATGTTCACAAGTCAGGAAACCATAGAAATCAACATTGACTGACCAGACTGCAATAAACTGAAATCTGATCAAATAGCTTCCGGTTCTAGTTTTTTTGCATACACTGATAGCAGGGCCGGAGTGGGACTCATTTTCAGCCCTGGAGTTTCATGCCTTAGACTGGCCCACTTTAGTTCACGACTCACTATATTAAAATAATGTAATTAAAACCTCTGAATATAAGTTTGCAATGGCGCACTGTTCTCTACAGCCTTGTAATTCATTCAGTGAGAGAGAGAAGGAGTGAAATTAAGAGGGAAGGAGAGGCTGGGAGCGAGAGAGAGAGAGAGGTGGACTGAAAGAGGGAAGGAGAGAGAGAGGTGGACAGAAAGAGGGAAGGAGAGAGAGAGGTGGACAGAAAGAGGGAAGGAGAGAGAGAGAGAGGTGGAAAGAAAGAGGGAAGGAGAGAGAGAGAGAAAGAGAAGGTGGGGTGGAAAGAAAGAGGGAAGTACTGACCCCCCTACATTGACACCTAAACTGACCCCCCTACACTGACCCCCCCCCCCTTCACTGAACCCTTACACTTACCCCCCCCCCCCTACATTGCCCCTTTCACTAACACCTACACTGACCCCCCCCCCCCATTGAATTGACACCTACACTGACCCCTTCACTGACACCTACACTGATCTCCCTACACTGACCCCCTCCACTGACCCTCCCCACATTGACACCTACACTGACCCATTCACTGACACCTACACTGCCCCCCCCCCCCTTATTGCAGCAGTGGCATCTGTAAACCTCTAGCTGCTGCCTCTGCAGCTTAAACGGCGGGAGTGATAGGGAGCTGTAAAATGAGGCTCAGCAGCATGTTTTATTGCTCACCAACCGCAAGTGTAAATGAGCCCCTGCTCTTTTACAGATGCGCAAGGCTGCCATTTATTCCTTTTGGCACTACCGCGCATCTGAAAATGGAGCACATTTTTTGGTGCGGGAAATTACATGGTAATTTTGCACCATGCAATTTCCCTGCGGCTGCGTTTTCATAAAGGTGCAGGGACCTTTTTCTTGTGTTTCCTGTAGGTACAGTAGCCCATTTAAATGAATCGGCTGCTGTGCCTGCGCAAATGTGAGTCACAGAAAACGCATTAGTGTGAACCTGATATAATAGTCACCTAAAAGGAAAATACATACAGCAAGGTGCCTCCAACAGATTTTACTTAATAGCACAAAGTCACTTTACCCAATTAAATACAATTATATATATATATATATATATATATATATATATATATAAAAAAATATATATATAACACTTCAAACAAATAAAAGTGATTTCTCTATCGCTCATTGACAGACGTAGTCCTCGGTGATACAGCACCTTCGGGTTATGTTGCCTCCACAGGAGTAGGACTAGACAGGAAATAAAATGCTCTGGCCACACCCTAGGGGCAGTCCCAGAGGGTATATCCTCTCTCTCTCTGCCTCAGCAAATCAGTTTTTTTCTGTCTAGTCAGGAGTAAGGACCTAGATACCTTGCTGGGATCTTCGGTCCTGGCAGGATTTTTTTCTTAGAAAATAATTTTTTAAGACAGCTTTTTTTCTCCAGTGTTCCTGTGAGATCTTCAAGCAAGAAAGCTGAACTGGGCGACGGGCTGGATGTTGAGATCCAGTGGTCACCCCAGTTCAGCCTACGAGGGCATGCAGGCCATAGCTCCGCGCTGGGTCGGCCGCGACATAGTCCCACTGGACGGGGACTGACCCTGCGAGTTAAACGTCTCGCTGAAACGCCAAAGACCATGAGTCACGGCGCCCGTATTGGTCGACAGCCCTCCTACCTCGGTGGAGAGGGGTACTGTCAGGAGTTGGCGCCCGCCTGGTTCCGGTATGGTGAGTAGTATGTTCCCCCTTTCCCCCTGACGGGTCTTGTGGTGAACGCGGGCCCCTCTCTGTAATGGTAAGGATGGGTTCCCCTCTATCCTACAACATGTCACAGATCCCCCTAATTGAGTGTGATTTTTGTGTACAAGAAGCCAGGAGGCTTGGTTTGGGAGCTGACAATCTAATTGTAAAGATGTGTAAATGATTGTAGTCAGTGGCAGTACTAGAACTTTACTGTGATAGTATAAGGTATCCTACCGGTCAGTAGCCACAGGGCGATGTCTATACATGTATACTGCATTCCAGATCATTCCTCCAGCTAAGCAGCGGTCCGCATACGGCCCGCTAGGGTCCGGTACCTCCGACCACGCTGACCACCATGAGGGTGAAGGGTTGTGAGGCCGAGATCCTTCTGCAGACATGCCGCTATTCTGTGCAGGCCGCCGCCATTGTCTGGTAGATCGCACGAGGCCGCCATTTTGGTGTAGCCTCGTGTCTCAAGCATGGGGGCGGCCATGTTTGAGGTGACTCAAACACCTCATGGAGCCAGGGGGAGGAGCCGGCAGGCGTGTTAAGGGGCGGAGCCGCCTCTTTTACCCAGGAAATAGGGCCAAAGACTTCCTGTCTGTAACAAGACAAGCACTGAGCAAGCTGATGAAAACTTCTGTGCATCAGGGATGAGCCTTGGGGTCTGTCTCTCTCTCTGTGGGGTCCAAAAAGGCAGGTAACACTGAGGGGCGCTGTTGCGACTGGGGGACACAAAAAAAAAAAAAAGTTTTTTTTACTTTGTCATTTTTTGTCGCTGGCAAGTGTCTTGTATAATCATTGACCCTGCCGCATAGGTATCCCCACCTGATCCCCTCAAGGTGGCCGCAGGA
This sequence comes from Pelophylax lessonae, assembly GCF_965119305.1. Lineage (NCBI taxonomy): Eukaryota > Metazoa > Chordata > Amphibia > Anura > Ranidae > Pelophylax > Pelophylax lessonae. Next base: position 120,329,852 of record NC_138769.1, on the reverse strand, counting down.
CCCTCCAGTACCCCACTTGTGTTTTAATGCATTATCGGCAATTTTGGAGTCTTTGGTATCCCGGGTGGAGGTGGCCTGTCAGGGACGGGGGTCAAGTAGCGACCCCCGCCTACCCCTATTGTTTATCAGATACTTCAGATACGGATTCGGAACTGGTCAATGCAGTTGCAGGTCCCTCTTAGGGGGCTGTTGTCTCAGGTAATATCTCCTCAGCAGTGAGGAGCACGTTTCTGCCTCCGCCATAGCACAAGAGTGGTGGATGCACTAGTTGTGTCCGTCCGGGAAACCTTTAGTCTTGAGGTTACACCGGCAGAGGTAGCTGAGACTGAGATTCCTTTTTGGTACTTGTTAGCCTACCAAAAGGGCGAAGGATTTTCCTTTACCCAAATGGGGTCGTTTTGAAACGAACCCCTGTTATTTCCAAACGCATGGCTAGGTGCTATCCGTTTGAGGAATTCCTCTTTATAGGATAGACGGTACCACCTGCTGTCTTGCCACAGACTGTTAGGATAAAAAGACCTCGTAACTAACGAGGACCTTCCTTTTCTGCTCATATAGAGTTGTTCGTTCCGCGAGGGCGGGCGATAAGGCGAAACCCTCCAAAGCCCCTTTAGAGGGGTTTCAAAGGGCGCTGGTCGGGTAAACAAAGAGTCCGGCTCAGCCAAGCCTGAAGAATATAGCCTGATGCGCCCCTACCCATCTCTGGGGTGGGGGGGGGATGTCTTCACCAGTTTCTGGAGGACACAGGATCGAGTTTCGATCACTTCCACCGGTGCGATTCTGCCCTTCTAACATTGAACGGTTTCAGGGGTTCTATTCGAACCTATTCACAATGCCCAGGAAAGAGGGCAAGGTGCGTCCAAATCTGGACTTGGGAAGAAATAGAGTCCATCCGTACAGTGGTGGCCTCCCTGCATAAAAGAGATTTCCTGGCGTCCATAGACATATAGGATGCCTATCTTTATATCCCCATCATCGCAGGACATCAGCGTTTTTTTCGCTTTCCCAAAGATCATCCCTGGTTCCCACCAGGAGACTGAACTATCTGGGCCTAAGGTTGGATACATCCTGGGCAAGAGAGTTTCTCCTTGCTGGGAAACTCCAGAAGGTTCAACGATTCGGATGTTGCTGTCCGTCAATTGGCTGGGACTGATGGTGGCCTTCTTAGAGGCAGTACCGTATACCCAGTCTCATACCCGAATTCTCCTGAAGGAGATTCTTTTTTAATGGAATCAGAATTCCGATTCCCTGGACAATCGGATCCGGTTGAGCGAGCGGACCAGGAAGTCTCCGATGCTCAACCAGGGGAAGTCATTTCTTCCGATAGTATCCAGATTACCAATAAGGGTATCGGAATTGAGAGCGATCAGATTTTGTCTGATTTACTGGATCGAGCAGCTCTAGAGCAGCCCGATTCGGATCCAATTGCATATGGCCTCTTCATCCAGAGGTTTTTTCCCTAGCTGTCCCTTCATTGGGACATCCCGGATGTGGATCTGTTGGCACCTTGGCCTAACAGGAAGGTGCGGAGGTTTGTAGCTCGCGCCACGATCCTCTAGCGGACGCAGCAGAAACGCTGATCGCCCCGTGGGGGCAGTATCAGCTACGGCATGCCTTCCATCCTCTCAAGTTGCTGCGGGAACTTCTTCGCAGGATAGAGGTGGAGGGAATTCCAGTTATTCTGGAAATTCTGGATTGACCTCGTCAAGCCTGGTACGCCGACTTGGCGAGGCTAGTCGCGGACGCTCCTTGGAGACTTCCTCTCAGGGAGGATTTGCAGTCTCAGAGACCGATCTTCCATCTTGCTTTACAGTCGCTGGCTTAATGGCCTGGCCATTGAGACCCAGGTACTGAAGGACAAGGGAGTGTCAGCTTCAGTTATTCCTACCTCCAGTTAAAGCAAGGAAAGCGACTTCCAGCACATGGAAGTCTTATATTGCATGGTGTGAATCTATTGGATTTTCCCCACATACCTATTCGGTGACCCGAATTTTGGTCTGTCTGCAACAAGGGGTTGAGCAGAAACTATCCTTGAGCACGATCAAGGGTCAGGTTTTCGGCGTTAGCAATCTTCTTTCAAGAAACCTTTGGCTAATCATTCCTTGGTGCGGAATTTCATCCAGGGGGTGCGACATCTGGCTCCGCCAGTGCGCGCACCCTTACCGCCTGGTATCTTAATTTAGTGTGGTCGGTTCTTCAGAAACTTCTCTTTGAAGATATTAGGGAGATTCCCTTGCTTACATTCCCAGAAGGTAGCCTTCTTGGTGGCCATTACTTCTCTACGCAGGGTGTCAGAACTGGCCGCATTATCCTGTCGTTCCCCAGATCTGGTGGTTCATAGGGATAAGGTGGTTCTTCTTCCGAATCCATCCTTCCTTCCTAAAGTGGTTTTCGTAAGATGGACTCACTTTTTGTGATCACGGATAGCCCTTGAAGGGGGTTGTCTGTGTCTGCCGCGACCATATCTACATGGATCAGTCAGACGGTGGTACAGGCTTATTCTATTAAGGGTCGGAATCCTCCGTTCCCTGTTAGGGCGCACTTCACTCGAGCGCTCAGTACTTCCTGGGCCTTTCGCCATCAGGCGTCAGTGGTCCAGGTATGTAAAGCGGCCACCTGGTCGTCGGTACATACCTTTACAAAATTTTATAAAATTGATGTGATGGCATCGGCGGATGCCTCATTTGGCCGCAAGGTTTTGCAGGCCGCAATTTGAGGAGACCGGTGGTCTACCTCGGGGGTTTTTTTCTGTTTGAAATTTTTTTTGTTGAGTCTCATCATTAAGGATGAGCATTGTAAACTTCTAGTTGGCACCGGTTGGGCCTTCTAGATTTGGATTTGATTTCCATTTTCCCACCCCTCATTTGTGATACTGCTCTGGGACTTCCCGAAGGTGCTGTATCACCGAGGACTACGTCTGTCAATGAGCGATAGAGAAAAATGGATTTTTGTAAAATCTTACCGTAAAATCCTTTTCTCTTAGCTCATTGACAGACGTAGTACCCGCCCCTCTGTTTTTTTGAGTTGGGTTGGGTTAAATTCTCTAAAGACTGCTTTTATGACATAACTGATTTGCTGAGGCAGAGAGAGAGAGAGGATATACCCTCTGGGACTGCCCCTAGGGTGTGGCCAGAGCATTTTATTTCCTGCCTAGTCCTACTCCTGTGGAGGCAACATAACCCGAAGGTGCTGTATCACCGAGGACTACGTCTGTCAATGAGCTAAGAGAAAAGGATTTTACGGTAAGATTTTACAAAAATCCATTTTTTGTGCTTAGTGCTACTATAATTTGATCACTCAAAGTTCAGTGCAAAAAAAATTGTCCAATATTTTCCCAGTGAAGTATTCGCGACCATGCAGGGGAACAGTGGTGGTGAGTATCTCCTATTCACCCGTGCAGTATTATCTGGAGTGTGCGCTTACCAGAGGGATATGATCCCTGTTACCTTATGGCAACCAGGATCCTGAACGCTTTTTAGCTAATATTTAGCTGTTGAATGGTCCTCTCGTCCACTTTTCCTCTGTTTGGGATCACCTATATGTCTCAGGGTAAGTAATAGGAGAGAGACAAGGGACTTCTCATGGTGTAGTCTGTTCAATAATCGTATCCTTTATTACGGGTTCATTAAAACTCATACAAAATATAAAATCAATTAATGCCTATGTAGCATTATGCTGAATAGCTGTATATACTAATTACCGGATCACGGAGAATAGCAAGCCCTCAGGTGCAAATCACGTCTCTCCTTCCCGGCTACTAGTCCAGCATCCGGCGTGCGTTCCAGCTAAACACTGCAGTGAGGCGGATCCTGGTTGCCATAAGGTAACAGGGATCATATCCCTCTGGTAAGCACACACCCCAGATAATACTGCACGGGTGAATAGGAGATACTCACCACCACTGTTCCCCTGCATGGTCGCGAATACTTCACTGGGAGAATATTGGACAATTTTTTTTGCACTGAACTTTGAGTGATCAAATTCTAGTAGCACTGAGCACAAAAGCACTTTTATTTGTTTGAAGTGTTATATATATATAATTGTATTTAATTGGGTATTTCATGAGCACTAAGCACTTTAATTGATTGCAGTGTTATATACACACAGTTATATTCTTTTGGATACGGATGTTTACATGAATGTCACAGAGCACGTCATGTATATTTTATTCATTTTTGACATTTATGCACTGTAATAATTATTTATAAGGATTGGCATTATTTAAAAGTCCATGTCACTATAGTATAATTCATACATTTCAGCACAATTCTGGAAGACAACATATGCGCTGCCTAATTGAAGCATAGCTTCTTAGTAGAAGTTCTTCCTGTAATACTTCAGTGTTCTTGTGTTTAATCTGGGCATCTTCTGTCTGCTTCTGTCCCCGTCTGTCAGCCCGCCCACCACCTGAATTGCTTTACTATTCTTAGCTCTGCGTGCCAGGGATGTAGTCCCGACATTTTCTTCATCTTCTGCCGGCCTCTATCCCCGCCCACTGGCCCCCCCACCACGTACAGCACTTCCCTAGACCATTAACTACAGGTTTGATTGGAGGTGGGCGGGGACAGAAGATGCAGAAAATGCCGGGACTCAACCTGGGCACAGAACTAAGAATTCTAAAGAAATGCAGGTGGTGGGCGGGCTTACGGTTGGGGACAGAAGCAGACAGAAGATGCTGCTGTCATGCTGAGACTAAACCGAGCCCTAAGCACTTCACCTCCGCTGCGCCCCCCCCCCCTTTACTACAATAAATTGTTCCACCCCTTGTACCGGCCCTGCACTGGACCAGCCCACCGGGAATTCTCTCGATGCTCCCGATTAGCCAATCCAGGCCTGACTGATAGCCCCTTATGCTGCTTTATTGTATAAATCTGAGAATGTTATTTTGTCATTCATATTTTAAATAGTGCTTAGGCTGTGTGATGTGTTTCATAAACTTTTCAGACTTTGTTTTTTTTTTTTTCCCTTAATATGCTAAAACATTAAAAGCTAAATGTAGATTCCCAAGTTACAACACTGTACAAAGTACCATTGTTTACAATATTTTTTTTTTCCCTGCAGGGGACCGTGATGGAATAATCGGCAGGAACAACAGCAACAATTATGATCTTAATCGTAATTTCCCAGACCAGTTTTTCCAGATCATGGACCCTCCACAACGGGAGACACTGGCTGTAATGGGTTGGTTAAAGAATTACCCATTTGTTCTGTCTGCTAATCTCCATGGAGGTACTGTATGTTTCGGTCTATTACAACTAGTTCTAATAGCTATTTCTACACTCTTTAAGAGCCGGTTCACATATATGCGATGCGATGACACACATCGCATGTGATTCAGAGCGCACTGCTCTGCAAATCACATGCGATGCAAATTCAGCCATACGGATTGTATGGCTGAATTTGCATCGCATTCGGACACAACTCGCTCAGGACCCTTTTTTGGGTTTGCACCAGAATTGGATCGCATGGGGGTTCACACCTATGCGATTTGATTCATGTCCAAACTGACAGCTCGCTCTGCAATATGCAAACTGATCTGGGGGTGTCGTTAACTTTGTATTGACACCCCCAGCAAGTCGCATATGGCAGTGTGAACTGCCTGCGAGTTGAATGCAATGCGGAAATCAGCATAGACTGTTAGAAGTGACTAATGCAGATTTCAGAGGAATGTGAGGGCAGATATAAATTACACTAGGTGTTTTGGATCAAGGCAAGTACACACTATGGAAGGATATGCTTTGTTCATTTTTCATTACAGAGGTTTAAAACCAATTTAATTATTTATCTTTAGAAGTTTCAAAACTCCATGTCTTGAAAGCAGTTCCTGCAAATATTATTCATTTCATGCATTTTCTTGTGAACTTCAAATAACCTTGTTATAAATGCTTTTTCTGTGTTTAAAGCATTTGCTGTAGTCAGCCAAAATATTCAGATCTTTTGCTTTGCAACATCCTAGAATCCCCCTTAACATCTTTACATTGTACATCTCAAGGAAGATCATTAAAATGATGATCATGTACTGGAGCTCCCACCAAGTCAGTTCAGAACAATGCTGCATCTCCCTGAATTTAAATGTTTGGCTACTACATTTATTTCCAATATAAATGCGATATCAACAGCCAATAAAGGGAGCACCATATTTGGAATAGATGGTTTGTTACTCCGGGTTTAGCTCCAACTTCATTAATTCTGAATAGATTGTCCTAAAAGAAGGGGAGACTGACTGGTGTGTCCTATATTGGAGGGTACATAGGTATTAATGATTATCAGCCAGTTATCATATTGCCTATGGCTGTATGAAATATTTGTGGGATTTAGAAGGCAAGGCACTGAGTGTGTGTTTTTGTTTTGGTGTTTAGTATATTTATTTTGGATTCTCTCTTTGTTTTTGTATAAGAGTGAGACCCCGTTCTCATTAGGTCGCTCCGACTTAGGGGGCGACCTGTGAAGTCGCGTGCATCGTGACTTCGGCGCGACTTGCACGGACTTCACATAATGGAAGTCAATGCAAGTCGCCTCCAGGTCGCCCCGAAGTAGTACAGGACCCTTTTTCTAAGTCGGAACGACTTGTGTCGCTCCTATTAGAACGGCTCCTGTACTACACAGTGGTAGCGACGGTGCACGACTTGTCAGGCTGACCAAGTCGCCTGACAAGTCGTACCAGTGTGAATGGAGTCTGATTTAAGAAGGTATTTGGATTCATCATTTCTAGAAGGCTTATAATTATATTGACATTTAATTGTAACTGAGAGATTGGATTGTATGATTGTTGGTATTGTCAAAGTCTAAAAACCAATAAAAAATTATTGCAAAAAAAAAAGGAGCACCATGCAGATTCTAGATGTGGTCCCATGGAGGAGATCTCAGTGGTTGATCATACATTTTAAAGAGTTTTTCAGGATAATGGAAAAACTCACCCCTGCTTCTTACCCTTACCAACTGTAGTGTGGAAAGAATCCCCTGAATTTCCACTTTCCTGCTTGGAACTGGAAGACAAATTCAAGTGAAGCCCGGAGTTGTGCTATTCCAAAATTAGGAACTCCAATCATTGACAGCCATGTCCTTCAACTGCACTACTAACACAAATGGGAGAATGGGACCAACAGACAATTTTTCCTTTAAACACTTGGTTAAATTAGGCCCAATAATTTGCTGTGAGTGCCATTATATCTCTGTACCTGACTTTAATCCTTTTAGTGGCTCAAGTATTCCATAATGTTTCAGAAGGTGTAGCTTTTCTTTGAAAATCTCCTATAATATTTGTTATAAATCCAGTTATGCCAAATGTAATTTCTGTATATGCATGCATTTTCTAATTGTGGACTTGTGTCTGCAGGTTCCCTTGTGGTTAATTATCCATTTGATGATGACGAGAAAGGCTTGTCTATGTACAGTAAATCCCCAGATGATGCGGTGTTCCAACAACTGGCACTATCCTATTCCAAGGTGAGCTTAGAGAGACAAAGCCCTGTGTGAGCCCCTAGCAGCTGCTATGCTGCTGTGTCTGCTGAATATATGCTAGATATATTGATATATGTGAGCCCAGGCGATAAACATGGTGAACAATATCATTTTCTTTTATGGTTTCAGCCTGCCTTTCCTTTAATTTTTTTATTTTAACATACAAAATTAAGATTTTATATATATTTTGTTATTACTTGTAGAATATTATAATTTATTGTGATTAAACATTTAATATAGTGTTTCCATCTTTCCAGTCTGAAGGCAGGGATTGCTAAAAAGAATTTCTCTATCGTCCGTTGACAGACGCAGCCTCCATCTTCGTTAGCTGAAGGGGTTATGCTGCCCCCTGCAGGAGTAGTCTAGGCAGGAAAAATTTAAATGTACATGCCCACGGGCCATCCCCACAGTCATAACCCACACACCCTCTGCTCAGCAAACCAGTTTTGTTTCTGCCTAGAGAAGGAGTAGGACCTAGGTTTCCTGCTGGGAATTCGGTCTCAGTTTTTTATTCTTTTCAGAATATTTTGTTTTATTTCTCTTTACTCACTTTGCTAGCTAGTGTTCAGGGGGATCCTCCTGGTGATCTGCAAGCAATGCCGGCTGGGGCTTCGCACTGGATAATCTAGATCCTTATGGTCCCCCCACCCTGGCCTATGAGTGTGAGCAGGTTAGGCCTCTCCACGACGGTGCCCCTTTTCGGATGGGGACGAGCCTGCGAGCGGTCGCCTCGCCGGGACGCAACAACCTGCAACACCCTGAGCCGCAGCGTACCCCTTAGCTGGCAGCACCCCCACTTCGGGTGGGAGGAGGTCTGCCCGGGGCGGAGCCCACCCGGTCCATGGTATAGTGAGTAAATGTGACCCCCCCTTGCCCCTGCTGGCCTTGGGGGGGATGTGGGCCCTCTCCTGGGGATAAAAGGACCTGTACATCCTAAAAGATCCCCCTGGCCTGTCAGGTACCCGGCCTCTGTGCCCCGTCTCCCGCCCCCGCCGGGGGCTATGTAACTGGGGCGCCTGATGTTCTGAGGGGGGTGGCAATAGTATCTGGTTGCTTGCTGGGTCTTGTAGATCCTTGAGGCCTTCATTTGGGGGGTCTCTGGCGGCATGGCACGCTGTGTGTGCCACCATCTTAAGTGTGGGCAATGTGTAGATTTTTCCCATTGACTTGTATGGGGCAGCCATTTTCCCTGAGCTTCCTATTAAAATGCATTGGCAACCACTTTTGTGTAGATCTATGTACTGCATTAGCAGCGTGACCTTTTACATCCAGGGTGAGGTCACTTCATATGATTCTTCTTCCTGCTGCAGGCCATTCAGGAGGGTTTTCTCTGGTGGTGGTACAGTATTGGGGTCTTTGCGGGCATATCCCTACACACTGTGCTGTTAGTGCATAATTGAGGGGGACACTGCAGACCACAGCGATCTGCAGTGGAAACCTCGATCGGCGCTTCTCAAAGTGACAGTACTCCGTTTTTCTGTAACTTTGAATATGGAGTCCCAGGCTGTAATTTCACCCTCAGACCTATTCTGTGCGACTACCAGGCAGTCCGGATCACAGTCGCTGGCCGCGATTTGAGCCGCTCTGGAAAGCCTGGCAACAAAAGGTGATTTTGTCATGAAAAAGGTTAATAGCCAAAAACGGCCGCTGCCTTCTCCATCTTTGGTGGAGTCCTCTGATTCAGAGGCTGATGTGGTCGCCACGGATGCCAACCCCCCCCCGACCCTACCTGCAGGGTCGCTGTCCTCGCAGTCAGATGGTGAAAAGGACCTGTCTTCTTCAGCTGCAGCACAGGAATGCGCTTTGGTGATTATTTCGGTGAGGGAAACTTTAAAATTGGCTGATGAGCCCACGCCGGCAGGGACACGGTTGGCCTTTGGCTCCCGCAAGACCCAAAACTCTGGCGAGGTTTTTCCCTGTCCCGAGACTTTTCATGATATTGTGAATGACCAATGGTGGTGTGTTAAGCACATGCTAGTTGTGCCAAAATGCTTTAAACGCCTGTATCCTTTTGCTAATACGGTCTCCAACCGTTGGACGGTGCCACCTAAGGTGAACCACCCTGTTTCCAGGTTGAACAATTCTATCATTGTGCCTGTGGAAGATTCCCCGGTTTTTACGGATCCGGTGGACAGGCAGGTGGAATCCCTTTCCCGCCATCTTCACGTGTTGGAGGGTTCCATTTTGTAACCGGTCTTTATGTCTGTTCTGGTATCACAGACATTTACGGAATAGATTACAGTTCTGAAAGGGAACTTGGACCCTGACATAGTTCCCCCAGAACTGATGGAACTTGTGGACCAGATGGCCCAGGCCCTGGTGTTCCTGTGTAATGCGTCCCTGGATGTGTCTCCCCTGGTGGCCAGAGTTTCAGCTGTGGGGATTGCCCTACGGCGCATGGTTTGTCTGAAGAGCTGGTCGGCTGACCAAGCTTCAAGAAAGCCCTGAGGGATCTCCCTTTTCTGGGAGAGTTTGTTTGGCGACTCACTGGATGAGTTGGTCAAGGGTCTGACTGGCGGGAAGAGTACTCTTCTTCCTCAATCCTCCAAAGGTAAAACACCCCGTGCCAAAGCGGGGTCCATCCTTTACTGCTCATAGACGTTTTTTTCGTGCCCCTGTGGCGCAAGAAAAAGGTAAGCCGTTCAGAGCTTCTGGAGGGTCTAAGAAGCACTGGGACAAGTCCAAGACCAGTCAGTCCGGTGCTGCGGACAAGTTCTCTTCAGCATGAAGGGGCTCCCTCACCCGTTTCTTGGGTGGGGGGATGTCTGGGCTTCTTTCAGGAACCCTGCACTTCCTTCGTTCAAGACAAATGGGTTCGCAAACTGATTTGTTCCGGGTACAAAATTAAATTTTGGTCCCGGCCAGGGGACAGATTTTTTTCAGTCAAATCTTCACCTGTCTCCAGAGCATTTGAAGGATCTTCGGGAAGCTGTGTCGGCTCTATCCTGGTGGATCCAGTCTCCAGCTTTGTGTCAGGGCAAGTCCTTCCTGCTGCTGTTCTGGACGGTGGTCAGCCTGTCCAGCTGGGGTGGAGTGCTGGGGAAGCTCTGTGCCCAGGGGACTTGGGCGTCAGAAGAGTCCTCCTTGCCGATCAACATTCTGGAGCTCAGAGCCATCAAGCTTTGTTTGTTCCACTGGACGAGTCGGCTACGCGGTTCTCCGGTTCGGATACAATTGGACAATGCCACGGCTGTGGCTTACATCAATCATCAAGGGGGCACCAAGAGTGTCCTGGCAGCCAAGGAGGTGGCCGAGATTCTGGTTTGGGTGGAAGCCAATGTTCCAGCTCCTTCCGCAGTCCACATCCTGGGTGTGGAGAATTGTAAAACGGATTACCTGAGTCATCAGGTGTTGGATCAAGGGGAATGGTCCCTTCATCCGGAGGTGTTTCACCTCCTATGTGCCCGGTGGGGGACTCCCGAGTTGGATCTGTTTGCGTCTCGCTTCAACAGAAAGTTCCAGAGGTTTGTGGCCAGGTCTCGGGATCCTCTGGCCGACACCACAGGCGCTCTGCTGGCTCCTTGGAGCCATTATCGGCTAATTTATGCTGCCCCCACCCCCGCTCGTACTCCTGCTGAGGTTTCTTCGCCGGCTGGCGGTGGTAGGCATTCCGGTCGTTCTGGTGGCACCAGACTGGCTTTAGCGGTATTGGTACGCAGACCTGGTAGAAATGGTCGTAGATCCTCCATGGAGGCTTCCTTTGCTGGAAGATCTGCTGTCTCGGGGACCTATCTTCCATCCTGCTTTACGGTCGCTGGCTTTAACAGCTTGGCTGTTGAAAGCAAGGGGTTGAGGAATGGAGGCCTTTCTGACACGGTGATTCCTACCTTTTTGAAGGCCAGGAAGTCGGCATCTAGGAAGATCTATCATCGTACGTGGAAATCATACATTTCGTGGTGTGAATTGCTGCAGTTGCACCCTCGCTTGTTTTCTATAGCTAGGGTTTTGGCCTTTTTACAAAAGGGGGTTGAGCAGCTTTTGGCGTTGGGCACTATCAAGGGTCAGGTGTCGGCCTTGGCTATTTACATCCAACGTCCGTTGGCTACTAATAGCTTGATTCACACTTTTATTCAGAGGGTGCGTCATCTGGCTCCTCCTAGGAGATCTCTGTTACCTCTGTGGAATCTCAATCTGGTTTTGTCTGTTCTTCATAGCCTCCTTTTGAGAATATTAGGGAGATTTCTCTGCTTTCCTTGTCACAGAAGGTTGCCTTCCTAGTGGCTATTACTTCTGCTCGCAGAGTATCTGAGTTGGTGTCGCTGTTCTGTCGTTCACCTTATTTGGTGGTTCACAGGGATAAAGTGGTACTCCACCCTAATCTGTCTTTTCTCCCTAACGTGGTGTCGGCTTTTCATCTTAATGAAGACATTGTGTTGCCTTCCTTATGTCCTAAGCCTAAGCATTCCAAAGAACTTGCCTTGCACTCTTTGGATCTTGTTCGGGTAATAAGAGTTTATCTGACGGTTACTGAGTCCTTATCAAAATCGGACTCTCTCTTTGTCCTTACGGACGGTCCTCGCAAAGGTTTGGCTGCTTCTGCTGTGACCATTTCGAGATGGATCAGGCAGGCGGTTGTTTAGGCTTATTCACTCAAGGGTCAGTTTCCTCTTTTCCTTGTGAAGGCACATTCTACTAGAGCGCTGAGTGCCTCTTGGGCTTTTCGCCATCAGGCCTCTATTGTACAAGTTTGTAAGGCAGCGAGTTGGTCGTCTGTGCACACCTTTATTAAATTCTACAAGGTGGATTTGTTGGCATCTTTGACTCTTTTGGCTGCAAGGTTTTGCAGGCTGCTGTTTTGTAAGAGAATGTTTTTGTTTCTCTTAGGGGTCTTTTAACCTGGGTGAGCTCTTGTTGTTTGGTTGAGCTTCACGTTACCCAGTGGGCAAAGTTTAGCCTTTGGAGTTTACATTACTTTCTGGTTGCGTTCTTCCCACCCCTCATGCCTACACTGCTTTGGGATGTCCCATTCAGCTAATGAAAAGACAGAGGCTGCGTCTGTCAATGGACGATAGAGAAAACAAGATTTTTGTAAGATCTTACTGTAAAATCTTTTTCTCTGAAGTCCATTGACAGACGCAGCACCCACCCCTCTGATATGGAGATGTTTTTTTTCTTCACTGCTTACAACTAAACTGGTTTGCTGAGCAGAGGGTGTGTGGGTTTTGCCTGTGGGGACCGCCCGTGGGTGTGTACATTTAAATTTTTCCTGCCTAGACTACTCCTGCAGGGGGGCAGCATAACTCATTCAGCTAATAAGGATGGAGGCTGCGTCTGTCAATGGACTTAAGAGAAAAAGATTTTATGGTAAGATCTTACAAAAATCTTGTTTTTCAGAATGTCTTCAGCAGTGGCAGCCCTGATTTCTTTAATAATATGTTTACCTTTAAAGAGATTTAATCACCAGATCAAATTTTACGTTAAATCTTGTTTTAGTAAAAGTTTTACAATCCAAAAGTAAAGGAACTGAGAATACAATATTCATAGACATATTTAAGCACAGTTTCTTCAATCTGCGGTACAAAAAAAAGTTGACACATATTAAACAGCCCGAGACAGGCATGTAAGTAGAAAGTATATCATTAACAGGATGTGATATGGAAAATATATATGTGTCGAACAGTGGTATGGTCAGTGGGTACACTGGTAACAAGTACACATACGTGTTCAAAAAGGGGAGGTCACCTATAGGTGACTAGTAAAGTGAAAGGGTTAAGGGGAAAATACAGACAGAAAGGAGAGGGGGGGGGAAGGCAAGGGGGCACTTCATCATGGCTGAGGAGAGATGGAGGTAGGATCCATGTTGGCCCAAGCCAGATAAGCCGGAAAAAAGGACCAAGCAAATGAGGTGAGAGTGAGAATTGTGTTTTCTTCCCGGTTTCCTGGGCCAACAGATGTCCTAGGTCCATAATGGAGTCTAATTCGGTTGCCCATTTACCAAGGGATCACGGATAGGAGGGCCACCATAGATAGGGGTCATGTGGACAGAAGTTGCCATGAGCTTACAATATAGATCAAAGATTTGCTGCCAAAACGTCCAGATCAAAATGTTTCAAGAATTACTGAAGGCAAAACTTTTTTTTTTCTTTTTTTTTTTCTAAGATTTGGATAGCGGAGTGAGGGGTTAGGACCATTATCAGATTTTTACTGCTGTCTGCGTCCCTGTTAAGGAGATTCTCTCTCTCTCCAGTTCTGATTACCAGTGTCCCTGGGAAAAAGTGATGGTAAATCCAAAAGTTTTGAGTTGGCACCAGAACGTGAATAGAAGAAAAATATTGCAATGTGTGCAATTGTTCCAGTGACTCCCCTCTTAAGTAGGAATTTTAATCACTAGCTTTTTGATAAATGGCAAACAAATCACAGTTTTACCCTTCCCTACTCTATCCAAAATGGATAAAAAGCTTTTTTACCTTTTTTAAATATACTTTTTTTTTTTTGAGGTTTGTTGAATTTTGTTAAATAAAACCTACATAGGTACAAAAAGATACAGATAGCAACATGTATTCCACAGCCTCAACAGACATTGGTACAGAGGTTCATTGCTTTTGAAATTCATCAAGCAGTAAAACTTCCTCTTTTGGGTGAAGATGCGCTTTATTAGAGTGACCTGCAGCAGTTTTTACTATTGTCCAATAACGTGCGCCAACATAATCAAGTACTTGCACCATTGTTCTTCCAAAATATACACAATTACTGCAATTACATAAATGCTTTAGTGAGGAGCGGCAGACATTCCTCCCAATGGCATCAACATTATGGCACAGGTCCTCCCAATGACACCAATGATGGGGCACAATTCCTCCTACTGACTCTCATGATGGGGCATTATTCCTCCCACTGACACCAAAGATAGCGCTTTGTATAATATCACTGACGTCGGGACCTTTTCTACTCCCATTGGCCACAGTCCGGCCCTTCTTAAATCTGAAGGACCATAAACTTGCCCTTTGTTTAGAAAGTTTGGAGACCCCTGGTCTATACCTTTTTAATCTGAAATTAAGTGTACAATTATTTAGTTAAAAAATAAAAAAAGCCTTTGTTCCAAATTCTTTACTGTACTGTAGCACCCTCGTGTGTCACATTGAAGCAGAGCACTTCTGTAATGTAAATAATAGCAGAGAGTGTACTCAGGTCTAGCCACAGTCTGGTTGAATAGTAGATCTTTTCCTTTATTAGCAAGCCAGGTTACATTTTAAGAGTCTGTACACCTTTAAATCTCAGCAAAATGAAGATGCATTGAGACAAGTAGTGTTACTGATGTAAACTGGTGTTACATTATGTCTATTTGTATGCCTTGACTAATTGCTCCACTTTCTGCAGAATAGAAGTGAAACTGTTGTTCTGTGTTTTGGCAACAATTTGTATGTAACAAAAACATAGTAAGTCTTTAAAAAAAATAAAATGAATGTATTGTTACTAATTTAAACCTGAAATATGCTTAATTTCTAGTATTTTATTTTCCATATTTTGAATGCTTTGGTACTTTATAATTTCTTTGTTGTACAGATCAGTTTTAAAGTGGATGTAAAGGCAGAAGGTTTTTTCGCCAACTGCATTTTATGTAGTAACGTAAAAAAAAACTTCTCCATGCAGCTCCCCCCAAATACTTACCTGAGCCTGATCTTGATCCTTCGATGTGCTTAAGAGCTGAGGCTGTCTCACTCATAATTGGCACAGGTGCCATGTCTCCTGCCGCTGTCAATCACAGCCAGTGACGAGGCAGCGGGGGACGGGACCGAGTCTTGCGCTGTGTGTCTTATGGGCACAAGAAGCGGGGCTCGGGAGCTAGCACACACAAGTGCCCCCATGGCAAGCACTTGGCAGAGGATAGGAGCCAGGAGTTTCAACGGGGGACCCGAGAAGAGGAGGATCAGGGCTGCCCAGATCAGAGCAGATAAGTATAACGTTTGTTATTTTAATTAAAAAAAAACAGTCAAGCTTTACTATCACTTTAATGTAATAATGTATAAATGAGATATAATCGGTTCTGTCCTTTATGTACGGTGGGGCGGATGCTGTGACTGTGTTAACTATATATACTTCTGCTTTGCCATTTTCCTGATTTGCTTGTGCTTCTTGTGTATGAAAATTCATTTTTTATTTATTTTTTTTAGGAAAATAATAAAATGTTTACTGGTATTCCATGTAAGGAGATCTATCCAAATGACAATTTCCCTCAAGGAATCACCAATGGTGCTAATTGGTATAATGTTCCAGGTAATTTGCTATACAGATAGAATATGCCATTACTGACCACTTTCTTCCCTAACTACAATAGAAATAAACCCAGTTGCTGTGTTACTGCAATATGTTCACCTTAGCACTGTTGTATAAAAAAAAAAACATATGTATTTTGGCAGAGAGCTGTTCACAATATTTTATCATTATGTAGAAGCTTTTACTTAGAAAAATGTCCAGTGAAATTCTGATATGGGGTAGAGATGTTTCTAACCACAAAAAGCATCTTCTTCTGTTATGTGAATTAGTTACTTTAGTTGGCTGCATTCATTTAGATTTTAGTATATACAATTAGTGTCTGATTTACAGTGTCCTGTGTCCAGTTAGCCATCCATTTTAGCAAGTGATTGAAGTCACATTCAGATATTTTGATTGCCCCCCCCCCCACCCTTCCCAAAGTGTTAAAAAAAAAAAAAAAATTTGAAGTGCACACATCCCCTCGTTTTCGCACACAAACGCATATGTAAGTCGTGGCCGCATAAGTAAATAGCGTTCAAATCACACGTGAGGTATGAGAGAGATGCTAAGGTACTCTGTCACCAAGTACTCTGTCACCAAGTATTCCCAGTCCAAATGCTTGGTATTCCCTGGTCTTTCAGCTGTGACTGTCACCCCCCGGATCCTCCCCCCCGCCGGCCCCCACCAATCAGCTGACTCCCCTATCAGCCGTCCATTCACTTACAGTTCCATTAGCCTCTCTCCTCCTGTCGGTGACAATGTCAGTACTCCGCCACCACCGTTACCGCCCCCTGTCACAGACACGGACTGCCACAGACCAAGACCAGGTCCCAGTCTCACCGCCCCCCTCAGCGTCTCCCCTGCACGCGTCTCCCGCTGCAGCTCCCTGCTGCATGCTCTCAACTCGCTCTCTGCACACCCTGCTCCTCCTCAATACGCTCTCCTCTGATTAGGGAATTAACAACTTAGTCTCTTGTGTTTTAGAACAAATAGAAGAGGAATGGGTCAGTTTCAGAATGGAGTGGCTCTGGGAATCTGAGAATGAACACTTTATCTCCTTCCACTTTCTAAAAAAAAACCTTCAAATGCTTATGTGTTAGGTAGTGGATAGTAATCCCTTGTCGATGGGCAACTTAGCCAGAGGGACTCCAATCTCATAAGGGTGTCCACAGCTTTGATTCCCCTCAGGTGAGTGGTAATGAAATGTTGCAAATGCTTGTGTCTGTAAGCATCCTAATTGAACATACCACACACCTCCCTGAATTCCTGTAGCGTGTGCAATGTTTCACTCGGCTGAAATTAAAACAACTGGTGTCCCTATCAGTTGCTCACATCCAGAAGAAAGACAGAGATTCACCTGAGGGGAAGCCACTCAATGGAAGAAGGGGAATACCGGTGGGGATAGAGTGCCCTGATTGCGGAGTCCAAAATGTTTAAGGTGTGAATAGCAAGAAAAGAAATGGTGTCTGAGAGACCTCTCTATAGGTGGGGTACCCACGGGGCATGAACCAAATTACGGCCTGGCATTATTTTCTCTAGTATCACCTAATTTGTTTTGATTTATGTGATGCCGCCAGCTAAGTATTCTAGTCCTGGCCACCACCCTGTAATAGTTTCTCAAGTTGGGGGAGGACTAACCCGTCTTCGGACTTATGACTCCTGAGAATTTGGTATGCCAACCTTGGCTTTGTACTTCACCATACAACATTTGTGAAAATTCATCGAACAAGGGAAGTGGCATTGGTTTTTTTGAGATTCTTTACATGAGTATGTCTTCTAGCACCACAGATAAACCATAAACAAAAAATGTTGTAGTTTTCTAAAATTGTTTAATTTTTATGATGTGTAGTTGGTTTATATAGTTTTTTTTAAACCTTTACACTGTAATTCTTAGGTGGAATGCAAGACTGGAATTATCTCAACACAAATTGTTTCGAAGTAACCATTGAGCTGGGCTGTGTGAAATATCCTATGGCGTCAGAACTTCCAGCTTACTGGGAAAACAACCACCAATCATTGCTGTCATTCATAAAACAGGTAAGTGTGTATTTGGCGGCTGTGCTTTTTTTTCCACTTGTGTTGTCCATATTGTACTGACATCTGTATTCTTTAGGTACACAAAGGAATCAAAGGATTCGTGCTTGATGCCACAGATGGAAGAGGTATCTTCAATGCTACTATTTGTGTTGCTGACATTGATCATCCTGTGACCTCTGACAAGGCTGGGGATTACTGGAGGTTGTTGGTCCCCGGTACATATAAAGTTACAGCCTCTGCCAGAGGGTAGGTATCATTCTCCATTAACATTACATCTTGTTTTACAGTTTAGTAGATCAGCTTCAATTTAAAGCTATAGATAACACATTGGCTGCCTTCTTGTGTTTTTTTTTTTTTTTTTTTTTTTTTTTAGGCTGTGAGTATATAAGCCCTCACAAATCCTTTATTTCCCAG
Source organism: Pelophylax lessonae (assembly GCF_965119305.1). NCBI lineage: Eukaryota > Metazoa > Chordata > Amphibia > Anura > Ranidae > Pelophylax > Pelophylax lessonae. The sequence continues at coordinate 120,311,747 of NC_138769.1, read as the reverse complement.
GTCATCCTACAGGACGGTCACACGATAGGCTCCTCCTCCTGCAGGAAACACAAGCACAGATAGGTTTAACCATTTCCCTACCGGCGCATTATAAAAAGATGCCGGCAGGAACACTCCCTCCCTCCAGGATCATATGACGTCTGCCTGTTCTCGCTGCTCCCCCCGGGGGCTTGCAGTGCGGTTATCGGGGATGCAGCATTTCCCTCGGGACACAGCCCATCCCTGATCGATGTACAGAGCCATTAAAAAATCGCTCTTTACCATGTGGCTGGCTGTGATTGTGTGATTGCACTGTCCAGGGATGGAGATTGTCTGTCCCGAGTACCTGTCTCCAGCCCAGAGTACCCGAGTACCCGTCTCCAGCCCATCAGATTACCCAAGTACCTCTCTGCAGCCCATCAAAGTACCCGAGAGCATGTCATCAGCGTACCCAAGTACCTGTCACCAGCCCATCAGAGTACCCAAGTACCTGTCATCAGAGTACCCGAGTACCTGTCTCCAGCCCTTCAGAGTACCTGAGTACCTATCTGCAGCCCAATAGAGTACCTGTCTCCTGCCCATCAAAGTATCTGGGTACCTGTCTCTGTAGCCCATCATAGTACCCGAGTACCTCTCTGTAGCCCATCATAGTACCCGAGTACCTCTCTGTAGCCCATCAGAGTACCTGAGTACCTGTCTCCAGCCCAAAGTACCCGAGTACCTGTCTTCAGCCAGAGTGCCCGAGTACCTATCTGCAGCCCATCAGATTACCCGAGTACCTGTCTCTAGCCCATCAGAATACCCAAGTACCTCTCTGAAGCCCATCAGAGTACCCGAATACCTGTCTGCAGCCCATCAGAGTACCTGAGTACCTGTCTGCAGCCCATCAGAGTACCTGGGTACCTATCTGCAGCCCATGCCTCCTAGATTATGTGTTGGGGTGTTTGCTTTCCAAAATGGGGTCATTTTGTAGGGGTTTCCATTGTCCTGGTGCTCCAGGGCCTTCAAAAGTGTGATTGGTTGTAATGAAATTATATGTGGAATTTATGCTCCTGGAACACCTGACGGTGCTCCTTGCATGTTGGGTCTTTGTATGTGGCTATGCTGTGACAAAGTCTCACATATGTGGTATCGCCATACTCAGGAGGAGTAGCAGAATGTATTTTGGGGTGTAATTTTTGCTGTGTACATGCTATGTTATAAAAATATCTTATAAATTGACAACTTTGTGTAAAAAAAAATATATGTTTTCATTTTCTTTCCACATTTTCCAAAAACTTGTGGAAAAAAATTACATGTTCAAAAGACTCATTATGCCTCAAAGGATATACAGTGGGTACGGAAAGTATTCAGACCCCCTTAAATTTTTCACTCTTTGTTATATTGCAGCCATTTGCTAAAATCATTTAAGTTCATTCTTCTTCCTCATGAATGTACACATAGCACCCCATACTGACAGAAAAACACAGAATTGTTGACATTGTTGCAGATTTATTAAAAAGAAAAACTGAAATATCACATGGTCCTAAGTATTCAGACCCTTTGCTCAGTATTTAGTAGAAGCCCCTTTTGATCTAATACAGCCAGGAGTCTTTTTGGGAAAGATGCAACAAGTCTTTCACACCTGGATTTGGGGATCCTCTGCCATTCCTCCTTGCAGATCCTCTCCAGTTCTGTCAGGTTGGATGGTAAACGTTGGTGGACAGCCATTTGTAGGTCTCTCCAGAGATGCTCAATTGGGTTTAAGTCAGGGCTCTGGCTGGGCCATTCAAGAACAGTCACGGAGTTGTTGTGAAGCCACTCCTTCGTTATTTTAGCTGTGTGCTTAGGGTCATTGTCTTGTTGGAAGGTAAACCTTCGGCCCAGTCTGAGGTCCAGAGCACTCTGGAGAAGGTTTTTGTCCAGGATATCCCTGTACTTGGCCGCATTCATCTTTCCCTCGATTGCAACCAGTCGTCCTGTCCCTGCAGCTGAAAAACACCCCCACAGCATGATGCTGCCACCACCATGCTTCACTGTTGGGACTGTATTGGACAGGTGATGAGCAGTGCCTGGTTTTCTCCACACATACCGCTTAGAATTAAGGCCAAAAAGTTCTATTTTGGTCTCATCAGACCAGAGAATCCTATTTCTCACCATCTTGGAGTCCTTCAGGTGTTTTTTAGCAAACTCCATGCGGGCTTTCATGTGTCTTACACTGAGGAGAGGCTTCCGTCGGGCCACTCTGCCATAAAGCCCCGACTGGTGGAGGGCTGCAGTGATGGTTGACTTTCTACAACTTTCTCCCATCTCCTGACTGCATCTCTGGAGCTCAGCCACAGTGATCTTTGGGTTCTTCTTTACCTCTCTCACCAAGGCTCTTCTCCCCCGATAGCTCAGTTTGGCCGGACGGCCAGCTCTAGGAAGGGTTCTGGTCGTCCCAAACGTCATCCATTTGAGGATTATGGAGGCCACTGTGCTCTTAGGAACCTTAAGTGCAGCAGAAATCTTTTTGTAACCTTGGCCAGATCTGTGCCTTGCCACAATTCTGTCTCTGAGCTCTTCAGGCAGTTCCTTTGACCTCATGATTCTCATTTGCTCTGACATGCATTGTGATCTGGAAGGTCTTGTATAGACAGGTGTGTGGCTTTCCTAATCAAGTCCAATCAGTATAATCAAACACAGCTGGACTCAAATGAAGGTGTAGAACCATCTCAAGGATGATCAGAAGAAATGGAAAGCACCTGAGTTAAATATATGAGTGTCACAGCAAAGGGTCTGAATACTTAGGACCATGTGATATTTCAGTTTTTCTTTTTTTAATAAATCTGCAACAATGTCAACAATTCTGTGTTTTTCTGTCAGTTTGGGGTGCTATGTGTACATTCATGAGGAAGAAGAATGAACTTAAATGATTTTAGCAAATGGCTGCAATATAACAAAGAGTGAAAAATTTAAGGGGGTCTGAATACTTTCCGTACCCACTGTACGTTAGGGTGTTTGCTTTCCAAAATGCGGTCATTTTGTGGGTAATTCCATTGTCCTGGTGCTCCAGGGCCTTCAAAACTGTGATAGGTCGTTAGAAAATTATATGTGTAATTTACGCTCCTAGAACACCTGACGGTGCTCCTTGCATGTTGGGCCTCTGTATGTGGCCAGGCTGTGTAAAAGTCTCACACCTGGTATTGCCATACTCAGAAGGAGTAGCAGAATGTATTTTGGGGTGTAATTGCCAGTATGCATATACTGTGTGTGAGAAATAACTTGTTAATATGACAATTTTGTGTAAAAAAAAAAAAAAATTTCTTAATTTTCCCAAGAGTTGGGGGAAAAAATTACAACTTCAAAAAAACTCACCATGCCTCTTTGGGATTGCTGGGGGAAACATTTTTTTTTTTTTTTTTTCCTGAATCCTAAAAAGGAGATTTTTGAAGAAATGAAAGGCGTCCCAGCCATATGCCTAAAATTAGACGCATCTTTGGCCAGAGTTTCAAAAAAATCTGATTTATTCTTCGATACGGGCCTCCTGAAGGATCCTTTGGATAAGAAAATAGATGTGACGCCAAGGAGGGCTTACGAGGAAGAGGCGGCAGGATTTCAGCCTAACATGGCCATTACCTGCGTAGCTGGGAACGTGTCATTCTGGCTTGAACAACTCTGTGGTCATCTGGAAAAAGTCCCTGACACAGAGGAGGTGCTGGACTTTCTGCTCTTGATCGAAAAGGGAGTGGCATATATGGCTGATGCCTCTGCGGAAGCTGTTCAATTTTCAGCTTGCACCACAGGCTAATGCGGCCAGGAGGGCTGTCTGGCTCAAGGGATGGAGACTATGTGTCAAAGAATAAGGTATGTAACATCCCCTTTGACGGTAGCTTACTGTTCGGTCCAGAGCTTGACAAAGTGTTAGCAAGGTCAGCCGACAAATCCAAAGTATTCCCCTCCAAAAGAAAAGCCGAAAACTTTTTTCGATGCCCAAGAGGAGAAACTCAATCAAAAGGGGAAAAGACACATCCCCAACAAAGATGGGTCTTTAACAAAAACAAGGGGAAATCGAACGTCGTCTTCCCCAACTCTGGGCCCAACGACGCCAGCTTACCAGTGGGAGGAAGATTGTGACACTTTTTCCAACAATGGCAAAGTTTCTGTGCAAACCCTTTCATCCTGAAGATAATCAACGAGGGGTACAGAATAGAATTCATGACAAAGCCACCAAGTAGCTTCCATGTCACGACTCTCTGATTCACTACACCCAAGGAAATCTGGAGGTAGCTGTCCCAGATCTACTAAAAGAAAGGGTGATAATAGAACTACATCCTTCTTAGCAAGTATCAGGTTACTCTCTCAAGTTTTTCCTTAGGGCAAAATACTCGGGCAAGCATCGCTAATCCTACACCTGAAAGGCCTCAACCGATCGAGCCAATACAAGAAATTAAAGATGGAATCCATCTTCTCAGTAAGATCCTTACTTCCAGAGGCGGCCTTTCTAGTAACCCTCGACCTCAAGGATGCTTACCTCCATGTCCCGATCCATCCCAGCCATTTTGGCCGCAAAATTTTGCAGGCTGCTGTTTAAAGGACTTGCCCTCTTTAAGGGTGTTTTTTTTCAGGTGAGCTCCAGTTGTTGACACTTAAGCTTCAAGTTACCTGGTTGGCTATGTTTAGCCTTGGGAAAGTTTGTTTTATCTGCTGTTCCAACACCTCGTGTTTGACACTGGTTTGGGACGTCCCTACAGTCAAGAAGATGAAGAGTTGTGTCCATCATTGGAAGAAAGAGGAAATGGGATTTTTGTCTTACCATAAAATCCATTTCTCTAATGTTCATTAACGGACACAGCACCTGCCCCTCTATGGCGTTCGGGTTTTTCCTTCTGAAAATGATTGTTACAAAACTGAATACCTATAGCAGGAAGTGGGAGTATACCCCCAGGGACTGCTCCATAGGCCCATATCAAGAAGATAAAGAGCTGTGTTTGTCAATGCACATCAGAGAAATGGATTTTACGGTAAGACAAAAATCCAATTTTAATCATCAACCATGTGAGTTGCTAAATGTTGAACCTTCATTAAATGTAACCATATTCCCGTTGTGGAGGCTGCCATTTGTGGATGGACATTTTATGGTTACACAGCCTATCCTATTGCTATAATATTTTTATATGGACTCTAAACTGAAGGACTTATAAATAAATGGTTGTGGAACAAATTTCCATTATTTCTTATTGGGAAATTCACTTTGATGTACGAGTGCTTTGGTTTGCAAGCATGTTTCCGGAGCGAATTATGCTTGCAATCCAAGATTTTTCTATTGTATATATAAAAATTCACACTGGTTTGCTTTCCTCCAGGTATGTTCCTGTTACGAAAACCGTTAATGTCACAGAAGGAGATGCTGTAGTGACAAACTTCACACTCACCCGCTCAGGTGCCGATATGCACAAGGAAGACCAAAGAAAAATGTCTGTACTAGAAACAGAAAAGTCAGACCCCAACACAAAGGAATTTGAGATGCTAATCAAAGATCTTTCAGCTGAAAATGGTCTGGAACGCCTCTTGCTGTCAAGATCAAGTGACATAGATCTGTATCGGTATAGGTCTTATCACGACCTTTCAGAATCACTCCGAGGGCTAAATCTTAATTACCCAAACATTACTAAACTTACCAGGTAAATGTACTCTGTTTTGTTTTATTACTAATTGTAAATTATTTGAGAAATCTCCACTTTCACAAATCTCCACAGATTGTTCATAAATACCAGATATTTTTAGATATTAGTCAGTTTTAATGAATACATTTACTCTATAAGTATCATCTATTCATTGAATGGCAACATTTGCTGCCCAAGAAATAAAGCAGTTACTCACCAAATGGACATGGAATTCCTATTTTATTTGTTTAGTATGCAGATTCGTACACCTGCCCATATGCATGTGAGATTTTAGGGATCCTCTGCACTTACTGTGATGTGTGAATAAAACCGGGTCTGAGTTTTGTGGCACCACTGTTTGAGTGAAATCTCACATTTCACATATGTAAATATGAATATCAATACACTAGACTTCCACAGCCACTTAGTTGCTGCTGTGAGACAACTTCAGAGGTAGATTTGAAAGAAGTGTAAGACCTATCATTGTCGTACATGTGGAATTGTGTGTGCCCAAAAAGGACCATACACTATTTGCACATGGTCTGAGACCAGTTGTAGTGTAACATCTAGAATCTGATATTCTTGTCTCCGGTAAGGATATCTGGCAATAAGGATCCTTCCCTGCTGCAGCTTGACAAGCAGGAGCCTTGGTTTCTGTTGGACTTCCTGTCTTGTTAATGATAAATGTGGCTGTTTCATACAACAGATAATTATAATACATCTCTTCCTGCTTTTTTTTTGTATAGATTGGGTCAGAGTGTTGAGTATCGGCACATTTGGTCTCTCGAGATCTCCAATAAACCAAATGTGTCTGAGCCAGAGGAGCCAAAGATCAGGTTTGTTGCCGGAGTCCATGGCAATGCTCCCGTGGGCACGGAGTTGCTCTTGACGTTTGCAGAATTTCTGTGCTTGAACTATAAGAAGAATGGTGCAATAACCAAGGTGAGGTTTTTGTCATCAGTGTATTCTGGACTGTGTACACACACAAACAGATTATCCAGTTTCAGCTGCATGAATTAGCAGAACATGGGAGCCCCAGGATTTATGCACTAATTAATACATTACCTTGTGTATGTTCCGTAATGCATGTTTTCCTAAGATGGTTGACAAAGCATTCTTGGAGTTTGTCTAAGAACACCACTGAGATTCATGGTTGCTTGCCAATATACTATACATAAAGGGAACTTGTGTTTATTTCTGTATAATAACACTGCTGCTTTAATTCAGAAAACACGAGTTGCCTACTGTATCTTTTATTTTGCTTCAAAGTCTTTTTGCCCAAGGGCTCACCCTATCCTGGGTGCAGCATGATTAGAGGTCTTGGCTCCTTGGTACTCCACCCTGGCCGTATGTGCACTTCACAACCCAGACAGGTAAACAAGTCACACCAGTTAGAAAGTCGGGGGAATTTTGAATTTCTTTGTTATCTATTACAGCCACAATAATGGAAGCAACTATATATGCTTCTGAGCTGGTCTAATTTCCTACTGCACATTTCTCTGTGCTCTGTGTTCACCTTCCTTCCTCCCATTTTTCTTAGCTCTCCCCTTCCTATCTGCTCTCTGCCTTAGCCTGTGGGAATATTGGGTATATAAACTTAGATTCCGCTCACAGGATGGAGCTCACAGGATAACACATAACTGGCAAAAAAAAAGTTTAAGTAGCAATGTGACCTGGTGTATTAAATGTATGCTTTAAATCAGGGGTGTCCAACCTTTTGACCTTCCTGGGCCACATTGGAAGTAGAGGAATTGTCTTGGGCCACACATAAAATACACTAACAATAAGGGTAGCTGATGAGCTGAAAAATTTGGGCAGATTACAAGGTAACGATCTCTAATATAGATGTAGCTATCTGAGTAATAAAACTTATTTTTTTTTAATATTTATTTATTATAAAAGTAAAAGAGGGCAACATAAAACTAGTGTGATATTTGACACTGTTTATGATAAAGTAACTCATCAATATCTGGTTCTATGGATGTAGGAGCAATTCTCAATGATTTTGCAAGGTGCTCATCAAATATTTTGGTTTAAATTTTGCTCTTCGTGTGCTTCATGCTTGGAAATAGTTGCTCACAAATGTATAGCTACATAGTTAGTTAGTCAGGTTGAAAAAATACACAAGTCCATCTGGCTCAACCAATAAAAAACAGTAAAGAAAAACCAATCATATAATCCCATATACACAATCCTATACTCGCAGTTGATCCAGAGGAAGGCAAAAAACCCCAAAAAGCATGATCCAATTTACTACAGCAGGGGAAAAAAATTCCTTCCTGATCCCCCGAGAGGAAATCGGATATTCCCTGGATCAAGTTTACCTATAAATATTAGTACCCATTTATATTATGTACACCCAGGAAAGAATCCAGGCCTTTTTTTAAAGCAATCTATTGAGCTAGCCAGAACCACCTCTGGAGGGAGTCTATTCCACATTTCACAGCTCTTATGGTGAAGAAACCTTTCTGTATTTGGAAACAAAATCTGTTTTCCTCTAGACGTAAAGAGTGCCCTCTTGTTCTCTGTGTTGACCTTAAAGTGAATAACTCAACACCAAGTTCATTATATGGACCCCTTACATGTTGTATCATATCCCCGCTTAATTTCCTCTTCTCAAGAGAGAATAAATTCAGTTCCTCTAATCGTTTCTCATAGCTGAGCTCCTCCATGCCTCTTATCAGTTTGGTTGCCCTTCTCTGCACTTTCTCCAGTTCCCCCATATCCTTTTTTTTTTTTCCCAAATATGTTTATTTATAAATAGAAAATCAGAAACAATGGAGGAACATCCACAGAAATTGCAAACAACATTACACAGAAAGTGCGTATACGACCAGTCATACAAAGCAAAATATCACAAAATACCCCATCGTCGTAGAATGGCTAACAGGTGAAAGTAGGTAATGCAAACATCCTAAACAGGCTCAGAGGCTCCTAAATATACCCTGTCAGCCACCCAGGTATTTCGTAGCACCATGGTACCCCCACTTCTGAAGAAAAAGGCTATCAAAGAAATACCCCCATTCATTTCCGATTCCCTGGTTTTTGGTATGGTATTAAAACCCCCAGAAGGGGTAGAACTAAAAGGGGGGAGCAAAAACAGAAAAACAGACACTGAAAAGGAGAAGAGAAAAAAGAGAAGGCAAGGAAGTACACTGGGAGGGAGGGGTGGAAAATAGGGGGGAGGGGGATAGACCATCTCCGTCTGTGCCCCCCATATCCTTTTTAAGAACTGGTGCCCAAAACTGAACTACATATTCCAGATGAGGTCTTACTAATGATTTGTACAGGGGCAAAATTATATTTCTCTCTGGAGTCCATGCCTCTGTTAATACAAGAAAGGACTTTGCTTGCTTTGGAAACCGCAGCTTGGCATTGCATGCTATTTTTAAGCTTACGATCTACCAGAACACCCAGATACTTCTTCGCTATGGATTCTCCAGTTCTACTCCCCCTAGTATGTATGATGCATGCATAACTTTACATTTATCAACATTAAACCTCATTTGCCACATAGTTGACCAATGAAACAGTGCATTGAGGTCAGCTTGTAAGTTAGAGACATCCTGTAAGGAAGTTATTCCACTGCAAATCTTGGTGTCATCTGCAAAGACTGAAATTGTACTTTTTAATCCCAGACCCTATATCATTTATAAAGATTTTAAAAAGGAAGTGTCCCAACACTGAACCTTGGGGTACATAGCTGATAAACTTAGACCAGGGATTCCCAAACTACCGCCCTCCAGTTGTTCAGGAAGTACATTTCCCATCATGTCTAGTCATGTATGTGAATATCAGAGTTTTACAATGCCTCATGGGATGTGTAGTTCTGCAACAGCTGCAGGGCCGTAGTTTGGGAATCCCTGCCTTAGACCATTCAGAGTAAGAATCATTAACCACTACTCTCTGAATTCTATCTTTTAGCCAATTTTCTATCAATTTAGAAACTGATCTTTCCAAGCCTGTAGACTTTACCTTACACATTAGCCGTGTGTGGGGAACTGTGTCAAACGCTTTTGCAAAATCCAAGTATACTACATCCACAGCCACCCCTCTGTCCAAGGTTTTACTTACCTCCACATAAAAAGAAATCAGGTTTGTTTGACAACTTCTGTCTTTCATGAATCTATGCTGTCTGTTGCTTAAAATATTTTTTTCCAGCAAGAACTCATCTATGTGGTCTTTTATTAAACTCTCTAGTATCTTCCCAACTATAGACGTTAAACTAACAGGTCTATAGTTACTTGGCAATGACTTTGATCCCTTTTTAAATATAGGCACCACATTGGCCCTACGCCAATCCAGTGGTACTACTAGTGCTGCCAAAAACTGATGGCATGACTAAGGCGTGATTGTGAAGAGTGGGATAGAGACCTTGTGAACGCATGGGGCAGAAGAAAAGTTTGACAAAGTGTAAACACATTTAAAAAAAAATAAATAAAATTCCAACAAAATCAACTTTTTTTAGTAAGTTTACGATTTTGTGTTGGGCTGCATTTATAGCCGTCTTGGACCACAGGTTGGACACCCCTGCTTTAAATGAAAGGCCAGGCTACTTTCTCAAATGTCCTCAGTGAGTTGCCTGTAATTAGCTTGACAAGGAAAATCCTATTATAAATACAACACTGGCATATGTTTACGATCAATACTTGGCTAAATGGTTTGATTATACAGCATTATTAGCTGTTATTGATGGCTTGTTTATCCAGTTTTTGCATGCATAGCCCATAGGTTTTAAATAACACTTTAACAAACTCATGTTTTTTTATATACTGTGTGTGTGTATATATACATATATACAGTATCTCACAAAAGTGAGTACACCCCTCACATTTTTGTAAATATTTTATTAAATCTTTTCATGTGACAACACTGAAGAATTGACACTTTGTTACATTGTAAAGTAGTGAGTGTACAGCTTGTAAAACCGTGTAAATTTGCTGTACCCTCAAAATAACTCAACACACAGCCATAAATGACTAAACTGCTGGCAACAAAAGTGAGTACACCCCTAAGTGCAAATGTCCAAATTGGGCCCAAATTGTCAATATTTTGTGTAGCCACCATTATTTTTTAGCACTGACTTAACCCTTTTGGCCTCCAGGAGTAAGGACCTAGGCTCCCGGCTGGGATTTCTGGTCCTAGCAATTTTCTCCTTCCTTTTTTATTTTTCTCTCGGGAGATCTATAATCAACTACCTGGTTGGGCAACGGGCTGGATAATCTAGATCCAGTGGTCCCCCCAGCCCAGCCAGTGAGCGCGTGCAGACCGCAGCTACCCGCTAGGTCTATCGCGACATAGCCTCACGGACAGAGGCTGGCCAGAAAGTTAAACGTCTCACAGGGTCGCATATGACCAGGCTTGGGTTTGAGTTGCAGCAGTCCCTTGGTCAGTAGGGTGAGTCTTTGGGGGTCCCTTTTATCTCTCTCTGCTGATAGGTAACCTATGGCTTAAGGAGATTCTTTGGTGGTGCCAAAAGATCGCTTTTGGGCTGCAAGGTCTTCCTTTCCTTTTGGAGCCTCAGGGTCACATCTCCCCCACTGACCCCTTCATAAAGGTGGCAGGTCCCTCAGAACTCCAGCTTCTCATGGTTGCACTGACAGCAGTTCTTAGTGTCCTGGGTGGAAGGGGCGTGTGGGAAAAGTCCCAGGAGGAAGCGTTCCCCACTCTCCTCTGCTCAGGATGTCTCATCTGATTCTGAGCCTGATGCTGCCGTAAACGCGGCCTGTCCAGGGGATTTAATATCACACCCCCTGATCCATCGGATAGTGAGGATGATTTCTCCATGGTCGCAGCAGTGAATGAAAAGCGCTCGTAGACACACTTATCACTGCAGTGCGTGAGACTTTAAAAATGGAGGATGCGGCTGATGTAGCCATGGACGTGGCTGTGTCATTTGGTATGCACAAGCCGCATCATAACACCAAAGGTGTTTCCTTATGTGCCTTATTTTGACAGGTTTTCCTGTAAGGAATGGGAACAACCACAATTACCCTTTGTGGTCCCCCAACGTTTTGCTGTACGTTACCCTTTTGAGGAGTCACTTTTAAAAAAGTGGGCTAGTCCACCAATGGTGGACCCTCCTAATTTCAGGTTGAATAAAGCAACCATTATCCCAGTAGAGGAACCCCCATCCTTTAAGGACCCAGCTGACAAAGCAGAGGCTGTGGTACGCAGCGTGTTTACTCTGGCTGGTTCGGGCTTACGGCAAGTCCTTGCCTCAGCCGTGGAGTCTCGAGCCCTAACTGAATGGGCCAAACTTTTGCGCCAGGGCTTGGGGAGTGAGCAGGTCTCCGCTGCTTATGTCGATTTAGTGGACCAGTTGGTTGATTGGCTGCAGTTTTTTATGATGCAGCTTTGGATACAGCTCCTGTGCTGTCCAAACTTCCTGTTATAGCTGTGCTGATTAGGCGCGGGCTGTGGCTTAAGAATTGGTCCGCAGACCAAGCCTCTAAGAAAGCTCTCATTGATCTGCCCTTTCAAGGCGATCGCTTGTTTGGGGCTACCCTGAAAGACATCATTAAAGGTATCATGGGGGGGAAGAGTACCATCCTTCCACAGTCAAGGAAAGGGAAGGAGCCTTGCTGCAGAAGGAGGCCCTCCTGCTCAGCCAAAAGAAAAGTCTTTTGTGCTTCTGGGACAGAGAATAAGGCAAATAGATCTTTTAAATCTTCCTTGGGAGGTTCCAAGCAACCTTAGTGGGATAAGCCTAGAGCTAGCTTCCCTAGACCAGCAGACAAGACTCCTTCAGCATGAAGGTCTGCCCTCACCCATTATTAGGGTGGAGGGACTCTTCACTGGTTTAAGGCCCTGTGGACTTCTTTGGTGAGCATCAAGGAGACCTGCAAAATGTTTCTTTTTGGGGTACCCAGAAAGGGGGACAAAGCTTATCCTTTTTTTTTTTTTTTTTTAGGTCCTGTGTCTCCTTGTGTGGATTTAATTCCTGCAAAGGTTCAGGTGATGTCTGTACTACCTAAGGTCCCCCCTACCCCTGTCCAGGGAATTTATTTACTCGGATTCTATTTCTGACCAGGGTAGTCCTTCCTCTGCATAAACTTCAGGGACCACAGGCCGTGATTCACCAGCTGCTGTCACACAGATAGTTCACTCTCCCAATTTGCATACAGGTTCTGATTTCGGTGGTAACCACCATCAAGACAGTTCTGTTTGCAGAGTCTTACATGCAGCTCCTTTAGCAGGTTCGTCTCCACAGAAAGATACCGAAATTTGTAACGAGTTCAAGGGGTCCTCTGATAGACGCTGTAGGTGTCCACGGGCCACGGTAAGGTCAGTATCATCATCGGCTATGGCTTCTTCCACAGTTCCTGCACGGAATCAAGAGTGAGTATTTTCCAGTCATACTGGTGGCTATAAACGTCCCTTGAGAGCTTCCTCTCGGAGAAGACCAGTTGTCCCAAGGACTGATCTACCATCCTGCTTTAAAGTCGCTGGTTTTAATAACTTAGCTATTGAAAGCCAGGTACTGAGGGATAAAGGTCTGTCTGGATCAGTGATCCCTACTATGGTGAAGGCGAGGAAGTCGTCTTCCAGTAAGATATACCATCGTAGGTGGAAAGTGTACATTTCTTGGTGTGAGTCGATTGGCGCTCATCCTTGATCCTTTTCTGTGGCTCAGATCTTAACTTTTTTTCAACAGGGCGTTGATCAGAAGTTGGCCTTGAGTACGCTGGCAATCTCCTTTCAGCGACCCCTAGCTACGCACTCTTTAGTTCCTACATTCATTCAGGGGGTTTGACATGTGGCTCCACCTGTACATTCTCTTTTGCCACCATGGGATTTAAATTTAGTACTTTCGGTTCTCCAGAAACCTCCATTTGGGAATATTTGGGAGATTCCCTTGCCTACGTTATCCCAGAGGTGACATTATTGGTTGCTATTACTTCGGTCTTCTGATACTTCTAATACTGCTTGCTACTAAACTGACTACCTAGAGCAGAGAGGGGGTTGTATACCAGCTGATGACGGCCCATGGGTGTAGCCAGGTGTTTTTTTGTTCTTCCTAGTCCTACTCCTGGAGGAGACAATATAACTCACTAGTTATGATTCATGGAGCGCTGTCCGTCGATTAACTCAGGAAAATTGATTTTACCCCACTTTTGTGTGTGCAAGTTAACAAGTCTTTGTTGCAATCAGTGGCCTGCATTTGTGGGAGTATTTTCTAGTATAGTGTCCCAAAGAAAATGTTGATTCTGAAAGTAAAGTAAAGGTTTCCTGACAAATCTGTTGGGGTGTACTCATTTATGATAAGCATTGTGTGTGTAAATAAATATATATATATATATATATATATATATATATATATAGAAAATATATATACATACATATAATTGAATTTATTGTATTTAATTTTTTTCTTTCTTTTAGTTAATTGACCGAACAAGAATTGTTATTGTGCCGCTTGTGAATCCTGATGGCAGAGAAAAAGCAACAGAGAAAGATTGTACCTCAAAAATTGGACAAAACAATGCCAATGGCAAGGATCTGGACAGCGATTTCATAAGTAAAGAATTTGGAGTTTCTTTTATTTGTTATCTAATGTGATTTCTAGTACTTTTTTTAGTCCTTGCTATTCACGGAGATGTCATTTTAACTTTTGGCCAGAAGTTCAGTAGTCCATGATCCTCTCTCCAGTGAATGTCTTAACTGGTTGCCGACCGCCGCACGACTATGTACTGCGGCGGTCAGCCCCGGCCAGGCAGAGTGACGTAGCGATACGTCACTAGCCTTAGCCGCTCTGGTGCGTGCGCACCCGCGGTCCCGCCGATGACTCGATTGGGGTCAGAACCGATCAGTCATCAGGTCCAGGCCAATCATTTTTGGTCTGGACCTGTTGATCGGTCCTGCCCAATCAGATCACCCTCTAAGCCTGTGAAATGTAAACACAGGCTTAGAGGAGATGTGCCCTCCCCTCACAACGGTCTTTTTGGATCCAGCGTGAGAGGAGGGCACATCTAATTGTAAGTACAGCACCAAGCACGTACATACACACTTAGATAGGCACATTTCACCCCCGATCGCCCCCCCGATTAACCCCTACAGTCCCTGACACAACACACACTATATACAGCATATAGCATTTACCTATATACCTGTATAAGTGTGATTTGTGAACAGGTGTAGCACTTGCGACCCCCCCTTTTCCACTCAAATTACCCCCCACCCCCCCTAATAAAGATTTAACCCACTGATCCCCCCTGACCCCCTCCTGATCACCGCCGTTAACCCCTACACCCTCTGTCACATCAGCACTAATACAAACGCAATATACGGTGTTTTTGTATTTTTGTATTAGTGTCATTGTGATCAGAATTAGCGCAGGCGATTACGTTTCTGTCCCAAGAAGGTTTAGGGTCCACGCCACCTGCCCAATAAAGATTTAATACCCTGACCCCCCCTGATCACCCCTACACCCCCTGCCATAACACACACCGTATACAGTATATAGCATTTTGCTATATACCCGTATAAGTGTGATTTGTGGTCAGGTCTAGCGCTTGCGGCCCCCCCTTTTCCACTTAAATTACCCGCCACCCCCCCCCAAATAAAGATTTCAACCCCTGACCCCCACCTGATCACCGCCGTTAACCCCTACACCCTCTGTCACATCAGCACTAATACAAACGTAATATACAGTGTTTTTGTATTTTTGTATTAGTGTCATTGTGATCAGAATTTGCGCAGGCGACTAAGTTTCTGTCCCAAGGAGGTTTAGGGTCCCCGCCACCCGTCCAATAAAGATTTAAGCCCCTGATCACCCCCTACACCCCCTGCCACAACGCACACTGTATACAGTATATAGCATTTTCTATATACCCGTATAAGTGTGACTTGTGACCAGGTGTAGCGCTTGCCACCGTTCCTTTTATCCTTAGGATACCCGCCAGCCCCTTCCAATAAAGATTTAAACCCCTGATCCCCCCCTGATCACATCCAGTTAACCCCTTCCCCGTCACATTGCACACTAATACACACATAATATAGTGTTTTTACTGTATTTTGTATTAGTGTCATTGTGACTTGAAGTTGCGCTAGCGAGTTAGCTTCTATCCCAAAGGAGGTTTAGGGTCCCCGTCACCCCCCCCCAGATCCCCGGCGCATAGTTAGAAGTAACCCCTTGATTGCCACGCACGCACGCACATACACTTCCATTTCTAGTATAGTGTTTGAACAGATCAATATCTGATCTGATCAGAACTATACTAGCGCCCCCATAGTTTAGGGTTCCCAAAACGCGGTGTTTGCACGGTCAGCACTGATTCCTGCCAGCACCTGCGTTTAACCCTTTCACCCAGGTAAGTGTAGTAATCAACAGATTACTGTCACTTACAAAAAAACACAAGACACAAAACCACTGTGTTAGCAGAGTCAGGCCTGATCCCTGCTAGCATTAGCAGTTTTTTTGGTAGCGCTTGAAATAGTCCTTGACGACCAGGTGCTTTTATTACTTGTGAGTCACATCACTGTACGGGTAAATTTAGTTACCAAAATGACCAAACGTTCGTACAATGATGAAGAGGCTCTCAGTTATATGCTGACCGGGTCATCTGATAGCGATGGGGAAGCTACAATGACCAAATTAGTGTCAGTATATGAACCTGATGACGGCAGCGGCTCCCTGACAGACAGCTCTGACGACAGATGGGTCCCTGTTAGACCCAGGCGTACCCGACCCCATTCTGGAGTTGTTGAGATGCAGGAATCGCAGGGTGCTCGTATGGAGCAGAGTGTGGTTACTAGTGCCGCTCATTTTTCTGGCGACCTGGCAAGCGCCAGCGGCCTAGTACACCCTGGACCTAGTACAACCAGCACTGCAGTATCACCTGGTGACGTGGCGAGTCCCCTAAGTGCAGTTGAAGCTGGTGCGGTGGCTAGCACAAGTAGTGACCCGCAGCCACCGCGTATTCGAAGACAGGCCCGTAGAGCCCATAGTGCCCTCCCTGATGCGCTGGCATATCCCAATTGGCAACCCACTGATTCTACAGCGCCAGTACTTCCCCCATTCACTGCCCAACCTGGAATCCACGTGGAGACAGCTGGTTTTACGCCCCTGAACTTTTTTGAGCTGTTCTTCACGGAAGATCTTTTCAGATCTATTGTGGATCAATCAAATTTATATGCACAACAATTTATCGCCGCCAGCCCAAATTCGCACCTTGCCAGACCATTCGGCTGGAATCCTATAACGGTTTCCGAATTTAAAATCTTTCTGGGCCTTTCCCTCCACATGGGCATAACTAAACAAAGTGAATTGCGGCTATATTGGTCCACTAGCCCAGCTCACCATATGCGCATGTACTCTGCCTCCATGTCCAGGGGGAGATACGAGCAAATTCTGCGATTTATGCATTTCAGTGACAATGAAATCTGTCGTCCTCGGGGAGACCCTGCATATGATCGGCTCCACAAAATTCGGCCCCTCATAGACCACTTCAATCAGCGGTTTGCAGCCTTGTTTACCCCCGAACAAGTTGTCTGCGTTGACGAGTCCCTGATTAAATTTACTGGCCGTCTTGCTATCAAACAGTACCTCCCCAGCAAGCGTGCCAGATACGGGGTCAAACTGTATAAATTGTGTGACAGGGCCACAGGCTATACAGTTAGTTTCCGGGTCTATGAGGGAAAATATAGCACTGTGGAGCCCCCGAACTGCCCAGACTACATAGGGAGCAGCGGTAAGATTGTTTGGGACTTGGTGTCACCCTTATCCGGAAAGGGGTACCATTTGTACGTGGACAATTTTTACACAAGCGTGCCACTATTTAGTCACCTGCTTGATTTACAAATTGGCGCATGTGGCACCGTGCGACCTAATCGCCGGGGCTTCCCCCAATGGCTTGTAAATTCCCGTCTTAGTCGGGGGGCGAGAGCCTGCTTGAAAACGGACAAATTGCTTGCGGTGAAGTGGAAGGATACACGGGATGTTTATGTTCTGTCCTCCCTTCACGCAGACACGACAGTCCAAATCCCTACGGCAACTGGCGTTATGGAGAAACCCCTCTGTGTCCACGAATATAACCTTAATATGGGAGGGGTGGACCTTAACGACCAGCTTTTGGCGCCGTATTTAGTTGCCCGTAAAGCCAGACGCTGGTACAAAAAAGTGTCTGTTTACCTTTTCCAATTGGCTTTGCTGAACGCCTTTGTCCTATACAGGGCGTCAGGACGAACTGGACCCTTCCGGGAATTCCAGGAAGCGGTCATCCTTGCCTACCTGTACCCAGGAGGCATGCCTGCCCAACTTCCCCTTCCAGATGCAGTGAGCCGGCTGCATGAGAGGCATTTTCCTTATGCCATCCCGCGTACCCCTACCCAAATACGACCCCAAAGACGATGTCGTGTCTGTAGCAGGCGCGGATTTAGGCGTGAGACCCGTTATTATTGTCCCAAATGTCCTGACCAACCTGGTCTCTGCATCGGGGAATGTTTTGAGCGCTACCATACACTAGTGGAGTATTAGTGTAGGGTACAGCACGACACAGTGTAGGGCACACAAACACAGGGTCTCGAAGGATGTTGGATGTCCATCGACATTTTGAGAGACCCAAGCTGGAAGATCGCAGTCCCAAATGAAGACATGAAGAAACAGTTAGAAAGAAAAATAAAAGGATCCAAAAACTGTTGTTGTGTCAGTAATTTTATATGTCCTTCTACTCTTCTTACTGTACTTTTAAATGTCCTTTGTTTGTTTTTTTATTCTTTTGTGACCTGTTTCTCTTGCAGGTACTCGTCGGCTACCACGCATTGATTTTATATATTCTGACACAAACAGTGTTTGCGCTCAGCATATATGGATACCTTTGCTGATAGCAGCTGTGGTGATTTTCTGATTTCAGCACTGCAGTTAAAATCCTATTTTGGTATACGTGGATAGTGCCGTGTATACCCATCATTAAATTCAGTGGGTGGTTGTTTGGGCGGTTAATGATGAGAATCCAAAAACTTTTGTTGTGTCAGTCATTTTATATGTCCTACTCTTCCTAATGTACTTTTTTTAATGTACTTTGTTTTTTCATTCTTTTGTGACCTGTTTCTCTTGCAGGTACTCGTCGGCTACCACGCATTGATTTTATATATTCTGACACAAACAGTGTTTGCGCTCAGCATATATGGATACCTTTGCTGATAGCAGCTGTGGTGATTTTCTGATTTCAGCACTGCAGTTAAAATCCTATTTTGGTATACGTGGATAGTGTCGTGTATACCCATCATTAAATTCAGTGGGTGGTTGTTTGGGCGGTTAATGATGAGTAATACTACGCATTATTCCTGTGCTGATTTCTGATAGGTTCTCTTTTTTTCCGTTCAGCCCACAGGCTGCATGAAAAAAAAAAAAACCTATATGCCAAACAAGGACCAGCAATGTACTGGTACGTTGCTGGACTTTGAGTGGTTGTACCAGGATGATGCCTGCAGATTTAGGCATCATCTTGGTATCGTTTTTTACAGCCAGCGGTCGGCTTACGTGTAAAAGCAATCCTAGCAGGTAATTGGCCGCTAGACTGCTTTTACATGCAGTGGGAGGGGCCTCCCCCCCCCCCCCACCGTCGCCTTCCGCAGCCTTCCGTGGTTTTTCTCGGGCTCTCCTGTCCCACCGGTTAACCCGAGAGTGCAGCCGGTGGTTCAGTTATCTAACCATAGAGCTAATTGAAGATTAGAATGGCTCCAATCATCTCTATGGCCTAAGATGCCGGAGGCTACGAGCATTTCATGACTTCTTTTTCGCCAGAAATAAACAGGGCCATTGGGAAATTGTGAAAGTATTTTATCACACCAATTTTGGCGTGGTCAGATGCGTTAAGGTCAGAGTAGAGATCTAGAGTATAAAAGACCCCAATTTTTTTTAAAAAGAGTACCTGTCACTACAGATTGCTCTCATAGGGGATATCTAAATTCACTGTGATAACAATAAAAATGATTTAAAAAAAAAAATTAAAGCAAAGGTGTCAAAATAACATAAAAAAGCAAAAAAAAAAAATCGAGCCCCCCCCCTTTCCCCCCGTACTTGCGCGCAATGGCACACGCAAGCGTTGGTCTAGTGTCATATGTAAACCGCAATTTCAGCATGCATGTGAGGTATCGCCGCGATCGCCAGATCGAGTGCAGTAATTCTTGCAGTAGACCTCCTCTGTAAGTCTAAAGTGGTAACCTGTAGAGACTTTTAAAGGTTTTTAAAAATGTACGTACTTTGTTGCCGCTGCGCAGGCGTGCGCAATTTTTAAAGCATGTCATGTCAGGTGTCTATGAACTCGGCATAAGATCATCTTTTGAATTTTACCAAACAATTTGGAATTATATAGTGTATTTGTGCAATAAATTTTAAAAAAATGTATTTTTTTCGCAAAAATTGCGTTTGGAAAATCTGTGCGCAAATACCGTGTGACAAAAAAATTTGCAACATCCACCATTTTATTCTATAGGGCCTCTGCTTTAAAGAAATATATAATGTTTGGGGGTTCAAAGTAATTTTCTAGTAAAAAAAAAATATTTTTTCATGTAAACAAAAAGGCACAGAAAAGGCTTGGTTTTCAAGTGGTTAGAAGAGTGGGTGATGTGTGGATAAGATTGAGCATAAAATGCCGGGACAGTTCAAACACCCCCCAAATGACCCCTTTTTGAAAAGTAGACACCCAAACTATTTGCTGAGAGGCATGGCGAGTCCATGGAATATTTTATATTTTGCTACAAGTGTCGGGAAAATTATTATTTCTTTTTTTTTTTGGTGTTTTTTTACAGAAAGTTGTCACTAAATGATATATTGCTCACACATGCCATGTGTATATGTGAAATGACACCCCAAAATACATTCTGCTGCTTCTCCTGAGTACAGGGATACCCCATATGTGAGACTTTTTGGCAGCCTAGCTGTGTACGTGCCCCCAAAAACCAATCCACATCTTCAGGTTTTCTAATGGCGTAAATTGCTGATTTTACCCCTGACTACCTGTCACAGTTTCAGAGGCCCTGAAATTTCAAGATAGCACAAAACCCCCCCAAATGACCCCATTTTGCAAAGTAGACACTCCAAGCTATTGGCTGAGAAGCATGGTGAGTCCATGGAATATTTTATATTTTGCCACAAGTTTCGGGAAAATTATTATTTCTTTTTTTTTTTTTTTTTTTACACAAAGTTGTCAGTAAATGATATAATGCTCACACATGCCATGGGCATATGTGAAATGACACCCCACAATACATTCTGCTGCTTCTCCTGAGTACAGGGATACCCCATGTGTGAGACTTTTTGCCAGTCTAACCGCGTACAGGACACGGAAAACCAATCTGCACCTTCTGGCTTTCTAAGGGCGTAAATTGTTGATCTCACTCCTTACTACCTATCACACTTTTGAAGTCCATAAAAGGCCAAGATGGCACAAAACCCCCCCAAATTACCCCATTTTGCAAAGTAGACACTCCAATCTATTTGCTGAGAGGCATGGTGAGTATTTTGCAGCTCTCATTTTTTTTGGAAAATGAAGAAAAAACAGGAAAATGCATTTTTTTTCCTCTTTTTTCAATTTCCAAAACTTTGTGACAAAAAGTGAGATCTGCAAAACACTCAACATGCCTCTCTGCAAATAGCTCAGGGTGTCTACTTTCCAAAATGGGGTCATTTGGGGGGGTTTTGTGCTATCTTGGAATTTTAGGGCCTCCGAAACTGTGATAGGTAGTCAGGAGTGAAATCAACAATTTACGCCCTTGGAAAGCCTGAAAGTGGAGGTTGGTTTTCGGGGTCCTGTACTCGGCTAGACTGCAAAAAAGTCTCACACATGGGGTATCCCTGTACTCAGGAGAAGCAGCAGAATGTATTTTGGGGTGTCATTTCACATATACCCATGGCATGTGTGAGCAATATATCATTTACTGACAGCTTTGTGTAAAAAAAAAAAAAATATATATATATATTTCCCGGAACTTGTGGCAAAATATAAAATATTCCATGGACTCACCATGCCTCTCGGCAAATAGCTTGGGGTGTCTACTTTCCAAAATGGGGTAATTTGGGGGGGTTTTGTGCTATCTTGGAATTTTAGGGCCTCCGAAACTGTGACAGGTAGTGCAGAGGTGACATGAACAATTTACGCCATTAGAAAACCTGAGAGTGTTGATTGGTTTTCGCGGTCCTGTACACAGCTAGGCTCCCAAAAAGTCTCACACATGGGGCATCCCCATACTCAGGAGAAGTGGCAGAATGTATTTTGGGGTGTCATTCCACATATACCCATGTCATGTGTGAGAAATTTATCTTTTAGTGACAACGTTGTGTAAAAAAAAAAAATTAAAAAAAAAAATTGTAATTTCAAATTCATTGACAGACGTAGTCTTCTTGATTCACAAGAACTGGGTTATGTTGTCTCCGCAGGAGCAGGACTAGGCAGAAAGAAAAAACGTTCTGGCTCCACCTTAGGGACAGTCCCTGAGGGTATATCCTCCCTCTCTCTGCTACAAGGCATCAGTTTTTTTCTGTCTAGTCTGGAGTAAGGACCTAAGTTCCTTGCTGGGATCTTTTTGGTCCTGGCAAGATTTTTTCTTTAGAAAAAATATTTTTTATGTAGTTTTCTCCAGTGTTTTTTTCCTGTGAGATCTTCAAGCAAATACGCCGGACTGGGCGACACTAGTGGTCACCCCAGCCGGCCTACGAGCGCGCGCAGACCATTGCATTGCGCTTGGTCGGCCGCGACACATTCAAGTAAGTATGCGGGGCCGGAATCTGAGCCTATTTCTGCAGTTGCAGGTACTTCATCTGGGATTGGTGTCTCGGGTACTGTCTCTTCAGACAGTGAGGAGGATGTTTCGGCATCAGCCATAGCCCGAGAGGAAGCGTTGGTAAACGCACTCATTGTATCTGTTCAAGAAACCTTAAGATTACAGGGTATTCCGTCGGAAATAGCTGAAACTGAAATCCCTTTTGGGACTAAAAAACGCATCAAAGTGGCGAAGGTTTTTCCATTGCCCAAATGTTTTGGCAATCCAATCAAAGAAGAATGGAGTCTGCCAAAACGCACCTCTGCTATTTCTAAACGCATTAACAGGCGTTATCCGTTTGAGGAAACCCTCATTAAGAAATGGACAGAACCACCTGTGGTGGATTCACCAATTGCTAGATTGAATAAAGCCACGGTTATTCCTTTAGAAGACGCTCCGTCTTTTAAAGATCCAGTGGATCGCAAGATAGAAGCTATGTCTCGCACCATGTTTTCCTTGATTGGATCAGCTTTCAGACCAATAATTGCTATTGGTCTGGTTTCGCAAACTGTAACTGAATGGACCAAGTGGTTACGCCGGGACTTAGAAGAGGTCCCTCAGGCGGAATCAGATTTGTTGGAACAAATGATACAGGGGTTACAGTTTGTGTGTGATGCGGCGTTAGACGCCACTCCATTATTGGCGCGAGCATCAGTTTCAGCAGTGGTTCTCAGGCGTACACTGTGGCTAAAAGGTTGGTTAGCCGACCAAGGTTCCAAAAAAGCATTGGCTAATATCCCCTTTTTAGGAGAGCGTCTATTTGGAGCCAACTTAGATGAGATCATTAAGGATCTCACGGGTGGAAAGAGCACCTTTTTACCGCAAAATGTTAAGGGTAAAGGAACTCGTCAAAGACGAGGGCCTTCTTTCTCTGCTCACAAAAAGTTTTTTCGTCCCGCGGGTGAAAAAATTAAGTCCTCCAAAGCTCCTTCAGGAGGCTTCAGGGGACGTTGGTCGGGCAAGCAAAAGCCCGCCCCCTCCAGACCTGAAGATCGTCCAAAGCCTGAAGGTGCGCCCCCACCCATAATTGGGGTGGGGGGACGTCTTCGCCGGTTCCCGGATCCATGGCTTTCCAGAATCCCGCACAAGTGGGTTTGCGAAGTCATAAGGTCAGGGTACAAGATCGAGTTTCGATCTCTCCCACCGGCGCGATTCTTCCCTTCCAATATCCGACTATCCCCGGATCGTTTAGAAGATCTGCGGAGAGCAGTCACGGATTTACTACAACAAGGAGTGGTAGTCCACGTTCCTTGGACAGAACGTTTTCAAGGGTTTTATTCAAACCTATTTACAATACCCAGGAAAGAGGGCAAAGTGCGTCCAATTCTGGACTTAAGGGCACTCAATTCCTTTCTCAACATAAGGAAATTCAAGATGGAATCCATTCGCACAGTAGCAGCCTTCCTGCATCCAGGGGATGTCCTAGCGTCCATAGACATCAAGGACGCCTATCTTCACATTCCCATTTTCGCAGGACATCAGCGGTTTCTACGCTTTTCCGTAGAAGAGAACCACTATCAGTTTGTGGCGTTACCTTTCGGTCTCGCCACGGCTCCTCGGGTCTTCACGAAGGTGTTGGCCCCAATGTTGGCACTACTGCGCCAAAGAGGCATATCGATTCAAGGTTACCTAGACGATCTCCTGCTTCATGCAGAGTCTCCTCAGACCCTGCTACAAAACATAGAAATTACTATAATTTCTTTACAGGAATTTGGGTGGCTGGTGAACCAGCAAAAGTCATTTCTGGTTCCCACCCAGAGGCTCGAATATCTGGGTCTAATTCTAGACACAGTCAGGTCAAGAGTTTTCCTTCCGGTAGGGAAACTCCGGAAGATTCAATCAGCAGTCCAGTTGTTACTATCCAACAGCTGGTCTTCTCTTCGAACTTGCATGAGGGTTCTGGGGTTGATGGTGGCTTCCTTCGAAGCAGTCCCATTTGCCCAGTCCCATACCCGAATTCTTCAGCAAGAGATTCTTCTCGGATGGAATCGGAATCCGGAATCCCTGGACAATCGGATCCGATTGAGCAAACAGACCAGAGAGTCTCTGGTCTGGTGGCTTCGGTCTCCGATGCTCAGCCAGGGAAAGTCATTTCTGCCAATATATTGGACGATAGTGACCACGGATGCCAGTCTATCCGGATGGGGAGGAATTCTCGGTCAGTTATCTGTCCAGGGACTTTGGTCCCTGGAAGAATCCAGGTTGCCGATAAATGTATTGGAACTGAGAGCGATCAGACTTTGTCTGATTCACTGGACCGAGCAGCTCCAGGGCAGCCCGGTTCGGATCCAGTCGGACAACGCCACGGCCGTGGCTTATGTCAATCACCAGGGGGGCACCAAGAGTGTCCGAGCGGCCAAAGAAGTGGCTTGCATTCTTCGCTGGGCGGAACGATTTGTTCCAGCTATCTCTGCGGTGTTCATTCCGGGGGTGGAGAATTGGCAGGCAGATTATCTCAGCCGTCAGACTCTGGATCAGGGGGAATGGTCCCTCCATCCAGAAGTTTTCCACCAGTTGTGCCTACGGTGGGGCACCCCGGATGTGGATCTGTTGGCATCACGATTCAACAGGAAAGTACAGAGACCGCAGACGCACTGATCGCCCCGTGGGGGCAATACCAGCTAATGTATGCCTTCCCTCCTCTCGGGTTACTGCCAAGACTTCTTCGCAGGATAGAGGAGGAAGGAATTCCAGTAATCCTGGTAGCTCCGGACTGGCCTCGCCGAGCTTGGTACGCCGACGTGGTCAGACTGGTGGCGGATGTCCCGTGGAGACTTCCTCTCAGGGAGGACCTACTGTCTCAGGGACCGATCTTCCATCCTGCTTTACGATCGCTGGCTTTAACGGCCTGGCTATTGAGACCCAGGTGCTGAAGGACAAGGGATTGTCAGCTTCAGTTATTCCTACTCTAGTTAAAGCAAGGAAAGCGACTTCCAGAAAGATTTATCATCGTACATGGAAGTCCTACATTGCATGGTGTGAACCTCTGGGGTTCCACCCACGATCTTATTCGGTTAGTCGAATATTAGCTTTTCTGCAACAAGGGGCTGAGCAGAAACTGGCCTTGAGCACTATCAAGGGTCAGGTCTCAGCATTAGCTATCTTCTTTCAGAAGACTTTGGCTACTCATTCCTTGGTGCGGAATTTCATCCAGGGGGTGCGACATCTGGCTCCGCCAGTGCGCGCGCCGTTACCACCCTGGGATCTTAATTTAGTATTGTCGGTTCTTCAGAAACCTCCCTTTGAAGATATTAGGGAGATTCCTCTACCTACGTTGTCCCAGAAGGTGGCCTTCTTGGTGGCTATCACTTCTGCACGCAGGGTGTCAGAACTGGCCGCTTTATCTTGTCGTTCCCCATATCTGGTGGTTCATAGAGATAAGGTGGTTCTTCGTCCGAATCCATCCTTCCTACCAAAAGTGGTTTCAGAATTTCATCTGAATGAAGAAATTGTATTACCTTCCCTGTGTCCTAAGCCCAGTCATCCTCGGGAATTTGCTTTACACTCCTTGGATGTGGTCCGGGCGATCAGGGTATACTTGAAAACGACAGACTCGTTTCGCAAGACGGATTCACTTTTTGTGATCCCGGATGGACCCAAAAAGGGGTTGCCTGCATCTGCCGCGACTATTTCCAAATGGATCAGACAGACGGTGGTACAGGCTTATTCTATTAAGGGTCGGGAGCCCCCGTTCCCTGTTAAGGCGCACTCCACTCGGGCACTTAGTGCGTCATGGGCCTTTCGCCATCAGGCGTCAGTGGTCCAGGTGTGCAAGGCGGCTACCTGGTCGTCGGTGCATACCTTTACAAAACATTATAAAGTTGATGTAATGGCATCGTCTGATGCCTCGTTTGGCCGCAAGGTTTTGCAGGCCGCCATTTGAGGAGACCAGTGGTCTGCCTCGAGGGTTTTTTTCCGTTGGAAATTTTCATTTGTTTATAATGAGCCTTTAAAACTTCTAGTTTGGCACCGGTTGGGCCTTCTAGATTGGATTTTGATTTCGGTCAATCCCACCCCTCATTTGTGGCACTGCTTCTGGATGTCCCAGTTCTTGTGAATCAAGAAGACTACGTCTGTCAATGAGCGACAGAGAAAATCGGATTTTTGTAAGATCTTACCATAAAATCCTTTTCTCTTAGCTCATTGACAGACGTAGTACCCGCCCCTCTATCATTGAGTTGGGTTGGGTTAAATTCTCTGCTTTGTGACAGAACTGATGCCTTGTAGCAGAGAGAGGGAGGATATACCCTCAGGGACTGCCCCTAAGGTGGAGCCAGAACGTTTTTTCTTTCTGCCTAGTCCTGCTCCTGCAGAGACAACATAACCCAGTTCTTGTGAATCAAGAAGACTACGTCTGTCAATGAGCTAAGAGAAAAGGATTTTACGGTAAGATCTTACAAAAATCCGATTTTTCCCAAAACTTGTGGCAAAATATAAAATATTCCATGGACTCACCATGCCTCTCAGCAAACAGCTTGGGGTGTCTACTTTCCAAAATGGGGTCATTTGGGGGGTTTTGTGGTATCTTGACATTTCAGGGCCTCCTAAACCGTTATAGGTAGTGAGAAAATGCAATGAAAAATGTACGCCCTTTGAAATTCTGATGGTGGTGATTTGTTTTCGGGCTCCCGTACACAGCTACGCTCCCAAAAAGTCCCACATATGTGGTATCCCTGTACTCAGGAGAAGCAGCAGAATATATTTTGGGGTGTAATTACACATATAACCATGGCATGTGTGAGCAATATATCATTTCAATGACAACTTTGTGTAAAAAAAAAAAAAAAAAAAAAAATTTTTTTTAGTCATTTTTCAAACACCTGTGACAAAAAAATAAAATATTCAATGAGCTTAACATGCCTCTCAGAACATTCCTTAGGATGTCTACTTTCCAAAAAATGGTAGTTTGGGGGGGTTTTGTACTGCCCCGCCATTTTAGCACTTCATGAAATGAGATAGGCAGTCAGAAATTAAAGCTTCGTAAATTTCAGTATTTACACCATAGTTTGTAGACGCTATAACTTTTGCGCAAACCAATAAAAATACGCTCATTGATTTTTTTTTTGTCAAAGACATGTAGCTAAATATATTTTGGCCCAAAAAAATGACAAATTGAGTATATTGGATATTTTTTAAAAGACAAACTTGAAAATGTCATTTTTTTGCAAAATTTTTTTAACTTTTTTTATTAATATCGCAAAAAATAAAAAGCGCAGAGGTGATCAAATACCACCAAAAGAAAGTTCTGTTTGTGGGAAAAAAAGGACGTAAATTTTGTTTAGGTACAGCATTGCATGACCGCGCAATTATCAGTTAAAGTCACGAAGTGCCAAGTTGAAAAAAGGGGTCTGGTCTTTTAGCAGCCAAATCCTCCGGGGCTTAAGTGGTTAAAGATTTTTTTTTGATTCTGTGCACTTACATATAAAACCGTAAAATCTTTTGGGCATAGGTTAAGAACTCAGCTGGTATTCAAGTTCGTAGTAGTTTTTATGACCTTGTTCTTGGGTGACTGACCTCTTGCCATCTGAGAGAAGATATTTTCTCCTTTCATCCTTCCAGGACGGCCTACATTTGAGAGATTGTGGCTCCGCCTCACAGGAAACACAACTAATTTGCAGCTGTTTAAAAGGGTCCCACCCATCCTTAGCTTCAGTTCAGTTGTGTTTCCAACCTCACATCGGAACGTTTGTTTTTTTACTAACCTGAGGCAAATAGCTGGCCAAAAAGGTCCCCCTGGAAGGCAGCTTTGGTCGGCCTAATAGCTGGTTCCTCCCTAGCTGTGTCCTTGGAAAAGGAACTTTCAGGTCGCCAAACATACCAGGTAGTGCGGTTTGCCTTATGGTGAAGGTCCCTCATACCTGAAGTCCTGCTTGTCTCTGCAGGAAGTCTCCTCCATTCGCTTCGTTGGGCGGTAAGGATTTTCGAATTTCCCGCCAGCGGTGAGCCCCAAGCCTCGCTATGGAGACAGGAAGTTCCGGCGGAAGGGGCGGAGCGGCTGATTCCCGGAAGAGACCCAGCGTGGAGGAGACACCGGGTCTGTGTGAGCTCAGTACAACCATGGCTGACTCTCCGACTCCGAGAGGGCGGAAGCCACAGAAAGAGACACAAGCGGCCGCAATCCTTACAGGGGAGAAAGCGGCAACGCAGGTGGCGACAGGAACGGGTAAGTGATACCGATGGCGGCCGACTGCTGTCTATTGAGTGACAGGTATTCCGTGCCATTTCTTCCTTCATGTTAGCCGTAGTGGTGGACAAGAGGGCTATTATGTCGCTTCATGGTGTCCTTTTTTCTTGTCTTCATGTGTTTACACAGGTACGCCACCGGCACAGGAAGCCCCTGCCAGACCCCTATCCTCAGCTAAAAAATGTGGGGAATGCGGGGTTAGATTGTCTAAGTCTTACACAAAGCCCTTATGCACTACTTGTATTAATAAGTTAGCGGGGCAGGACCTAATGAAAGATTTCCTTAAATCTATGAAGGAGGAAATGGCAGCTACTATTCAGTCATTTAAGGCTACAGCAGCTACCCCTCAAATCCCAGCAGAGGAAGTATCGAAAGATAATGTTTCCTCCCAAGACTGTGGGTGGTCAAAGGGACCCCCATCCCTCTGGGCAGATTCTCTATCCATTCCCTCAACTCAAGTTAGGGAACAAGAGGATCCAGAAGAAGGTTCTAGTTATTTAAGAGATCCTTCCAGTTCAGATAAGGACTCAGAAAGTGACAGTGAAAGGGAAAAAGACAAAAATCTTTTTTCCTTGGAATATATGCAGGGTCTTCTTAAAGTGATACATGACACTGAAGGAATCCCTACCCCTACAAAGGAGTCTTCCTGCAAAGACAAGGTGTACAAAGGCTTGGGGAAAGCCCAGTACAGAACCATTCCCATTCACCAGTCATTAAAAGACATAATACACCAAGAATGGAAATTGCCTACACATGCCTTATCCACACCAAAAAACTGGAAAAGAAGGTTTCCCGTTGAGCCTCAAGAATTGGAAGTATTCACAAAAAATCCTAAACTTGATGCTCCCCTGGCACAATTATCAAAAGAAACAGATTTATCCTTTGAAAATGCCGGGCATATTACAGATCCTATGGATCGCAGGATTGAATCCGTATTAAGTAAAGCCTGGGATTCTAATGCATATAATACAACTATAGCCTTAGCTGATACCTGTATGGCCAGGAATACAGACTTTTGGCTCAGGGAACTTTCAAAATGGGTCCGCAATATGGCAGGATCACAAGACCTGATAGATTCCCTGGCCATGATTAGTAAAGCTACATCCTACCTAGCAGACGCAGCTGTGGAGTCATTAGTAGCATTTGCTAAAACAGCAGCATTAATAAATTCTGCCAGAAGGGCGCTCTGGGTCAAAGCTTGGGAAGGTGATGTAAACTCCAAAGTAAGACTCTGTGCTCTACCCTTTGAAGGTTCATTACTGTTCGGTTCAGGACTAGATGATACCTTGTCCAGATCTGCAGAAAAAGGGAAAAAGTTTCCCACTAAGAAAAAGGACAAATCAGGAAGATATTCCTTTCGGAACTTCCAAGGCAAGAATCAAAAAAGGCCGTTTAGGGCCAAGAAAGGTGGTCCTGGTAAAGGGAAACAAGGGGACAAATTGTTGTTCCTTAAACCTGGACCAAAGAATCTAACTGACGCCAGCGTCAGAGTAGGGGGCAGACTGACCCATTTTGCTTCCCAATGGGAAAACATCTCTGCCAGTCCCTACTTTCTTCATCGGGAGGGGTACCAATTGGAGTTTGTCTCACAACTGGTATCGAAGATAATAGTGACCTATCCCTCAAAAATAGAACAAAAGTTCTCCAGGGAGAACTTTTATACGGTCAGATAAAATCTGTACCAAAATGTCTTTATGACAATGTTGGATTGAAGAGATGCTTACCTACATGTTCCAGTCAAACCTGGGTAGCCAAAAAGAACGTGATTTGCAACCCTGGTGTCTCTATCAGTGACAGTACCTTGGAAACTACCAGAAATTCCAGACCTGTCATTACAAGGACCTCTGATTTACCACAGACCGCAGTTTTTTCAATTAACAGTCTGGATAGTGAACGCCAAATATTAAAAGAAAAAGGATGCTCAGACAGAGTCATTGAGACCCTCCTTTCAAGTAGAAAGCCAGTAACTAGAAAAATGTATTCCAAAATCTGGAAGACATTTTGTACTTGGCAGAGTCAGAAGAAGGATTCCTCTGCCTCAACCCCAAGGATCCTGGATTTTTTACAGGATGGGGTAGATAAGGGGGTTGCGGTGAACACCCTTAAAGTACAGATAGCGGCACTTTCTGTTTTTTTAGACAAAAGGTTAGCCCAAGAACCTTTAATTAAAAGATTTCTGTTGGCTCGGAGAAGGGTATCTCCAATTAACAGAACTATTGTTCCAGCCTGGAACTTAACGCTAGTACTAGAGGCACTATCTAGTGAAGCATTTGAACCCTTAAACAAAATTAGTTTAAACATTTTGTCTATTAAGTTAACTTTTTTGTTAGCAATCACCACAGCCAGGAGAGTAGGAGATTTGCAAAGCTTATCCATAAAAGAACCCTTTATGAGAATTCTCCAAGACAGGGTGATTCTTAAACCAGATCCACTGTACCTGCCCAAGGTGGTGTCATCTTTTCATAGGAATCAAGAGATGGTTCTCCCATGCTTCTGTGAGAAACCTAAGTGTGCAAAAGAAGAGAAATTCCATTGCTTAGATGTAAGAAGATGTCTTCTAGCATATCTAGAAAGAACCAAGGGCTTTAGAAAATCTAGTCACTTGTTGGTTCTACATTCTGGACCAAGGAAGGGTTTACAAACATCAAAACCCTCAATCTCTAGGTGGATTAAACAAGCCATTAGTTTGTCATATAAGGTGTCAGGTACCCCCACACCAACAACTCTAAAGGCACATTCCACAAGGGGCATGGCAACTTCCTGGGCCGAAAAAGCCGGAGCATCCTGGGAGCAGATCCGCCATGCTGCCACCTGATCCAGTCAAGATACCTTCCTAAAGCACTATCGTGTGGAAGTACTGTCGCAACAAGACCTTGCCTTTGGCAGAAAGGTTTTACAGGCAGTGGTCCCGCCCTAAGGTAGGCCAGTATGGATTCCTTTATCATCCTCTCAAATGTAGGCCGTCCTGGAAGGATGAAAGGAGAAAACTTACCGTTAGTGTACTGGTAACGGCCTTTCTCTTAAATCCTTCCAGGACGACCGGCCTACTTCCCGCCCAATGTGGTGGTGAGTTCTAAAGAATATGTATATATAAATGTATATGTATATATGTGTAGCTGTTTAAATAACTATATTCCTTAAAGTTCGGTTGGAAACTACTTTTCTATTACTGAAGCTAAGGATGGGTGGGACCCTTTTAAACAGCTGCAAATTAGTTGTGTTTCCTGTGAGGCGGAGCCACAATCTCTCAAATGTAGGCCGTCCTGGAAGGATTTAAGAGAAAGGCCGTTACCAGTACACTAACGGTAAGTTTTCTATGTCATCACTGTATGTTTTTCTTATAAATTCTTGAATGACACTGAATGTTCTGCTAAGATAGATAAGAAGAGAACCAGCATTAGGCTGAGTCATGGAGGTAAAGGGAGTGGAGTTTTTTTTTTTTTTTTTTTTGAGGAGAAGCGTATGGTCAATTATCAAAAGTAGCAGAGAGGTCTAAGAGTGAGAGGGTACAGCGTAATGATCATTGGTTTTAGGCGAAAATAAACTATAACTAAAGGCAAAACTTTTTTTTAGAGTGGAGAGGGATTAGACCCCCTCTCAGTTTGTATTGCTGTCTGTGCCTCTGTTAAGGAAATTCCCCGTTTCTATTTGTCCTGTTTAACAACTTCCTGCGAATCGATGTAGCCCTATGCCCTACGTCTGCTCAGAGAAGTGGTTGTACCGGGGTGATGCCTGCAGCTAGAGGCATCATCCCGGTACCATTTCTTAGAGCCATCGGTTGGCTTTCAGGTTATAACCGCTGATGCGGCTCGGGATCCCTCCATAAAGAGTACTTGTCGCTGCCTATTACTGTCACAAGGGATGTTTACATTGCTTGTGACAGCAATAGAAGTAATCAGATTTTTTTTTTATTAAACTGTGCTAAAATTAAAAAATGAGATAAAATAAATAGGAAAAAAATGTTAAAGTGTCCACGTCGCTGTGAGCTTGCGCACAAAAGAAGACGCATACATAAGTCACGCCCGCAAATAAAAGTGCTGTTCAAACCACACGTGAGGTATCGCCGCAATCGCGAGAACAGTAATTCTAAAAAAAAAGAGCTCCTCTGTAACTCTAAACTGGTAACCGTTACAATTTTTTAAAGTATTGACTATGGAGATTTTTATGTACCGTAGTTTGTCGCCATTCCACGGGTGTGTGCAATTTTAAACCGTAACATGTTAGGTATATATTTACTCGGCATGACATCATCTTTCACAATAAACAAAGTAAATGGGCTAACTTTACTGTTTAGTTTTTTTTAAATGCAGTGAAATTTATTGTTTCCCCAAAAAATGGCGTTTGAAAGACCGCTTTGCAAACACCGCATGACAAAATAAAATTGCAACGACCACTATTTTATTTTCCTGAGTCTTTGCTAAAAAAATATATATAATGTTTGGGTGTTCTAAGTCTACTTAAAAATACAGATTTTAACTTGTAAACAACATGTGTTAGAAATGGGCTCGGTCCAGAAGTGGTAAATTATACTTTAAGCAACAGATAAATAGCGTTTAGTTGCTGTTGCGTGTTAAAAGAAGAGGGTTTACATTTTGTTGTTTAAATACGAAGTTCTGTGGACTGCAGTTGTTTGTGTTTTGTTGTAAAACTTGATCCCTGTATAGGATGAGCATTTTAATTATTTCTTTTTTTCCTAGGTAACTCCTCTGGTCCTGTTGGTGAGAGGGAAAAAGAGACCAATGTTATTATTGATGGTTTAATCTTGAAACAAGATTTTACCCTTTCTGTCGTTTTGGATGGTGGCTCTCTGCTTGTTACATATCCTTATGATAACCCAGTACACACCGGTGAGCATAGTAACACTTAATCAGTATGTCGCCACCTTGTGCAACATTTGCATGTAGCGAACACATGTTCATCTTTTGTCAACTCTGTTCTGTTTTTTTTTTTTTTTTTTTTTCTTAAGGCCCGATTCACACTAGAACACATGGTAAAACGCAAAAAAAAAAAATGTTAAAAAGCTGTCAGTGTGAGCTCTGGCAGGGAGCTTTATGTATAGGTACACTGCATTCATGTCTTTGCACAGCAGTGTGTTGCGTTGCACTGCAGTGACATGCATTGTCATCCAGTACGCTACCAAAAATCCATGCTGCATTTTGTATGCACCGCACTTGACTCCAGTGTGAACAATTGTGCCGTAGTGGTGACTTGTGTTTGTCCAGCTCAGGTCACCGCACATAGAGTAAAAAGCCCTAAAATTGGACATAGTTTTTATTTTTTCTCGTCAGATGTAGGTTGGTTTGGTGAATCTTTTACAAATCTATCTTCCTTGTAAATTGTCAGGGCTGTAGTCTAAACATTTGTACACGGTTATAAAAATGAGTGACGAATTCTTCTAGGTGTTAAAATTTATATTTTTTTGGTTGTCTTTTTATTATTTATAAACAGAATTAATGTATAATGTTGTGCATGTATTTTTTATAACAGTAGAGAACAAGGACACTCTGAAACATTTGGCTTCTGTGTATGCAAATAACCATCCTACAATACATCTGGGACACCCAGGATGTCCAAACAAGTCAGGTTGGTATTCGACATGATATTTTTGGTGTTTACCAAAAATTAGTTAGGTGATGTTAATATTTATGGTTGATGTTGATTTCCCTGGGTAGATGAGAATATCCCTGGAGGAGTGATCAGCGGAGCAGAATGGAGGGGACATCAAGGCAGCATGAAGGTAACACACCATAAAGATGTCCAGCAAGCTCTGAATTAGTTATATTGGCAAGAATTATGAGTCATTCCCTACATATGTATCAAGGAGTTTAAGTGCCGGGTCACACTTGTGCGATGGGGGAAGGCTGCGAATTTGCAGCCTGTTCCCGCATCGCAAATGCACATCTGGCAGTTCACACTGCCATATGCGATATGCTGGGGGTGTCAATGAAATGTTAACGACACCCCCAGTTTGATCGCATATCGCACTGCGATCTGACAGTTCGCACAGTATCGGATCGCACAAGTGTGAACCACTGTGCGATCCGATCCTGATGCGGCTGAAAAAATGCCTCATGTGCGACTTTTGTGCGGGTGCAGTGCGAATTTAGCCATACAAAGTGTATGGCTGAATTCGCACTGCACATCTGATCGCATGTAATGAAGGAGCAGTGCGCTCCGATATTACATGCGATCGATGCACATGCGGAAGTGTGAACCGGCACTTACATCTTAATTGTACACTGCAGGACTTGCATGCATAGAACATGGGTTGTATTCAGGATACCTTAAGGTAATTGGACACAAAAAACTTCTAGAGTGCCGTCCATATAATCCCCAGCCACTATGTAAGACTCCAGCTTTTTGCTGGACCTATTCTCTAGAGAAGTGTTTTGTTTTTTAGCCATCCAATATCTAACATCTTACTACTTCTACACTTATCTAGCAATTTCCGAAATAGTGACTCTTTTAACGTGTACCTTAGGAACCATACCTGGCCTGTAAATTTTGTTTCTCTCTTTCCTCTGTTAGGCAAAGTAGCTAATAGGGCATATTGGCCCATTGTGGTTTGCACATTTTTGACTGTGCATTAGGCCAGATTTGTCACAGTTGTTTACACGCGGCAAAATGCAGCAGCTGATTGATAATTAAAAAAACATTCCCATTCACATTAATTTTTGCAGATGGACACAGACAAACAAATAGCTATTTTTTCAGTATAACAAAAGTTTGGAATTTGCAATAAAGTTTGTTAAAATCCTTGCAATGTATATATGGTGCCTTGAAAAATTATGCATACGCCTTGAAATTTTCCACATTTTGTCATGTTACAACCAAAAACGTAAATGTATTCTATTGGGATTTTATGTGATAGACCAGTGATGGGGAACCTTGGCACCCCAGATGTTCTGGAACTACATTTCCCATGATGCTCAACTACACTGCAAAGAGCATCGTGGGAAATGTAGTTCCAAAACATCTGGGGTGCCAAGGTTCACCATTACTGTGATAGACCAACAAAAAGTGGCACATAATTGTGAAGTGGAAGAAAAATGATAAATGATTTTCAAATATTTTAACAAATATCTGAAAAGTGTGGCGTGCATTTGTATTTAGCCCCTGTCAATACTTTCTAGATCTACCTTTCGCTGCAATTAAAGCTGAAAGTCTTTTTGGGTATGTCTCTACAAGCTTTGCACATCTAGAAAGTGAAATGTTTGCCCATTCTCCTTTGCAAAATAGCTCAAGCTCTGTCAGATTGCTCTGTCTGTGAACAGTAATTTTCAAAACTTGCCACAGATTCTCATTTGGATTTAGGTCTGGACTTTGACTGGGTCATTCTAACACATGAATATGCTTTGATCTAAACCATTCTATTGTAGCTCTGGCTGTATGTTTAAGGTATTGTCCTGTTGGAAGGTGAACCTCTGCCCCAGTTTCAAGTCTTTTGCAGACTCTCGGGTTTTTTATTAAGATTGCCCTGTATTTGGCTCCATCCATCTTCCCATCAACTCTGACCAGCTTCCCTGTCCCTGCTGAAGAAAAGCATCCCCACATCATGATGCTGCCACCACCATGTTTCACAGTGGAGATGGTGTGTTCAGGGCAATGTGCAGTGTTAGTTTTCCGCCACACATAGCGTTTTGCTTTTAGGCCAAAACATTCATTTTTGGTCTTATCTGAGCAGAACACCTTCTTCCACATGTTTGCTGTGTCCCCCACATGGCTTCTCGCAAACTGCAAACGGGACTTATTATGGCTTTCTTCTTGCCACTCTTCCATAAAGGCCAGATTTATGGAGTGCCCGACTAATAGTTATCCTGTGGACAGATTCTCCCACCTGACCTGTGGATTTCTTCGGCTCCTCCAGAGTTACCATGGGCCTCTTGGCTGCTTCTCTGATTATTGCTCTTCTTGCCTGGCCTTTCTGTTTAGGTGGACGGCCATGTCTTGATAGATTTGCTGTTCTGCTATAATCTTTTCATTTTCAGATGATGGATTGAACAGTGCTCTGTGCGATGTTCAAAGAGTGAGATATTTTTTTTTTTTTAAACCTAACCCTGCTTTAATCTTCTTAAACACTTTATCCCTGTGCTGTCTGGCATGTTCCTTGGTCTTCCTTGGTCTGTTTGTTCACAAAGGTTCTCTAACCAACCTCTGAGGGCTTCACAGAACAGTGGAATTTATGCTGAGATTAAATTACAGGTACATAGGTGGACTCTATTTACTAATTAGGTGACTTCTGAAGGCAGTTGGTTCCACTAGATTTTAGTTAGGGGTATCAGCGTAAAGGGGGCTGAATACCAATGCACACCACACTTTTCAGATATTATTTTGTAAAAAAAATTCGGAAAACCATTTATCATTTTCCTTCCACTTTATAATTATGTTAGAGACATTGGTCCTTGCTGACCAGTGATTCAACAGAAGGTAAATTCATTCCTAGCTCTCCAAGAATTGTGTATAGAAAAGCCAATTCACTAAGGGATCTGCTGGTACATAGCGATATACAGGAGGTGACTATGACTGCCTTGTCTTACAATGTGAAGCGAGGTGGATTTGGGAATCGGAGGCAACTAAACATCCAAGGCCTTAATGTCCGCTTGAGTTTTACTTCCTTTTTGCCTTAAAAAAGATTTTTTCCTCCCTTTTTTATTTTTTCCCTTCAGCGATGTGGACAAGAACAATGATTAATGCAGAGAGCGATGAGAGGTATATGAATAGGATACTAGGTTATCTTTTTGGGTGATATGTGGTCTCCTGTTCACATATTGACAGTATTTCATCGATATTATGTTTAGTGAATGCAAACCAGGTTACACTTAGACAGTGCAGAACAATTGTAATGGGATTAATACATTTCTATTGTTATCTAGTGGGGAACTCTGCAATTACGGCTCCCCGGATGGATGTTTTTTATCTGTGCTTTTGCTGCCTGGAAAGAGAGATGATAGATCTGGATGACGTCACGGCGATGCGCACATTAACGCAGGCGGTGCCGTGACATCATGATGCACCGTGCATGCGCAATGGTGTCCATTTCGGCCATTTTGCAGGGTATATCCCAAGATATTGAAAAGGAAAAGTGATTTTCTGCGCTAAAAAATATTGTTACTCAATGAATGTGAAAAAACAAATGACTATAAATCATAAAAGGAATTTCTCTATCGCTCATTGACAGACGTAGTCCTTGGTGATTCAACACCCTCGGGTTATGCTGCCCTCTGCAGGAGCAGGACTAGACAGGAAAGAAAACGTTCTGGCCATACCCTAGGGGCAGTCCCAGAGGGTATATCCTCTCACTTCCTGCTCTAGCACATCAGTTTTTTTCTGTCTAGTTAGGAGTAAGGACCTAGATACCTTGCTGGGATCTTCGGTCCTGGCAGGATTTTTTTCTTAGAAAAGATTTTTGAGACAGCTTTTTTTCTCCAGTGTTCCTGTGAGATCTTCAAGCAAGAAAGCTGAACTGGGCGACGGGCTGGATGTTGAGATCCAGTGGTCACCCCAGTTCAGCCTACGAGGGCATGCAGGCCATAGCTCCGCGCTGGGTCGGCCGCGACATAGTCCCACTGGACGGGGACTGACCCTGCGAGTTAAACGTCTCGCTGAAACGCCAAAGACCATGAGTCACGGCGTCCGTATTGGTCGACAGCCCTCCTACCTCGGTGGAGAGGGGTACTGTCAGGAGTTGGCGCCCGCCTGGTTCCGGTATGGTGAGTAGTATGTTCCCCCTTTCCCCCTGACGGGTCCTGTGGTGAACGCGGGCCCCTCTCTGTAATGGTAAGGATGGGTTCCCCTCTATCCTATAACATGTCACAGATCCCCCTAATTGAGTGTGATTTTTGTGTACAAGAAGCCAGGAGGCTTGGTTTGGGAGCTGACAATCTAATTGTATTAATGTGAAAATGATTGTAGTCAGTGGCAGTACTAGAACTTTACTGTGATAGTATAAGGTATCCTACCTGTCAGAAGCCACAGGTCGATGTCTATACATGTATACTGCATTCCAGATCATTCCTCCAGCTAAGCAGATGCCTCCCGACGGCCACGGACCGCATACGGCCCGCCAGGGTCCGGTACCGCCGACCACGCTGACCACCATGAGGGTGAAGGGTTGTGAGGCCGAGATCCTTCTGCAGACATGCCGCTATTCTGTGCAGGCCGCCGCCATTGTCTGGTAGATCGCACGAGGCCGCCATTTTGGTGTAGCCTTGTGTCTCCAGCATGGGGGCGGCCATGTTTGAGGTGACTCAAACACCTCGTGGAGCCAGGGGGAGGCGCCGGTAGGCGTGTTAAGGGGCGGAGCCACCTCCTTTACCCAGGAAATAGGGCCAAAAACTTCCTGTCTGTAACAGGACAGCACTGAGCAAGCTGATGAAAACTTCTGTGCATCAGGGATGAGCCTTGGGGTCTCTCTCTCTCTCTGTGGTGTCCAAAAAAGCAGGTAACACTGAGGGGCGCTGTTGCGACTGGGGGACACAAAAAAAAAAAAAAAGTTTTTTACTTTGTCATTTTTTATTGTCGCTGGCAAATGTCTTGTATAATCATTGACCCTGCCGCATAGGTATCCCCACCTGATCCCCTCAAGGTGGCCGCAGGACCCTCCAGTACCCCACTTGTTTTTAATGCATTATCGGCAGTTTTGGAGTCTTTGGTATCCCGGGTGGAGGTGGCCTGTCAGGGACGGGGGTCAAGAAGCGACCCCCGCCTACCCCCATTGTTTATCAGATACTTCAGATACGGATTCGGAGCTGGTCAATGCAGTTGCAGGTCCCTCTTAGGGGGCTGTTGTCTCAGGTAATATCTCCTCAGCAGCGAGGAGCACGTTTCTGCCTCCGCCATAGCACAAGAGTGGTGGATGCACTAGGTGTGTCTGTCCGGGAAACCTTTAGTCTTGAGGTTACACCGGCAGAGGTAGCTGAGACTGAGATTCCTTTTTGGTACTTGTTAGCCTACCAAAAGGGCGAAGGATTTTCCTTTACCCAAATGGGGTCGTTTTGAAACGAACCCCTGTTATTTCCAAACGCATGGCTAGGTGCTATCCGTTTGAGGAATTCCTCTTTATAGGATAGACAGTACCACCTGCTGTCTTGCCACAGACTGTTAGGATAAAAGGACCTCGTAACTAACGAGGACCTTCCTTTTCTGCTCATAAAGAGTTGTTCGTTCCGCGAGGGCAGGCGATAAGGCGAAACCCTCCAAAGCCCCTTTAGAGGGGTTTCAAAGGGCGCTGGTCGGCTAACCAAAAAGTCCGGCTCAGCTAAGCCTGAAGAATACAGCCTGATGCGCCCCTACCCATCTCTGGGGTGGGGGGGATGTTTTCACCGGTTTCTGGAGGTCACAGGATCGAGTTTCGATCACTTCCACCGGTGCGATTCTTCCCTTCTAACATTGAACGGTTTCAGGGGTTCAATTCGAACCTGTTCACAATGCCCAGGAAAGAGGGCAAGGTGTGTCCAAATCTGGACTTGGGAAAAAATAGAGTCCATCCGTACAGTGGTGGCCTCCCTGCATCAGGGGGATTTCCTGGCATCCATAGACATTTAGGAGGCCTATCTTTATATCCCCATCATCGCAGGACATCAGCGTTTTTCTTCGCTTTCCCAAAGATCATCCCTGGTTCCCACCAGGACACTGAACTATCTGGGCCTAAGGTTGGATACATCCTGGGCAAGAGAGTTTCTCCTTGCTGGGAAACTCCAGAAGGTTCAGTCAACGATTCGGATGTTGCTGTCCGTCAATTGGCTGGGACTGATGGTGGCCTTCTTAGAGGCAGTACCGTATACCCAGTCTCATACCCGAATTCTCCTGAAGGAGATTCTTTTTTAATGGAATCAGAATTCCGATTCCCTGGACAATCGGATCCGGTTGAGCGAGCGGACCAGGAAGTCTCCGATGCTCAACCAGGGGAAGTCATTTCTTCCGATAGCATCCAGATTACCAATAAGGGTATCGGAACTGGGAGCGATCAGATTTTGTCTGATTTACTGGATCGAGCAGCTCTAGAGCAGCCCGATTCGGATCCAATCGCATATGGCCTCTTCATCCAGAGGTTTTTCACTAGCTGTCCCTTCATTGGGACATCCCGGATGTGGATCTGTTGGCACCTTGGCTCAACAGGAAGGTGCGGAGGTTTGTAGCTCGCACCGCGATCCTCTAGTGGACGCAGCAGAAACGCTGATCGCCCCGTTGGGGCAGTATCAGCTACGGCATGCCTTCCATCCTCTCAAGTTACTGCAAACTTCTTCACAGGATAGAGGTGGAGGGAATTCCAGTTATTCTGGAAATTCCGGACTGACCTCGTCGAGCCTGGTACGCCGACTTGGTGAGGCTAGTCGCGGACGCTTCTTGGAGACTTCCTCTCAGGGAGGATTTGCGGTCTCAGGGACCGATCTTCCATCTTGCTTTACAGTCGCTGGCTTAATGGCCTGGCCATTGAGACCCAGGTACTGAAGGACAAGGGAGTGTCAGCTTCAGTTATTCTTACCTCCAGTTAAAGCAAGGAAAGCGACTTCCAGCACATGGAAGTCTTATATTGCGTGGTGTGAATCTCTTGGATTTCCCCCACATACCTATTCGGTGACCCGAATTTTGGTCTGTCTGCAACAAGGGGTTGAGCAGGTTTTCGGCGTTAGCAATCTTCTTTCTAGAAACCTTTGGCTAATCATTCCTTGGTACGGAATTTCATCCAGGGGGTGCGACATCTGGCTCCGCCAGTACGCGCACCCTTACCGCCTGGGATCTTAATTTAGTGTGGTCGGTTCTTCAGAAACTTCTCTTTGAAGATATTAGGGAGATTCCCTTGCTTACATTATCCCAGAAGGTGGCCTTCTTGGTGGCCATTACTTCTGTACGCAGGGGGTCAGAACTGGCCGCATTATCCTGTCGTTCCCCAGATCTGGTGGTTCATAGGGATAAGGTGGTTCTTCTTCCGAATCCATCCTTCCTTCCTAAAGTGGTTTTCGTAAGACGGACTCACTTTTTGTAATCACGGATAGCCCTTGAAGGGGATTGCCTGTGTCTGCCGCGACCATATCTAGATGGATCAGTCAGACGGTGGTACAGGCTTATTCTATTAAGGGTCGGAATCCTCCGTTCCCTGTTAGGGCGCACTTCACTCGAGCGCTCAGTACTTCCTGGGCCTATCGCCATCAGGCGTCAGTGGTCCAGGTATGTAAGGCGGCCACCTGGTCGTCGGTACATACCTTTACAAAATTTTATAAGATTGATGTGATGGCATCGGCGGATGCCTCATTTGGCCGCAAGGTTTTGCAGGCCGCAATTTGAGGAGACCGGTGGTCTACCTCGGGGGTTTTTTTCTGTTGAAAGATTTCTGTTGAGTCTCATCATTGAGGATGAGCATTGTAAACTTCTAGTTGGCACCGGTTGGGCCTTCTAGATTGGATTTGATTTCCAATTTCCCACCCCTCATTTGTGGTACTGCTTTGGGACGTCCCGAGGGTGTTGAATCACCGAGGTCAATGAGCGATAGAGAAAAATGGATTTTTGTAAAATCTTACCGTAAAATCCTTTTCTCTTAGCTCATTGACAGATGTAGTACCCGCCCCTCTGTTTTTGAGTTGGGTTGGGTTAAATTCTCTAAACACTGCTTTGTGACATAACTGATGTGCTAGGGCAGGAAGTGAGAGGATATACCCTCTGGGACTGCCCCTAGGGTGTGGCCAGAACGTTTTCTTTCCTGTCTAGTCCTGCTCCTGCAGAGGGCAGCATAACCCGAGGGTGTTGAATCACCGAGGACTACGTCTGTCAATGAGCTAAGAGAAAAGGATTTTACGGTAAGATTTTACAAAAATCCATTTATCCTATGTGATATAGGAGGAAAGCAGCATACACGGACCTATAGAAAATCCCAGATGATAGTACAAAAATGTGTAGCACTAAACCCAAAAAACAATTATAAAAATAATAATTTACAATTCAATTAGTAATAATCACCAAAAAATGTGTGAAGTGAAAGTGTTCACAAGAAACCAAATATAAAAAAAAAGGAAAAAAATGTGTTTTTGCAACAAAATATAATCCCTGCGATTTTGAGTCACTAAATAATGACCGTTAAATTAGTAGTGATCACCCAAAAATTGTGTAAAGTGAACGTGTTCACAAAAAAAAAAGAAAAAAAGGAGACAAAATAAAGGAAAAATAGTATGTTTGTGCAACAAAAAAATTTAAGTCGCTAAAGTGAATGAGAAAGTCACACTGTATTTGAAGAGATGAGTATTATCTTTCTGTGGAAACTTCAAAAAACTTGTGATAACAATAACTGCTTACCAAATGCAATTGGTCTACCAAAGTAATGGACAGACCTTGGCTCGCTTTTGATATAGTAATGATAAGATCCACTTGCTGAATTTCTCCTTGGTATGAGGGAAGAAAGTTCTCAGAGGTAGATGTTCACAAGTTGTTCACAAGACCAAAAAATTGGGCAAAAGAAAAAAGCTCATAGTGTAATACCGTAGATGTATTGGTAAAAGAAAGGGAAATGAAAGAATAGCACTACAAAGTAACCTATTATTTAAGGTGTCTCGCAGATAACCCCTATCAGGGGAAGAAGAGAACCGCAGATCCCAAGAACAAAAGGCAAACTTCTCATGCAAAGCACTTGCAAAGACAGGTGTACACCCGTGGAATATCACCACAATAAAGGCAATTATATGAGCCTCTTACCAGATCACCCAATCAAGGGATAGACCTCACCCAGTATGTAATGTTGTTCAAAAGAGACCACAGGCACATGGAGCGATGAGTAGGCATTCAAATCACCATAAGAAACAAAAACATATGTGCGGACATAGCGTAATCCTGTTAAAAAAAACACTATTTTATTAGTAAAAAGGTTAAACTCACATGTGATGTAGTATCAGGCATATAGAACACATCAGAGCGGTACTGGAAAGGAAAACAGCGTCTTCACATTCAGGGGAAGGCTGTGAAGGCTTTAAATCTAAATCAGTGGCGTTTTGCATGTGTTGGTTTCCACTAGTAGACAACTGCTTTTTTTTTGGGTTTAGCGCTACACATTTTTGTAATATCCCAAGATATTAACAG
Source organism: Pelophylax lessonae (assembly GCF_965119305.1). NCBI lineage: Eukaryota > Metazoa > Chordata > Amphibia > Anura > Ranidae > Pelophylax > Pelophylax lessonae. Next base: position 120,268,133 of record NC_138769.1, on the reverse strand, counting down.
GAAGGTACCTTAGGTCTGTGTAGCAGCCTCTGAAGCAGCCGGGATACCTGGCAAAACCGGCCCAGTTCCAGCCCAGCCACCTGTTCCCATGGCTACTTTGATTTTCAAAGCTTGAACTATGGTGGAGATCGATGAGGACATCTGATGGCGCAAATCCTGATAAGTACTAAATGCTGTACAAGATACTTGTCTACATGAGCACCTATATAGATGGGAAATATCCACTAGCAGACTGCATGGTTGTATGAAGCCTGGTTCTTTACCCAATTGAACCTGTGCGATGTGTAATTTGGGATTTGGATTGATTATATCTATATATATATATATATATATATATATGGATATACACAACCGAACACATGCCAATACATCTATATCTCAAACTTCTGGAAGGTTGATTACTATACACTGATAAGTTCCTCTAAATTTCACTCTATAATTCATGTGAGGGTAGGACTTCACTAATGTGGGGGATCGCCCAGCATACATGTGACCTCCTCTTGATCAGGAACAAATGATATGTTTGATTTGGAAGGGAGTACACCTGTGTGAGAGAGGTAAGGAGACATATATCCCCGTTGGGAAACTTTCTACATGTTCATTCACCTCCTCTGGACCACAGGTTCCCCCGATCAGCAACAAAAGCCTAATACTTGTTTCCTGTGCTACATTGGAATAGATCAACTAGCATGATTAGAGTGTGTATATCCATGTCATCAGAATTGGAACAACTTTTCCTTCTCAAGTTTATTATAGAAGATTGTGAATGAAGCATGCATATAAATATGGCAGAGTTTATTTTCTTTACAAGTTGATTTAAAAAGAAAAATCACCGGTCAAACAAGGACTGTATCTGCCTTACCAATGACTTTGTGAAATAAATTTGCCTCTTTCCCATATTACAAGATTATTCATTATTTTGTAGCTTAGTACTGGATAGATTTCCTCTTCACCTATACATACTCGTATATATTACAGGGGCGGCCACCCATTATGAAAATATTTGTGATCTAGGAATGCATTATGTTGATTGACCAACTCATGGAGTTTCTGAGGTGATATCAGAAAATCAATAAGCTTATGAATAGGAGCGGGTGTTACTTGGGTTTTTTGTTTTTAATTTGTCATGTCATGTGATGTGTCTTTAAAAGTTTTTTTGCAATAAATGCAGATTTTTTTCTATGTAAACGGGGGTAGCTTTACATCCGTTATCTTAATTTTCTCACTTGCTCTCTCTCTATTTTCCCTCCTCTTTTTGAAGGTACTAAGACCCAATATGTGTCATAGACTTTCTTGTGTATACTATATATACTTGAACAGTTAGGTAGGGGTTGAGCAACATCGATCTTGGAGTTGAGTGGTTGTTACGGTTTATATTAGTGGAGCTGCTCCCCCCACCTTTTCATAGGATCAGGTAGTTCTAATTTTGTAGAACTCAACTGTTTTTTTTTTACAATTATGTGCCACTTTGTGTTGGTCTATCACATAAAATACATTTACGTTTTTGATAGTAACATGACAAAATGTGGAAAATTTCAAGGGGTATGAATATTTTTTTAAGGCACTGTAGGTCACCCTGACAGGAATGTTTTTTTCTCAACAAAAGTGGAGTTCTGCATAGACCAAATCCCTCCAGAGAAATCTAGTTAGGACTTTAGAAGTACCACAATTTTTCACATTATATATAAAACATGAAAATGTATTGTTGTACCAAATAAAACCCAATAAAAAAATCCATCAAACATGTTGCCGTAGTTTACAGATCACATAATACATCTATGCAAATCTTAACAAGATGTGTAAAAAGCACTCAAAGGTTTTATCATAGATGAAGACGTAAGCACAAAATGTCCTCATTCAAAAAGGAGAATGTGATCATGTTTTGAATAGAAGTAGAGACATTCAAGCAGTAGGTCTTTCTTTGTAATACAGAACACCAGTAAAGCTTGTTTTGTCACTAAAGAAGCCCTGTTAGAGTAGGTGTTTGACAAAATGTACAATTAATAAATGTATTGTTGCAGGATTTCAGTGTTACCCATGGTCACTGCCCAGAAATCACTGTGTATACTAGTTGCTGCTGGTTTCCTGCTGCTGGGCAGCTGAAGTCCCTCTGGACCGAGAACAAGAAATCCCTTCTGGCCATGCTAGTGGAGGTAAGATCTAAGAGCTAGGACTTAATGCATTATCTTGATTTTGCGGTCTTTATATTCATGTAATATCCCTTACCTTATTGTATTTGGCCTTAAGCGTCAGCTGCCCTCAAAACTGACATTTCAGTTGGTTGCTGACAAGTTGTATCTGATGCTAGCTTACGTTTCTTTGAGACTTCAGTGGTAAGATTTCTATACCAACATGAACATTTAGGGTCACACAGAAAGCTGAGTTTGTAAAACACCTTTGTTATATAGTCTTAAAGTGATTGTAAACAATCGCTTTGTAAAACAACCCATTTTGTTTAAAATAGAAATGAAAGGCAAAATATTTTTGTATAGATATAAAAAATAAAAAATTATAAACACCTTTTATCTTTCGTTCATCGACAGACACAGCGCTCCATAAATCATAACTACTGGGTTATATTGCCTCCTCAAGGAGTAGGACTAGGCAGAACAAAAAACACCTGGCTATGCCCATGGGCTGTCCTCAGCTGGTATATAACACCCCCCCCTCTCTGCTCTAGGTAATCCGTTTTAATCTGTCTAGTCAGATGATCCCAGCAGAGGAATCCCTGTCCTTTAAGGACCCGACTGACAGGAAAGCTGAGGCTGTGGCACGCAGCATGTTTGCTATGGCTGGTTCGACATTGCGGTTGATCTTTGCCTCAGCCCTGGTGTCTGACCAGTGGCGGCTAGTGTGTTGAGGGCGCAGGGGCGCCGCCCCCCCATCCATGTGTCTGACCCCTAATCTACATGCAGGGGCGTCGGACGCATGGAGTACAATGGGATTTTTTTTTTCATCACCTGATTAGAGCCAGAGGCTCTAATAGGGCGATGCAAAGGGTGGAGCCGGGGCGCAGAGCAGTGTGTCCCGACTCCACCCACTGTGTGACAATAGCAAATGAAAATTCGCTATTGTCACACCGTTCCCCTTTCTGGCCAATCAGGAAGCGCGTCCGATACGCGCTTCCTGATTGGCCGCAAGGCAAACCCCTTGCCATTGGCCGAGGAGGAGGCAGGAGCGGAAGGAGACGCCGTGGTCACTCTACATTGAAGGGGGCACGCTGTGGTCACTCTACATTGATGGGGGCACGCTGTGGTCACTCTACATTGAAGGGGGCACACCGTGGTCACTCTACATTGAAGGGGGCACGCTGTGGTCACTTTACATTGAAGGGGGCATGCTGTGGTCACTTTACATTGAAGGGGGCACGCTGTGGTCACTCTACATTGATGGGGGCACGCTGTGGTCACTCTACATTGAAGGGGGCACGCTGTGGTCACTCTACATTGATGGGGGCACGCTGTGGTCACTCTACATTGAAGGGGGCACACTGTGGTCACTCTACATTGAAGAGGACACGCTGTGGTCACTCTACATTGAAGGGGGCACGCTGTGGTCACTCTACATTGATGGGGGCACTGCTCACTGGTCACTCTGCATTAATGGGGCACACTGTACCTTGATTACTGAAGGCCCCTTTCACACTTGTGTGACCTCAAAGTCACGCTATTTTTTACCGCATTTTTTTCCGCAAAACAATGCCTATTACATTTTTCTGTTTGTGCCCCCCCCCCCCCCCAAATTTTGAGCACCAGCCGCCACTGTGTTAGACCCTAGCTAAATGAGCCAAGCTTTTGTGCCAGAGCCTGAGGGGTGAGCAGGTCCCCGCTGCTTATGTTGATTTAGCAGGCCAGTTGGTCAATGGGCTGCAGTTTATTTGTGATGCAGCTTTGGATACAGCTCCTGTGCTGTCCAAACTTTCTGTTTCAGCGTGGTGATTAGGCGCGTGCTGTGGCTTAAGAATTGGTCCGCAGACCAAGCCTCTAAGAAAGCTTTCATTGATCTGCCCTTTCAAGGCGATCACCTTTTTGGGGCTACCCTGGTTGACATCATTAAGGGTATCATGGGGGGAAGAGTACCTTCCTGCCATAGTCTAGGAAAGGGAAAGAACCTCGTCGCAGATGGGGGCCCTCCTTCTCCGCACATAGAAAATGATTTTGTGCTTCTGGGATGGCGAATAAGGGAAAAAGATCTTTCAAATCTTCCCCGGGAGGTTCCAAGCAACCTTGGTCAGATAAGCCTAGAGCTAGTTTCTCTAGCGCTCATTGACAGACGTAGTCCTCGGTGATACACCACCTTCGGGTTATGTTGCCTCCACAGGAGCAGGACTAGACAGGAAATTAAAAAGCTCTGGCCACACCCTAGGGGCAGTCCCAGAGGGTATATCCTCTCTCTCTCTGCCTCAGCAAATCAGTTATTTTCTGTCTAGTTAGGAGTAAGGACCTAGATACCTTGCTGGGATCTTAGGTCCTGGCAAGATTTTTTTCTTAAAGGATTTTTTAGACAGCTTTTTTTCTCCAGTGTTCCTATGAGATCTTCAAGCAAGAAAGCTGAACTGGGCGACGGGCTGGATGTTGAGATCCGGTGGTCACCCCAGTTCAGCCTACGAGCGCGTGCAGGCCATAGCTCCGCGCTGGGTCGGCCGCGACAAAGTCCCATTAAAGGACTGACCCCGCGAGTTAAACGTCTCGCTGAAACGCCAAAGACCATGAGTCACGGCGTCCATATCGGTCGACAGCCCTCCCGGTATGTTCCCCCTTTTCCCCTGACGGGTCTTGTGGTGAACGCGGGCCCCTCTCTGTATGGTAAGATAGAGTCCCTCTCTATCCTATAAATGACACAGATCCTCCTACTTTGAGTGTGATTTTATGTGCAAAAAGCCAGGAGGCTTGGTTTGGGAGCTAACAATCTAATTGTATACATGTAAAAAGATTATAATCTGTGGCATTCTGGGAATCTTACGGTGATAAGAATAAGCTACCTACCAGTCAGAAGCCACGGACATGTAGACTGCCTTCCTAATCAGATCTCCAGCTATTAGCAGGCCTCCCGAATGGCCATGCGGTCCGCCAGGGCCGGTACCGCCAACCACGCCAAATCCCCATGCAGAGAGAGTGTTGTGTGCCCTGCAGCACACCGCTATTCAGTACAGGCCGCCGCCATTTTTTTTGCTGGATCGCACGAGCCGCCATTTTGGCGTAGCCTCGTGTCTCCAGCATGGGGGCGGCCATGTTTGAGGTGATCCAAACACCTCGTGGAGCTAGGGGAGGCGCCGGAAGGCGTGCAGAGGGGCGGAGCCGCCTCCTTTCTTCCTGGGCAGCCAGCCAAAAGACTTCCTGTTTGTCAAGACAGCGCTGTAACCTGTTGCAGTTAAATTCTGAGCATCAAGTGGTGAGCCTGGGGGTCTATCTCTCTCTCGATCGATAGGGATCCCTAGCAGGTAACACTAAGGGGCTTTTTGTGGCGCTGGGGGTTTGAAAAAAAGAAAAAAAAAAAAAAAAAGTTTTTTATTTTTGAATTATATTATCCAGGAAGTGACTGGAATTATCATGGACCCTGCCACACAGATTCCCCCACCTGTTTCCCTCGAGGGGGCCACGGGACCCGCCGGTGCACAGAGTGTAGAGTCATTTACAGCAATTTTGGAGTCTATGGTGGCTCGGGTGGAGGCGGCCTGTCAGGGACGGGGGTCAAGGAAGCGACCCCCGCCTACCCTTATACTATCTGACACCTCTGACTCTGATTCAGAGATGGTCACTGCAGTTGCAGGTTCCTCTGCAAAGGCTGTTATCCCAGGTAAAGCCCCCTCAGACAGTGAGGAGGACGCTTCTTCTCCTGCTATAATTCAGGAAGAAGCATTGGTGGACGCACTAGTTGTGGCAGTGCAGGAAACCTTAAAACTTGAGGCTTTACCGGCAGAGGCAACTGAAACAGAGATTCCTTTTGGTACTAATAAGCCCATCAAAACGGTGAAGGTTTTTCCTGTACCCAAATGTTTCGGTAATCAGATTAAAGGAGAATGGGAGCATTCTAAACGTACCTTTACTATTTCCAAGCGTATTGCTAGACGCTATCCGTTTGAGGAATCCATCATTAAGAAATGGACGGTACCACCAGTGGTGGATCCACCTATTTCCAGGCTGAATAAAGCCACGGTTATTCCAGTGGAGGACACTTCGTCCTTTAAGGATCCGGTGGATCGAAAGTTGGAAGCAGAGTCCCGCACCATCTTCTCTCTGATAGGGTCAGCATTTAGACCAGTAATTGTTATTGGTCTAGTTTCCCAGACACTTACGGAATGGGCGAAAATGGTACGCCAAGACCTTAGGGGAAAAGATATTCCCCAGGAGACATCTGATTTGATGGAACAGATTATACAAGGGCTACAGTTTATCTGTGACGCAGCCTTGGACACTACTCCCTTATTAGGGCATGCATCTATGTCAGCGGTGATCCTCAGACGTGTGCTGTGGTTAAAATGCTGGTCAGCTGACCTAGGTTCCAAAAAGACCTTGACAAATCTCCCTTTTCAGGGGAATCGTCTATTTGGGGCCAACCTAGATGAAATCATCAAGGATGCCACTGGGGGCAAGAGCACTTTTTTGCCACAGGCTGCTAAAGCTAAGGGACCTCGCAACAAGCGAGGACCTTTCTTTACCGCCCATAAAGGGCGCCCGGCTGGTACTAGCGGGAAAGGCAAGACTCCTCCAGGAGGGTTCAAGAAGGGCTGGTCGGACAAGCAGAGGACCAACCCAGCCAAACCCGAAGCAAAGGAGTACACAGCCTGAAGGTGCGCCCCCACCCGGTTTCAGGGTGGGGGGACGTTTTCACCGGTATTCAGGACATTAGATCGAGCTTCAACCACTACTACCGGTGCGATTCTTCCCTTCCAACATTTAAGTACTACAGGAAGCGGTAGTTACCGTTCCCTGAATAGATCTTTTCCTTTACCTTTTCCTAAGATTAGTCCCTATACCTCACAGGAATCGGATCTGGTTGACCAGATAGGCCAAGTAGCCTCTAGTCGGGTGACTTCGGTCCCTGAGGTTCAACCAGAAAAGATCACCCTTCCTGATAACAATCAGGTATCTGATAAATGTGTGGGAACAGAAAACGACCAGACTTTCTCGGATGGTCGGGGCCAGATACCTCTAGGGACGCCTGGTTCAGATTCTATCAGCGCCAGTGGTCCTAGAAATTCTAGGCTGGCCTCCTCAAGCCGGCCTGGCCGACTTGGACATGCTAGTCGCAGACGTTCCGTGGGAACTTCGTCTCAGGGAGTGTCTGTGGTCTCAAGGACCAATTTACCATCATGCTTTACAGTCGCTGGGTTTAATGGCCTGGCCATTGAGACCCAAGTACTGAAGGACAGAGGTTTGTCTACTTCAGTCATTCCTACCCTTATTAAAGCAAGGAAAGGGACTTCCAGCAAGGTCTATTATCACACATGGAAGACTTATATTGCGTGGTGCGAATCTTTAGGATTTCCTCCACGTACCTATTCGGTGACTCGAATATTGGCCTTTTTGCAACAAGGGGTTGAGCAGAAGCTAGCCTTGAGCACCATCAAGGGTCAAGTTTCAGCATTAGCAATCTTCTTTCAGAAACCTTTAGCTACCAAGTCCTTGGTGCGGAATTTCATCCAGGGGGTGCGGCACCTGGCTCCTCCAGTCCGCGCGCCCTTACCGCCCTGGGATCTTAATTTGGTTTTGTCGGTTCTACAGAAACCTCCCTTTGAAAACATCAGGGAGATTCCCTTGCTTACTTTATCCCAGAAGGTGGCCTTCTTGGTGGCTATTACTTCTGCTCGCAGGGTGTCAGAACTGGCTGCATTATCATGCCAGTCCCCATACCTAGTGATTCATAGGGATAAGGTAGTACTTCATCCTAAGCCATCTTTTCTTCCTAAGGTGGTTTCAGATTTTCATCTGAATGAAGATATTGTACTACCTTCCTTGTGTCCTCAGCCCAAGCATCATCGGGAACATGCGTTGCATTCCTTAGATGTGGTTCGGGCAATCAGGGTATACCTGAAAACTACGGAATCATTCCGTAAGACGGATTCACTTTTTGTGATCACGGATGGCCCCAGAAAGGGTTTGCCTGCATCTGCCGCGACCATTGCCAAATGGATTAGACAAACGGTGGTACAGGCTTATTCTATTAAGGGTCAGAGTCCTCCGTTCCCTGTTAGGGCGCACTCCACTCGAGCGCTCAGTACTTCCTGGGCCTTTCGCCATCAGGCGTCAGTGGTCCAGGTATGTAAGGCGGCCACCTGGTCGTCGGTACATACCTTTACAAAATTCTATAAAATTGATGTGACGGCATCGGCGGATGCCTCATTTGGCCGCAAGGTTTTGCAGGCCGCAATTTGAGGAGACCGGTGGTCTACCTCGAGGGTTTTTTTCTGTTTGAAAAAAAAAAAAAAAAAATTTTCTCTTTTTTGTTGAGTCTCATCATTAAGGATGAGCATTGTAAACTTCTAGTTGGCACCGGTTGGGCCTTCTAGATTGGGATTTGATTTCCATTTTCCCACCCCTCATTTGTGATACTGCTCTGGGACGTCCCGAAGGTGGTGTATCACCGAGGACTACGTCTGTCAATGAGCGCTAGAGAAAAATGGATTTTTGTAAAATCTTACCGTAAAATCCTTTTCTCTTAGCTCATTGACAGACGTAGTCCCCGCCCCTCTGTTTTTGAGTTGGGTTGGGTTAAAATCTCTAAAGACTGCTTTTCACATAACTGATTTGCTGAGGCAGAGAGAGAGAGAGAGGATATACCCTCTGGGACTGCCCCTAGGGTGTGGCCAGAGCTTTTTAATTTCCTGTCTAGTCCTGCTCCTGTGGAGGCAACATAACCCGAAGGTGGTGTATCACCGAGGACTACGTCTGTCAATGAGCTAAGAGAAAAGGATTTTACGGTAAGATTTTACAAAAATCCATTTTTCCCTAGACCAGCAGACAAGACTCCTCCTTCAGCATGAAGGTCTGCCCTCAACCATTATTAGGGTGGGGGGACATCTTCACTGGTTTCCGGCCCCGTGGACTTCTTTGGTGAGCGTCAAGGAGATCCGCGAAAAGTTTCTTTTGGGGGTACCCAGAAAGGGGGACACAGCTTGATATTTTTTGTTTTTTTAGGTCCTGTGTCTCCATGTGTGGATTTTATATTCCTGCAAAGGTTCAGGTGATGTCTGAACTACCTAAATCCAGGGAATTGATTTAATTAGGTCTGATTCTATTTCTGACCAGGGCGGGTGGTCCTTCTTCTGCATACACTTCAGGGAACCTAGGCCATGATTCACCGACTGCTGTTTAACAAATAGTTCTCTCACCCATTTTGCATACAGATTCTGAGTCTGGTGGTATCCACCTTCAAGACATCTCTGTTTGCACAGTCCTACATGCAGCTCCTTTAGCAGGTTCGGCTCCACAGGAGGATACCGAGGTTCGTGACGAGATTACGGGTTCCTCTTGCAGACGCCGCATGCGTTCAAGGGCCATGGTAAGGCCAGTATTATCCTCGGCTCAGGCTTCAAGGGCGAGAATTTTCCAATCAGTCTGGTGGTTATTATTGTCCCTTGGGGGCATCCTCTCAGAGAAGACCAGTTGTTCCAAGGGCTGTTCCACCATCTTGCTTTACAATCGATGGTTTTAATGGCTTAGCTATTGAAAGCCAGGTACTGAGGGATAGAGGTCTGTCTGGATCAGTGATCCCTACTATGGTGAAGGTGAGGAAGTCGTCTTCCAGCAAGATTTACCTTCGTACGTGGAAAGTGTAAGTGGTGTGAGTCGATTGGCGCTCATCCTTGCTCCTTTTCTGTGGCTCAGATCTTACCCTTTCTTCAACAGGTCAGAAGTTAGCCCTGAGTACCATCAATGGCCAGGTGTCTGGCAATCTTCTTTCAGCGACCCCTAGCCACACACTCTTTAGTTCGTACCTTAATTTAGTGGGTTTGACAAGTGTCCCCACCTCCATTTGAGAATATTCAGGAGATTCCCTTGCCTACATTATTATACCAGAAGGTGACATTCTTGGTGGCTATTACCTTGTCCTGCAGGGTATCGGAATTGGTGGCATTATCCTGTTGAAGTCCCTATTAAGTGGTCCATAGGGATAAAGTGGTTCTTCATCCCTGTTCATCAGTCCTGCCCAAAGTTGTCTCTGACTCCTATTTGAATGAGGACTTTGTGCTGCCTTCCTTGCTGGCTCATCCCAGGGAGTTTGCTTTGCATGCCTTGGATGTGGTGTGTTTTGGGTGTATCTGGCAGCTACTGAGTCCTTTCAGAGGTCAGATTTGATTTTTGTTACAGACAGACGAAGGAGAGGGCTGGCTGCTTCTTCGGCTATCATCTCCAGATGGATCAGGCAGACGGTGACTCAGGCCTATTTCAATAAAGGTCAGGTTCCACCTTTCCCTTTCACTGCGCACTCTACTCAGGTGCTGAGTACTTTTTGGGCCTTCCATCATCATCTGAGGATGCTTCTTTTGCCGGAAAGTTTTGCAGGCTGCTGTTTAAGAGCGGGTGTTCCCTCTTGAGGGTTGTTTTTCCTAAAACTCTTGTTTTTCAGATTGGGCTCCTGTGACCCGGTTAAGGCTCCTGTGTCCTGGTAAGCACTCCTATGTTTAGCCTTGGGTTATTTTCCCCACCCTCCATTTTTCTTTTGGCGCTGCTTTTTGACGTTCCAGTAGTTATGATTTATGGAGCACTGTGTCTGTCGATGTAAGGGGTTTTTTACTGTCAGAGCAGTAAGGATGTGGAATTCTCTTCCACAAGCAGTGGTATCAGCAGGGAGCATCGATAGCTTCAAAAAACTATTAGATGGGCACCTTAAACACCACAACATACAGGGGTATACAATGTACGTTTAACATCAAATCACACACACACACATCATAGGTTGAACTGGATGGACTGATGTATTTTTTCAACCTCACTAACTATGTAACGAATGGGATTTGTGAACATACCATAAAATCCATTTCTCTTGATATGGATCGACGGACACAGCATCCACCCCTCTATGGAGTTCTGATACTTCTAATACTGCTTGCTACTAAACGGATTACCTAGAGCAGATGGGGGGGGTGGGTTATATACCAGTTGAGGACGACCCTTTGGCGAGCCAGGTGTTTTGTTTTTTTTTGTTCTGCCTAGTCCTACTCCTGGAGGAGGCAATAAAACCCAGTAGTTATGATTTACGGAGCACTGTGCCCGTCGATTAACTCAGAGAATTGGATTTTATGGTAAGTACAAAAATCCCATTTCCCCCCCCCCCCTTATTTATAAGTGATCACATTCCCTCTGTTCTCAGCTGCATAAGAGCTGGGGGGAGAGAAACTGCAGTACACTAAGCTTCCCAGTAAATTGCTGTGCAGCGGAACCTATCAGGACAAGTCTGATCATTGGAGGAGAGTACATGGAGTTCCCAGCATAGCTTGAGAACAAAACACGGTGTGCTCTCCTGCCTAGTGTGGTCAGTATTTATAATAAAGCAGAGGGACTAGCCGGAACACCAGGGTTTCAAATAAAGGAAGCAAAACAAAGAGAGCAGGATACTTTCTCTGTCATTCATTGGCAGACACAGCTCCATATTCTTCTTTACCATTGGGTTATGCTGCCCCCTACAGGACTAGGACACTAGGCAGTAAAAGTCTTTACCATGCCTATGAGGCAGTCCCTGGGGGTATACACCCACTCACTCTGCTATAGGTAGGCATTCAGTTTTTTTCTGCCTAGTCAGGAGTAAGGACCCCGTTCCCTGCTGGGATTTCGGTCCTAGCATGCTTATGTAAAAAGGGAACCTTTTGTCTGAATCCTTTTTTAGTTAGTTAGTTATGTTCCTGAGAGAAATACAATCAACAGCCGAACTGGGCGTTGGACTGGATATTCTAGATCCTTATGGTCTCCCAGTCTGGCCAGCGAGCATGTGCAGGTTGCAGCTCCACGCTAGGCCTCGCCACGACATGGACCCTGGTCGGGGGCTAGCCACGAGTGAAACACCTCGCCGGGACGCACACGACCTCTTTTGGCTTGAGTTGCAGAGTACCCCCTGGCCAACAGCACCCCCACCCCAAGTGCATAGGTTTGTCTGTCCGGTGTGGCACCCATTCGAATATCGTTGGTATGGTGAGTAGTGTCCCCCCATATCTCTGGCGGTCTCGGGGTGGACAAGTGCACCTCTCTGGGACGGTCAGACCCGCTGGTTTTCTTTCATTCCCCCCCCCCCCCCCGTATCTGGGGGGTCTTTAGGGACCGTCCCTCAGGGCTCCCCCTGCAGGCCATTTTCCCCACTATTTCATAGGGGGTTCCTACTTTAGTCAGGTATTGTGCAGGGGCTGTAGCAGGCGTTGTGGGCCCTTGTTTGGGGCGCACCGATGCCACTGATGGCGCGATGTGGGGGGGGGGGGTTGATCCTGTAGACCGCATGGCGTGCTGAGGATGCCACCATTTTCTTGTAGATCATCTTTACAAGGCTTGTCTGCCATTTTTTAGTAGTTTCCCATTGAAATGCATTGGACGGCTATTTTGTTGTGGTCTCCCCATTAAAATGCATTGGGCGGCCATTTTCTCAGAGCCCGAGAATGCTGTATAGCGGTAAGTGGCAAGGCTTTAACTCTGGTGCTGACCCAGCTACTTCCTCTTCCTGTGAGGATCGCTTTCTGAACACTTTAGATCAGCTCTGCTCTCCCTAATATCGGGCGGCAGTGAGTCTATTGGGGTCCCTATAGGTCGCTCTCTCACTCTGCTATATCGCAGTTTAGTGTGCTGGGACTTGTAGTACTGCTGGCGCAGCGGTGTGGGGCCATTTTTTGCAGTATTTTTAAAATGACACTTTGCTGTCCCCGGGTTAACATGGAGTCCTAGGAGCAAGTATCACCTACCGATACCCTCCTTGGTGTTGCGGGGACCTCCAGGTCGCAACCCTAGTCTGCCTTAATGGTGGTTTTGGAAACCCTGGTGTCAAAAGTTGAAATGGTCCTAAAAAAAGAGGACTGGTAAAAAGCGCCCACTGCCCTCACCTGCCTCTTATCAGTATCCTCAGATTTTGAGGTGGATATGGCCTCACGGACGTGATTCACCCTGAGAGATCTACGTCATCGCACTCTGATGGCGAGGATGAAATATCCTCATCTGCAGCCGCGTGGGAAAATGCACTTATAGCGTCAATGCGGGAAACTCTAAAAATGGCAGATGATTCTACAGCGTCAGGGACGCAGGTGTCTCTCGCACACGCAAATCTCCGAAGTCGGGCACTTTTTTCCCTTGTCCGGAATTTTTTGACAAAATTGTCACTGAACAGTGGGGGGGCGCCCTAAACGCATGTTAGTGGTGTCGAAGCACTTTAAGAGGCACTATCGCCTTGTAGGCACTGTGGTAAAAAAAATAGACCGTTCCACCGAAGGTGAACCATCCGGTCTCCAGACTGAACAAATCTACTGTGGTCCTGGTGGAGGAGTCTCTGGCCTTTAAAGACCCTGTTTAGGGTGATTGTGCCGGTTCTCTCTCGGGAACGCTTTCAGGGGTTCTATTCAAACCTGTTCACTGTTCCCAGGAAAGAAGGCAAAGTGCGTCCAATCTTGGATCTCAAGGCTCTGAACCGCTTTCTATGCTACAGAAGTTTCGAATGGAGTCCATTCACATCAATGGTGTCGCTACACCAAGGGGACTTTTTGGCCTCTATCGATATCAAGGATGCATATCTGCACATCCCTATTTACGCTGGACGCCAGCGTTTTCTTCGCTTCGCTGTAGGAGAGGAGCATTATCAATTTGTGACGTTACCCTTTGTTCTCGATTCCGCTCCAAGGGTCTTCACCAAAGTGTTGGCTATGGTATTGGCATTACTGTAAAAGCGGAGGATTGCGGTACTGGGGTACCTGGACGATCTCCTCTTAAGAGCAGACTCAAATTCAGTCCTGTTGGGCGACTTTTCAATCACTATACGGACTCTGCAAGAGTTCAGTTGGAACATCAATTTCAAGAAATCTGCTCTGGGCCCGTCTTCCAAACTGGATTATCTGGGACTGACTCTGGACTCAGTCCCACCCAGGGTGTTTCTCCCTCTGGAAAAGCTACAAAAATTGCAGAAGGCGATTCGCTTGCTATTATCCAGCAATCTGTCCTCTCTGCGGACTTGCATGCGGGTGCTAGGCCTGATGGTGTCTACCTTCGTGGTGGTTCTGTTTGCTCAGTTCCACACGAGACCTCTGCAAAGAGAAATTCTTGTCAAGTGGAACAAGGATCCAAAATCTTTGGACAATCTGATTCGTCTGAGTCAAAACACAAGAAGTGCTCTACTATGGTGGCTCTGTTCCTTGGCTCTGTGTCAGAGCAAATTCTTCCTTCCCTTGTATTGGACCGTGGTAACAACGGATGCCAACCTGTTCGGTTGGGATGGAGTTCTTGGAAAGATGTCTGTCCAGGGGACCTGGACTCTGGAAGAGTCCAGACTACCGATCAATATTCTGGAACTCGGAGCGATAAAGCTTTGCACTGGACAAATTGTCTGCAAGGATGTCCAATTCGGATTCAATCAGACAATGCCATAGCCGTAGCACCAAGAGGGCACCAAGAGTGTCCTGGCAGCCCGGGAGGTGGCCAAGATCATAAAATGGGCAGAAAACTTTGTTCCAGCCCTCTCCGCCGTGCATATCCCCAGAGTGGAAAATTGGCAGGCGGATTACTTGGGTCGTCAAGTGTTGGATCAGGGGAAATGGTCCCTTTACCCGGAGGTATTTCACCTGCTGTGTGTCCGGTGGGGGACACCCGATGTGGACCTGTTAGCCTCTCAGCTCAACAAGAAGGTACAGAGATTTGTAGCCAGGTTTCGGGATACTCTGGCCAACGCCACAGACGCACTGGTGGTTCCTTGGGGTCAGTATCGACTGATCTATGCGTTTCTTCCACTAAAACTTCTGCCGAGGCTTCTGCGCAGAATAGAGGTGGAGGTTTTTCCAGTAATTCTGGTGCCTCCAGACTGGCCTCGCTGGTCTTGGTACGCCAAATCTGGGAGGGTTGGTCGCTGATGTTCATTGGAGACTTCCTCTCAGGGAATATCTGCTATCTCAAGGGCCGATCTTCCATCCTGCTTTAGAGTCGCTGGCTTTAACGGCGTGGCTGTTGAAAGCCAGGTATTGAAGGATAGGGGTCTTTCTGACTCTTTTTGTCCTCACGGAAGGACCTCGGAAGGGATTGGCTGCGTCTGCTGCGACCATATCCAGGTGGATCAGGCAGACAGTGGTACATGCTTATTCACTTAAGGGTCAGGTTCCACCTTTCCCTGTGAAGGCGAATTCTACTAGGGCGCTGAGTGCTTCTTGGGCTTTTCGCCATCAGATGTCAGTAATACAAGTTTGCAAGGCGGCAACTCGTCGTCTGTGCACACGTTCACAATATTCTACAAAGTAGATGTGTTGGCATCCTCAGATGCTTCCTTTGGCCACAAGGCTTTGCAAGCTGCCATTTAAAAGAGAACCTAGTCTCTTTGAGGGTGTAGATTTTTTCTAGGTGAGCTCCAGTTGTTCCTGGTTGAGCTCCATGTTACCTGGTTGACTAAGTTTTAGCCTTTGGGAATTACGTTATTTTCTGCGTTATTTTCCCACCCCTCATGTTAATACTGCTTTGGGACGTCTCAATGGTAAAGAAGAATATGGAGCTGCGTCTGTCAATGAATGATAGCGAAAACTGGATTTTTGACTTACCGTAAAATCCTTTTCTCTGAAGTTTGACAAACGCAGCACCCGCCCCTCTATATATAAGTTTGGTTGGGGTTATTCTCTTCTGTCACTGCTTGCAGCAAAACTGAATGCCTATAGCAGAGTGAGTGAGTGTATACCCCCAGAGACTGCCCTATAGGCGTGGTAAAGATTTTTCCTGCCTAGTGTCCTACTCCTGTAGGGGGCAGCATAACCCAATGGTAAAGAATAATATGGAGCTGCATCTGTCAATGAGCTTCAGAGAAAACGTTTTTACGGTAAGTCAAAACGTTTTTTTCGTACACGTACATGGTATAGCAGGCACATACCAGAAATATAAAGTTTTGGGGTAACAAATGTTTTAAATCGACTCTGTATCACTTGTAAAAAATGGGAATGCCACATCTTTGCTGCTTACTGGCCCCTACAGGTCCTCACCACTTATGGTTGTGTTGAAGATCTGCTCCTTTGCACTAGTTTGTCCTGTCTTAAAATATAAGACAGCTAGAGAAAATATAGCGTGCGGTAGGAGTAGGGGTAGAACTATTGAATAATTACAATGAGCATAAAGCAACAAAGCACCAGAGTTTCAACAAATGGGCTTCTAGAAATGAATTCCTGTTATTTTACAGACTGTGTTTATTTGCAACGGAGTCTGTGGTGATGGGGTCACTTTAAAGGGAAGGGCATAGGTGTTCTTCTTGCTGCGAGTCATCACTGAAGCAAAGCTCTTTTTAACAGAATGTTTTCTAATTCATCACAATGTGTCCCTTGCATTGTTTTGCCAGATCTAGTGCTCTTTGTATTATTGTGTAAATATTACTTTCAGTGTGCTTTAGAAGTGCAGTAAATATTAGACTTTGTAAACTTGATCAGAGCCTTGCAATCTCAATATTAACATTTTCTTAAGGCATCATACAAGTAAGCCTGCAGACCTTGGTGGGTTAAAGGAAAAGAGAAATGTAACTAGAGTAGACAGTAACGAAAATGGAAATTGAACGTGTAATAGAATCTCTGGATTTAAAGGTTTTCATCAATAAATGATAGGGAAGTAATACAGCCAGCTCTGCTCCTGTTCACTTTGGCAACAGGACTGTCGGAATCAGGCAAGTGTGTGTTTATGCTTTGTATAGCTGTCATTCTGTCTTTACACATTTTACTTATTCTCTATATTATGGATTTATTCCGTTTTGTTATCAGTCTTTATTATCTGGTCCATAGTGCACTTATTTTTTATTTTATTGACTGATTTGTGTAAGAATATGATATCCTGAGGGCAGTTATGTTTTACCTCTTTTATTTATTTGATTAAAAAAACATTTTAATGACAATTCTTTTTTACATTGTTGTCACATGATCTCATGAGAGTGAACTTTCCACAGTTCTTGATCATAAGGTTCAGTGCTATGTCCAATTGGCAACTGGTAAACATCGCATTTGGTGCCAGGTGTGTCAGCACAGTGTATTCAAGAATGACGTGAATTTCCTCACAATACATTTCCTGGTTCCAGGTACATAAAGGTGTGCATGGAATTGTAAAGGATGAGAAGAGAAAACCTGTCCCTAAAGCCACTATCATCTTCAATGAAGGAGTAAAAGTCTACACCAAAGAGGGAGGATACTTCCATGTTCTGCTTGCACCAGGTTTCCATAATATTAATGCCACTGCAGAGGGCTATCAGCAACAGAATACTCAGGTATGAATTTATTTGTTTGAGTAAAAAATATTACCGGATATAAGACATGCTGATGTTTATTATTGAAGTGAGCAGTTAGGTTTGTCTATTTAAAATTATGACTGAATTTTATATATGCAGTCCACTAGGCTAAAACACCTACTGGACCCTTTAAGATCTCTGGGATTTTTGTTATTTGATTCTTCTTATGCTCTATTTTTTGCATTGTGAGTCTCTCACAAATATAACAAAGATGTCCCTTCATACTTTTCAACATAAAACTAAGTTGATAATCTACTGTTGCTATTCTCTATTAGCTCAAGGGTCCCTAAAAAAAAAAAAAAAAAGTAGTAGGAATCTCACTTTATTCTGCCAAAAACTGAAATAGTTTAGAATTGACTGATACCCTCTGAAACAAATATATATTTAGTGCTTATCAATGTGTCCAAACAAATGCATTATGTTTTTTTTTTAAAGGATCACTTCATTTTTTTATTTTCCCTTTGTCTGTGTATACAAAATAAATAAATAAATATTAGAGGGTATTGTTTGATATAGTTGTTGCAGTGGGTGTGATTAATAAAGTGAGTGTTGCTACAGTGTTTGATTTGTAGTGTGCCACCTTTCCCCCTTTGCTTTGTTATGGTTTAGAAAAATAGGGCCTGGAGAAATACTGAGATTGTGGTAGTAAAATAAGCTCCATTGTTGGTGTCAGTAGCACCAATAATAATCCCCAGTATTGCTGTCATTGCCAACAGTAATAACCCCAGGCGTGTGTCAGGGCCAGCATTAACCTCCTGCATGTGTTGGCTCATGGGTGAGAGAGAAATGTGAGTTTGGTCACATGTACTGTAAGTGCAAATGCCAAAATCTTGGGGTAGTGTGTCACAAGGGAAATTTCCAAAGGAGGCACAGGTAAAAATATAATATGTTTCTCACTACAGTAAGAGAACAAAGTTATTTGCTGTTTTATCCCTTACCTATCCTAATCTAATAAAATAAATTTGTCTGTTACACTTTGTGTCCCGGCTTGTGACAAGTTTGATTTAAAAGTAACAGATGTCAGAAAAGACTAGACAGAAAATTAGCAGTGTAAGAATATATCCATCTCCATAATTATTATATAAAAGTCTGTTGTTATTATTTAAATATAAATTATATATATATATATTATGTATGTATATATATATGTGTATATATATGATTTTTTTTAATCAGAGAATAAAGTTTATTGAACAAACTTTAACAAATTCCACAATATTTGTGTCACAATAAAAATATATATCAAAAGTGCCCCAAGAGAGACATACAATGCACAAGCAGATACAAACATTAGGTACATTCGCATCCCAACTGGGAAATGCCTAGCAATACAGTACATAGTTCCATCCTAAGAAATCCACTCAATAAAACAGAAAATGATGGGCGCCATAATACACCGGGTTCAGAATATTCAAAGGAAAGGAGACATATTAGTAACAACCACAATCCCAGCATCCTCTTCATAACCAAATCTAGCCATCCATCCCAGACTCTGTCAAACTTGGCCGGACAGCACCTGTGTTGGTAAATAATCTTCTCATACTGAAGAGTGGTACTCTTGTGGCTAACCCACTCCTATGGAATGGAGGGGAAGAACTTTTCCAGAGTAATAAAAACACTTTCTGTGCCTGAAACAGGGCTATAGAGACTGCCTCTTTAACAAAGGGGTAATAAATTATATTTACATATAAATTATAATTTATTGGTTGATATAAAAAATATTGCATTTTATTTTATTATATAAGGTCCTAAAAATTACACAATATACATAAGTCTATTCTAATGGCTAATGGATATAATCAGTGCTTTCTTTTTTTCCATTATACTGCAGCCATGGACTTTCCAGCACGATTATGAATTCTGTAGTCTACTATTTTATGCTTTTAGCAGTGGTTCCCTTCAAAAAATATAATGTATCCCCTGAGATATGTACTGTTGCCTCCTTCAGAAACATTATTGCACTGTGTTTAAATGTCGTGCAGACCTCTGTCGAGCAGGAGAAGGGAATGGGTTGTCCGTAGTATGCCTCTCAGCTGAAGACATCCATGTGATCCCTAAACTGGTTGCCATAGACTCTAGGCTAAACTGGGTCAGCTGCATCTCAATCTGCTGGCAACATCCCTGAGCCTCAGCCAGGCTGGCCCTATAATTTAACTGTCAGGAGTCGCTCAGCCATGGGGTTACTCCGCGGACCTGCCAAAGATAAAAAGTGAAGTCCCCTCTTTGGATTGCACAGTGAAAGACCTAGTCTGCATGTATTATGTGAATAATGTTGATGGTACTTACTGCTGGTCTGATGTGGGGTGCTAGCAGAATTTTTTAAATGTGCTTTAGGACCCTTCAAAAATATAGTTGAAATTTCTTTCTCTCGTTCATTGAGGGACACAGGAAGTCTTAAACCTTTGAGTTATCCTGCTGCCTAAAGAATAATTGGACTATGTACCAGGAGGATGGATGTGTATTTCCCCTAAAGAATGTGGTACTCCACCTGATAAGACCCCTGGTGGACACTCCATGGGCTTTTCAAGACTGTCCGGATCTTCTAGATCAATGATTTGGACTAATCTTCCATCCTGGTCTGTGCTGCAGGATCTAGATAGAGGGATTCCTTAGTCTGATGTCATGTAAAATACTGATGTATAACTGTTGTGCGGTCACTGGATTGTATCTTTTGAGTTTAAAAAGAAAAACAAAAAAACTTTTTGATTAAAAAAAGATAAGAGGGATTCCAGTGATCATTATTGCTTCATATTGACCCAGGTGGATCTAGGATGTTAGCCTGGTAAGAGTTCTGGCAGATGCACGATAAGCTCTGCTAAACTGACTTGATTTACTGTCCCAGGGGTCAATATGCTGTCCTGCTCCATGGTCGCTGGCTTCTATGACATGGCTATTGAAGCCCAGGTTATAAGGGGTGGGGTTGTCTTGGAATCTGTGATTCCTATGATGGTCAAATCTAGAAAGTGTACTTTCCACAAAATCTATAATTGATGTCACCCTAGAAACTTCTCTGTGGAACAAATTCTCTTTCTTGCAGCTGGGTCTAGACCAGGATCTGGTCCATGGTACTATCAAGGGTCAGGTTTATACCACTTCCATTCTGTTTCAGAGACCATCTCACTCTTTTATTAATGGTTCTCCTATGTGGCCCGCCCAGTTTGTTCCCCAGTGACTCCATTGGGCCTGAAACAGGTTCTCACCATGCTTCAGAAACCGCCATATGAAACTCATTTAAGACATTGCTCTCTCTCTGCTGATCCACAAGGTGGTTTTTCTTGTCGCCATCACCTCTGCAATACAGCTGTCTGAACTAGCAGCCTTTTCTTGCAAACAACACTGTTTGATCTTGCAAGCTGGTGTTTAGTCCCAGGACTTCTTTCTTGCCTAAGGTAGTTTCCACCTTTCACCTCATTGTTCTCTTGTCCCTCTGTCCAGCTCCAGTTCAACAAAATAGAAATTCCTGGAGGAGGTTCAGGTTGTATCACTTTTAGTCATTCCAGGTGGACCCTTGAAGTATTCCCCAGCTTCTAATTCCACCATTTCTAGTTTGCTTATACAGATTTTCATTCAATCTTAATGTCCCAAGCATTGGGTGTTCGCCTTTCCTGTTGAGGCTCACTCTGCTAGGTCTGTGAGCATCTATTGGTCTGCTACTTGGTCCTCGGTTTACACTTTTTTTAAATTCTACCACGTGGGTGTTTCTGCATCATATAATGCCAGCTTTGGGCGTTAGGGTTCTTCAGGTAGCTCTTTGAGCTTGGGCATCAAAAACAATACTACTACCTAAACATTTGTTACCTTAACACAGGGAATGGATTAAGGTAAAATATTTAGGCATCTTTAAAACCACTTTAATAGACTAGAAAGACATTTTCATTTTTTTTAATCAGTATAAAGTCCTTTTCTTGAAGTCTTCAAAGGACTATATATACATGTGTATCTTAAAAAATTATAATATCAAAAAGTTAATTTATTTCAGTTATACATACTATATCTCCTATAATATATAGATTCATTACACACAGAGTGATATATTTAGAACATTTCTTTCTTTAATTTTATTGATTATATCTTACAGCTATTGAAAACCCAAAATTCTGTATCAGAAAATTATAATATTACATAAGACCAAAAAAAAAAAAGGATTTGAATACAGAAATGTTGGCTTACTGAAAAGTATGTCCATGTACAGTCTAATATGCACTCAGTACTTGGTCAGGGCTTCTTTTGCACAAATTTCTGCATCAATGTGGCGTGGCATGGAGGCAATCAGCTTGTGGCACTGCTGAGGTGTTATGGAAGCCCAGGTTGCTTTGATAGCAGCCTTCAGCTCCTCTGCATTGTTGGGTCTGGTGTCTCTCATCTTCCTCTTCTACCTTGACAATACCCCACAGATTCCCTATGGGGTTTAGATCAGGCGAGTTTGCTGGCCAATCAAGCACAGTGATACCATGAATATTAAACCAGAAATTGTACTTTTGGCAGTGTAGGCAGGTGCCACGTCCTGCTGAAAAATGAAATCCGCATCTCCATAAAGCTGGTTAGCAGAGGGATGCATATAGTGCTCTAGAATTTCCTGGTAGAGGGCTGCACTGACTTTGGACTTAATAAAACACAGTGAACTGACACAAGCAGATGACATAGCTCCCCAAATCATCACACCGCACCTCATGCAACTTGGATTCTGTGACTCTTCCTCCAGACTCTGGGACCCTGATTTCCAAATGAAATGCAAAATTACTTTCATCCGAAAAGAGGACTTTGGACCACTGAGCAACAATCCAGTCTTTTCACCTTAGCCCAGGTAAAGCACTTCTGACGACATCTCTGGTTCAGGAGTGGCTTGACACAAGGAATGGGACCATTGTAGCCCATGTCCTGAATATGCCTGTGTGTGGTGGCTCTTGAAGCATTGACACCAGCTGTAGTCCACTTCTTGTGAATCTCCCACAAATTCTTGAATTGCCCTTGCTTCACAATCCTCTCAAGACTGCAGTTGCTTGTGCACCTTTTTCTACCACACTTTTTCCTTCCACTCAACTCTCCATTAATAGGCTTGGTTACAGCACTCTGTAAACAGCCAGCTTCTTTAGCAAAGACCTTTTGTGACTTACCCTCCTTGTTGGGGCTGTCAATGACTGTCTTCTGGACAACTGTCAAGTCAGCAGTCTTCCCCATGATTGTGTAACCTACTGAACCTGACTGAGAGACTATTTAAAGGCTCAGGAAACCTTTACAGGTGTTAACTAGCTGATTAGAGTGTGAAACCAAGAGTCTACAATATTGAACTTTATTACAGTATTCAAATTTTCTGAGATACTGACTTTTGGGTTTTCACTAGCTGTAAGTCATAATCCTCAAAAAAAAAAAAAAAAAATGCTTGAAATAGATCACTCTGTGTTATAAATATATATATAAAATATATGCGTTTGACTTTTTGAATTGAATTACTGAAATAAAATAACTTTTTCATGATATTTAAAATTTTTGAGATGCACCTGTAAATGCCAGATTTAAGACTTGTTTTCTTCAGTAGACTCTAGATAAAGTATTTAACAGTCAGTACAAAACAAAAAATATTTTTTGTTCAAACAAATCAAGGATTCAACATTATTTGTTTTTTGTGTTCTTTCCAGGTTCATGTTCGACATGATGCAGCCAGCTCTGTTGAAATAATCTTTGTCATGGATAACCGTATTTTTGGACTGCCTCGGGAGCTGGTTGTTACTATTGCAGGTAGGATATTGTACCGTATTTATTAAAAGCTTCAAACACATTCCTTAGTCATTAACAGGGCAGATTTCACTGTACAGAGGGAATTCCAAGTAATGAAATATGAAAGTGATTCTAAACCTAACGTGTTTTTTAAAAATGTCATACTCGCCTGCTCTGTGCAAAGGTTTTCCACAGAGCAGCTCTGAACCTCCTCTTCTTGGGGTCCCCTGCTGGCACTACTGGGTCCTCCTGTTTGGTGAGTGCCCCCATTAAAAGCTGCACTCGTGCAGACTCAATTCCGAGCCACACTGCCTGCATTCATAGATACCGACAGTGTGACTTTGCTCCACCCCCTGCTCTCTCTTGTCAAAGAATTTGATTGGCAACAGTGGGAGTCGCTGGCTATCTGTCTTGTGAGGTGAGAGAGGCGCTGCTCTCGAAACAGTGCTGGATTGAGATTGGGCTCAGGTAAGTATCTGGGTGGGAGGGGTTCTGGTCACAGAAGTTTTTTTTACCTTAATGCAGAGAAAGTCTTTAGAACCACTTCAAATCAACTTGCTAGAGGTTAATGAAAAACATGGCGTTTTGTAGTACATTATTAAAGGAAATTTGTACTAAGAGAAATATGTAGGATGCTGTTGCTGAACACCTTCTGAAAATGCTAGCTGCCTGTCTGTCTCAGGGGTCAATACTTTTAAAACACAGACCAGGAAAGTGAGACTTTCCACTCCTGGTGTGCTTTCTTGTTACTGGTAATTACTCAAAGTATTGACACCAAAGACAGCAAGGCAACCAGCATTTTTCTAAATAGCCTCTATACTTTCCCTGAACCTGATAGGCTGATAGTGACCCTATACCTATTTTGTGTGCTGTGCAAAAAACAATTAATAGTTTGCAATATATTGTATTTCCCAGAACTGTACTAATATATGATTTGCTGAATTCATTACTCTTTCATTTTGAGTCTGTTTATTTTATCATTTATCAATAATAAGAATAAGGTAACAGCATTTGAATTCAGTTTTGGCATATATAGTACATGAAGATGCGTGTAAGTTTAGTTGATATTTCCAAGAGAGAATTTCAGATGCAGCGTCTATAAATGACCTTTTCAGTACAACACAACCTATTTTGTTTACACTATGTAGCGTCATTATATGTGAACCAGGATGTGAATCATAAATAATCCTGAATTGGTTATTTTCTCTATCGTTCATCAACAGACGCAGCTCCATCTTCATTACTAGTAGGGTTATGCTCTTTCCATCAGGAATAGGCACTAGGCAGGAAAAAAGCTTAACCACACCTATGGGGGCTGTCCCTGCAGGCATAGCCCCTCACACTCTATCATTAATCAGGTTTGTTCTTCCTAGTTTTAGGAATAGGACCTAGCCCTGCTGGGTCTCTGGTCTTAGCTGTAACAAGAAAAGTTTGTGATTTTTTTTTTTCACTAGTTAGTTCCTGAGGACCAAGTTCGAGAGGAACTACAAGCAACAGCTGGCTGGGGTTTTCGCACTGGATAATCTAGATCCTTAAGGTCTCCCAGCCTTGCCATCGAGTGTGAGCAGGGTATAGTCCAGAACTAGGCCTCGCCACGACAGTGCCCCGATGGATGGGGACGAGCATGCGAGTGGACCGTCTCGCTGGGACGCAAACGACCTGAAACGCCCTGAGTCGCAGCTTCCCCTTGGCTGACAGCACCCCCACCCCGGGTGGGAGGTGATCTGTGTTGGAGTGGTGCCCACCTGGTACCGTGGTATGGTGAGTAAATGTTGCCCCCCAAAAACCCCTGGCGGTTTCGGGGGGGGGTCGTGGGCCCCTCCCTGGGATGGTCGGACCTTAGGGGCTCCCTCGGTTTCCTGACACCTCAGAGGACTAGTCTGGTATTCTCCTCTGCATTTCCCCACCCATAGCATGCAGTAATAACGCGGCCGTTATGGCGCTTATTTGAGGGGAGTGAATGGTCCTGTTTGGGTCCCTGGTCAGGGACCTTTAGATGCTTATTGTTATGTTTAGATGCTTTTAGGGGTCCTGGAGACCGCATGGTGTGCCATGGGCGCTGCCAATTTGCTGTGGTTCGTGATTTCTATGTTCCCATTAAGATTAATTGGGCAGCCATTTTATATAATTCCCCATTGAGAATGTATGAGCGGCCATGTTTTTTTGAGGTCCGTGGGCTGGACAGGTTTGCGGCATGGCTTTTTACAGATAAGGGCAGAGTTTTCTCTTCTTCCTGTTTTGTCAGTATCATACACTGATCGTGCTGGCAGCTTCTTGAGGTTTTTTTCTCATCTACTCTGCTATTATTATATAATTATCAGGGATTGAGAGCCCGCAGTGTTAGCAGTGGGACAGCGTTTTTTGCTGGCTTAAAGGGACAGTACCCAAAAAAATTTTATTACATAACTTGGAGTCCCAGGATAAAAAATTTCACCTGCAGACCCCCTGGGAGCGATTTCGGGACTTTCCGATTCCCAGTCTTAGCCAGAGATTGCAGTTTTTTTTTTTTTTTTTTTGCAAAATTTGATGTCCAAGGTAGATTTGGTCATTTCTGGTACTGCCAGCCGCAAACGCCCTCCACCCTCACCTCCATCAGCAGGGTTTTCAGACTCTGTTATAGATATGGTCGCTGCAGAGGCAGACCACCTTGAGGGGTCGGTGTCTTCGCATTCTGATGGTAAAGAGGACCTGTCCTCATCAACCGCAGTGCGGAAAACCGGCATTGGTGGAAGCTATGATCGTTTCTCTGCGGGAAAATCTAAAAATGGCTGATGAACCTACAGCGTCAGGTGCGCAGGTGCCTTTTGGTTCCCGCAAATCCCCAAAGTTGGGGAAAGTTTTTCCCTTGCCCAGAATTTTTTCACTCCATTGTAGATGAACAATGGAGACGCATAAAGCACATGTTGGTGGTGCCTAAGCATTTTGCATGCCGTTACCCCTTACGGAGGCGTTGTCCATCAGGTGGACTGTTCCACCAAAAGTAGATGCTCTGGTGACCAGATTGAATAAGGCGACTCTGGTACCAGTGGAAGAATCGCCAACTTTTCCGAATCCTGTGGATAGACGGGTGGAATTGTTGTTCCGCCATTTACACGTGGTGGCAGGTCACAGGTAAAGACTACCTTTGTGAATGTTCTGGTAGCGCAGACTGCTGCTGAATGGGTGAAGTTATTTAAAAGTAACTTGGAAACTGCACGGCTCCCTCCTGGTAAAGCTCTGTTATTCATGTGTGATATGTCCCTGGATTCACCTCCGTTAGTGGCCAGGACGTCAGCAGTGGGGATTACGATTAGGCGATTGGTATCGCTGAAATGCTGGTCAGCTGACCAGGCCTCAAAAAAGGCTGTGGCTGATCTTCTTTTTACAGGGGAGAGGCTGTTTGGATCCTCTCTGAATGAGTTGATCAAAGGTATCACAGGGGGTAAGAGCACTAATCTGCCCCAATCTTCAAAAAGTAAGACACCACGTCCTAGGCGGGGGCCTTTCTTTAATGTTCATGAGTGTTTTTTGTGCTTCCGAGTTGCAAAAGAAAGAAAAAATGGTTCAGGTCTTCTGGGGGTCCCTTAAAGCCATGGTCGGGAAAGTCCGGAAAATCTGGGCCTGCCGACAAGTCCTCAGCTGCATGAAGGGGTTGGGGGACGTCTTTGTTTCTTTCAGGAACCCTGGACTTCCTTAATTCAGGACAAGTGGGTTCACAAACTGATCCGATCAGGGTACAAGATCGAATTCCGGTCTCGTCCGTTGGACAGGTTCTTCCTGTCCAATCTACAATTACCCCCAGTCCGGTTACAGGACCTGCATGGGGAGGTACAAGATTTGCTGTTGCAAGGAGTGATTGTACCGGTTCCATCTCAGGAACGGTTTCAAGGGTTTTATCCAAACCTATTTACAGTGCCCAGACAGGAGGGCAAGGTGTGTCCCATTCTGGATCTCAAGGCTCTGAATCGCTTCGGGTGAGTACAGAGGTTTCGGATGGATTCCATCAGCATAGTAGTGGCGTGTCTTCATCAGGGAGAGTTTTTAGCCTCCATAAAAATCAAGGACGCATATCTACACATCCCTATTTACGCTGGACTCCAGCGGTTTCTTCCCTTTGCAGTAGTAGAGGAACATTATCTATTTGTGGGGTTACCCTTTGGCCTCACCTCCGCTCCCAGAGTGTTTACCAGGGATCTAGCTCCGGTATTGGCATTGTTACGCCAGTGGGGGATTGCGGTACTAGGGTACCTGGACGATTTCCTGTTGAGAGCGGACTCTCACTCAGCCATGTTTTGGGATTTGGAGATCAGGACTCTACAAAAGTTTGGTTGTAACATCAATCTCATGAAATCCTTGCTGACTCCTGTCCTGAGACTGGAGTATCTGGGCTTGACTCTAGATTCAGCCTTGGCAAAGATTTTTTTTTCTCCCCCTGGACAAGCTACAAAAGTTGCAGGGGGCGATTGGGTTGTTGCTGGACAACAGTCTGTCCTCTCTGCGAGTTTGCATGCAGGCCTTGGGTCTGATGGTCTCGCCCTTTGAGGCGGTCCCCTTTGCTCAGTTCCACACAAGACCGTTGCAAAGGGTGATTCTGGTCAAGTGGAACAAGCATCCAAAGTCTTTGGATTCTGTGATTCGGTTGAGCCACAACACAAAGTCTGCTCTGTTGTGGTGGATTCAGTCTACAGCTCTGTGCCAGGGCAAGTCCTTTCTTCCGTTGTTTTGGACAGTGGTAACCACGGACGTCAGGCTGGGGCGGGGTGCTGGGGAAGTTCTGTGCCCAGGATACCCGGATGATGGAACAGTCAAGACTTCGATAAATTTTTGGCGCTCAGAGCAGTAAAGCTATGTCTGCGTCATTGGACAACTCGTCTGCAAGATTGTTCGGTTTGGATTCAGTCAGACAATGCCACGGCTGTGGCTTACATCAAACACCAGGCGGGCACCAAGAGTGGCAGCCAAGGAGGTGGCCGAGATTCTGGCCTGGGTGGAAAGCTTTGTTCCAGCCATCTCTGCTGTACACTTTCCAGGTGTGGAAAACTGGCAGGCGGGTTACCTGAGTCGTCAGGTGTTGGATCAAGCGGAGTGGTCCCTGCACCTGGAGGAGTTCATCTCCAGTGTGTTCGGTGTGGGGACTCCCAAGGTTGATCTTTTTGCTTCTTGCCTAAGCAAGAAGGTTCAGAGGTTCGTAGCCAGGTCTCAGGATCCTCTGGCCAAGGCCGATGTCCGTATCGGCTGATTTATGCCTTTCTCCCATTTAAACTTCTGCTGCGGCTTCTACGCAGGATAGAGGTGGAATGCATTCCGGTCATTCTGGTGGCTCCGGACTGGTCTCCCCGGTCTTGGTATGCGGACCTAATAAGGCTGGTCGCCGATACTCCTTGGAGAATTCCTCTCAGGGAAGATCTGCTGTCTCAAGGCCTAATCTTCCATCCTGCTTTACAGTCACTTGCTTTAACGCAATCTTCCTGGAAGTCGACTTTCTAGCCTTTAAGAGTGTAGGAATCACAGAGTCAAAGACCCCTATTCCGCAACACCTGGCTGCTGAAAGCCAGGTGTTGCGGAATAGGGGTCTTTGACTCTGTGATTCCTACACTCTTAAAGGCTAGAAAGTCGACTTCCAGGAAGATTTATCATCGTACTTGGAATTCATACATCTCATGGTGTGAATCACTGAAGGTGCATTCTAACTTGTTTTCTATAGCTAGGATTTTGGCCTTTCTGCAGACACTAGTTGAACAGCGGAGCGGTTGGCTTGGGCACAATCAAAGGCCAAGTCTCGGCTTTGGCTATATATTTCCAATGCCCATTAGCTACGCATGCATTGATTTGTACTTTCATCCAGGGAGTGCGCCATATGGCTCCTCCGAGATGATCTCTGCTGGCTCTGTGGGATCTCAGTCTGGTGTTATCCGTTCTTCAAAAGCCTCCTTTTGAAAAAAATCAGATTTCTCTGCCTTTGTTGTCTCAGAAGGTTGCGTTCTTGGTGGCTATCACTTCTGCTCGCAGAGTATCTGCATGGCAGCGTTGTCCTGCTGCTCCCCTTATCTGGTGCTACACAGACCTAAAGTGGTACTTCGTCCTAATCAGTCGTTTCTCCTTAAGGTGGTTTCTGATTTTCCTTTGAATGTGTTGCTTTCACTCTGTCCTAAGCCCATGCATCCTAAGGAACATGCGTTGCATTCTTTGGATGTAGTTCTGGTGATCAAGGTTTATTTGTCCTTTCTGATGGACCTCGTAAGAGATTGGCTGCGTCTGCTGCGACCATTTTCAGATGGATCAGGCAGACAGTGGTACAGGCTTATTTACTGAAGGGTCAGGTTCCTCCTTTCCCTGTGAAGGTGCATACTACGAGAGCGCTGAGTGCCTTTTGGGCTTTTCGCCATCAGGCGTCGGTGCTGCAAGTGTTCAAGGCGGCAACCTGGTCTTCTGTGCATATGTTTACAAAATTCTACAAAGTAGAAGTGTTGGCATCCACGGATGCTTCTTTTGGCCGCAAGGTTTTGCAGGCTGCAGGTTGAAAGAGAACTCTTTTTTAGTTTCTCTTTGAGGGTGTAATTTTGTTCTAGGAGAGCTCTGGTTGTTCCTGGTTGAGCCCCATGTTACTTGGTTGGCTACGTTTAGCCTTTGGGGGACTTGCGTTAGTTTTTTGCATTGTCTTCCCACCCCCCATAAATATACTGCTTTGGGACATCCCTACTAATAATGAAGATGGAGCTGCATCTGTCAATGAACGATAGAGAAAACTGGATTTTTGTAAGAACTTACCGTAAAATCCCTTTCTCTGAAGTTAATTGACAGACGCAGCACCCGCGCCTCTACTTCTGAGTGTATGGGGATTTTTCTATTCTAAACACTCCTTGCAACTAAACTGTTTGATGATAGCAGAGTGTGAGGGGTTATGCCTGCAGGGGCAGCCCCCATAGGTGTGGTTAAGCTTTTTGTCTGCCTAGTGCCTATTCCTGATGGGGGGAGCATAACCCTACTAGTAATGAAGATGGAGCTGCGTCTGTCGATGAACTTCAGAGAAAAGGATTTTGCGGTAAGTTCTTACAAAAATCCAGTTATTCTTTCGTGGCCTAAATTCCCAGCGCTGCTATGATAACAAGCAAATAGGATGAAGGCTAAGTTTAGAGGACTTAGGCACAGTGCCTACCAACCTGACTTGCATTGTGTACAAGAAAACCACAATTAGATTTCCATTTACTGTACAGCAAAACTATAATTACTATATAATATATATTGGATCGCCTTAAATAACAATACTATTTAAAAGAGAAGTATGGCTTTTATTTAAAAAAAAAAAAAAGCAATCGTACTCGCCTAGATGGCTGCAGCACCGATCCCATCTGCATCTGTCTCCTGCCACCTCTAAGACTAAGAACTGAGAGAATAAACACCTCTGATCGCTCAGCTCTTGGTCTTCTGCCTGCAGAGAGCCAGTGACTGTCAGTCACCAGCTCTCTGTTTTACCACTCCAGCGCTTACTGGAGTGCTAGACTGTGGAGGGGGCAGGAGCAGCTGGTTCAGGCTCCCAACAGCTCGCTGAGAGGCTCAGCCGGCTGACACTCCAGGCATCAGGGTAGATCCTGACTGTCAAGTCGGACTTTTTCCTAAGCTTGGACTGGCTGTGTGATGTCAGTCGACAGCATGCTAAAGCCCATTTTCTGCTGAAATTGGTCACAGGAGTACAGAACGAACTGCACTCCTTTTAATATATAGAACAAGCATAGCCAAAAAAAGCTTTGCCTATACAGTGCCTTTTATTCACCCCTTGACTTTATACCTATTTTGTTACATTACAGCCTTAAGTTCAATGTTTTGTTAATCTGAATTTTTTGTGATGGATCAGAACACAATAGTCTAAGTTGGTGAAGTGAAATGAGAAAAATATATACATAAAACTATTTTTTAGAAATAGAAAACAGAAAATTGGCATGTGCGTATGTATTCACCCCCTTTGTTATGAAGCCCATAAAAAGCTCTGGTGCAACCAGTTGCCTTCAGAAGTCGCATAATTAGTGAAATGATGTCCACCTGTGTGCAATCTAAGTGTCACATGATCTGCCATTACATAGACGCACCTTTTTTGAAAGGCCCCAGAGGCTGCAACACCTAAGCAAGAGGCACCACTAACCAAACACTGCCATGAAGACCAAGGAACTCTCCAAACATATAAGGGACAATGTTTTTGAGAAGTACTATTCAGGGTTAGGTTATAAAAAAATATCCAAATCGTTGATGATCCCCAGGAGCACCAAAAAATCTATCATAACCAAATGGAAAGAACATGGCACAACAGCAAACCTGCCAAGAGATGGCTGCCAAACCAAAACTCACGGACCGGGCAAGGAAGGCATTAATCAGAGAGGCAGCACAGAGACCTAAGGTAACCCTGGAGGAGCTGCAGAGTTCCACAGCAGAGGCTAGAGTTGGGCTTTATGGCAGAGTGGCCAGAAGAAAGCCATTACTTTCAGCAAAAAGGCACGTTTTGAGTTTGCGAAAAGGCATGTGGGAGACTCCCAAAATGTATGGAGGAAGGTGCTCTGGTCCGATGAGACTAAAATTGAACTTTTCAGCTTTAAAAAAAAAAGCTATGTCTGTCGCAACCCCAACACATCACATCACCCAAAGAACACTATCCCCACAGTGAAACATGGTGGTGACAGGATCATGCATCAGGGGATGTTTTTCAGCAGCCAGGACTGAGAAACTGGTCAGAGTTGAGGGAAAGATGGAGGGTGCTAAATACAGAGATATTCTTGAGCAAAATCTGTACCACTCTGTGCATAATTTGAGGCTAGGATGGAGGTTCACCTTCCATCAGGACAATGACCCCGAACACACTGCTAAAGCAACACTTGAGTGGTTTAAGGGGAAACGCCCAAAGCCCAGACCTTAATCCAATAGAAAATCTGTGGTCAGACTTAAAGATTGCTGTTCACAAGCACAAACCATCCAACTTGAAGGAGCTGGAGCAGTTTTGAAAGGAGGAATGGGCAAAAATCCCAATGGTAAGATGTGGCAAGCTCATAGAGACTTATCCAAAGCGACTTGGAACTGTGATTGCCGCAAAAGGTGGATCTACAAAGTATTGACTTTAGGAGTGTGAATAGTTATGCACATTGACTTTTTCTGTTTTGTCCTATTTGTTGTTTGCTTCACAAAAAAAAAAAAAACATCAAAGTTGTGGGCATATTCTGTAAATTAAATGATGCAAATCCTCAAACAATCCATCTTCTAGGTTGTGAGGCAACAAAACACGAAAAATGCCAAGGGGGTGAATAATTTTGCAAGGCACTGTACTTCTCCTTTAATTCACACACTGTGACTTTTTGTTTTGTTGTTTAAGGTTTACATATTTAACTGTCTTGTTACTGGTTTTCAGGAGCCACAATGACAGCCTTGCTCCTTATGGCCTGCATTATCTGGTGTGTGTGCTCTATCAAGTCCAACAGACACAAGGATGGATTCCATCGGCTGCGGCAGCATAATGACGACTATGAGGATGAGATACGTCTGTCTGCAGGATCCAAGAAATCCCTACTAAGCAATGAGTTCCAGGATGAAACAGACACAGAGGAAGAGACACTGTACACCAGCAAACATTGAAAACACAAAATTGCCAGGAGCAGTTGCACCAAGTAGGAGACCCAGTTCTCCCCACTCTAGGGAAAAATTCCTGGTTTGGCTTCAGCAACTTCCTGACGTTCATACTTGCACATTTTGCCATTGATCTTCTTTGGAACTACTTTTATGTTTAAGTGTCCTTTTATTTTATTTTATATTATTATTTTTGTGTGTTTGTGTGGATGAAGCCTATTGTCTGCTAGCAGAATATTGGAAAGATCTAAGGAGTCGAACAGCGTTGGATTGCTAGTGAAGCCTTACCTAGCGCACACTTTACTGCTCAGCAGCCATTTTAGGTTAGTTAGGAGCTATTGCAATATTTGACAAGGTGCTTTATTGAGCCTTTGTACTTCTTTCTTCTATGACCTCTCCACAGCAGAACAATATTGACTGTCTAGGTGAAAGTGATGTCATCTCTATTGTATTTGCTAACTGATTGAGATTATTTCTTGACCAGTTTTTTTTCTTCATATTTTATGCCACAAAACATGAATGTCTCACATGAGAACACTAACATTCATATAGTTGCTGAATGTCCTTCTAAAAATTCAAAAAGGTTGTGAACCTAGAGTGCTTTAATATCACTTAGTTCTCTTCAGAACATATAGTTATGAAGAAGCTATGGACATTAGGTACAACAGAACACCAGCTTTATCTATAGGCTGCTGAATTGTCAGCAAGCTTTCCCATTTACCACGACTTGCCATTTCCAGCAAGGTAGCAAAAAGCACATTTCCCAGAATCCTTTGCTTGCTGTGTTCATTTTTTCACTGAAACATAGCAGGTGTGTTCTTCATTACTAAAAGCCAAGCTAAATAATGCACTACTATTCCTTATATAGGAATAAAATATTTCTGCCTATGTATAAGCGATACATGAAGAGGCATCATATTTCTCATAAATGAGGATGAGGCCCCATGTTTGCAGTCCCTACATATTGTGGGTTTGATCAAGTTACATGTGTTTAGATCTGTGATGATTATTATTTTTTTTTTTTTTAGTTG
Organism: Pelophylax lessonae; assembly: GCF_965119305.1. Taxonomy (NCBI): domain Eukaryota; kingdom Metazoa; phylum Chordata; class Amphibia; order Anura; family Ranidae; genus Pelophylax; species Pelophylax lessonae. Next base: position 120,234,390 of record NC_138769.1, on the reverse strand, counting down.
TAACTTGTCATGTTTGTGACAAAAGGTAAATCTTTGAACTCATGTTCAGTTTGCTAAGATAGCTGCCAAATCCACTGCCTTATACTGTCCTGTACAGCTTGGATGGGATTTATCACTCCTGTCCCATGCAGTAATTATCCATACACTTTTTCACTGATTGTACTGAAAATGCTATTGGCCTTTGAGATTTTATACTTATTTTTGAGCTTGTTACAGGTAGAAGTTCTGTCCCTGAGCAAGATGTTGTATAATGTGAACTGGTAGCTTTTGGGCATACAGTATGTAGAGAAATAATTATGTACATTCTGAAGTCTATTCTTCTAGTGATTTTTCACCAACTTGGTTTGTAAACAGATGTCTTATCTGATCAGTAATTATACTGGCATGATCAAAGGTTTTGTTACTGCAGCGCTGGTGTTTATCCCACTGTTTGAGGCTTTAAGCTCTTGAATGACATGCCGTTTTCATATTGCTAGGAAATGTAAAGCGAAGTAGGCAAAGATTGTATTAACAAATGTCTGATCCTTAAGCCGTCCAAAGACTAATCAAAATTCAAACGGTTTAGCAGGAACCAGCTAAATTTCCATCTATCTATGGGCAGGCTGGTTGGACTGAAGTAGTTCTAACGTTCAGCTTCACCACAATTTTTTTGTGGAATTACGGCGGCTGGCTATAGCCAGCAGCCCTAATCATTGTATTCTACCAGCAGAGAAACCACTCGCTGTCAGAATACAATAGCGCAGTTTTGAAGGTGGAATTTAATGATTTTCTTTCCTTCAACATGTGGTTGAAGGATAGAAAATTGCTTAATGTATGGCCTACCCTAATTTGATTATAGAGTAATGCTATTAAATAGTGTTCCATTGTGTAGATCAAGAACAGATTTATGTCTTTCTCAACTGTAGGTGTGCTGATCTGTCTGGTTACTTCTGTGCAGTTTTTCCAAGTCACCCTGGCTCAAAGGACCCTCTATCTGTTGTATGCCACCTATAGACGTCTGTAGAAAGTCTTCAACATCTAGTGTCGGTGGTGCAGGTAGCGTAAATAGCTTGGACACAGGACTTTACACTAAGAGAATAGGGAAAACAAGGAAAGCTTCTTGTTTAACATACTGAATGCTTTTTGGTGACTTACATTTTAACATGGACTTTTAAGTCCCGGTTCACACTTGTGCGATGCGGGAAGGCTGCAAATTCGCAGCCTGTTCCCGCATCGCAAACGCACATCTGGCAGTTCACACTGCCATATGCGATACGCAGGGGGTGTCAATTAAATGTTAACGACACCCCCAGTTTGATCGCATATCGCAGTGCGATCTGACAGTTCGCACAGGATCGGATCGCACAAGTGTGAACCACTGTGCGATCCGATCCTGATGCGGCTGAAAAAAAGGGTCATGTGCGAGTTTGGTGCGGATACAGTGCGAATTCAGACATACAAAGTGTATGGCTGAATTCGCATCCGCACATCCGATCGCATGTAATGAAGGAGCAGTGCGCTCCGAATTACATGCAATCGCCGCACTCACAAAAATGTGAACCAGCCCTCAATTACATAAAAAGTTGTACTATAATCTTGTGTAGACATAATGCGCAAATATGCCAGTAAACAGTACCGAGCCTGCAGTTACTTACAATGCCCCTTGATAAAAGGATAGGCCGAACTGCTTAGCCAGCTAGTGCTTAAAAACAGGAGCAGGGCAGCTACTCTTTGGTTTCAGATAAAGACAGTGATTAATGGAGGTGTGAGATATTCTCAAATACAGGGAACTGTGCGCCTGCAAGAGGAAGTCTGCATCTATGGCAGGCCAATGTCAGCCAACTTTGTTTTTTCTATAGTGTAGGGAAGGTTTAGACCAGGGGTGTCCAACATGCAGTCCAACGCAAAATTGTGAACTTAAAAATGTTGATTCTTTTTTGGGGGGGGGGGTCTTTTTCTGAAAATGCGTTTACACTTCGCAAACACATGTGGTCGAAGAAAAAATTGTCAAGGACTCTTTACTGGATTTTGGAAGTTTTAACTTCCCAAAGAAAAATATCCCACTCTTCACAATCACATCTTATTCATGTCAAGAGTTTTCGGCAGCACCTATATTTGTGAGCAACTGTTTTTAAAGATGGACACAAAGGGCAAAATGAGAACCAAAATATCTGATGAGCACCTTCAGAATTCATAGGGAATTTCTACTACATCTATCAAACCAGATATTGATGAGCTAGTTTTGCCCTCTTTTACTTTTATCCTAAAAAATATTACCTTTATACCTATACTTTGTCTATATCAGTGATTGTTAACTTCTGATCTGCCCAACTTTTTCTGCTCATCAACTATCTTTGATGTTAGTCTATTTTATGTGTGGCCCAAAACAATCCATCTTTATCCAATGTGGCCCAGGAAGGTCAAAAGGATTGACACCTCTGGGTTAGACCTAACGTCAGGTTTTTTTTGCTGGCCATGACTTGATTGGGAACATTTCTTCTTACTTTCTGTCCCTTTAAAGTTTGTCATTGCAGAAAGACACTGTGATAAAACCTGAAAGTTCTCACTCTACCCTACTGAGAAATAAAGTGCTCTTTGCCCCCACTGGGGAGATTTTACATTACTTATTTATCCAAGTTACACCCTATGACCAAGACAGAAAATGAGACAAACCTCCCCAGTAAGGACATGACTGCAATGAAACATGCCATGTTCGAACATTTTCCCACTTTATTCAAAGCTTCAAAGAAAAAAAAAAAACTGCTAGACTTTAGAATAAGCTGTGGATAGCTGTTTAGCACTGTACAGCAATGAGAATATGGAGCTGGCCTTGTATTATGTTGAAGATTTTGAATGAAGATGATATCCTAACAACATAATTTGAGTTGGCCACTAACTTTTAAGTTTGTAAATCAAATATTATGTTATGTTTTTAGTGTAGCAAACTCTGATTACGATTCATTAAATGCCAAAACTGTAAGAATGCTGTTTTTCTGCAGATCTGCTTGTCCTGTGATACTAGAGATCTCTCTCTCTACTACTCCAGGACATTGTGAGGGGAGAGGCTACTGTACAGTTATATATAGCAGATGCACTGTTAAATACAGTATCTCACATAAGTGAGTACACCCCTCACATTTTTGTAAATATTTTATTATATCCTTTCTTGTGACAACACTGAAGAAATTACACTTTGTTACAAAGTAGTGAGTGCACAGCTTGTATAACAGTGTAAATTTGCTGTACCCTCAAAATAACTCAACACACAGCCATTAATGTCTAAACTGCTGGCAACAAAAGTGAGTACACCCCTATGTGCAAATGTCCAAATTGGGCCCAAAGTGTCAATATTTTGTGTGGCCACCATTATTTTCCAGCACTGCCTTAACCCTCTTGGGCATGGAGTTCACCAGAGCTTCACAGGTTGCCACTGGAGTCCTCTTCCACTCCTCCATGATGACATCACATGACATGGATGTTGGAGACCTTGCGCTCCTCCACTTTCCGTTTGAGGATGCTCAATAGGGTTAAGGGCCGGAGACATGCTTGGCCAGTCTATCACCTTTACCCTCAGCTTCTTTAGCAAGGCAGTGGTTGTCTTGGAGGTGTGTTTGGGGTCGTTATCATATTGGAATACTGCACTGCGGCCCAGTCCCTGAAGGAAGGGGATCATGCTCTGCTTCAGTATGTCACAGTGCATGTTTGCATTCATGGTTCCCTCAATGAACTGTAGCTCCCCAAAGATGGCAGCACTCATGCAGCCCCAGACCATGACACTCTCACCACCATGCTTGACTGTATGCAAGGCACACTTGTCTTTGTACTCCTTACCTGGTTGCCGCCACACACGCTTGACACCATCTGAACCAAATACGTTTTATCTTGTTCTCATCAGACCACAGGACATGGTTCCAGTAATCCATGTCCTTAGTCTACTTATCTTTAGCAAACTGTTTGCGGGCTTTCTTGTGCATCATCTTTAGAAGAGGCTTCCTTCTGGGACGACAGCCTTGCAGACCAATTTAATGCAGTGTACGGCATATGGTCTTAGCACTGAAAGGCTGACCCGAACCCCTTCAACCTCTGCAGCAAAGCTGGCAGCACATTATACATCTATTTCTCAAAGACAGCCTCTGGATATGACACTGAGCATGTGTACTCAACTTCTTTGGTTGACCATGGCGAGGCCTGTTGTGAATGGAACCTGTTCTGGTAAACCACTGTATGGTCTTGGCTATCATGCTGCAGCTCAGTTTCAGGGACTTGGCAATCTTCTTATAGCCTAGGCCATCTTTATGTAGAGCAACAATTCTTTTTTTCAGATACTCAGAGAGTTCTTTGCCATGAGGTGTCATGTTGAACTTCCAGTGACCAGTATGAGAGAGTGAGAGCGATAACACCAAATTTAACACACCTGCTCCCCATTCACACCTGAGACCTTGTAACACCAACGAGTCACATGACACCGGGGAGGGTAAATGGCTTATTGGGCCCAATTTGGACAGTTTCACTTAGGGGTGTACTCACTTTTGTTGCCAGTGATTTAGACCATGGGTGTCCAACATTTTGGCCTCTCTGGGCAACATTGAGTGTAGAGAAATTTTCTCGGGCCGCATATAAAATATATACTATAGTTAAGGCATGTAATAAAATGCCGCAGCGCGCCCCCCCGCACTAATTTAACACAACTAGAGGATGATCAAATTAAATTGAATCAGTATACAGAGGTTTACGTCTTCTGAGAGACAATAAAGGAACACTCTAACCACCATGACCACTTCAGTGATTTGAAGTGGTCATGGTGGTAGGAGTCAAACACTGCACATGCTCGCCTCCCCCGCTTCCCTCAGCCTCTGCCTACCATTAGTTGGAAGCTGCTGTGGCCGTGCCCCTGACCCGCTTCCTTCCTCCCCAGCAAAAAAACAAATTGTCAGGGGGCAGTGGGCTGCATTGCCTGTGGTTCTGGGCCGCAGGTTGGACATGCCTGATTTAGACAATAATGGCTGTATGTTGTTATTTTGAGGGGATAGCAAATTTACACTGTTATACAAGCTGTACACTCACTACTTTACATTGTAGCAAAGTGTAATTTCTTCAGTGTTGTCACATCAAAAGATATAATAAAATATTTACAAAAATGTGAGATACTGTTTATACTTTGGATCAATTAATGTCATTTGATCTGCTAGCTACTGAGTTGGACCTCTGAGCGCAATTTTCCTATTCTTTTTGTGATACAGTACTATGTCTCACTGAGCCTGTGATAGGGAGGATACAAAAATAAGGATGTGCTTGCCCTGCTCTGTGTTAAGCATAAAGGCACAATAGAAACACTTGTATTTAGCTATAGTAAATTGAGACTAGATATTTGTTTAAAATAGCATTTTTAGACTGCAGAATAGAGATTCAGTACAGTCTACTGATGTACTTGTGCTACTTATGACAGAGCAGTGTGATGAAAGAGACTGGCAAGCACCTTACTGTAACAAAGTACCACTTTGAGTTGAGGTTTTCCGACATACACACTAACCCCCTATTTTAGAATATCATAGTTGTCATGCCACACCATACTGTATATATACTGTATCTTTAAAGGCATTTTGTCACAAATCCAAATCACCTGTCTAAGATTCCTTTTAATGGAAAATTATTAATCCCATTCTGCTCTTACATTTTATATATTTGACAGTGAAAAAAACTGAGGCCATGCAGTATTAAGGGTTTCTCTCAATAAGGCACTCTGGATATGTATTTTCTGCCCTCCTGTATCAATATGTAATAACTCCTGAAGTGCCTTGTTGCAGCAGTTGAAGCACTGGAAGCATATGGCGTTGGTCAGTACAATGCTGCAATACCTTACCATGGGAATTAATACAGTGACTCCATTGAAAGTGTTAATTATGCTTTAAAAACCCTCATTACCTTTAGTTGAAGTTTGGATAAAAACCTGAATACTGTTGTTAAATTGGTAAAAAGATGATGGTATGTATTGCTTTTGTGCCTGTAAAGAGCAGCCCATTCTACATGATGTCTTTTATGTTTTCACTTGATTTTTTTATATTCTCATCCTTTTGTGGTAATAAATACAGGATGCATACTTGTATGTAGGAGTCATTTATCTCATTTTGTGCTTTGTTTTTATTAGGCCCCATGCACACAAACGTTTACATGCTTGGAGTGGTGCATCCAGCTGCCCATACAAGAGTGGCCAGCAGCTTGTAAACATAGTGGCTTCTGTATCAACATTTTTCTGCACTTACAGAGCGTGTACCACTGTGTGTGTTTGGAAATAATACACACCATGCGCAGGTAATCACAGAAGCCAGCAGCGTTTATAAGCAGCTGGCCTCCAAAACCTATTCACTTATATGGGCGGCTGAACATGGCACTGTGGCTCACCAGGCCAAGGAAAACAGCAGACATTTTACGCTAAGAGGCTGAAGAGCACATACAGGTGCATCTTCTAAAATTAGAATATCATCAAAAAGTTCATTTATTTCAGTAATTCAATTCAAAAATTTGTATATTTTATATAGATATATCAGAGTGATATATTTCAAGCATTTCTTCCTTTTAATTTTGATGATTATGGTTTACAGATAGTGAAAACTCAAAATTCAGTATCTCAGAAAATTGGAATATTACATAGGACCAAAAAAAAAAAAAATTTAATACAGAAATGTTGGCTTACTGAAAAGTATGTCCATGTACAGTATAATATGCACTCAGTACATGATTGGGGCTCCTTTTGCATGAATACACTGTGTTTTATTAAGTCCAAACTCAGCGCAGCCCTCTACCAGGAAATTCTAGAGCACTATATGCATCCCTCTGCTGACCAGCTTTATGGAGATGCCGATTTCATTTTTCAGCAGGACGTGGCACCTGCCCACACTGCCAAAATTTTAAGGGGGCTATTTCCTATTATGCCCTCTATGGAGGACAACCCCCCCACCCTTTGTTTTTTTCTTTTTTGCGGGGTCCAGTTGGTGGTTCATTCGTGGGCCCTTGGTCAGCATACCCTTTGTGGGATCGCAGTCGGCAGCCTCCCCTGATTATGTTTTTCAGGATGAGCTTAGTAAAAAGCAACCCTACTAGGTCTGCATCTATGCACCCTGAGTGCTCAGATAGTGAGGATGATTCCTCTGCTTCTCTAGCCACGCACGAAAAGGCACTGGTGGATGCACGGTGTCCGTGCGTGACACTTTAATAATGGAGGTTGCGGCTGATGCTGCGTCGGAGGTGCTGGTCCCTTTTGGCATCCACAGGCCCTTCAAAGCAGCGAGGGTGTTCCTTTTTACGTTTTCACAACATTGTCACGAAACAGTGGGGTTGTCCAAAATGCAGTGGGTCCTAAGCGCTTTTTGCTAGCGGTGTCCTTATGAGAATTCACTGCGTTTTTAAAGGTGGACTGTCCAACCCGTAGTTGACTCGTTGGTTTCTAGGTTAAATAAATCTAACTTTATTCCGGTTGAGGAGTCCTGGCCTTTAAATATGCAGCTGATAGGGGGGCGGATGCTCAGGCCCACCATATGTTTGCTGTGGCTGGTTCGGCACTTAGGCCGGTATTTACTATTGCCCTGGTGTCGCAAGCTGTGACTAAGTGGGTAAACATTTACGCCGAAACCTGGTGGGGAAACCGCTTCCCCCCCTGTCTTGTGGAGCTGGCGGATCAGTTGGTCCAGAAGCTACAATTTATCTGTGATGCCTGTTTGGATGCGGGTCCTTTGATTTCTAAGCTGCCTGTATCAGCATTGGTGCTTTGGCGTATTATCTGGCTGAAATACTGGTCTGCAGACCAGACTTCTAAGAAGGCCTTATCTGATCTTCCCCTTGTTGGGAATTAACTGTTTGGAGCTTCCTTGGATGACATAGTTAAGGGTCTCACAGAAGGTAAGAGTACTCTTCCGCAGGCTACCAAAGACAAGGAGCTTCATCGTAGACATGGGCCATTCTCTTTGGCTCATAGAGATTTTTCGCCCCTCAGGGTCTCAAGACAAGGGATTAAAAGTCAGGGCCTCCACCGGAGGTTCCAATAGGACCTGGTCTGGCAAGCCACGAGCGGGCTCTTCCAGACTTGCGGACAAGGCTGCCTCTGCAGGAAGGGACTCCCTCACCCGTATCTGGGGTGGGGGGACATCCTTGCTGGTTTCCAGATCCATGGACCTCCCTGGTATAGGACATGTAGGTCCACAAAGTTATTCCGTCAGGCTTCGAGATCAAGTTCAATCTTATCCTCCGGAAAGGTTCTTCCCTTCCAACCTGTACTTGTCCCCAGATCACTTACAGGTCTTTTTGGGGTAGTGCAAGACTTGTTCCTTCAAGGGGTGATTGTTTCTGATTTTGGAACGTTTTCAGGGGTTTTTTCTCAAACCACTTTACAGTTCCCAGGAAGGAAGCCAAGGTACATCCAATTCTGGACCTCAAGACGCTAAAAAGCTTGTGCGAGTACAGAATTTCTGTGTGGAGTCAATTCACACAGTAGTGGCATCCCTGCGTCAAGGGGATTTCATCTCGCTTCTATCCACATCAAGGACGCCTACCTGCACATTTTAATATGTGCCAGTCACCTACGCTTCCTCCATTTTGTCGTGGGCAAGAAGCATTATCAGTTTGTGGTGTTGACCTTTGGTCTCACCTCCGCTCCTCGGGTCTTCACAAAAGTGTTGGCCCTAGTGCTGGCATTGTTTGAGTCAGCGGGGGATCGCAGTACTGGGGTACCTGGACGATCTTCGCTGACTGCTCTGATGGACAACTGGAGATTGCTCTGCAAACTCTGAGGGAGCTTAGTTAAACTGGACTATCTGGGTCTGGACTCGGCCTCAGCCAGCGTGTTTCTTCTGGAAAAACTCCAGACATTGCAGGAAGCAATTCAGCTTCGGTCGTTCAGCAGACTGTTACCCCTCTGGGCTTGCATACGGGTGCTGGACCTGATGGTGCCCACCCTTGAGGTCTGTTTGCACAGTTCCACACACAATCTCTGCTAAAGAGAGAGAGAGTTCTCTGGCACTTTGACAGGGAAAATCCTTTCTCCTCCTGTATTGGGCAGTTGTCACCACGGATGCCAGTCTGTCCGGGTGTGGAGGCATCCTCAGCACAGAGGTGCTCAGGGGGTCTGGAGGACTCTGGCAGAGTTCAGACTACCGATTAATGTTCTTGAAATCTGAGCAATCAGCCTTTGTCTGGCTCATTGGACAATTCGTCTTCACGGGTGTTCGGTACGAATTCATTTGGACAATGGCACGGCTGTGGTCTGTCAATCACCAAGGGGGCACAAGTAGTGTCCTGGCGGCTCAGTAAGTAGCCGGCATTCTAAAGTGGGGTGACTGATTTGTTTCTGCCATGACTCCTGTACAGGATCAAAGCAGAAGGGTTTCCGTCCAGACTGACCTCATCGATCTTTGTACGGGTGGTCGTCAATGCTCCTTGGGGACTTCCTCTCAGGAAGGATCTGCTGTCCCAAAGACCGATCTTCCATCCTGCTTTACAGTCACTGGCTTTGACGGCTTGGCTGTTGAACGCCGGGTGCTGAAGTGTGGAGGTTTGTCTTAGTCGGTGATTCCTACGCTGTTGAAAGCTAGGAATTCTACTTCTAGGAAGATCTACCATCATACGTGGAAGACGTACATTGCGTGGTGTCTCTTGGGGTTCATCCTCGCTCCTTCTCAGTGGATCGGATCTTAACCTTCTTTCCACGGGGGAGTTGCACAGAAATTGGCCTGAAGTACCATCAAGGGCCAGGTATCGGCTTTGGTGGTCTTTTTTCCAAAGACCTTTAGCCTCACACTTCCTGGTGCGTACCTTTCTTTACTGTGCCCGATATTTGGTTCCTTCAGTGCAGGCTCAGTTGCCGCCCTGGGAACTTAATGTGGTGCTTTCAGTGCTACGGAAGCCTCCCTTTGAAAATATTCAGGAGGTTTCCCTGCTTGCGCTGCCCCAGAAGGTGGCCTTTTTTGGTAGCTATCGCCTCTGCGCGCTGGGTGTCGGAACTGGCAGCCTTACCCTGTCGTTCCCCTTATTGGTAATTCACAAGGATAAGGTTGTGTCCGTCATTCCTTCCTAAGGTGGTCTCTGACTGTCATTTGAATGAAACATTGTGTTGCCTTCACTGTGTCCCAGGCAAAACATCCGAAGGAAATTACCTTGCATGCCTTGGATGGGATCCGGGCAATTAGGGTGTACCTGGCAGGTACAGAGTCTTTTAGGAAGTCGGACTCTCTGTTTGTGCTCACGGACAGACCTGCCACGGAAGCCCAGGACAGCAACTCCGGGGCAGATGCCCTCCACGGATTAGAAGTGTCCAGTCCGCCGTCCAGGATTGCATTGAAATCCCCTGCCATCAGGAGGGGGAGGTGCATGTAAGGAGCCAAGGTCACCAGGAGATCCAAGAGGAGTTGAGAGTGAAATGGTGGAGGCAGGTATACACTTACCAATACCATTGTCTGCTGATGGATATCCAAAATAGCAATAGCATACCGTCCTCCAGGATCCGTAATCACTTTCTGAACGGAACAAGGTGCACTATTACCCAGCAGGATAGATACCCCACGGGCATAAGTGGAATACGTGGCATTAAAAATCCGTTGGATCCACGGCCGCTTTAAAGAGAGCACCCGGCCCCCATCCAAATGAGTTTCCTGGAGGATGATGATATGAGGCTGAACAGTTTTAATATAATTAGACACCGCGGTTCGCTTCACCTTATCATTGAGACCCCGCACATTTCATGACATAACCTTAATTAACCCCGCCATAGTACAATGATAGGGTAAACAGAGTGGGCGAGCAGGAGGACCAGAGACAGCCCGAAGAACCGTCCCCACCCTCCAGCGACACCCATGTAGAGAGCAAAAAAGACATGGAGGTAATATAAAAAGTGACCACTAGATGGAGCCTAGAAAAAAACATCCTTGCTGTAATACCCAAAAAACAAAACTTGGTATTCAGCCTGATCCCAGAACAATAATTAAAGGCATGGCTGTGTCATAGAACAGCAGCTGGCAGTACCCGCGTCCACAAAAAGACGGTGTTGTTGCGGTGCTGCCTATTTTCAGCATCTTCCATCTTGTCCGCCATAGCATTCACTTGAGCCTGCATTGCAATAAGCTGGGCAGCGTGGGAAGCTGTAACATCTTCCACCTCAGAAATGTGAAGTTTCTGTCAGGAGCCCCCTGATTTTGTCCAGGTCATGGCGGATGAATGTACATTCTGAGGCCAGATGGTCAATACGTATCATCAGGGCAGTTTTGCAGCCATCTATGGCAGCTAGAATGGGGGCAGTAATGTCCCCACCTCCAGAGGCTCCCCCAGACTGTCCAGCAGACCCCACTGCAAATCCAAGGATGCCTGGGCGTAATCCTGTAGGTCCCGAGGGGGCGTCCCAGCCGGGTGTGCCATTTTCCCCGCAGATGCTGCAGCCCGGGCGGCCAGAGAGAGAGAAGGAGGAAGCGCCGCTTGAGAAGGCAAGATGGCGGCGGCCGCGCACATGCCTCACGGCTGAGTGACCCGCTGAGGCCGTGGGCCTGGAGCTGGAACGCAGTTTTTTTTTTTTTTTGCTCGCCATTGATTCCCCCACTGGTGTGTGTTAAGCCACAGATGGATGTGGATTAGGGTAGGATAATGCGGAGCTCCGGTGAGACACGTCCGGCGCCTTGTACATCCTGGCCACCCCCCCCCCCCCCCACAGATGCATTACTTAAAGAGAAACTTCACCTTTATTATAAAATATACAAAGGCAACTAGAGAAATGTTTAGTAGTGGCAATATATAAACAGATTTCAGGTTTTTTGTTCTTTCCATACTTCATTTTACTTTTCCCCCCTGTCCTACTCATGTGGCAGTTTTTACTAAAGGGCAGATTGAATTAATCTCCCTTTACTACCTGGAACCTTGAGTCTGCCTCCTGACTGCAAGTTCTCCGGATACAGCTTTGAGACCAGGATTACATTACCAGTGCCTTAAGAAACCAGGAGGTGGATTAACAATACTTGTAAGTAAAAGCAAAAAGTGTTTAACTTATGAATTGAATAGGATTTCATATCTGCATGCAGAGTGTATGCTGATGCAATTTTTAGTAAATGGGGGAAAGAACCCTTTTTAGGCTGGCTTCATACCTATGTGTTGCGATAACAAACATTACACGTTAGTGCATTGCAGTGCCACTCATTTTCAATGGCACTCTAGAACACTTGGACAATGGACCTGCATTTCAGTTACCATTTTATTGTGTCGCACTGTGTATTTAGAAACATGCAAGGGCATTTTTTTTTGTCCATTCTGGTGCATTGGTGGCCCATTCGAATTAATGGAATGTCTTAACACAGCAGAAAAAAATGAGCATTAACAGAGGGCATGTCCTAATCTCGGAGCAAGATGGAAACCTAATCCTGGTACTCTGCCTGAAAGAGGAATAATCCACTGCTTAGAAGAGACCTACTGCTGCACAAACATGGGAAAATCAAACTGGAGCCTGCCCTCATCCTGATTCAGTTCTCCGAGGAGCTCAGGCACCCAGACAAGCTGGCAAATCCCAGAGATTATGAAATAACAGCGTCCCAGCATGACAGCGGCCTCCCCGCCTGCCTCGCATGTCCCTGCAGTGGAATCTAACACTTTACAGCAGCCGATCCAGCAAAAACAAGGCACGGTAAGTGATTCTACCACCCCTTCAGCATCTGCACAAGGATTTGCCCTTAGTCTACATGACCTGCATGCAGTAGCAAAGGACATAAAAGACACGCTCACGGCGGCCTTTTCAACTGCTATTGCTGACCTCCACCATGATCTACAAGATATGGCAGACAGAATGCAAAAGGTAGAAAATCTCCACTACTCAGCATGAGACACAAATAGAACAAGTGGGAGAAATGCAAAGGCATCTGGAAGATTTAGATAATCGTGGACACAGGAATGACCTATTGATTATGAGCAAATACAACAGACTGTAACAGCTATCTTTAATAATCTCTTAGACAGACCAGCCGCAAGCTCCATTGAATACAGTATCCCTGTGTTCTGTGACAGAACAGCCGTCTGTCTTGTTTACATAGGCAGACCACTGTTCGGTCTCTAGGGGGAGCAATAGCGGGTGGCCGGCGGACTACTTGTTGGCTGGACCCGCTATTTGGCTCCCCCTCTGGCCAATCAGCACGCACACTCCCCCACTGGCTATTGCATAAAACAACGTACAGGTAAGTAGTTTCACGCAATAGAGTCGACCTGCCGCAGTAAAACAATGGCGGCTGGTTGGCAAGTGATTAAAATATATCAGGACTTATCCAACATAACACTACAACATCGCAAAGACCTCAGGCCTTTACTAGATGTCCTGCGGGCAAGGGGAATCCCCTATAGATGGAAATTGCCATTCTGCTTGTCAGTATCCACAGTGGGCAGAACAGCTCTACCTCAAGTGCCAGAGGATCTACCGCAAGTCTGTGACCGCTTGGGCATCCCCACGGTCCAAGTTCCTGATTGGTATGCAGATTTCCGAGTTCCCCTCTCCAGCAGAGAACACCACAGAGATAAAAGAATGGAGACACAAACCTCTCGCTATCATTGCCACAGATCACCAAGACCAGAATCACCTTCAACCAATGTTTGCAGATCTCTCCAGGGCCCAAGACCTACTGCCACACCTGCTCACCAGAGGCACAGACAAGATTCATACACCATCTAGTAATTGGCTTACAGCTACTTATTATATAACTTATTATATAAACACTTTTCTTTCAAACACATTATAATATGATTGCTCAATTTGTAGTTTCACATGGAAGACTTGATCAGTTAATTTATATCACTGAAAACATCCCTGAAGATTGAATAAAATTATCTTTAGCGCAGTTCAGCCACCCCTATTCTATTGTAAACACAGATTGATTGATTCTTCTGAAAACATTGAAACTTTGAATACTCATTTATTACACAGACCCTGCTGATACTGCCACTCAAATTTAAACCTATATGAAAAAGCTTTTTCCAAGACAAAGTTTACCTTGTTTATAACAGTATTAAACAACAATTCCTATCTTGGCAAAGATTCCAACATAGTGGTTACTCCTGCCTATGGAACCCAGAACTCCTAAGAACCCAGAAGAAATATCTGGTCACATATAAAAACCTCATACAAAAAAAATAAGAGCCCCTCTAGCAACTACAGTGATGAAATGTACTTAGACTTGGCATTGTTATGCATAATGCATGTAGCTATATTGCATATATATCTGAAAAAATATCCATATGTTTTATGTAATGAGATGGCGGAGATCAGAACAAGGGATGCATCTTCTCATACTAAAACTCCCTCAAATCAATTATGCCCTTAGAATGACTGTATTTCCTTAAGGTTGCTAATCCCAAAATTACATGGGAACTTCCCAGCCTTCTGGTTAAATACTCCTATGTCTAAACTGAACGGGGAGAGACTTCTGACTCTCTTGTTCTCATACCCCCATCTATTATATCACCATGAGGTGTCAAAGCAGTTATCTCAAGCTAAAAATTATAATAGAACTCAAAACAAAATTATTACATAAAAACTATTTTTGTTAAGGAATCTCATTAGTTAAAATACTATCAAGAACCTTACCCGCAGAATTGAAACGGGACTTGCTGTTCACAGTCCATAATTCAGATAATTCCTGGTACCCACATGCTTACAGAGCCCATAAGTGGCACCACTTGAAACTATACTCCTTTATACCTCCATAGGTAAATAAACAACTATAAGATGATTAAAAAAAAAGTCTCCTCATAACCCTACCACGCTCAGATCCTCTACCAGGCCTCAGCCTTCATCTTTAATCCCACCTAGGTTACACCACCCCACAGCACATAGTCTCTTGAGAACTACAGATGAGACATTAACTTTCTCATTTCTGCTGATTCCTCCTGGAAATTATTCTCATCCATTCTTCCTCTCCCTCCTTCTTTCTTCGGGCAAGTTAGCGGGTTCTTCCTTGCCTCCCAGGTACACCCCACCATCTCCCTTTCCTCTATACATCACAGATCCATCACCTTTCCATATCCCTAAAACAGAAGTCACCTTACTGATAGTGACTTGCATCTCTATTTATCCCTTTCCCCATACCTCTCAACATCTGAACACAACTCCTAAACCTCGCTCTACTTTTTTCCCCATCACACCTTCCACAACACAAGCCTTTTACAGCACTTTACAACAAATACATCAGGCACCATCATAAACAACACTGACAGACATACTACGAAGGGGATCAGACCCCAAAACCCTGCTATCGGTTAACACTCAAGGTTTAAATATACCAGAAAAAAGATCACAACTTCTAACTCTAATGCGGAAACAATAAGTGGATATTAAAAGAAAGGAGTAAGTATTGAAAACACCCACTCAACCCAGCGCTAAGATAAATAAGTGGATATTGTACTTGTCCAAGAGCCCCCTTTTTTTTTTTTGTGTAAATTATTTTTATTGGGTTTTAAACAATACAAAGGTAAAACGAACAGAAAAGAATATAAAGAGAGAAAGGTAAATCTCAACACTTGTACATGTCAACATTAACAGTGATAGCAATGACAAAATACAGGTATAAGGCATACAGGTAAAGGCATAAGGCATAATCATAGTCACGAGCCCTAAGGTGTAAAGGCATAAGGGCATAGTATAGTATAGGGGCACGATATATATTCCCCATAGGAGCCAAGCAGTTGAGTGATTAACAAACTACAACTAACAACCAATCAATCAACAGTAGTAACTATGGGACCCAAAAGTTCCAATGAGCATCAAAGTTTTTCAGTTGCATACGATTTATGGCAATAGCTTTCTCAAATTGATAATTCAATTTCAGTAAAATTACAACATCTGAGAGATTCGGGGCAACAGGGAAGAGCCCCCTTTTTCAACTGACCAGACACCAAAATTAACTAATCAAGTCTATCATGCTACCAATCATCAAACCAAAACTAAAGGAGTATCTATACTCCTCTCCACACTTACCCATAATCATTACTGACACTCTTGCTGATAGCGAAAGAAGATACCTTTTTCTTAAAGGTAACCTAATGACAAACCAATTACGATAGCGAATATCTATTGCCCGAACAAGAAACAAGTCTCATTCATCAATTCAATCTCTTCACAACTATCCATCTTCAAAAATGGTATCTTGATTGTTGGGGGAGACCTAAACACTCCCCTTCAACCTTTACTGGACATCCCTATTCAGCTCTGAAAAAAGATTAATCTTTCCCTACAAGAACACTTAGTTCATGACACCTGGCATACTTTAAATCCCTGCACATACTTCTCAGTTCCACACAACAGGTACTCCAGACTCTACTATGTTTTTCTATCATAATCAGACCTACACTTGTTGGCAAACTACCATAGAGCCAGCGATCTTCTTATCAGATCACACAAATTTTGATCATACCCACCCTTACAACACACAAATAAGTTTGGTGCCTGGATGCTTCATTACTCACAGATAAGTAATTTGCCAAGAAATTCACACTTTGCGTAGGAACATACTTCAAAGAAAACATAGACCCCTCGTTATCCCCTATATGAATTTGGGAAGCCCATAAGAGCGTAATGAGAGAACTCATAGCAGCAGCTTCTCACAGAAGAAACGAATATCAGGCTCATACACTGCTCAAAAAAATTAAAGGAACACGTTTTAATCCGAGTATAGCATCAAGTCAGTTAAACTCCTGGGATATTGATCTGATCATTTATTTAGCAGAGGGGGTTGTTAATCAGTTTCAGCTGCTTTTGGTGTTTATGAAATTAACAACATATACACTAGATGGGCAACAATGAGACAACCCCAAAACAGGAATGTGTTTACAGGTGGAGGTCACTGACTTTTTTTTTCTCTACTCATCTTTTCTGACTGTTTTTCACTAGTTTTGCATTTGGCTAGGGTCAGTGTCACTACTGGTAGCATGAGGCGATACCTGGACCCTATAGAGGTTGCACAGGCAGTCTAACTCCTCCAGGATGGCACACCAATACGTGCCATTGCCAGAAGGTTTGATGTGTCTACCCACACAGTCTCAGGAGCATGGAGGAGATTCCAGGAGACAGGCAGTTACTCTAGGAGAGCTGGACAGGGCCGTAGAAGGGCCTTAATCTTTCAGCAGGACCAGTATCTGCTCCTTTGTGCAAGAATGAATAGGATGAGCACTGCCAGAGCCCTACAAAATGACCCTCAATAGGCCACTGGTGTGAATTTCTCTGATCAAACAATCAGAAACAGACTTCATGAGGGTAGCCTGAGGGCCCAACATCCTCTAGTGGGCCCTGTGCTCACTGCCCAGCACTGTGGAGCTCGATTGGCATTTGCCAGTAAACACAAGAATTGACAGGTCCGCCACTGGCGCCCTGTGCTTTTCACAGATGAGAGCAGGTTCATCCTGAGCACATATGACAGACGTGAAAGGGTCTGGAGAAGCCATGAAAAATGTTATGCTGCCTGTAAAATTGTTCAGTATGACCAGTTTGGTGGTGGGTCAGTGATGGGCTTGGGAGGCATATCCATGAAGAGACGCACAGACGTCTACAGGCTAGACAATGGCACCCTGACTGCCATTAGGTAGCGGGATAAAATCCTTGGAGCCATTGTCAGACCCTACACTGGTGCAGTGGGTCCTGGGTTCCTCCTAGTGCACGGCAATGCCCGGCCTCATGTGGCAAGAGTATGCATCCAGTTCCTGGAGGATGAAGGAATTGATACCATTGAATGGCCCCAACGTCTCCTGATCTAAATCCAACAGAACGTCTCTGGGACATTATGTTTCGGTCCATCAGACGCTGCCAGGTTGCACCTCAGTCTGTTTAGGAGCTCAGTGATGCCCTGATCCAGATCTGGGAGGAAATACCTCAGGACACCCTCCATCGTCTCATTAGGAGCATGCCCCGTTTTTGTCAGGCATGCATACAAGCACGTGGGGGCCATACAAACTACTGAGTACCATTTTGAGTTGCTGCAATGAAATTGCAGCAAAATAGACTAGCCTGCTGCATAATTTTTTCACTTTGATTTTTGGGGTGACTTTGAATTTAGCCCTCTGTACGTTGATCATTTTCATCAAACGATTTGGCATCCTTTCGTTACTAACACATTACCCAGTCCATATCAGTATAGATATCAAATGTGAGATTTTTCTCCTATTGAGATCTGATGTGTTTTCAAAGTCTTCCTTTAATTTTTTTGAGCAGTGTACCGGCTTTAGATATACATGTTCAGGGTTTGCTCCCCCAATTTTTTGCTTGTTTATTATGTATTCGGTCTGACCAGACTTCTGTGGTTGAGCATCCCACCCCCCACACACACCCGTACTCTATCAGAGTCCACCATCAAGTAGATACAGGAGGAGTCCTTTGTAGTGCATTAGCACATCCATCCCAGCAAGGAGTGTTGTCACCAAGGGTTGGAGAGGCTGGATTCACCCCTTTTCTATGGATAGTGTAGGACCCACTGATAATGGGGTACTTTGACGCAGTGGTGGGCTTGAGCACGATATGGCCATATGGTGGGACTAAACCCCCATTTTTATTTATGGATTGTCTCCATATTTAATAGTCATTTCTTTTGCATGGTTGCGCTATTCTTTTTTAATATACATGTTGCTTGGTCCATAGCTGCACCGGCTTTAGATATACATGTTCAGGGTTTGCTCCCCCAATTTTTTGCTTGTTTATTATGTATTCGGTCTGACCAGACTTCTGTGGTTGAGCATCCCACCCCCCACACACACCCGTACTCTATCAGAGTCCACCATCAAGTAGATACAGGAGGAGTCCTTTGTAGTCATTTCTTTTGCATGGTTGCGCTATTCTTTTTTAATATACATGTTGCTTGGTCCATAGCTGCACCGGCTTTAGATATACATGTTCAGGGTTTGCTCCCCCAATTTTTTGCTTGTTTATTATGTATTCGGTCTGACCAGACTTCTGTGGTTGAGCATCCCACCCCCCACACACACCCGTACTCTATCAGAGTCCACCATCAAGTAGATACAGGAGGAGTCCTTTGTAGTGCATTAGCACATCCATCCCAGCAAGGAGTGTTGTCTCCAAGGGTTGGAGAGGCTGGATTCACCCCTTTTCTATGGATAGTGTAGGACCCACTGATAATGGGGTACTTTGACGCAGTGGTGGGCTTGAGCACGATATGGCCATATGGTGGGACTAAACCCCCATTTTTATTTATGGATTGTCTCCATATTTAATAGTCATTTCTTTTGCATGGTTGCGCTATTCTTTTTTAATATACATGTTGCTTGGTCCATAGCTGCACCGGCTTTAGATATACATGTTCAGGGTTTGCTCCCCCAATTTTTTGCTTGTTTATTATGTATTCGGTCTGACCAGACTTCTGTGGTTGAGCATCCCACCCCCCACACACACCCGTACTCTATCAGAGTCCACCATCAAGTAGATACAGGAGGAGTCCTTTGTAGTGCATTAGCACATCCATCCCAGCAAGGAGTGTTGTCTCCAAGGTTTGGAGAGGCTGGATTCACCCCTTTTCTATGGATAGTGTAGGACCCACTGATAATGGGGTATTTTGACGCAGTGGTGGGCTTGAGCACGATATGGCCATATGGTGGGACTAAACCCCCATTTTTATTTATGGATTGTCTCCATATTTAATAGTCATTTCTTTTGCATGGTTGCGCTATTCTTTTTTAATATACATGTTGCTTGGTCCATAGCTGCACCGGCTTTAGATATACATGTTCAGGGTTTGCTCCCCCAATTTTTTGCTTGTTTATAGTGTATAAACAAACTCACGACACAAATCAAATCCCTAGAAGCAACATATAAACAATCAGGAGCTGATCAGACATTCCAGGAACTCTTACAAGCTAGGAAAGAATTACTAGAAAAGCTGGAGAGGAATATCAAATGGAAATACATACTTACTAAGAAACGGTTTTATGAACAGGGAAATAAAAGTGGAAAATTGTTAACAAGAGCACTCCAAGCCAAAAGTGCTAAACACACCATCCACCATATAAAAACATCAGATGGTAGTCTTGTATCTTCTAACAACAACATTGCCTTCAAGTTTTTCCAATATTACACAAAACTCTACAACTTGCACCTTGAAACCCCTTCTCTGACCGACCAGATTGCCCGTCAAAAAGGTATAACAAACTTTTGCTATCAACACCGGACTCTTACCAATTGGATCGCCCAATCTCCAGAGAAGGATTTAACATGGCCATGAAACAAAATAAAGTAGGAAAAAGCCCAGGCCCATATGGCTTATCTGCAGTTTACTATAAAGCTTTTGTAGAAAACCTAGCCAGTCCATTCTTAGAAGCTTTCACCTCCCTGGCCTCCAAGCCCTAGAGGCACACATATCCATAATCCCTAAAGAAAATATCATACGCTAGTAACTAACTATAGACCTATTTCATTATTAAATGTAGGTCTTAAGATCTTTCCTAAAATTTTAGCAATTTGTTTATCGATAAACATGACTTCACTAATCAATAAAGATCAAGTGGGTTTCATACCGGACAGAGAGGCCAGGGATAACACCCTGAAAGCCCTAAACTTACACGAATGGATAACCAAAACCAATCAAAAAGGCTTCTTCCAGGGCCGATTCTAGGGTCACAGATGCCTGGGTGCAGAAATATTTCTGGCGCCTCCACATGGGCATGGTCATCTTACTAACCCCTCCCCTTTACAAATGTTTCTATGGCGACGACTCAAACACAGAGATGCTCCCCAAAGGAGTCTTCGTTACCCTGGGATCCTCCCACGATCTCAACAATAAACAAAATACAGGAAGAGAAGCAGAGCACTCTAATGGGACCTGGAGGGGGGTCTCTCTAATGGACACAGAGAGGGCCTCTGTTAGAGAGTCTGTTAGCAAGAACCTGTAAATACAAAACAAAGAAAGGGCGCACCAGCCTAGCGCATTATCCTCAGCGAGTAGTATTATTAATAAAAGGGTAAAAATCAGCTACTCACAAACATGCGTAAAAGTCAAGCATTTCAATTCCATAGAGCCGCATCTTTACAGGAGTCCAATATCTTGTGAAAGCGGAGGGCTGACGCGTTTCAAGGCTGTGCCTCTTCCTCAGAGCCTGGAGGCCATGACTGAGTCCATTACTTAAATATGGTAGACAAGGCCACCACATGACCCTCAGAGATGTGGGAGGAGGTGTCACAGAGCTTTTGAATTTCCCAGGCGGCCATTGTAACAAAGTCCCGCCTCCTAGACCGGCTCCTACAATACACGTCACACTGATCCAATTTCCTGGCATTGGATCAGTGTGGTGCCTATCACAGGAGTCGGTCTAGGAGGCAGTACTTTGTTACAGCGGCCACCCGACATTTCAGACCCAAGCTCCGTGTCACAGCGGGAGATGCCCGCTGTGTGTGACACACACAAGGATAGGAGGAGGGAGGGGAGGACTCTGGGACTTGATCTTTGCCACCCCTTCTCTGCTTCAGCTTGCGGTGCCTGAGCTTGGTGCACCCAGGTTTGGCCCTGACTTTAGTTCTGCTTAAAGTTTACCTGGCAACAAAAAAAGCAAGTTATGATATTGCAGCTTACCAATCCTTAGATATGGTAGCTGCTTTAGTTTTCTTTTTTAGGCCTGTTCTTTAAGTATAAAAGGTAATCTACACAGTAACACACTTCCTGTCTTAGGTTGGCTACACCCACTAAATTTTGATTAAGGCCGGGTTCACACTGATGCAAATTGGATGCGGATTTCCCCGCATGCAATTCGCATGACAGGAGAATATGACTGGCTCTCAATTAAGCCAGTTCATACATCTCTGGGGCGGCCGCGGGTCTCCTGTGCGTCTTTGGCTCAATTTCAGGTGCGAATTCAGGCAAGAAATTCTGACCCGATTCGCACCTGAAACAGTGAACAGACACACACCGGAGCCCCTGTTGTGATCCATGGCTGCAACTAGTGTGAACTCCGGTGCGTGTCTGTTCACCGTTTCGGGTGCGAATAAGGTCCAAATATTTTGCCTGAATTTGCATCTGAAATGGAGCCAAAGACATACAGGACCCTGCAGACCTGCGGCCGCCCCAGAGATGTGTGAACCGGCTCCATTGAGAGGCGGTCACACTCTCCTGTCATGCGAATTGCATGTGCGGAATTCCACATCCAATTCACATCGGTGTGAACCCAGCCTTAAACCATAGTTCCATTTTAGAAAGTCACTGAGGTGTAAAAAATGACAAGTGTGAGACTGCATACTGGGGAATCACAAAGCATTAAAGACATTTCCTAATGTTTTGTGAAAGATGCAGTGCCTTTTAGACATTTAAGCTCATTTATATGCATTATCATTGTCCCCAGAGACAGCAGAGGAAGTAGACTGGAAATTATCTCAGAAAGAGAGAAAAATTATGTTTGACAGACAACTTTCATCTGATTATAATATGTGTTCTATTTACCCCTTTTCTCCTGACAAGTGGTACCTACCGAGGACTAGTAGAAGTTGTTCTTGGTCTCCATGTAGAAGCTCTGTCCCCTTCCCTCCACCTGATTGGGGACCCATCCCTCGGCACAAGCGCCCACCACATCTTTTTTGTTCTTACCGAGTACTAGTAAGTAGTGCTTAGATCTCCTTCTGAACATGGACACAGGCACATACCTCCCAACTTTAGAACTTCAGAATGAGGGACTCTTCAGGGGACAGTGACCTGTGGTGGCAATAATGAGTGTGGCCAAACTTAACGGTGGGAGGGGTTTAAGAGCCAAGGTTAAACAACGCCTGGGCTTTCTTGTACCTATAAACTATGCATTGGTTGCTGTACAACAAAGCAATGCTGGCCATACACTATATGAAAAAACGTTCAAACTCATTTTCGTAAAAAGAAGACTCGGCCGTGAGAGCAGACGATTGTGCCATCATGCAATGACTGAATTTTTTTTTTTTAAATCAAGAAAATGTTTTATTGTTTAAAACCCTTAGTGTTACAATACAATATAATACAGTCACAGTACATTGGAAATCAAAACTGGTTAAAACTGATTTTCTATTTGTGCCCATTAACTGGACGAGAAAGGAACGAACGGACCAAATGACAGATTTTCGAACTATTTTTCGGCTACTGTATGGCCAGCGTAAGAGTCTCACAGACACATACCAAACCCAGCACAATCATAAAAAAAATTGCTTCCTTTACAGATGATTTTGTGTAAACTGAAAATAGACAGAGAGATAAAGTGTCTGAGGGCCTACCTTAAAGAAGAACTTAATTTAAATTATCAGGGCAGGGCAGGTGTCTGGGTGCCTGTGCTACTGTGTCACTGTTCTGGCAATGGGCTCTGCGATTTGCGGGACACTGATATTTAGTAAAAATATTGGGACAGTCCTGCTAAATCCTGGACAGTTGGGTGTTATAACCCTCCCTGTACACACTGCCCCCTTCTCTGCACGTTACCCTCTTCTCCTACACACAGCCCCCTCTTACACACATTACCCCCCTCCCTGTACATACAGCCCCCCTACCTGCACATACAGCCTCCTCCCTGTACATATTACCCCATCCCTGTAAACACAGCCCCCTCTGGCACACATTACCCCCCTCCCTGTACACATTGTCCCATTTTTCACACATCACTCCCCTCCATATTTGTTGTACACCATTCCCCCTCTTCCGCACATTACCTCCTCCCTGTACACACTTCCCCCTCCTTCATACATTACCCCCATACACATTGGCCCCCATCCCCCTCCACATTATGCCACTTCTGCACACAATGTCCCCACCCCTCATTCCCCTTTACAATGCCCCCCATTCTCCTTTACAATGCCAAATTCCCTTCACTGATTATTTCTTATCCCAACAAGGGTTAAAGGTGATACCGGCATGGTGCTTTCTACACTTGGCTCAGCACTGGGGATTCTCACATTCAGAAAGCTGTAAATCACCCACAGTGACAGTCTGCTCACATTCCTGACATTGAGGGCCGACCTGCCAACCTGTCCAGCTGCAACTTCCCAAAGTATACATCCAAGGATGCCAAGGCTGACCCTCAGGCACCCACAGGCAGGTGCTGGGTGCAGGTCTCGGCCGCTCACACTCAGCTCTTGCTAAACTTGCTCCCTTCAGGCGCTGGAGGAGGTGGGTGGGGCCAAAACTGTCTAGGCACGGAGGAGGAAGAAGTTCCTCTTCCGCTCTGAATGCTGGGGCCTCGCCTCGGCCTCATGTTGGGATGTCACTGGTTGCTAGACGCCAGGGGGCATGAGATCCTAGCAACCAGTGCTGTGGGCAGCAGAGAGGCCACCGGACGGTGCAATAGGAGGGTCTCAGGGCAGCGCCGCTGCTGCTGAATAACAGTGTGAGCGACACAGCTTTGGCGACCCCCCCACCAGCCCGCACACCATACCCCCCCCCCCCGGTTGCCGACTCACTCACCCTTTCACCCTCTCACCCTGGACATAAGGATGGCAGTCAGTGGCGGCGGCGGCTTCCCCATCGGTCTCCCTCCTCCTCCTCGGCCAATGGCATGGCTATTCCTTTCGGCCAATCATGAAACGGGTCTCAGGGCCCACTTCCTGATTGGCCAGGAGAAGAATCCGTGTGACAATAGTGAATATTCATTCAATATTGTCACACAACTGGGTGGGCTCAGGGCGCAGTGCTCTGCACCCCGAGCCCACCCTTTTTTGAAGCCTATTAGAGCCTCTGCCTCTAATCATGTGCTTAAAAAAAAAAAACCATTGGAATCCATGCGCCCGGCACCCTGCATGTAGATTAGGGGGCCTGACACATGGATGGGGGGGCTGCGCCCCCCAATGGACGGGCCGCCCCTGTTTCCAATGCATTTTTTGCCAAAGTTTTGTGGGCTTTTTGCTGTAATGCATTCTGATGCATTTTTGATGCCTTCTGGTACCTTTTGTGATTCATTTTGCTGTGTTCCAGATGCATTCCATGCAGAAAAAATGTTGCATGTTCTACTCTTGCTAACTACACTGGAACACTGCAGTGGGGTGTACTATACCATTGGAATTCATGTTAACTAACGTCTATGCGTTTCTGATGCAGAATAAAAACTTAAAGGATTGCATGTGGTGTGAACTGGCCCTTAAGGTGGGTAAACAGCTACTATAAGACTAAAAGCGGTATTAAACCAAAAAAATATTTATGTTATTGCAGCTAACAAATTCTTAGATTTGTGGCTTCATTAGCTTTCTTTTATGGGCTTGCTTTGATTTGTTTTCACCTGGTGATCTGGCCAGTAAGTCTGTTGTGTTTTAACAGAATTAGCTGTAGCAGTCAGGATGGATGATACAAACCATTTACCACTGACAGGTGTTTACAACAATCAGCTTTTATTCATTTGCTATATGTAAAACATTTATCCCAAAAGAAAAAAGAAAACGGTTTGCTGTAACTGCTTATAAAGTGTGAGCTGGAGTTCAGCTTCAACTTGATAATTGTAGTGTATTAACACAAGCCAGGCTGTACAGGTTGCTTCTTTATTCACTGAACACCACGTATGAACTGAACTGCAGCCACACCCAGCTCCCAGACATATACATAGTATTGTAACATTTTGCAGACAGCAACTTAACCCGTTGCTTACCATACTACATTCCCTCCTCTCTTTGAATAAAACATAACATGCACAACGGATTAATAAGATTAACAAAATGCATGGATGAACAACTAAAATTTAAACTATAAACTTCTGACTATACACATAGTCCTTAAGGTAGGCCGGTGGATTAGTTGCTAGTTTTTCTCGTAGCCATTCCGATGTGGATGGTTGTGGATTGAAGTCTGGATCACTGGCAGTACCATCGCTACTCTTTGCCTGTTCGCCGTCTTCCAATACTTGACCTTCTGGCTCAATAAATTTCTTCACAAATGAGGAATTACGCACTTTTGTGTGTCCATCTAAATCCTCTAAAACCACTTGAGTACCTCTTTTCTCCTTTACAACATAAGGCTCAGGTTCAAAGGACGGAGCCAGTTTGTTAAACCAATCATTTTGAAGCAACACCTTATCACCCTGTTGAAGGCCACTGGGTTGACAATGGCGGCGGTGGTTTGCATACTGTTCAGCCCGGGTCTTCCTTTCCTCATCAATGTGCCGAAAAGGTTTCTAACTCGTAGGAGGACCCCCAATGTCTGGCAATTTTGTCCTGAATTGACGACCACAAAGAAGTTCCGCCAGACTAACTCCCGTGACAGTATGCGGAGTTGTGCGATAAGCTAAAAGAAAACGCCACA
The DNA here is from genome assembly GCF_965119305.1 of Pelophylax lessonae. Classification (NCBI taxonomy): domain Eukaryota; kingdom Metazoa; phylum Chordata; class Amphibia; order Anura; family Ranidae; genus Pelophylax; species Pelophylax lessonae. The sequence goes on along the minus strand of NC_138769.1, from coordinate 120,208,192 downwards.
GTTCCTTTTTCCAGTCTCTTCTCTCTACATGAGCAATTTGCAAAGCTTTTAGCAAGGTTCGATTCTGGCGTTCCACTTCCCCGTTAGCCTGTGGCCAGTATGGAGTTGTACGATGATGTTCAATAGCATTTGATTTCAGGTAATCCTGAAATTCCTGAGAAGTAAATTGGGCACCATTATCACTCACCATCCGTTTAGGCAACCCATGAGATGCAAAGATGCTCTCCAACCCATCAATTACAGTTGATGATGTAGCTTTAGTGAGAACTACCACCTCTTGCTACCTTGAATAATAGTCCACAACAACTAAAAGATGGTGTCCAGATGGAATGTCACACAGATCAATGGCTAAATCTTCCCATGGTCCCTCAGGTAGAACAGTGTGAGTTACTGGTTCTGGTTTAGGTTTGTTGCCCACCAACTGACATGCTCGACATGACAAAACCAAACGTTCCACATCCTTGTCAATTCCTGGCCACCAGACTTTCTCACGTAATCTTTGTTTGGTGCGAACAATGCCTTGATGGCCCTCATGGGCTAAATGTAATGGACGTTTCCGTAAGTCTTTAGGCATCACAATACGATTGCCACGTAAAACTAGTTGTCCTGCAATACTCAGCTCTTGTTTGATTCTGTGATAGCTTGGGTCACAATCCACCCAAACCCCCTGTCTTACACATTTTCTCAACCGAGCAATTTCCGGATCCACAGATGACAATTCTTCAACCTCCCGTGGTGTCAATGCCTGAGGCATGGCGTTAGTAGCCACAAAACGAATGTACTCTTCTGCTAGGTTATGAACAGGTGCTGAAGACTGAGGCAATCTGGAAAGTGCATCTGCTGCATTAGTCGGTCCAGGTCTGTACCTCACTGTAAATCGATACGGTAACAATCTGAGAACCCATCGTTCAATTCTGGCGGATGGTTTTGATCGTGGCGAATATATCACTTCCAGAGGCTTGTGGTCAGTGATGATTTCAAAATCAAGTCCGTAGAGATACGTGTGAAACCTTTCACATCCCCAAACAACAGCCAAAGCTTCTTTCTCGGTCTGACAATAACGCCTCTCTACATCAGTAAGGGATCTGCTTGCATACTGAATAGGTCTGTAATCGACTGTGCACTGTCTCTGGACCAAGATGGCGCCTAACCCCACAGGGCTAGCATCGACAATAACTTGGGTGTGTGCAGTAGGATTGAAATAAGCCAAAGTTGTGGCGCAAGTCAGCCGTCTCTTAAGTTCATTAAATGCACCTTGTTCCAAAAGGCCCCACTTCCAAGGGACTGCTTTGCGAGTCAACAATGGTTCACTGACAGTCGCCATATCTGGAATAAACTTAGCACAGTAATTCACTAGCCCAAGAAAACTGCGTACTTCTGCAGGGTTTTCAGGATTTCTGGCGTCAGACACAGCTTTAATTTTACAGTCCTCCGGACCAATGCCCCTGTCAGACAGCACATGGCCCATAAAAGTAATTTTATTCGTTTGAAATGTGCACTTCTTCTCATTTAATGTTAATCCTTTCTCCTGCAAGCGATTTAGCACAGCACGGAGACGTTCATCATGCTCCTGTGTGTTTGTTCCCCACACAATTATATCATCAGAAATGTTATGTGTGCCTGCACAACCATGTAGCACTTGCTGAATCACATGTGGATAGGCCTCCGGTGCTGACGATACGCCAAACATCAACCTATTGTATCTAAAAAGACCTTTATGGCTTGCAAATGTAGTGATGACTCTAGACGCTGGGGTCAGTTCAATCTGATGATAAAGTGAAATGTGCAACAAGGGTTGAAAACGGCGCTACCTGAAAAGTGATTGATAATATAGTGCAATATGTGCAAATGCCTTATTAAAGGGAAGTGACACCGGCAAATAATAAATAACGTGAAAAATAATAATATTTCAAATAAGTAGAAAACCACACATATCCTTATCAATAACCACAACCGATATGGTCTGTTCGTGTGTGGTGAATTTTAACTGTAAAGTAATAATAATAGTGCCAACAAGTGAGCAATTCTTATAGTGGGTTTATTCAAATAGTGATACAGTGTAAATCAAACAATATATAATACATAAATCCCTGGTGGTGAAGTGATGGATAAAGGTGACCAAAGTGAATACTGAAGTGCTGTATTCCTTAGAAGTGTAGGTGTTGTAGTACCCCAGGTGACCACTAAGTGAGGTATATACGACCTGTTCACATGAAGTGGTCCCAAGAGGGGTGGCTAGTGGGGTCCTCTCCTTGTCCCGCAAGGCACCGGCTGGTAATCTCACGGAAAGAAAAGAAAGGGGAGCCCCATCAAGTAGTATGCAAGGTTAAACCGATGCAGAAAGCAGTAAAAACTCACGGTGAAGCTGCCTCGGATCAGTGTAGAGAGACGCCGGGAAGCTTCCGCGTTCCACGGCTCCCAAGTCCGAGACCGGAAGTGACGTAATGACGCAATGGACCCGCCCTACGCGTTTCGTCAGAGGACGTCTGCTGGAGCGGCCTATCTGATGATAACCCCATTTCAAATCCAGTTTACTGAAGACACTTGCCCCATTCATTGCATGTAGAACATCTTCAATAGTGGGAATAGGATGTCTCTCTCTCTGCACAGCTTGGTTAGCACATCTCATGTCCACACAAATCCGAATATCTGTGCCCTTTGGCACAACAACTAACGGCGATACCCACGGAGTGGGTCCATCCACAGGTTCGATAATGTCAAGGTCTAGCAGCTCTGCCAGTTTGTGCTCAACAGGTGATCTCAGGCTATAGGGAAGTCTGCGTACTGGCTGTGCAATAGGCTTTACATGTGGGTCAATGTGAAGCTCCAACTGAAAATCCTTTCATTTTCCAAACCCAGAGAAGCAATCTTTAAATTCCTCTTTCAATGCAGAAATAGCAGGAGACACCATATTCACTCTTGCGCTGCCTACATCAAGGCCAATCTTTAACACCCCCAGTGCCATAGCGGTTTGACGACCAAGCAGAGGCGACCCTGTGCCATCTACAACATAGAATTCGGTCTGCAATGGACCAGTCTCATGTGTTTGCACAGGGGTATAGAATTTGCCTTTAAGTTGTAGTGGTGTACTGGAGCCATAAGTATAAATCGGTTTAGTGGTGTTACACAATTTAAGGTGATTTTCTCTGCCTTTAAGACTGTACCAATAAGCTAAGTCCATAACATTGCTTGTAGCTCCAGAGTCAATCAGCACTGACACATCTGTATTTCCAATCTTAATGGGTTAATGTCCCAGCTTGCAGAGAACACAGGGAGAATATAAATTCACAGTCAGAAGCACTCTCTTTATCCTCAGCTATAACATTTACTTGTGCTGATGGTCCTTTGGGTTTGTTATCTCTGGTTGTACTTCTACACACAGCTGCAAAATGACCTGTCTTTCCACAAGCATAGCACATTTTATTCTGTACCACAGTGCAGTCCTGACATGTGTGTCCCTCTCTGCCACATTTACTGCAGGTTATATGTAAAGTCCTCTTCGGAAAACTCTCTTTTCTACTCCAGAGGTTCCTATTATTATAGGTAGGTTTGGAGACTGTATTGACAGATGCAGTGTCTTTGGTTTCAATATGCAGAGCCTGGAGCTCAGACAGTTCAATGGCTCTTGCAATCTCCTGCAGACTAGTAAGTGTGAGACTAGGTTCTCTCAATAATCTCCTCCTGAGGTGCACAGATGTGCATTTCTCTATAACCTGATCTCTGATTATCTCCTCAGTTACAGTCCCAAAATCACAAGACTTTGCCAGATATTTCAGCCTAGTCACATAACCGTCTGTGATTTCTCCCGGTTCTTGCACAGCCTGTCTAAACTTATATCTTTCATAGGGAATATTTTTCTTTGGCTCAAAGTACTCACTCAGTCTATTCATGGCTGTCTCATAGTCCGAATCTTCCCCTGTTGCTCCCAGGGTTTCAAAAATGTCCTGAACTTGTGATCCAGCTAGATGCAGCAGCATGGCTCTCTTCTGAGCAGGTGCAGTCACTCCTGTGGCTATAACATAGAGCTGAAATCCCTTCTTCCACTTGTCCCAGCGCTGTGAGAGACTAGTGTGGTCTCCAGACACATCAAACGGTCCGATAGCCGGTAAATCCAGAAAGCTAGCCATCCTCGTCGCCAAAATGTAGTGCATTAACACAAGCCAGGCTGTACAGGTTGCTTCTTTATTCACTGAACACCACGCATGAACTGAACTGCAGCCACACCCAGCTCCCAGACATATACATAGTATTGTAACATTTTGCAGACAGCAACTTAACCCGTTGCTTACCATACTACAATAATGTGTATAAATCTGCTACTGCACCCAAGGCCCCTTTCACACGGGCGCCTCAGTGAAGCGAGATCCGCTTGTTTAGCTCCGTGTTTGCTATGCAGAATGGACAAGAACACAGCCTGCTCTTGTCTATGGGGCAATCAAATGGAAACTGAATGCCTGTCTATTTCCAGCCGATCTGCCAGACGGATGGGGAATAGGTCCCCCATCTGTCTGTTTATGATGGACAGGATTGGATCGGATGGCGGCGGTTCCGCTGACATCTGCCGCTCCATAGAAGCGACTGGAGGGTCTGATCAGGTCTGCCTGAAATACTGATGGGCGGACCTGTGTGAAAGGAGCCTAACACTCTGCTGTCCAAAAGTGCCCCTTGTGCTCCTTTATCTACAGCAGCCTTTTTCAACCAGGGTGCCTTGAGGTTTCTTCGGGGGTACCTTAGCAAAATGCCTAAAAATTGCCCCAAAATTGTATGCAAGCCAGTGGGTGGATGAAACCTTTTAGTTACATTAAGCCACAGCTTTTCATTGTGCACCATTACAACCTTCTAGCTGTCAACCTCCTAACACCCAATGACATCATCAGTTGATAAGGAGGATGCCAGTTGCCTGCATAACATCCTTATTTGACCCTCCCTTGCCTCTCTTCATCAGTTTTGGGGTCTCATTAGTTAAGTGATAGAGAAAAACTGAGGGAGAAGAGAAACATTGGAATACTAGTCAGTACCAGTTTGCAAAAATGTTTTTGCTTTGTAAAAATAAATCACCCTTTAATGCTGGGTGATTTATGTGTATTAATTGTGTAGTAATTATCAGAATCGCTTTTACATTTTAGAATGGGGCGCCTCAAGACTGTCCATAATTTTAAAGGGTGCCTTAACTGAAAAAAGGTTGAGAAACACTGATCTAGAGTAGAGGCAATCTAAAACAGGAGGTGTGTTACTGGCCTGATCCTTGAGGGAAAACAGAGGGGGAAAAAGCCTTAAAAAGGAAAACTGATGCACCCACCACATCAAAAGATTGGTAAGCTGCAATATATTACATTTTTGATTTTGGGTTTAACCACTTCCAGTCTGGGCCAATTCTGAGATTTTTGTCATAGATGTAAAAAATGTATTTTTTTTGCTAAAAAATTATTTGGAATCCTCAAACATAATTTTTTTAAGCAGTGACTCTGGAGAATAAAATGGTGGTTGTTGCTATTTTTTATGTTGCTTGATATTTGCACAATACTTTATCAAATGCTAATTTTCAGGAAAAAATACACAATATAATACCAATTTTTTAAATAAGATGATGTTATGGCGAATAAATAGATACCAAACATGTCACACGTAAAAATATCTATAGGTGACGCTTTAAACACTTTTACAGGTTACCAGCTTAGAGTTACACAGGAGGTCTGGTGCTAGAATTATTGCTCTCACTCTGATGTCCGTGTTAATACGTCACGTGTGGGGCGATCACAGAGTACATATTTCTGCGGGGCGTACGTGTGCTTTCACATTTGCACAAGGGGATGTGGAGCTTTAACATTTTTAAAATGTATTTTGTTTACTTTTTTTACATTGTACCTTTTGTTTTTTTTATATTTTTATCAACTTTATTGCTATCACAAGGGATGAACAACATGCCCTGTGATAAGATGGCCCGTGACAGGTCCTCTTTTTGGAGAGATCTGGGGTCTATTAGACCCCAGATTTTCCTGTGGCATCCAAAGCATCTGATTAAACCAAGATCGGTTTGATCACATGCTTTTACAAGCCAGTAATGACTTGTTTACATTAGACTGAAACGGGAAGTGACTAAATCCGTATTGCTTCCGGCTTCTGACATCACAGAGTGGGAGAAAAAACATCAGTTCCTCTCGCTGTGTCCTAATAAGTGCATGATCGGACAGGAGAGATGGATTAAGGCGGTGGCGGCGGGAGGGGCCTGTAGCCCCTTGGATCACTTTAACATAAAATTGGATTGCCAGTTGAAAAAAAAAAAGCGATACCTGGATCATGGTTGTAGCCTCCCGGTAAAACCACTTCAACCTTAGGCCGTTTATAAATGGCCTAAGAACAGTAAGTGATGAATACCGCTTGAAGTTACCAAATTGAACACATTGGGCTTCAGGCTTTGCTAGAGAAACTTGTGCTAAGCTGTGCTTCTGTGGAAGTGAGCTTATGTGGGGCTTTTGTAATGACTTATCTCTGTGGGGATGTGCGAATCTTCAAGGACATTGAAGTGCTGATTAGCTACCTGAGTGAAAGATGTTTGTTCCATGCAGGATCCCTGCACTTTATAAAATGCAATAGGCTACTGTCCATTTACATATTACCATCTGGAATTATTCAAATATATACAGTATATGCCCCAGGTTTCAGAACATATTGTTCTTGTCACCAGTCTGGTGGAGAATGTCCAATACTCCTGTTGGTGGTGACAGGGGATGTGTGAGGACACAGAGTGGTATGAGGGTCAATGTTGCAGGCAGTGACATCTGTTGTGTTTGAGGGACAGACCACTGTGGACCATCAGGTACGTATGAACCCGATGCAGGAACATGGTAGCACCCAATCAGCAGACAGGAACAAAGTCAGGACACAAGTTCACGGTTGTTAATAGCTGGGCAGAGAAGAATCTGATGCAGGAACATGGTAGCACTCAGCAGACAGGAACAAAGTCAAGACACAAGTTCATAGTTGGGCAGTGAGGTATGCAATCAGAAGGCAGGGACAGTGTCAGAATACAGGCCAAGGTCAACACTAGCTGGACAACGAGGTACAGGAACACAAGGCAGAGGTAGTGTCAGGATACAGACCAAGGTCAGTTAACAGTTGGGCAGCAAGGTATTGATTCAGAAGGCAGGATGCAGAGTCTAAAGGGGTCACAATGGACAGACAAGAATTTAGAGACATGTTCAAGGCAAGCCAGGCGGTAGAAAACTCAGTATGGTGCTAAGCAGTTAGTATATATTCACATACAAATGTGTAAATGCAATAAAAACTGTGCCAATAAAAATAAATAATATAATAAAACCATGCTAATATGCCCTCATAAATAAAAACAAAATCAGGAGAATATAAATGAAAGTCAAGTGACATATTCATTGCAAATAAATTCATCCATGTAAACATACTCAGCGAGAGTGCAAATATCAGTACTGAAAACCAGTCATTCATTAATATTTGATTGTAACAATTATATATAAGAATTGCCAAGCATGTCCATAAACATCTCTGTAGTGCTTGAAATGTGCAGTAAATCCATACAAAGGTGAGTGAGTAGCAACTGCCCCCCACACCCCTGTATTCTTTAATCTGATTACAGGAGGATTATGACCCCCTGAAAAGAGTGGACATAAAAACTGTTGTACCAAGTACTCCAGGAATGGCATAGAGACTTTCCCAGGTATTACCAATTAATACTATTATTATACAGGATTTATATAACACCAACAGTTTGCACAGGGCTTTACAATATAAAGGAGGACAGTACGATTACAATACAGTTCAATACAGAAGGAATCAGTAAAGCCAACCGTTCCCTAAATCCAAATCAGTTACACAAGCTCCTCCAAACGCAAAACAAAAAACAAGGTTTTTAAAAAAAAGTACACTATATTACCAAAAGAATTGGGACACCTGCCTTTACATGCATATGAACTTTAATGGCATCCGAGTCTTAGTCTGTAGGGATCAATATTAAGTTGGACCACCATTTGCAGCTATAACAGCTTCAACTCTTTTGGGACGGCTGTCCACAAGGTTTAGGAGTGTGTCTATGGGAATGTTTGACCATTCTTCCAGAAGCGCATTTGTGAGGTTAGGCACTCATGTGGACAAGTAGGCACAGGTAGATTGGGTAGAGAGGCATTAACAATAGCGGTCTCCAACAAAATGACACGGGTAGCCTAGGCCAAAAAAAAAGTGATCTGTTATCCAATCGTAATCCCCCTGTGGAAGTCATGTGTCCTGGTGACGAAATGCATTGCAACAGAGCCTTTAAATTACATGAGCATGCAGTACAGAACCAGGAGGTGCAGTATATTGTTAGCTGGTTGGTAAACCGGCAGTGTTTCTTTGTGGCTGTCATTTAGTAGTGCTCTTATGCACTTTCAAATGTAAGTGCATTGTATGTAAAGTGGGTTATAATAGAAGTGTTTTTAGAAAGTAAAGCACTATGTAGCATTTGTCTTTGTATTAATATCATTATCCTGGAGGAACATAGGACAAAGGAAGCCGGCTGAATGATAGAGGATTGCATTTAAAGGCACCTGATGCCTCTTGCAGTGGTGAAGGAAACAAGAAACTGGAACACAGAGGATCCCATTTAAAGGAACATATGTTATTTATGACCTTACATTAAACAGTATATGTCAGTCATAAACAAAAGGTGGGAGCATGACTGGTGGTAGTGTTTCAGAGGTGGAGGAGTGGAGAGCACAAGAGTGTGTATGCACTATTAAAAAGCACTGAAGAAAACAATCTAGAGACTTTGATGTATATGGACATTTTTATTTAAAAAAAAATTTTTGGGGTGGTGTAACGTTATTGGATGTAGTCATAAGGATAAATTAGCACCAGGCTGTTTTCAGGTTTTATTTTAATTTATGAGTATGTGTGCGAAGGGCCACAAGGTGTAGAAGTTGAGACTGATTGCTTAAAGTAGTTGGGTTTTTTGGTTTTGGGAATAGCAGCACAAAGTATAAGTAATATAGTATCCCGCTCAATATTGAGGCCATGAGGAGCATAGTTCCTCAAATCATAAATCCATTTCGTCTTTAGTCTGGATATTTCTCATTTAGTGAAACTACCTCTCCAGTGTGGGCTATACTTATCATAATCCATAAGTAGGGTGCCAGCAGGATTTTTGTTCTGAAGAATGGAACAATGTTTTGAGACACTATATTCCTTAAATCCTCTTTTAATGTTGCCAATATGTTTGTTAACCACTTGAAGACCAGGCCTTTTCTGACACATTTTGTTTCAAGTTAAAAATCAATATTTGTTGCTAGTAAATTACTTAGAACCCCCAAACATTACAGTATATACATATATATATAGGCCCTAGAGAATAAAATGGTGGTCGTTGCAATTTGTTTTTGTCACACTGTATTTGGGCAGCGTTTTTTTAATGCATTTTTTATTTATTTTTTTAAATACACTTTCATGAATTGTAATGCAAGAAAACAATATATAGCCCAATTTTTTGGTAATCTAAAAAAGATGATGTTATGCTGAGTAATAGATACTTAACATGTCACACGTTAAATTGCACATGCTTTTGAAATGACGACAAACTGTGATACCTAAAAATCTCCATGGGCGATGCTTTCAAATTTTTTGAAGGTTACTAATTTAGAGTTACAAAGGAGGCTTAGACCTAGAATTATTGCTCTCGCTATTACATACGTGCTGATACCTCACATTTGTGGTGCAAACACCATGTGTGTATGACCTACGTATGCTTTCGCCCCTGCATGCGAAGACAGGGGTGCTTTACATTTATTTTTGTTTTACTATTTATTTTTTGTAAAATAAATATTTTTACAATGAGCCTTCATTTTTATTTTTTTTTAATTATTACTTTTATTGCTATAGCCAGAAATCTAAACATCCCTTGTGATAGCAATTAACCACTTAAGCCCCGGAAGATTTTACCCCCCTTCCTGACCAGGGCCTATTTTGCGATTCGGCACTGCGTTACTTTAACGGACAATTGCGCGGTCACGCTGTACCTAAATTAATTTGACGTCCTTTTTTTCCCACAAACAGAGCTTTCTTTTGGTGGTATTTGATCACCTGTGCGATTTTTTGATCATGCGCTATAAACAAAAAAAGAGCGTCAATTTTGCAAAAATAACAATATTTTTCACATTTTTTTTATATGAAATTCCCCCCAAAAAAATGTAAAAATCTAAATTTTATGCTACATATGTTTGGTAAAAAAAAAAAAAAAATTGCAAAAAGCGTATTTTGATTGGTTTGCGCAAAAGTTATTGCGTTTACTAACTAAGGGAAAGATTTTTGTCATTTTTGTTGTTTTTTTTTTAACGAGTAATGGCGGCGATCTGCGATTTTTTTTTGCTGGACTGCGACATTGCGGCGGACAGATCGGACTGACCCTTGACTGACATTTTTGACACTTTTGGAGTTACCAGTGACATTACTACAGTAATCAGTGCTATACATATGCACTGTTACTGTAAAAATGACACTGGCAGTGAAGGGGTTAACTTTTTTTTAGAGGGAGGGGTTAAGTGTGTCCCTAGGGGCATGCTTCTAACTGTGATTGGATGTGGCTTGAGGTGTAAGAACAGAGATCAACGGTCCTACATAGTAGAACCGTATGATCTCCATTCTTACACAGGGAAGAATGACAGGCGGCTTTGTTTACATTAGCCGCCTGCCTTTCTCCCACTGTAACGGACAATCGCGAGTGCCCGGCGGACATCGGGTCTGCCGGGCACACGCGCTGGGGGTCCGTGAGCGAGCGGGAGTGCGCCTCCGGCGGCGCGCGCTCGCTCCCTAGAGCCTCACAGGCTAGCGTTGTAGTCCTACATCGCTTTGCCTGTGAGGGGCTGACCGCCGCAGTAAATAGTCGTGCGGCGGTCGGCAAGTGGTTAAGCGTGACAGGTCCTCTTTATGGGGACATCCTGGTGTCTAAAAGACCCCACATTTCTCCTCTACCCTTTAAAGCGTGAAATACAAAAAAATATGATCTCATGTTTTCTTGAAAAAAATTAGCTCTGTTTACATTTTCCCTAACTTGAAATTATGAAATGCTCTTAGCTTCCTGTCTCCTTGACCATAAAGATGATCAGGATGTTCTGGTCTCTATCGTAAATGGCCGCGACCGCCAGATTAGATCATAGGCTTCCCGGTGCGACGAGAGAGGCATAAAAACAGGGTACATGCACCGGAGAGCCCGCTTACCTTCCTGCTGCTTGTAAAAGGAACTAATCAGCCGCTTGGATCACTCTTAGAGGTAAGAGTTTCGCTGGTTGAAAATGTTAGCGCCGGCGTTATGGCTGACAGCTGCTGCCATGGCCATGGTATAATTGCTTAAACATGTACGTGATTGTGCATCAAGTGGTTAAGATGATCCTGCAGAGCCTATGTGGTCCTCTAGGATGGTATACAGGGAAGCCAAAGTAGCAGGTCAGGTCACAAATAAATTGGGAATAAGCTGAAGAGCACTCAGCAATATGTACATGTCCCACTCCAGCTCATACTGTATATCCCATTCGGTGCTTATACCAGTGCCCTAGTGTGCATGCTAATACAGGCCTAGTAGTGACTTTAAGTCTATGCACTGGTCTTCTCATCTTGGAACCCACGAACCTTCCTTACAGTGCTTCACAACCTGTATACAGTGGATATAAAAAGTCTACACCCTGTGTTAAAATGTCAGGTTTCTGTGATGTAAAAAAAATTAGACAAAGATAAATCATTTCAGAACTTTTTCCACCTTTAATGTGACATATAAACTGTACAACTCAATTGAAAAATAAACTGAAATCTTTTAGGGGGGAAAGTTAAAAATAAAAAACTAAAATAATGTTGTTGCATAAGTGGGCATGCCCTCTTATAACTGGGGATGTAGCTGCGTTCAGAATTAAGCAATCACATTCAAACTCATGTTAAATAGGAGTCAGTACACACCTGCCATCATTAAAAGTGCCTCTGATTAACCCCAAATAAAGTTCAGCTGTTCTAGTGGGTCCTACCTGATATTTTCTTAGTCGCATCCTACAGCAAAAGCCATGTTCCGCAGAGAGCTTCCAAGACATCAGAGGGATCTCATTATTAAAAGATATCAGCCAGGAGAAGGGTACAAAAGAATTTCCAAGGCATTAGATATACCATGGAACACAGTGAAGACAGTCATCCTCAAGTAAAGAAAATATGGCACAACAGTGACATTACCAAGAACTGGATGTCCCACCAAAATTGATTAAAAGACAAGAAGAAAACTGGTCAGGGAGGCAAGTACTGACTGTGTGGTACATTTGACAACAATCTCCCGTATCCTTCATATGTCTGAGCTATGGGGTAGAGTGGCAAGATGGAAGCCTTTTCTTAAAACGAAAAACATCCAAGCCCAGCTAAATTTTGCAAAAACACATCTGAAGCCTCCCAGAAGCATGTGGGAAAAAGTGTTATGGTCTGATGAAACCAAGTTTGAACTTTTTAGCCATAATTCCAAAAGATATGTTTGGCGCAAAAACAACACTGCACATCACCAAAAGAACACCATACCCACAGTGAAGCATGGTGGTAGCAGTATCATGCTTTAGGGCTGTTTTTCTTCAACTGGAAAAGAGGCCTTAGTCAAGGTAGAAGGAATTATTAAAACACTCCCAAGTACCAGTCAATATTAGCACAAAACCTTCAGGCTTCTGCTAGAAAGCTGAATATGAAGAGGAACTTCATCTTTCAGTATGACAATGACCCAAAGCATACATCCAAATCAACAAAAGGAATGGTTTCAAAGTCAAAATGTGCCATTGTCAGAAACTATGAATCAGACAGAGACAGAAAATGCAATAAAAATCTCACCTTTAATGTAATAGTAAAAATGGTACAGATCAGAGACGTAGTCAAAACATAAGCCAGGGTTCAGAAGCCAAGCAGGTAATCAGATGAGCCAGTAATCAGGGAGCCAGAAATCAGCATAGTCAGAAGCAGGAGATTGGGATCAGGAACCAGAAGGGACGTCAGCCGGGCAAAGTCTTTAACAGAATCACAGCGGAAACTCTCAGCATATGTTTGACCAGACGAAGGCACGAAAGGAATGAACAAGGCAGTTTAAATAACCAGAAGGGGCTGGCTGTAGGCTGGACTGATGAGGCAGGAAATGGTAAACAGGTCAGTCACTGTAGAAACAATGATTGGCTGGTAATTAACTGACAGCTGAGCAACCAGAACACTGAGAAGAGAACTGCTAAAAGCCTAGCCCTGACAGCCATGCTGATAGACTCATACCCAAAAAGACTGAGTGCTGTAATAAAATCAAAAGGTGCTTCAACAAAGTATTCGTTTAAGAGTGTGCACACGTATGCAATAATATTATTTTGTTTTTTTGTTTTTACTTTCCTCCACCTAAAAGATTTTAGTTTGTTGTTCAACTGAGTTGTACAGTTTATAGGTCACATTAAAGGAGGAAAAAAGTTCTAAAATTATTTATTTTTGTCTAATTTTTTTACATCACCAAAACCTGGCTTTTTAACCGCTTGCCGACCGCCGCAAGTAGATTTACTGCGGCGGTCAGCCCCTGCCAGGCAGAGTGACGTTAATTAACGTCACTAGCCTGGGAGGGTCTGGGGAGCGAGCGCGCTCCCGCGCGGTCACGGACCCCCCCGCGCGTGTGACTGGCGGACCCGATGTCCGCCGGTCACTCGGCGATCGGCGGGGGAGAGGGAGAAAGTCAGGCGGCTTGTGTAAACAAGCCACCTGTCATTCTCCTCGGTGTAAAGACACTGATCACAGGGATCTACTATGTAGATCCGTTGATCAGTGTCCTTACAGCTCAAGCCACAGCCAATCACAGTAGAAAGCACGCCCCTAGGGACACACACAGCCCCTCCCTCCCAAATAAAGTTAACCCCTTCACTACCAGTGTATTTTTACAGTAACAGTGCATATATATAGCACTGATTACTGTAGAAATGTCACTGGTAACCCCAAAAGTGTCAAAAATGTCAGTCAAGGGTCCGATCTGTCCGCCGCAATGTCGTAGTACCGCAAAAAAAATTGCAGATCGCCGCCATTACGCGTTAAAAAAAAAAACAACAAAAATGACAAAAATCTTTCCCTTTGTTAGTAAACGCGATAACTTTTGCGCAAACCAATAAAAATACGCTTTTTGCGATTTTTTTTACCAAACATAGGTAGGATAAAACAAATTGGCCGAAAATGTTAAAAAATTTTGATTTTTACATTTTTTTTGGGAATTTCATATAAAAAAATGTGAAAAATATTGTTATTTTTGCAAAATTTACGCTCTTTTTTTGTTTATAGCACAAAAAGTAAAAATCGCACAGGTGATCAAATACCACCAAAAGAAAGCTCTGTTTGTGGGAAAAAAAGGACGTCAAATTCTTTTGGTACAGAGTCGCACGACCGCGCAATTGTCCATTAAAGTCACGCAGTGCCGAATCGCAAAATACCCCCTGGTCTTTTAGCAGGAAAATCCTCCGGGGCTTAAGTGGTTAACAGGTGTAGACTTTTTTTATCCACTGTACATCCTCCATATAGATCATCTCAACTACTGAGGATCCAGGCATTGTTTGCTTATTTGACATTAATAATAACAAAAACGTGCAGCGCTAATAGAGAATTGCATATACATAAACATATACAATTAAAAGTGTCCAAAAAGAATTCATGGTGATATGTCCATATCAAAGAATCCCAGTGTCTATTTAAAGTGAAAGGAATGGTGTCCAAATTGAAATAGGTGATTTTGGTGTACGTGAATTCCGAACACCGACAGAAGGAAGTTAATATGCGCTCACCAGAAAGAGAGGACCTAGAGTACTGTACACTACCTAGATCTTCAAAGTTTGTAAGTAGTCTAAATTGGTAATCGAGTCCATATGGTAACTTCGGGTGTCCAAGTGTGTTGCAGTAGCTGGTATATTGCCTCTCATTCGGGTATGGTGATCATAAACCAAAAAGGAGCAAAATATAGTGTAATACTGCTACAATTTATTAATTAAAATAAAGCAATTACACTTACAGACATCCCAAGGTAAAATGCATCAAAGGTACATCAGAGATAGATGGGTAGGTTGTCCGTGGCGTGACCTTAACATGTTTCAGCACATCTGCCTTTATCAAAAGGTGTAGCCATTATGCAGCCAGATTGTTTTATTATGCCCACTTTATAATTTTCTTTGTCAATCAGAAATGCCAGTTTATGTGATATGTACAATTGGTGCTATGCCAAATTAAAAATGCCTTTTTTTTTTACATTTTATTGTTACAGGGAACTTCTCATCCATCTTGCGTTCTCTTTTATTTTGAAATTTTGTTGCAGCAAGTAAATTCACCAAATTTAGTAAAGAATTGCACCTGTATCTGATAGGTAAATAAGAAGTAGCTTTTTTTTGTAGTTAGTTGTTTGAGTAAAAACTTGTGTAAACAGGCAAATGCAGGATAATTTTTGGTGCATTCAGCTTGCGTTTGAGATCAATCTGAAATTCACATGTACAGTGCCTTGCGAAAGTATTCGGCCCCCTTGAACTTTGTGACCTTTTGCCACATTTCAGGCTTCAAACATAAAGATATAAAACTGTAATTTTTTGTGAAGAATCAACAACAAGTGGGACACAATCATGAAGTGGAACGAAATTTTTGAAAATTTTGTGAAGTTTCATCTACAGCCACTTCTAAAAGACATCCCATTAAACCCTTCATTGGCTTGTTGTATGTCTCTATCAGTTTTGCACATCGAGAGACTGAAATTTTTGCCCATTCCTCCTTGCAAAACAGCTTGAGCTCAGTGAGGTTGGATGGAGAGCATTTGTGAACAGCAGTTTTCAGTTCTTTCCACAGATTCTCGATTGGATTCAGGTCTGGACTTTGACTTGGCCATTCTAACACCTGGATATGTTTATTTGTGAACCATTCCATTGTAGATTTTGCTTTATGTTTTGGATCATTCTCTTGTTGGAAGACAAATCTCTGTCCCAGTCTCAGGTCTTTTGCAGACTCCATCAGGTTTTCTTCCAGAATGGTCCTGTATTTGGCTCCATCCATCTTCCCATCAATTTTAACCATCTTCCCTGTCCCTGCTGAAGAAAAGCAGGCCCAAACCATGATGCTGCCACCACCATGTTTGACAGTGGGGGTGGTGTGTTCAGGGTGATAAGCTGTGTTGCTTTTACGCCAAACATAACGTTTTGCATTGTTGCCAAAAAGTTTGATTTTGGTTTCATCTGACCAGAGCACCTTCTTCCACATGTTTGGTGTGTCTCCCAGGCGGCTTGTGGCAAACTTTAAACGACACTTTTTATGGATATCTTTAAGAAATGGCTTTCTTCTTGCCACTCTTCCATAAAGGCCAGATTTGTGCAGTATACGACTGATTGTTGTCCTATGGACAGAGTCTCCCACCTCAGCTGTAGATCTCTGCAGTTCATCCAGAGTGATCATGGGCCTCTTGGCTGCATCTCTGATCAGTCTTCTCCTTGTATGAGCTGAAAGTTTAGAGGGATGGCCAGGTCTTCGTAGATTTGCAGTGGTCTGATACTCCTTCCATTTCAATATTATCGCTTGCAAAGTGCTCCTTGGGATGTTTAAAGCTTGGGAAATCTTTTTGTATCCAAATCCGGCTTTAAACTTCTCCACAACAGTATCTCGGACCTGCCTGGTGTGTTCCTTGTTCTTCATGATGCTCTCTGCGCTTTAAACAGACCTTTGAGACTATCAAAGTGCAGGTGCATTTATACGGAGACTTGATTACACACAGGTGGATTCTATTTATCATCATTAGTCATTTAGGTTAAAATTGGATCATTCAGAGATCCTCACTGAACTTCTGGAGAGAGTTTGCTGCACTGAAAGTAAAGGGGCTAAATAATTTTGCACGCCCAATTTTTCAGTTTTTTATTTGTTAACAAAGTTTGAAATATCCAATAAATTTCGTTCCACTTCATGATTGTGTCCCACTTGTTGTTGATTCTTCACAAAAAATTACAGTTTTATATCTTTATGTTTGAAGCCTGAAATGTGGCAAAAGGTCGCAAAGTTCAAGGGTGCCGAATACTTTTGCAAGGCACTGTAATTGGTCTTTACTGTGTAGTTGTAACTTTATGCTGTGTGTTGATGACACTGAGCAGAACCTGGGTTCACCTGAGGAAGAACCAGGGATTTGTCAGATGCCTCTATAACCCTGCCAGTTGAAGAAAAGGAACAAACATATAAATGTATAAAACCGATTTAGCATCTTAGTTCGTGATTAAACATTAAAATATGTAAGGCACTCGTGCTAAGAAACCTTTCTCTGCTACTTTACATTCTATGCTGAGAAAGATAATTTAAATACATTTACGAGAACAAAACAAGAAAACCCAAAAGGCCTCAGAACATGAGATCCCCAGATTGATCAATGTGCTGCTTTGTAAAAATCTGCTGACGCTTGGAAGGGATTATTGATCATGTAAATCAACCATTGCTCTACCCATAATGCATGTCATACTCTCTTATCTCCTACTAATGAGGACTAATGATGCAGGGAAGCTATTTGCTGCGCAGCTAAATACTGCCTGATGAGGAGTTAACAAGTATTTATTGTGTTGTAAATATTTGTCATCATTAATGAATTTTATATCTTGCTGTAATTCATCAACATTGCATAGCTGCAATGCAAAATCTAAAAAGAAAGTTGAAAAAATATGAGTCAAGATTGTGACATATTGCACACCTCTTTCTGTAGCGTTACCCCTGAAGGAGCCACTTGTTAATTTGGGTTCTCTGTTCTGTGCCCTAACTCCAAGAAAAACCTCAGCCCCTCTGGCACACATGGGTAAGTGAAAGTTACTGCAAGCACTGATAGGAACACAAGTATAGATACCTTTTAACTTGGTTGTGAATTAGTACCAGGAAATAGACACACGATCATTAAGTGGTAAATTAACTCACTGTATTGGTATGGGTTAGAATAAATGGTGGTTTGAGCATAAATGGTGGTTTGAGCATAAATGAGCATACAGAAGCAGGGCCGGCCTTAGGTGTTCAGGTACCCTGTGCGAGCTAATCCTGTGGCGCCCCCCCCCCCGCCCATCTTCAGCCCTTGCCCCCTGGTCACCTGTATACATTACATACATACATTACATGCATACATACATTACAGTACATACATGTATACAATACATTACATACATGTATACATTACATTACATACATTACATACATGCATATATTACATTACATACATACATTACATGCATGCATACATACATTACATTACATACATGTATACAATGCATTACATACATGTATACATTACATTACATACATGCATACATTACATTACATACATACATTACATTACATGCATACATTACATTACATAAATACATTACATTACATACATGATACATTACATTACATACATGTATGTAACTGCCATTACCAATGCAATTATGTAGTAAACATATTATTTTTATGTATTATTTTATTGTATTTTACTTCTTCTTTTTTTTTTCCTTATGTTAAGTCCCTTATTTCCTCCCCTTCATTTTCAATACAAAATAAAAAGTATTTAGCCTAATTTCTCTTAAAAAGTAGATACACAGTGACAGCACAGGGCTCAGTCACACTTACCGTTCTGTGGACGGTGGCTTTGCATTTAAAAATGGCGCCCCCCTGGAGCTTAGACGCCACTGCGCATGCGCCGTCTGCCGAGAATAGCCGAGCGTGTTTGGGTTTTCCCGAGCAGCGGTGCCTGCGCAGTGTGCCTTTCCGGGGGCCGGCAGCAGCCATTTTTTTTTCAGGTGCCGATGCGATGCTCTTCACCCAGTCTCAGGTCAGGGGGACCTGGCAGCGCCTGCTGGGGTGACTCGTTCGGACTCCACTGATGTGAGTAACTAACTGCGACTCACAGTCTGCGAACTATGATGCCCCTGTTGCCCATGGCGCCCCGTGCGGCCGCACAGCTCGCACACCCCAAAGGCCGGCCCTGTACAGAAGGTATGTTAAGACTGCTAGACAGTGTAATCACTATGCCAAATAAACTTGGAAAATATAGACTACCACTAGACTTGAATCAACACTGTGAGAATAACACATCAAACCGTAGAGCTTTAAAGCACACTGACACTCACTTTTTTTCTATTTAATGGCTTTTCTTGCTCAATTTTTAAAAAAGAAAGTTCAAAGTTCCAGAAAATCAGAAGCATGTTTACCTCACAGGGGTTTTCAGTATTTCACTCTTGCAAAGAAATAGCCATTTGGCCTTTACATACAACACTGCTGCTCTGGCCTTCCACTTTAGGCCCTCGTCTGTCTCCTACAGACTGTTTTCTCACCAGCATTGTCCAAATAGCTAGCAGCCCCTTGCTGCTCTGGCTCCAACCTCTTTCCTAGGTGGAGCCCTCCTGACTCTTGGGCAAAGACCTCCTGTCTGCCGGGATGGAGCCCACAACCATGGTCAGGTCACTGCTAAAAGCTCAGAACACACCTGACCAATTAGTGTGCTGGTGTTTCCAAAAATGTGAACCCAGGAGTGAAGATTACATCCCACCCAGACCTCTAAGAAATCTCCAGGCTCTAGGTCCCAAATTGGGTTTTACCAACTAATGAGAAAACTGAAAAGTCAGTTTCCTCTGAAGTATACAAATTTTCTGGAGCCCCTCAACCTGCCTAGATGAGAATCCTTGGTCATTATCTTTTTTTTATTCCTAGGCAGAGCACAGCACTGCCACAACATGTATATCAGAAAAGTCTGCAATAAACAGTGTAGTTAAGCTTATAAGCATTAACCTGCAATGTGAAAAATTACTCTATAATTTAGTCTACAGTGCATTCTAGGAGAATGGCTAGGATATGGTGCAATGCCCCCTGCTAAGTACCTCTTTGCACAAGCAATGTGTGAAGGTCTCTGGGTAACAGCTGAAAAGGTACAGTCTTTAGTCCTAACTCTTCAGCCAGCCAGCATTGGGGCCCAGTTGTACAATTGGTGCACATAAGAATAGTCCCAGTCATATCTGCAGGAAGCAATAAGGATTCTAGATGGCTAAATGGTTAGTCCCTAAAGGGTGCAGTCTCACTAGCTGCAGATAGAAAAATCCCCACAACAGCAGCTATAACTGGACCCAGTGGTATTGCAGCTTGCCACCCAGTCACACTCAACGATTAGTCCACTCTCTGCTCTGCACCCAGGTGACTCTGGCTGTCAGCACACCTGGACTCACCACTCAGGATCCTGCTAAGGTTTCTATTGTGCAGCAGTGGTGGTGCACACTTGACAGCGATGTACACTTTCCGGTCTTGTTCATGGCAAGAGGAAGCTGTGTCCTGTACAGCATAAGAAAATGTGGCTCTTACCCCTCCTCCTGGCAATCTCCCTCTGGAAAATGCAGTTCAAAAGCATTTTATTACAGTAGAGTCTCTCTTTTCTGAACTACAGTTCCCACAGTGCAGTGCTTCCTTACTCAGTCTATTGAGTTCTTTCTGCTCAGCAGCTCCCTTCTCTTGCATATATAGCTGTGAACCTGTTCAGCACTGCAGGGCAACAGTTACAAAGAGCAGCTGCAGCCAATGTTTCTTTCACTCTCTATTTATGAGTCAAGCACCTGGCTATATCATTTTGTTTTTCAATAAAATGTGTTTTCACATGTTTTATAGATTATTAAAGCAACTAGTTACCTGTTTATTTGCTTTAAGTTCTTTTTGATGGGTTACAGAATGAAAAATAACATCTGATTGCTATGGATATGGTGCTACTATTCCTTCTTCTTTTGCTTGAAAAAATATGTTAAGCGTGCCGCCATTTAAAGCAAATGATGTGTTTTCAAACATCACGTTTTATTTAATAGTGAAATATTTACCTTTAGAATACCCTGTAATTTCCCAAAAGCAATTCGAATGGCAAGTCCTTGCAATATGAGGTAATATACGCACCTCTGGGATGGCCCATGTCTCCTATCTTCTTTCTGTACTAGCGCTGCCATCTTTATCAAACCTTTCAGAGTTAGACACTTCCAGGAGTGCTGGATTCTTGTTTCGCTCACCTCACACTATAATTCCATCACCATGGAATGAATTCATTCTTCATCAGCCGGCATATGGTTTTGTTGCAGCAGGTTATTCACCACTATATTTAACCACTTCCATACAGAGCAGTTACACCCCCTTCCTGCCCAGACCAATTTTCAGCTTTTGGCGCTCTTACAATTTGAATGATAATTACTCAGTCATACAACGCTGTATCCAATCAATTTTTTTATAATTTCTTTTCACACAAATAGAGCTTTCTTTTGGTAGTATTTAATCACCACTGGGTTTTTTATTTTTTGCGATATAAGTGAAAAAAGAGCGAAAATTTTGAAAAAAACACATTTTGTTTTAGTTTCTATTATAAAATTTAGCAAATAAGTAATTTTTTCATAAATTTGGGCCAAAATGTATACTTATAAATAATCCAAATTAGTGGTTATTATTTAGTCTGTGTGAAAGTTATAGAGTCTACAAGCTATGGTGCCAATCATTGAAAATTGATCACACCTGATGTACCGACGGCCTATCTCATTTCTTGAGGCCCTGAAATGTCAGGACAGTACAAATACCCCCCAAATGACCCCTTTTTGGAAAGTAGACACTCCAGGGTATTTAGTAAGAGGCATGGTGAGTTTTTTGAAGTTGTAATTTTTTCCCACAATTCTTGGGAAAATGAAGAAATATATATATATATATATTTAAACAAAATTGTCATAATAACAAGTTATTTCTCTTACACAGTATATGCATACTTGCAATTACACCCCATAATACATTCTGCTACTCCTCCTGAGTATGGCAATACCACATGTGTGAGACTTTTACACAGCCTGGCCACATACAGAGGCCCAACATGCAAGGAGCACCGTCAGGTGTTCTAGGAGCATAAATTACACATATAATTTCCTAACGACCTATCACAATTTTGAAGGCCCTGGAGCACCAGGACAATGGAATTACCCACAAAATTACCCCATTTTGGAAATCAAACACCCCAATGTATATTCTATGAGGGATAATGAGTCTTTTGAACTTGTCATTTTTTTTCCACAAGTTTTTGGAAAATGTGGAAAGAAAATGAAAACCCATTTTTTTTTACACAAAGTTGTCAATTTATAAGATATTACCTAAAACATAGCATGTACATAGCAAAAATGACACCCCAAAATACATTCTACAATACAAAATACTCATCCTCCTGAGTATAGCGATACCACATATGTGGGACTTTGTCACAGCATAGCCACATAAAGAGGCCCAACATGCAAGGAGCACCGTTAGGTGTTCTAGGAGCATAAATTACACTTATAATTTCATTACAACCAATCACACTTTTGAAGGCCCTGGAACACCAAGACAATGGAAACCCCCACAAAAGCACCCCATTTTGGAAAGCAAACACCCCAACACATAATCTAGGAAGCATGGGCTGCAGATAGGTACTCAGGTACTCTGATGGGCTGCAGACAGGTACTCAGGTACACTGATTGGCTTCAGAAAGTACTCGGGTACTCTGATGAGCTTCAGAGAGGTACTTGGGTATTCTGATGGGCTAGAGACAGGTACTCGGGTAATCTGATGGGGTGCAGATAGGTACTCGGGCACTCTGGGCTGGAGACAGGTACTTGGGTACTCCGATGACAGGTACTCAGGTACTCCGATGAGAGGTACTCGGGTACTCCGATGACAGGTACTCAAAGTACCCGAGTACCTGTCACCAGCCCATCAGAGTACCCGAGTACCTGTCACCAGCCCATCAGAGTACCCGAATACCTGTCATCAGAGTACCCGAGTACCTGTCACCAGCCCATCAGAGTACCCGAGTACCTGTCACCAGCCCATCAGAGTACCTGAGTACCTGTCATCAGAGTATCTGATGGGCTGGTGACAGGTACTTGGGCACTCCGATGACAGGTACTTGGGTACTCCGATGACAGGTACTTGAGTACACCAATGACATGTACTCAAAAGTTCCCAAGTACCTGTCATCAGAATACCCAAGTACCTGTCATCAGAGTACCCGAATACCTGTCACCAGCCTATCAGAGTACCCGAGTACCTGTCATCAGAGTACCCAAGTACCTGTCATCAGAGTACCCGAGTACCTGTCACCAGCCCATCAGAGTACCCGAGTACCTGTCACCAACCCATCAGAGTACCCGAGTACCTGTCATCAGAGTACCGGATGGGCTGGTGACAGGTACTTGGGTACTCCGATGACAGGTACTCGGGTACTCCAATGACAGGTACTCAAAGTACCCGAGTACCTGTCATCAGAGTACCCGAGTACCTGTCATCAGAGTACCAAAGTACCTGTCATCAGAGTACCCGAATACCTGTCACCAGCCCATCAGAGTACCTGAATACCTGTCACCAGCCCATCAGAGTACCCGAGTACCTGTCACCAGCCCATCAGAGTACCCGAGTACCTGTCACCAGCCCATCAGAGTACTTGAGTACCTGTCATCAGAGTACCTGATGAGCTGGTGACAAGTACTCAGGTACTCTGATGGGCTGGCGACAGGTACTCGGGTACTTTGATGGGCTAGTGACAGGTACTTTGATGGGCTAGTGACAGGTCCTCTTTATTGGGGGGGGGGGCAATCAGTGTGATTTACTGTGCACTGTAATCAGTAACTAGCTGTTACCACAATCTCCTCCTCACACAGGATCAGTGTGTGAGGAGGGGAACACGGTAACAGCTAGTAACGGCGAGAGCAGGTGCCGTCATATGACGTCCGCCCCTCATCGAGGGGCCCTTCCTGCCGCCATCATTTTACAATGGCGTGATATGGAAGTGGTTAAAGGAGTTTTTATTTTTTATTGTTTCACATTAGGCATCATTAAAATCACTGCTCCTTTAAAAATAATCTTTTTTAAGCATTGATACATGTCCCCCCAGGGCAGTACCTGGGCCCCCATACCCTTTTCATGGCCAATAACTTGCATAAAAGCCTTCAAAGTGGGCAATTTTGATTTTTCAAGTTCAGGTCCTATAGACTTTAATAGGATTTGCGGTTCGGGGGCCGAACGTTTGCGATGCTCGAAAGTTCTGGCCCGAAGCAAACCGGCGCTTGTTCGACCGGACTCTAAAAATTAGCTCTGTTTTACTGTATCCAGTGGAGCTGCATTTC
Source organism: Pelophylax lessonae (assembly GCF_965119305.1). Lineage (NCBI taxonomy): Eukaryota > Metazoa > Chordata > Amphibia > Anura > Ranidae > Pelophylax > Pelophylax lessonae. The sequence continues at coordinate 120,184,049 of NC_138769.1, read as the reverse complement.
ATTATTAGGTAAATTTAGTTCTGGCTCACTGTAATCAGCATAGATCCCAACTGTCCTTGATTTCAAGGGACTAACCCTGATTTGGAACAAAGTCCCTGTGTCCCTCTTTTGTCCCTTATTTTTGTCTGATCTATATAGTTGTATATAAAATGCACTACTTATCTTCCAAAAAGTGTTTCACAGTGCTAAACCTTTCATCCAATTTGTAAATTGTTGCTTTTCAAAAACCAGTATAAAAGAAAAATAGTAGTAAAAAAAAGCACTTGTAGTGCGCATGTGCACGGACTTGGGAACACACATGTTACTTAGGGCCGGATTTAAAGAAACTGCAGCTTCAAACCTCTATGACGTGTTTCAGTTTCGCCGCGTTCAAATCAATTAACTGGCGCTGCGGCGAATTGGCGAGTAAAACAGCAATAATGAATTCCGCCGTCAGCGGGATTCACTTACGATCGCGGCTTCGCCAATTCGCAAACTTATGTCTTCGTGCTTATAGCAGTTTCACATAGCGATGTGGGCTAGTGGATTAGTGCACACATCACATGTCTGTAATTCATCTCCCTCTGCTGTAGGTTCGAGGCTTACCATCTCCACCTACTTTTTTTATTTTCTTTTTTTGTTTATATTGCTAAAATGTAACGGATTACATCATATATATTGCTAAATAATGTTACACTCAGAAGCGCTTGCAAGCTTACACCATTTTAAGTGTTTTTTTGATCTTGTCTGTGTGTCGAATCGATCTTATGAAGGAAAGTACCAAAGGCAAGTGACCAAACCCCTACCCTACTTCAGGGCAAGATGAAACCTCACAATTTTACCATGGTCTTCTTCCCACATTCCATACAATGTTTAGTTCTTTAGCTATATGTGCTTTTTAGCCTTACCACACTCCATTTTTTCCACCATACAGCTTTATTCTGCACAATAGCTAAGTGCTTTGCAACTTCACTGCAGTTCACAACGTCATGGGTTCAAATCACATCACTACACTTGGGATCTCTTTTCACTCTCATTTTTTTAAACAGTTTTTTTAAACTATCTTGAATTTGGGGGGGGAGGGGGGTGTCCTACCCAAATTTCAAGCACATCAATGGAAACAACACAATTTTGATTTTATGAGTGTGGTCCTAGTTTTATCGAGATGCAATTCTTTACATATTTACCATGGTTCTTACAATTTCTTGACCAATAAACATAGGTGTCTGATATTGGACTCTCTCCATATTTCAACAACACAGACCCTCATAGTCCAACACTACATTTGCCTCACACCTCAACACAACACTGTCACATCCCTACTCTACATTACAACCCCTCACATCACCAGTACAAGCAGCATGCAAAGTGCAAAACTCTGGCCTTGGCAGCTTAATGGGCCATACACTAACAATTTGTCTAGACTTTTTCCTGTAGACTTAACCAAACCATATAATAGAAGCTCAAACCTCAACACTTTCAATTTGGATGCAATCAGGCAGGCCCTTGCACTACATAGAAAATGTCAATCGGAAGGATAAAGTCTTCTCTAAATCTTACAGTGTGGATGGCCCTTTTGTCTGTAGGCACCCACACAAAACAAAAAAACACATGTTCAATTCTAATGTATTTATTTATTTGAGAATGACAGCAGAAGGAGGGATGCAGCAAAAGAATATTGTCACTCTCCAGTCCGTGTGCCTTTACAGCGCCAGACCACGATCTTTGCTCCATGGCTACGGGATTCTGATGTCTTCCACAACTTCCGGCAGAGTTCAGAATCCATTCTGCACCTCTACCAGCTCATAGGGGACAGGCATGGCAAGGTTGCTGGGCAGCTTCCAAGCCACTTTCGAAGTTCCAGGGTGTTCATGTTGGTCATTGGCCATGTGCCTTACCAAATATCCACTGACCACAAAAGAAAATGAGTGGAGTCCATCAAGGTGGGTTTCTACCACCTACACCCGCAAGCAGTACCACTCCTGGAAAAATAAAACAAAGGATAAGACATTTCATAATGAAAATCACATCTTAATGCCTGTTTGCTTCATTCTGAACTTCATTTAATTTCGACATCACGAGTGAAATAACACATTTTATGCCAACTTACACAAACCAGAAATCATTAATGTAAACATTTGAATACACACCTGTGACGCCAGACAGCCCATCACCACAGGCTTCCCATGGTACGTGCCATGATTCCAAGATGTTGATGTTCTGGAAAATTACAACACCATAAGATACCAAGCAGCCGTTCATGTTATCAATAACTACACAGGTGGCATAGACACAAATAAACACCTGCCAGCTCTTCTCAGCCCTTTACACTATTCACAATACCAACATGTTTATGGTTAGAGGTGCATGTTTTTGCTCAAGTAACACAATTTTACCAATGTTGACTACACTTTATCTACAATGGCAAGTGTCATTGGCAGATGATAATCACCCTCTGTCTCCCTGTGAGTGGCACCTCTGCTAACTAGCTAATTAATACACATGCCCTATCTTGACCGGTTACAGTACTTACATGTAAAGTGGCTAGCAACCAGGGTATTCCGGGTGGCCATACCGGCAGCGGTGCTCCGCCGCCTGGGGGCCGCCGGCTGACGGACCTCTGGCTCCCTCTCCTCCGTCAGCTCCCAAGAATCATCCCGGGCAACGCACATGTTGTGCAACACGCAGCACGCCAGGATGATCTTGGAAGCCTTTGTAGGAGAGTACAGGAGTTCACCCCCAGGCCGGGCCAAGCAGAGAAACCGGGACTTGAGAAGACCTATGGTCAACTCAATGATACTCCGGCTTCTCCGCAAGGCCCTGTTGTAATTCCTCTCTGCTGGGCCCTGGGGGTACCTGATTGGAGCCATCAGCCACGTCAGCTGCGGGTAACCAGCATCCCCTGAAAAATAAGAAAAATATACATTAGTTCTTCCTATCATGTGACTTTAGATGACTCCTCAAAATGGGAGACAATTAGGCATTTTACTAAACAACCTGCTCGTCTGTTTGCAAAAAATCATATGAAACATCTCAACTCTGTCTAACTGCCTAAATCACTAATACAAATGGGAAAAAGGACACACAAAGTGGTGGGTTTCTCTTGCAAGTTACAACTTGGCCCCTATTTTGTTCCTATTACATTAGCCTAGGTCTTACTTCTGGAATATATCTGCAACTAGAGTGAGGAAACCAATATTGACTCACTTATGCAAAGTACTTTGGGGATATGGCAATACCATTGGAATCATTTGTCGGTTTTCTTTGGGTGGCTAGAGGACACCATTTACACATTGGTTAACCACCTTCATTGGACTCAAAGACAACTTTGCAAATCTTTCTTTTGTGAGCTGCTAAGCTGCTGATCTGGTTGTGTGTGAACAGCCTGACAACTCCTAACACATCCATTTTAGGTAGGCTTTGCTTAAATCAGGGTGTACACCGATGTAGCTTATTCCTATGTCTATGTAATCTTACAGTTTATGTTGTTAAGACAAAATACTTTACCAATAAGCCACCCTTCGGGCATTTGTCCACTTTCAAACACCTCGTACAGAGTACTTGTTCTTAACATACTGGAATCATGGCACGACTCTGGGTGACCAGTGTTGACACTCATGATGCGCTGTTTGGCGTCACACACTAATTGGACGTTCACGGAGTGGTACTGCTTGCGGTTCCGGTATTCACTTTCGTGGCTCCTTGGGGGCCTAATGGCTATGTGGGTGCCATCGATTGCCCCTAGGATTTGCGGCATGTGTGCCCGCCGGTAGAAACCCAACTTGACTTCATTCCACTCATTTTCATTCTGTGGCCAGTGGATAAAATTGGGCACTATATCCACTATGGCATTAATGACCAACATGAACACCCTTGAAACTGTGGGCTGGCTAATGCCCATGATACTTCCCGAAGTGGCTTGGAAGCTGCCACGCCCTAAAATATACAAAGTGGCCAGCAATCTGGCCATGCCGGGCACCGCATGGCCGCGCTGTGTGTCCGGGTCAATTTTCTCTGCTATGAGCTGGTAGAGGTGTAGAATAGTTCCTCGCTCGAGCCGGAACTTCCTCCTGACATCAGAATCCCGCAGCTTGTCCAAATAGATCCTTGGAGCAAAAATGCGTGGCTGGCGAGGTAAGGGCACACGGACTGGAGGTGCTGCTGCTGGAGGTGCTGCTGCTGCTGCTGCTGCAGCTTCCCCACCTTCTGCTGCCTCCTGTGCCAGGGCCTCCTCAAACAAGGCACCAATAAATGCCAGCATTGCACCATCTAATGCGTCTGGGATATCGTCCTCCATTTTGAACGCGCAAATTCGCGAATGCGCAGATATATATAGAAACGGCCGCTAATTATCACACCTGTGAGCCAGCTATAAAAGGAGCACATGGCCAATATGGCTGCTGGATGTTATAGATCGATGTTTCTTATGTGCTAGCAAGACCCTGTGACCCACAACCTACATTATCTGGAGGTAAGACTATTGTATCTCTCTCTCCCAAAAAAAAAGGAAGGAGACAATTTGTACTTATCTTGGGTGTGCTTAAGTTGTCTATGGTGAATCCCCTCCAACCCACAATAGCTTGGGAACCCCTCAAGTGTCTTTTAATCATTGGCAGTTGGCCCCATGTGCATGTGGTTTGGACATGTGTTTTCTCATGTTTGTTAAAGGTGTGCAGTCTAGATTTGGCATCTAAACCTGCCCCCTTACCTTCCCAGCTTCCAAAGACACCATTTTTGCTTTCCTGATAACTGTAATTTATTATGTGCACATATGTAGGTCATGCGATTTCTCATGTATGTTTAATGTTTGCAGCCTCCTTTTGCCTATAAAGGATTACACCACCACCACCACCACCACTGTGTTTGTGCCATTAGGTAAGTGTTTGGAGGGCCTCGTGTGATTTGTACCCCTATGAGTTTTCTTATGTGTTTTTTTTTTCCATTTCTTTGCAGCCTCTTCTGCTCTTTGCCACCACCACTGTGTTTGTGCCATTAGGTAAGTGTTTGGAGGGCCTCGTGTGATTTGTACCCCTATGAGTTTTCTTATGTGTTTTTTTTTTACATTTCTTTGCAGCCTCTTCTGCTCTTTGCCACCACCACCACCACCACCACCACCACCACCACCACCACCACCACCACCACTGTGTTTGTGCCATTAGGTAAGTGTTTGGAGGGCCTCGTGTGATTTGTACCCCTATGAGTTTTCTTATGTGTTTTTTTTTTACATTTCTTTGCAGCCTCTTCTGCTCTTTGCCACCACCACCACCACCACCACCACCACCACCACTGTGTTTGTGCCATTAGGTAAGTGTTTGGAGGGCCTCGTGTGATTTGTACCCCTATGAGTTTTCTTATGTGTTTTTTTTTTACATTTCTTTGCAGCCTCTTCTGCTCTTTGCCACCACCACCACCACCACCACCACCACCACCACCACCACCACTGTGTTTGTGCCATTAGGTAAGTGTTTGGAGGGCCTCGTGTGATTTGTACCCCTATGCGTTTTCTTATGTGTTTTTTTTTTCCATTTCTTTGCAGCCTCTTCTGCTCTTTGCCACCACCACCACCACCACCACCACCACCACCACCACTGTGTTTGTGCCATTAGGTAAGTGTTTGGAGGGCCTCGTGTGATTTGTACCCCTATGCGTTTTCTTATGTGTTTTTTTTTTACATTTCTTTGCAGCCTCTTCTGCTCTTTGCCACCACCACCACCACCACCACCACCACCACCACTGTGTTTGTGCCATTAGGTAAGTGTTTGGAGGGCCTCGTGTGATTTGTACCCCTATGCGTTTTCTTATGTGTTTTTTTTTTCCATTTCTTTGCAGCCTCTTCTGCTCTTTGCCACCACCACCACCACCACCACCACCACCACTGTGTTTGTGCCATTAGGTAAGTGTTTGGAGGGCCTCGTGTGATTTGTACCCCTATGCGTTTTCTTATGTGTTTTTTTTTTCCATTTCTTTGCAGCCTCTTCTGCTCTTTGCCACCACCACCACCACCACCACCACCACCACCACTGTGTTTGTGCCATTAGGTAAGTGTTTGGAGGTCCTCGTGTGATTTGTACCCCTATGCGTTTTCTTATGTGTTTTTTTTTTCCATTTCTTTGCAGCCTCTTCTGCTCTTTGCCACCACCACCACCACCACCACTGTGTTTGTGCCATTAGGTAAGTGTTTGGAGGGCCTCGTGTGATTTGTACCCCTATGCGTTTTCTTATGTGTTTTTTTTTTCCATTTCTTTGCAGCCTCTTCTGCTCTTTGCCACCACCACCACCACCACCACCACCACCACCACTGTGTTTGTGCCATTAGGTAAGTGTTTGGAGGGCCTCGTGTGATTTGTACCCCTATGCGTTTTCTTATGTGTTTTTTTTTTCCATTTCTTTGCAGCCTCTTCTGCTCTTTGCCACCACCACCACCACCACCACCACCACCACCACCACTGTGTTTGTGCCATTAGGTAAGTGTTTGGAGGGCCTCGTGTGATTTGTACCCCTATGCGTTTTCTTATGTGTTTTTTTTTTACATTTCTTTGCAGCCTCTTCTGCTCTTTGCCACCACCACCACCACCACCACCACCACCACCACTGTGTTTGTGCCATTAGGTAAGTGTTTGGAGGGCCTCATGTGATTTGTACCCCTATGAGTTTTCTTATGTGTTTTTTTTTTCCATTTCTTTGCAGCCTCTTCTGCTCTTTGCCACCACCACCACCACCACCACCACCACCACCACTGTGTTTGTGCCATTAGGTAAGTGTTTGGAGGGCCTCGTGTGATTTGTACCCCTATGAGTTTTCTTATGTGTTTTTTTTTTTACATTTCTTTGCAGCCTCTTCTGCTCTTTGCCACCACCACCACCACCACCACCACCACCACCACCACTGTGTTTGTGCCATTAGGTAAGTGTTTGGAGGGCCTCGTGTGATTTGTACCCCTATGAGTTTTCTTATGTGTTTTTTTTTTACATTTCTTTGCAGCCTCTTCTGCTCTTTGCCACCACCACCACCACCACCACCACCACCGCCACTGTGTTTGTGCCATTAGGTAAGTGTTTGGAGGGCCTCGTGTGATTTGTACCCCTATGAGTTTTCTTATGTGTTTTTTTTTTACATTTCTTTGCAGCCTCTTCTGCTCTTTGCCACCACCACCACCACCACCACCACCACCACCACCACCACCGTGTTTGTGCCATTAGGTAAGTGTTTGGAGGGCCTCGTGTGATTTGTACCCCTATGCGTTTTCTTATGTGTTTTTTTTTTCCATTTCTTTGCAGCCTCTTCTGCTCTTTGCCACCACCACCACCACCACCACCACTGTGTTTGTGCCATTAGGTAAGTGTTTGGAGGGCCTCGTGTGATTTGTACCCCTATGCGTTTTCTTATGTGTTTTTTTTTTCCATTTCTTTGCAGCCTCTTCTGCTCTTTGCCACCACCACCACCACCACCACCACCACCACCACTGTGTTTGTGCCATTAGGTAAGTGTTTGGAGGGCCTCGTGTGATTTGTACCCCTATGCGTTTTCTTATGTGTTTTTTTTTTCCATTTCTTTGCAGCCTCTTCTGCTCTTTGCCACCACCACCACCACCACCACCACCACCACCACCGTGTTTGTGCCATTAGGTAAGTGTTTGGAGGGCCTCGTGTGATTTGTACCCCTATGCGTTTTCTTATGTGTTTTTTTTTTCCATTTCTTTGCAGCCTCTTCTGCTCTTTGCCACCACCACCACCACCACCACCACCACTGTGTTTGTGCCATTAGGTAAGTGTTTGGAGGGCCTCGTGTGATTTGTACCCCTATGCGTTTTCTTATGTGTTTTTTTTTTCCATTTCTTTGCAGCCTCTTCTGCTCTTTGCCACCACCACCACCACCACCACCACCACTGTGTTTGTGCCATTAGGTAAGTGTTTGGAGGGCCTCGTGTGATTTGTACCCCTATGCGTTTTCTTATGTGTTTTTTTTTTCCATTTCTTTGCAGCCTCTTCTGCTCTTTGCCACCACCACCACCACCACCACCACCACCACCACTGTGTTTGTGCCATTAGGTAAGTGTTTGGAGGGCCTCGTGTGATTTGTACCCCTATGCGTTTTCTTATGTGTTTTTTTTTCCATTTCTTTGCAGCCTCTTCTGCTCTTTGCCACCACCACCACCACCACCACCACCACCACCACTGTGTTTGTGCCATTAGGTAAGTGTTTGGAGGGCCTCGTGTGATTTGTACCCCTATGCGTTTTCTTATGTGTTTTTTTTTTCCATTTCTTTGCAGCCTCTTCTGCTCTTTGCCACCACCACCACCACCACCACCACCACCACTGTGTTTGTGCCATTAGGTAAGTGTTTGGAGGGCCTCGTGTGATTTGTACCCCTATGCCTTTTCTTATGTGTTTTTTTTTTACATTTCTTTGCAACCTCTTCTGCTTTTTTTGCCACCACCACCACCACCGTGTTTGTGCCATTAGGTAAGTGTTTGGAGGGCCTCGTGTGATTTGTACCCATATGCGTTTTCTTATGTGTTTTTTTTTTTCCTTTTCTTTGCAGCCTCTTCTGCTCTTTGCCCACTACTACCACCACCACCACGACCAAGTCTGTTTGTGCCATTAGGTAAGTGTGTTCTGTAACTGTTCACTAATTATACTGTATATGAAGAGCAATCTGCAAATCCTGTTTTTTCTGTTTTCTCTTTTGTCATTTCAGATTTAGGAGTTTGGGGCTCTTTGCTGCTGCTGGACAGCCAGATTCTCTGCCCACCTCGTGCTCCCATGGCCCCACCCACTGGAAGGATGAGAAGGGGCAGGGTGGCCAGGGGGGCCAGGGGGGCCAGGGGGGGCAGGGGGGGCAGGGGGGGCAGGGTGGGCAGATCGTCTGGCTCTGGTGTGAGGGAGGCTCCAGCTGTATCCATGAGGGAGTCCACCATCCCCATCCCGGAGGAGGAAGCCGGGGGAGGTGTTAACACACCAAGTGGACAAGCTGGCTCTTCTGACAGTAGTCCTGGAGCGGGTCCGTCCACCAGAGTCAGCTTGTCCACATTACCCCGGCTTCCCCGTTTCACCCACAATCAGTGCTGTGCCCTGGTCCACGCCTATATGGCCAGATATCAGGCGATACATGGGACCAGGGCCGCGTCTTACTCAGTAACAGAGAAGAACAGATTGTGGGATGAAATCCGGGATGCTGTAAATGCACTGGGTGAAGCACCTCGCCACCGTGACAGTGTGCGGAAGAAGGTCAACGACATCTGTGGGTCCGTTCGGAAGAAGCTAATTGCATGGGCTGCGGAGGGTCTTTATGACCGTCAAGGTCGGCTGGATGAACGTGCACGAAGTTCTCTCTGGGATTATCAATTACCTTTCTTGAACATCATAGGACCCGATACCATCTTTCCCAGAGAGGACTTAGATTCGGATGCTTTGCACCGAGGTAGGATATTATCTTGGATGTCAATTGTGTGAGTTGTTTGGAAAAGATTAACTACTATCCTATGTGTGACATTAAGAGAATGTGATACTTGCCCTTCCAATTGTCCTTTTTTTGTTTTCCCCAACCTGCAATTTGTTCATCTGTAGCACGGATCTCAGCCCCTCCACAGCCCATGCAGCTTGGCGAACCAGACGGACTCACAGGTGTTGACATCAGTGCTGACCCTCCTCCTGGTAGGTCCAATATCATACTGTGCCAAACAATGTAGATGTTTTTTTTTTCCAAGATAGCTCATATTGCTATGTCCTTTACAGAAGATCCGCAGCAGGGAACACACCCAGTGCAGCTAGGCCTGGAGGAAGGTGTTGGTATGTCTAGTCAAATAATGTTTTTTTGAATCTTATTAACCCCATTAACACACATGTTTTTTCTTAGGAAAGAGTGTTGCCTTTTAGATGTTTACCCTGCAAAACACAGTTGACAGCATTAATGGGTGCCGTCATTAGTAGGCAGACCAAGCCTTCTTAACCTTTGGGAGGGTTTAGCAAGTGTCCTATGAGCCCAGGAAAGCACTTTTGAATGTTTGGCCTCAATGCTTCATTCATGAAGCTAGGAGGGCAATCTGGCCATAATCATTACTGACTAAGGTTATGTACTAAACATGTTTTTTTTTTTTTGTTTTTAAAAGAACATCAGGCCCCTCTTGACGTTGCAGCTGGAGTTGGATCAGGAGCTGGCGACGATTCTGCATCCAGTGCTGTGGTATGTGATATAAGGGAACAAGGTGCACATGTAACATTTCAATGGTAGCATTGATTTTGGACTAGATGTGGCTTACATTGTGTGTGTTAAATTAGTGCTATGACATTCTGACGATGCACCAGCACAACAAGAGTTCTATCTTGAACATCAGGGAATTATGTTATAATTTGGTGTGCCACTAATGTTCCAAAAACATCCAGGATCTTTAAAGTCCGGCCCGTCTTTGATTTTCCAGGTCCAAATTCATGGGTATCGTTTGGTTGGGTTGTCCTGTAGCCGATTGATGGCAAGATTTTAGACAACATACGTAGATGTATAAAGTCATTGGTGTAGTAACAGATTTACCAAAAGCATAAACAACCTACCACACCAGGGTTAATTGGGAACACCTTCATGTTGAATCTTTTTTGCCTTTGTCATATTAGTCACACCAATATAATATGTACCCATTATCAGAAGTGTTGCTAGCTTGGATAATCTTACAATGAACAAGTACTCATTAGAAGCACATCAAACTTTTCAACGTTCTGCTTGGGGTGTTAAGTTGTCAAACTAATCTGAAATATTTAGTCATGATGTTTGATAATGATTTGGTCTATTTCTTCTGCTTTCAGGTAGCCTTAGATGCAGAGGGATTGTCACCTACCCAACTTCGTCCATCTATGCTGGATGTAGCCGAGAGGCTGCTTGATGAGTATCAGGTCCAAAATGAGTTAAGGAGGCGTACTCAGCAATCTACTGAGGCAGTACGTCTGCTCGGGCTCATACAGGAATCTGTAGCAACAATGGTACAGGTTCACCAGGATATGTTACAGGTTCAACAGGATATGCGTAACAGCTTGGTAAGTTTAGCAGACCAGCATCAACGGGATCGGCAAAGTGTTGACACTCAGGTGCTGGCCACACGCCAATGCCTGTTTGGATCTGAAGATGCCCCATTGGCAGAGCCCTCCCAAACATCTCACTCACCTGCCACTGCAGGTTGTGGTAGTGGGAGGGTAATGCCAGTGTTGGCCACTTGTCAGGCAGCTGGGGATGGGACAATTCCTCCTGTAGCCACTCCTAGCACTTCACACTCCGTTCGGACTCCCACACCCCTCAATGAGCAATCCTCCTGCACAACCTCAATGCGCACTGGTTCCACAGTACCCCTTCCACCTGACTACATTCCCTCCACACCTTTATCACTTCACTCCTCCCCAGGCCGTTCTTCTTTTTTGTCACCAATGCGACATGTCGTTTGCCCCCGCACCGTGGACCACAACAAACAATCAACCACCACTCCCCACACATCTTCACAACCCTTGCACCACCAGCAGCATCAAATAGCCTTGGAGCAGCAACGATCCCATCTCATGGTAATGGCACACGTTGCCCAAATGCTTAGGCTGACCCCAGAGCAGATGACACTATTGGCCGAACATCTTCTGTCTGGGACATTTCCAACGTTCAACACCCTGCATCATCAGCAGCCTCAGACAGAAGATATGATCCTAATGGGCCACTTGAGCACAACTCTACAGTTAACCCCAGACCAGATGGAACTCTTGGCACACCATTTGATGGCAGGAAACTTAACAATGCTCACCACACTGCTTCAGGCACGACCACCAACTTGATTTTTTGTTTTTTTGTTTAATTTGGTTTAGTTTTGTTAATGATTTACATTGGCCAATTTTTTGGGCCATTTTTTTTTTTAATTTGAGGGTGGCACAATATGATTTATTATAGTGCTTCTTTTGGGGATGAAATAAAATTTTATGCAAAATGATTAGTTTGTGTTTGCTCTTTGGTTTTTTAGGAGTGTTGGTGGCCAGGTAATGGCCCTGGTTAATGTAGGCATTTATACACACGTGCTTCTCTATCTCCAAACATATGATTTCATGTAAATTTAGATAACTCAATGTTCACATAACGACCCAAGAAAAGGTCTCCCTTCAAATGTAGCTTCAAAACAAGTTTCAAGGCTAACATAAACCAAAGCCAACATACTAACAATTACAGACCACACCACTCAAGTAAACAAATACAACACAAAAGACATTCGATGTGTACACCAAAAAGAAAACTTGGGTAATAAAATAAATGTTTTAATAACACATGTGGGTGTCTACCAACTGTAGCGTACAAAAAATATATTACAATATATAATAGAATGAACTAAATTGCCAATGTAACATTTGTGTTGCAAAGAGCAACATACTTAAATTTAATTTAGATAAACATTTTAAACATTTTTTATGTTTTGACATCATTTTTTGGAAGGTTTTCACAAAAACAATTCTTTTTTGTAAACATTTGTGGTTTTTTCCGTTGCCATAAAAACAACAAGGCTTATTTGTAAACATTTGTGGTTTTGTCGGTTGCCATAAAAACAACAAGGCTTTTTTGTAAACATTTGTGGTTTTGTCGGTTGCCATAAAAACAACAAGGCTTTTTTGTAAACATTTTTGGTTTAGTTTGTTACCAAAAACAACAAGGCTTTTTTGTATACATTTTTGGTTTTTTCCGTTGCCATAAAAACAACAAGGCTTATTTGTAAACATTTGTGGTTTTTTCCGTTGCCATAAAAACAACAAGGCTTTTTTGTAAACATTTTTGGTTTAGTTTGTTACCAAAAACAACAAGGCTTTTTTGTAAACATTTGTGGTTTTTTCCGTTGCCATAAAAAAAACAAGGCTTATTTGTAAACATTTGTGGTTTTGTCGGTTGCCATAAAAACAACAAGGCTTTTTTGTAAACATTTTTGGTTTAGTTTGTTACCAAAAACAACAAGGCTTTTTTGTATACATTTTTGGTTTTTTCCGTTGCCATAAAAACAACAAGGCTTATTTGTAAACATTTGTGGTTTTTTCCGTTGCCATAAAAACAACAAGGCTTTTTTGTAAACATTTTTGGTTTAGTTTGTTACCAAAAACAACAAGGCTTTTTTGTATACATTTTTGTTTTTTTCCGTTGCCATAAAAACAACAAGGCTTATTTGTAAACATTTGTGTTTTTTTCCGTTGCCATAAAAACAACAAGGCTTTTTTGTAAACATTTTTGGTTTAGTTTGTTACCAAAAACAACAAGGCTTTTTTGTAAACATTTGTGGTTTTTTCCGTTGCCATAAAAACAACAAGGCTTATTTGTAAACATTTGTGGTTTTGTCGGTTGCCATAAAAACAACAAGGCTTTTTTGTAAACATTTTTGGTTTAGTTTGTTACCAAAAACAACAAGGCTTTTTTGTAAACATTTTTGGTTTAGTTTGTTACCAAAAACAACAAGGCTTTTTTGTAAACATTTTTGGTTTAGTTTGTTACCAAAAACAACAAGGCTTTTTGTATACATTTTTGGTTTTTTCCGTTGCCATAAAAACAACAAGGCTTATTTGTAAACATTTGTGGTTTTTTCCGTTGCCATAAAAACAACAAGGCTTTTTTGTAAACATTTTTGGTTTAGTTTGTTACCAAAAACAACAAGGCTTTTTTGTAAACATTTGTGTTTTTTTCCGTTGCCATAAAAACAACAAGGCTTATTTGTAAACATTTGTGGTTTTGTCGGTTGCCATAAAAACAACAAGGCTTTTTTGTAAACATTTTTGGTTTAGTTTGTTACCAAAAACAACAAGGCTTTTTTGTATACATTTTTGTTTTTTTCCGTTGCCATAAAAACAACAAGGCTTATTTGTAAACATTTGTGGTTTTTTCCGTTGCCATAAAAACAACAAGGCTTTTTTGTAAACATTTTTGGTTTAGTTTGTTACCAAAAACAACAAGGCTTTTTTGTAAACATTTGTGGTTTTTTCCGTTGCCATAAAAACAACAAGGCTTATTTGTAAACATTTGTGGTTTTGTCGGTTGCCATAAAAACAACAAGGCTTTTTTGTAAACATTTTTGGTTTAGTTTGTTACCAAAAACAACAAGGCTTTTTTGTAAACATTTTTGGTTTAGTTTGTTACCAAAAACAACAAGGCTTTTTTGTATACATTTTTGGTTTTTTCCGTTGCCAAAAACAACAAGGCTTTTTTGTAAACATTTTTTTTTTGGTTTGCCAAAAACAAGGCTTTTTTTTTTGTTTTTTGTTTTTTTGGGTCCCAAAAAAAGGTTTTTTTTTAAATTTTTATATTTTTTTTGGTTGCCAAAAACAAGGCTTTTTTTGTTTTTTTTTGTTTTTTTGGTTCCCAAAAAAAGGGTTTTTTTTAAATTTTTATATTTTTTTTGGTTGCCAAAAACAAGGCTTTTTTTGTTTTTTTTTGTTTTTTTGGTTCCCAAAAAAAGGGTTTTTTTTAAATTTTTATATTTTTTTTGGTTGCCAAAAACAAGGCTTTTTTTGTTTTTTTTGTTTTTTTGGGTCCCAAAAAAAGGGTTTTTTTTAAATTTTTATATTTTTTTTGGTTGCCAAAAACAAGGCTTTTTTTGTTTTGTTTTTGTTTTTTTGGTTCCCAAAAAAAGGGTTTTTTTTAAATTTTATTTTTTTTGGTTGCCAAAAACAAGGCTTTTTTTTTTTTTTTTGTTTTTTTGGGTCCCCAAAAAAAGGGTTTTTTTTTAAACTTTTTTTGATTTTTTTGTTAGATTTTTGTTTATAATGGGCAACAATTACAAATGTGACATTTCTTTGTGTTGCAACGTGCAACATAAGTAAACAAACAACAAAAAAAAAATACTAGGATCTTTTTAAAGGTGTGACATTCCTAACGAATGGCTCCTTAGGGTCTGGATCCACGCCACAAAGGTGTTCCAAATAGAAAATTCGGTCTCCGCACCACCTCATATAATCCAGGAGGACCTCGTAGGTGAGGTGGGTGTGCCCTGGGTAGAAAAAAACATGACAATTAGTTTTAGGCAAAATGATCCAAACAAGGATTGTAATTAATGTGCCTCAACAAATATGCTTAGGAGTCTATTGGTTGGCTTTTATCAACACTCTGAAGCAAATATGCTAAATTGCTGTTGTAAACCTTAAACTCAAACTTTCACAGCAAATTGTTCAAAAGGTTACATAAGATGGCTTGGAATGTTAGTAGCAGTTCCACCAAAGCTAAGTAAAATACTTTTCTGCATGTAAACACAAGCAATCATTTTGAAGAATGTAAGGTGTTTTGGGTTCAATTGGTCAACACGATACATGTGCACACATTTATCTCTATCACCATTGGAATCTGTGGAGCGTTCTCTCTCCCTCTTACTGTCTATAGATTGAACCTGACACATAGTAGAGACTCACCCTTAGGAATTTTGAGGGCCAGTTCTGGACGGAGCAGATGTGTCTGCTCCCCTGATCTCCTTTCCGCCATCCCAGCTGTGTTAAGAGAGAAGAAAAAGTTTATCAACAAATGGACTCACGCTAACTGTAGGTTACGCAGTCATGAAAACGCTCTAACACCCACTCATTACCCCTCCACATTTCCCTGAAAGTTTTATTTAGACATTGATATGGTGGTGATGCAGATTTGTACAGTGCAAGCGTCATTCTTCTGGGTGAAGCTTGTAGCGTTAAGGATACGTACTCCCTGCTTTTGTGCTGATTGTGTTTTTCTGATGTTTTTGGTGCCTCAGCCCTGCCTGTTCTAAGTGTTGGAAACATATCATTTTGGGAGGGCTGCGGAAAACTAATCAGGTTAGACTTACACTCTCTAGGTTTTTGGGGACAAGAGAAATAACAATCCTCCTTTTTACATGGCCCCTGTACACACCTCTAGGCACCTCCCTCCTGTTGTTTGACCCCACAGCAGGCAGCTTGCTATGGAGGCACATGAGATGAAGCCAAGCACCCTGTGCCTGTTCAGGCACTAGGCTGTGAGCCAGCCTTGCCCCCCTCCCTTCCAATGGTCTCAATGATTAGGAGTGACAGCATCAGGAGGCAATATTGGCATGCTGTCACCTCAGTTAAGGAGGAGGGGGAGTCTGTTCCAGACAAGTATTAGTGCAAAAATTTGGACCGTAAAAAATGGTCCCAGTAAGTCTTAGGGGGAATATGCACACCTATCACTTGGAATACTAATGCATAGAATGCATTCACATAAAGAACCCGCTGCCTTTAGAACAACTTGAAGCCTGAGCGGGGACATACACAGTTAGCATTTCTCCACTTACTAAGTAGACACATTACTGGAAAAGCACACAACTTACCATCATCAGGTTTTTTTGGGGCCCCTGAAGTGGATGGCGTGGCTGGCTCTGGAGAAACTGCACAAAAAGAACACAAATTGTGAACTGGAATGTGGTACATTACCGAGGAAGAGTATTTATGAAAGATTGACAAACACACATTTTCAGTGTTGACTAAATCAGGACATGATTAAATTACAATGTCCCCTAAAAATTTACAAGTACAAAGCACACCATTTCCAATGTAGAGAAACTAACACCAATTTAGAATAGGGTGGCTTGAGATAACTTACAAAAGATAACATGTCCTGTAAAGCTCCCCAAAACCACCTTTCAAACATGAAGGTTAAGCAAGAGTGTTTCATGACCAACCTTCCTGTCACATATAGCAAAACTACACTTGCTTTGACTCCAACTTAGATTATCCTAGATACACATCATCCTAGCACACACAATTCATGTGAGAATCTAATTTTAGGTACTTACAGACTAGTTCAGGGGAGCCTGGAGTGGGGGAGGATGGGGGAGACCCTACATGGGGGGATGGTGTCCCTTCATGGGGGGATGGCGTTGTATCTCCTAGAAACACAAAGACACAAATACAATCCTTGAACAAAAGCTATTTGATAAAGGCACACAGAAAGTAGTCTGGAAACATTGAAGGTAGTAGTTACAGTGGACTGGGTAAGCAGTGGCCCCTCTTCCCCAGTCCTCCACAACAAACATCCTCAATGTCAGCTGCTACAAAACCCCAATGTCAAAATATATATATTACAGCCCTTATATTTACCAGGACACATTGAACACACAAACACATGTAGAATACTTACTTCCCCTTTGAGGAGAGCCCAGGTCCTCATCCGAGTCGGACCAATTGGCCTCTTCTTGGCCAACAGTTTGTTCCTGGCCCGGATCCAGGCGACTTGGCCCTGCCTGAGGCTCCTCTCTTGCTGAAGTTACATCAACCACAAAAGAAAACAAAACAAACAATCATTCCTCCAAGTTCGACCTAATACACAACACACCAGCACATCCACATTACTTACAGGGGGCCTGAGAAGGCTGAGCCTCCACATCCTGATCACTGGTTTCTAAAATAAAAGAAAAACATTATATATTATTTATGGACACAAATAGGCAGTAACCTCTCATCATGCTAGCACCATACTCAATGCCCCTACAATTCAGAACATAGAAGTGCACTTACACCAATGAGATGCATTGACCATGTTTTAAAACAGGAGGGCACCATGCAAATTAAGCGGGCGCCTAAGGCCTCGCACCTACAGGGGCCTTGCGGCCAGTGGCGGAGCACCAACATTTCGAAGGGCGCAGTCAGGGAAATCTCCCAAGTAAAAGATTGCTTTCAATCCTCGGATCAAAAAGTTGCAGCAGTGTGCTGCAGTCCCTTCACTGCGTCTGCCAGGTGTCTGTTGTCCGCTGACACTTACTCCTCCTTCTCTGCCTGGGGATTGGCCGTCTGATCATGTTATCCTAAGATGTGGAGGAATCGGTAGGTGTGTACCTGCACCAGTAGGAAGTGACTGGCCGGTCAACTCACTCTGCTATCATCAGTTGTTGCTCTGGGAGGAGAGCTCCGCCCTGGACCCGGAACATACAGGTAACCAGGCCCAGACTTGATATTTTGCAGGCTGGTCATAGATTTGTTGTGTCCACTATGCAAAGTGGTTGAGTAGCCCCAGGGAAGTTGGAAGAGTCTGAAAATGGTTGGTGGAGGAGGAGGAGAAGAAGGCCCTGGGTGGCTGGGGGACAAGGAGAGGGCCCCTGGGGGTTTTCTAGAGGAGGAAAGATCCACAATGACGCCAGAGTCAATTGCCAAGGAAGAGAGTGGAGCTGAGCAAGTCCTGCCTATCTGACATGAAAGCCAAACATGGTGTAGATGGAGCCCTTTGCCCTACACAATGACAGCACCAGAGGTGGAAGGTGAGTGGTAGCGGGTCTTTGACATTATAGAGCATATGGACTCTGTCCATTATTGGTAGTTTTGTTTGGAGTTGTCCTTTAGATGTTTAACTGTGTTGTTTTTGACCCGAGCTGTGAGGGACTGAGGTATGACAGCCCACTATGCTGAGACTTATAGTGCCCTAGAATGTTGAGGACTGAGGAATCCTTAGTCCCTAACAGAGGGCACTACAAGTCTTAGCATAGCAGGCAGTATTTCCTCATTCCCCTACAGAGAGGATTACAAGTCCAAGCAGGTAGCCTTCTGCAGTGGGACTTGTTGTGCCCTTGACTGTGGTGGACTGAGGAAGGGAAGTGTAAGAGGGTCTCTGTAAGCTCAGATGTATGGGGGAGCTTTGGGGAACACAGAGTTCCCTTTTACACCAGAGTCCCCAGCTTCCCCCCTCAAATAATGGTTCCCAAACTCTCCTTATATCAGAGTCTTCACACTTCCCTCTTACAGTGTAGTAAGTCTGGAGACTCCGATGTAAAGGGGGCTCTGTAAAATGTGATTAGAGATTAGAAATTTCTAACATTTTTATTTTCTACTTACGATCCACAATTTTCAGCTGCTCAAATGGCTCGCTGCCTCTGATTGCATATTGGAGTGTGGCCGTCCTCCTCCTCCCCTTCTTCACCAAAAGCACAAGAGGGTGCCGTCCGTCCGCTTTGGCTAGAAGCAGAAGAAAAAAAAAAAACATAAAAAATACGAATGTACATAGTAGTATTAAAGGTTGTGAAGAGACACTTGATGGAGGTAGGAAAGGTAGGAGCGAGAGGGAGGGGGGGGGGGGGTGTTGGTATTAGTGTTGTTGCATAGCTAAACACATGTCCACCTACCCAAAAAATTGTAACCTATCTGGTCACATGTAATGTATATTTTTACTTACCGGAGATTTGCTCCACAGCCTTTAGCAGGAGCTTGGGTGAGCGCCTTTTGGCATCACTCCAGGCCCGCTGCAGATCCACTATCTCAGGCAGAAACTGAAATCTCCGCTGCAGCCTCATCCGGAGACGACACATCATCTTGTGCTTTTGGTGAAGATGCGTATAAACTTTATCATACCCCCAGAGGAGGAGGAGCTGTGGAAAGAGCAGTGTATGTTTGAGTCCAAGTATGTCCAAAATAGTACAGTCTTCAAATAACATGCTAGGTCGTCTTTGAGATATTGTAGAACAAAGAATTCCATTTCTGGTGATACATATACATCGATGTCCAAATCTACCTCCATGACATAGGTTGCCCCACACTGGTGATTTCCTCTACATGATATAGCCATTTTCTCAATTGGCCTTTCATGACACACCCAGGGCCGCCATCAGGGGGGGACAGGCAGTCACTGTATTTACAACCTTATTGCTGTCCATTTAGCAGGGTGCAAGTAACTTTACACACATGTAGCATAGGTATCAACTTTTGTCACCATGTTAAAAGGACAGCAGTATGGGTAGCATTACAGTGACTGTTATTAGTCCAGGCTTACTAAACTAGCCAATGCTTGGAAAAGCAAGCCATGCAGATTGCTTTTCAGGTCCCTTTTAACACGAGCTGTCTGATTGGGTGTGGCTGTTAATTTTTGACGCAGACCTGATAAGCCCCTCAATTCTCCTTTATGGAGTGTTATATGTAAATGGGATTGCTTCATTTGAGATGCAGATTTAAACTGTGTATGGCCAGGCTGAAGGTACCCAAGTTGATTGGTCGATCACCTGGAGGACAACGTACAACCAGTCTGTCAGATTTTACACACACTTATCGCTAGCATCTCTTGTAGCCACTAGCAATAATCACTGTGTTTTCCTGGCAGGGGCAGCACCAGGAGAACACAATGGCTCCGCAGGAGGGTTTCCCCTGTCTGTGTTGATGGTGGAATCAAGGCAAAATGTTTTTCCTGCAAGCCACGGGACAAACAAAGATAGTTTTTTAATGAATCCATGATTTTGCCAAAATGGAAAAAAAAAGATGTTTGCTTTGTATATTCTTAAGTTTGCTACATAACTAGAACATGTAACAGTGTTATATAATTGCAGGAGATTTCCCTTCACTTCCTGTCTTGGTGTCACCAGGACAGGAAGTGAGGGAATCTCCCGTGGGGATACAGCCAGCAATTCTTTCCTTTTATATATACTATGGACATTATAAGGCAACAATTGCAAGCTATTTCCCCACAGTGATATTCCCCTCACTTCCTGTCTTGGTGACACTAAGACAGGAAGTGAGGGAAAATCTCATGCAATGATATCACCCTACTAGAAATTGTAGTTCCGTCTAAAAAGTATACATAAAGTAAGCACTTGGTTTCCAAAGTGGCAAAATTATGGAGGAGTTAAAACCCCATAGTGTGATCGGGTAATCTGACGGTGTGTTCCTACACTCCTCAATGTGTCTGTTCATTAAGCTGTGCTGAATTATCCTTGATTCACAATTCCTGCAAGAGTTGCACATGGTATGTGGGAGATGCAAATTTAAGGTGGCATAATTATCCACACAATCACACATAATC